>NC_088401.1:37758924-38440174 GCF_034236695.1 Oncorhynchus nerka | reverse complement strand
AATACTTTACATCAATAGCAGTCAATATTAATCGTCACCTTAATTCAGTCTCATCTGAAAGTTGTAAATTCTTGGTTATCTTCACGAACTCTGGCTAACAAGTTGAATCAGCAATGCCAAATTGGGTTTAATTATTTATTTACTAAATACCTAACTAACCACACAGAATTACATATACACAGAATGAATCATACCTTGATTACAAATTACGTCATAAAGGAAAACGTCCCTAGCGGGCTGAACAGATATGACAGCTGGTTTCACAAAGAAAAGGGGGATTGGTTTGAGTGAAAGAGCGGGAAGACTGAAGAGCAAAGGGAGAAGCGATGTCTCTATCGTAAAAACAGTATCTTATGCATTCTAAATTACCGCCCATTTGGAAAAGGAAAATCCAATAAATATTTACTCTGAGCTTCGGTAAGTTGGTGGTGTATGGATGGGCCGTGTTGCTCAACCGAGTCCTTTGTCTTTTGAAGAATGTCTCAGGTGGTAAAATTGGATACGTTGTAGTAATGTCGTTGTGTGGTAGATGGGATACTCTGTCTGTTCTTTCCTAGCCCACGTTTGCAGCTGCTGTTGCTACCTCAACGGCTAGAAGGTATCACTTCTGTAGTGAATAAGAGTTCAAAGTTCATACCATTCGCAACCAAAGCTCACGCTGAAGTTGGCTTTGTTCTAAAGTTGACACGTTAGTTCTTCTGACGTAGAGGCTGCAGACCTCACGTACTTGAAACAGGAGGTTACATTTTCGTAAAGGCTTTATATAGTGGAGCGAGAGGGGTGTGTTTGAAAAGTTTTATAACTCATGTCTCTTCACAGGGGCGGGCCACTGATTGAGCAGAGCCCTTAACTTATGAAAACCCAAATCTCTCATTTGGAAGCTAAAATTACATTTAATCACTTCACCAATAATTTTATACTCAAACATTTAAATTGAACAACAATTGCATGTGAATCCGATAACTACAATGTGCAGACTTTACACTGTAGAGTTTGTCATCCTATCATTGATGAGAATGTCTCAGATGACAACCGAACTGACATCATATTCATTAAGTACCACCGCATATGTTCAATTGGTGGGATTACCAGAATATAGTTCATTTCCCCCCACCTTCTGATATTCCCAGAATCTCCATGTCAACCAAAGGATTTTCAAATGTCACATCAGTAGGGTAGAGAGAGGAAAAATGGGTAGGGGGGGGGGGGGATTTATGACTGTCATAAACCTACCCTCAGGCCAACATCATGACACTACCTAAAACACACAAATCTTAAGGGAGGAAAAAGATGTGTGTATATTTAAATATATGGATGAGAGATGACCGTGCCGCATAGTCAAGGTGCAATAGATGGTATAAGGTACAGTGTAAACACATATGAGATGAGTAATGTAAGATATGTTAACATTATTAAAGTGGCATTGTTTAAAGTGACTAGTGATCCATTTATTAAAGTTGCCAGTGATTTGAGTCTCTATATAGGCAGCAGCCTCTCTGAGTTAATGATTGCTGTTTAGCAGTCTGATGGCCTTGAGAAAGAAACTGTATTTCAGTCTCTCGGGTCCCAGCTTTGATGCACCTGCACTGACCTCGCCTTCTGGATGGTAGCGGGGTGAACAGGCAGTGACTCAGGTGGTTGTTGTCCTTGATGATCATTTTGGATGCTCTTGATTGTCCATCTGTAATATGTTTTTAGGGTTTTAGGTGATAAGCCAAATTTCTGTTGCGCCTTCTTCAACACACTGTCTGTGTGGGTGGACCATTTCAGTGTGTTTGTGATGTGTACGCCAAGGAACTTGAAGCTTTCCACCTTCTCCATGACTGTTCCTTCGATGTGGATAGGGGGGTGCTTCCTCTGCTGTTTCCAGAAGTCCACGATCATCTCCTTTGTTTTGTTGATGTTGAATGAGAGGTTGTTTTCCTGACACCCCACTCTGAGTGTCCTCACCTCCTCCCTGCAGCCTGTCTTGTCATTGTTGGTAATCAAGCCCACTACTGTTGTGTCATCTGCAAACTTGATGATTGAGTTGGAGGCATGCATGGCCACTCAGTCATGGGTGAACAGGGAGTACAGGAGGGGGTTGAGCACACACCCTTGTGGGGTTCCAGTGTTGAGGGTCAGCAAAGTGGAGATGTTGTTTCCTACCTCCACCACCTGGGGGCTGCCTGTCAGAAAGAGAAAGCCCTACCTCCAGCTGTTTGCTTAGAAAATCTGTGAACAATAAGCAGGCCTGCGTCTTTTTGACTGTAGCATACATGTAGGTATGTACAGCAGGACCAAATCGGAGAGACAGTTAGGAGCAAGTCCATGTAATGCTTTTTGTAGGTTAGCAGTAAAACCTTGAAATCAGCCACAGCCTTAACAGAAAGCGAATGTAGACAACCAGAGGCTAGCACTGGAGTAACATGATCACATTTTTGGGGTTCTAGTCAGGATTCAAGAAGCTGTACTTAGCACTAGCGGAAGTTTATTTAGTGGTTTATCTGCGTAGCAGGAGAGTAGAGTATTGCAGTTGTCTAATCTTGAAGTGACAAAGCATGGATTAGCTTTAATGCATAATTTTGCTGACAAAAAGTTTAAGAGTTGCAATGTTACATAGATTGAAGAAAGCTGCTCTTAAAATATATGTGATATGTTCATCAAAAGAGAGAACAGGATGTAGAATTAGCATCTCTGTTTTGTCTGAGTTTAAAAGTAAAACATTTGCCGCCATCCACTTCCTTATGTCTGAAACGCAGGCTTCCAGGGTAGGCCATTTTGGGGCTTCACCATGTTTCATCGAAATGTACTGTACAGCTGTGTGCTGAAATATAAAGTTGATTTGGAAAGTCATAAATATATATATTTTTAAAAGCATTCATGATTTGCGTAAATGTAAGATACTAACTATTACTCTTGTTAAAAATATGAAATGTTATTACATTTGGTGAAGAGCACATTATGACTTGTTTAGGACTCGAAACTCAAAGTTTAGGACTTGACTCTGACTTTCCTGTCTTGACTTAAGACTTGAGTGCGACTTGTAAAACAATGACTTGGTCCCACCTCTGTTGATATGTAGGCCACATGTGCCTTTTTAACAATGTATGTAGTTGAGCTGTCTTTTCTAATGATGTTCTGTATTCTGTCATTCTGTATTATGTTTCATGTTTTGTGTGGACACCAGGAACAGCTAATGGGGCTTTTGCAACAGCTAATGGGGATCCTAATAAAATATCAAATACCAACAGGGGTGAGGGGTTAAAATCACATTTGTCAACCAACCGTTTTAGCTTGGCCTTTTATCAGTGACAACTTTTAGTTTTGTTCTTTGATAACATTTAATAAATTTTATTGCCATGCTCGTTTTTTCATTTTTCAAGTGTGTTGCTATTTTAAATTCACTTCAAAAATGTTTTGAATTGAAGTTTGATTTGATATTGGATCTTTAATTGATGAATATATAAAAATAGACTACAAAGTTAATGGAGTCAGTCTCTATTTTTATTATCGTTAAAGATATACTGTACACACTAGGAAACAATACATTTTATGCAGTGATATCAGTAGTGCTATAAAAAAGTAAAGTAGAAAGCGATGGTTCTGTCCGTACGACTCGTCTAAAAGGTAACCTGTACCGGTTTCTAAAACTAATGGAAGTATGAATGTAATTTTGTGCCAACCCAAAACAATGAGTTACAGTGCCTTGCGAAAGTATTCGGCCCCCTTGAACTTTGCGACCTTTTGCCACATTTCAGGCTTCAAACATAAAGATATAAAACTGTATTTTTTTGTGAAGAATCAACAACAAGTGGGACACAATCATGAAGTGGAACGACATTTATTGGATATTTCAAACTTTTTTAACTAATCAAAAACTGAAATATTGGGCGTGCAAAATTATTCAGCCCCCTTAAGTTAATACTTTGTAGCG
The DNA here is from genome assembly GCF_034236695.1 of Oncorhynchus nerka. Lineage (NCBI taxonomy): Eukaryota > Metazoa > Chordata > Actinopteri > Salmoniformes > Salmonidae > Oncorhynchus > Oncorhynchus nerka. Next base: position 38,436,258 of record NC_088401.1, on the reverse strand, counting down.
CCACCTTTTGCTGCGATTACAGCTGTAAGTCGCTTGGGGTATGTCTATATCAGTTTTGCACATCGAGAGACTGACATTTTTTCACCTTCCTCCTTGCAAAACAGCTCGAGCTCAGTGAGGTAGGATGGAGAGCATTTGTGAACAGCAGTTTTCAGTTCTTTCCACAGATTCTCGATTGGATTCAGGTCTGGACTTTGACTTGGCCATTCTAACACCTGGATATGTTTATTTTTGAACCATTCCATTGTAGATTTTGCTTTATGTTTTGGATCATTGTCTTGTTGGAAGACAAATCTCCGTCCCAGTCTCAGGTCTTTTGCAGACTCCATCAGGTTTTCTTCCAGAATGGTCCTGTATTTGGCTCCATCCATCTTCCCATCAATTTTAACCATCTTCCCTGTCCCTGCTGAAGAAAAGCAGGCCCAAACCATGATGCTGCCACCACCATGTTTGACAGTGGGGATGGTGTGTTCAGGGTGATGTGCTGTGTTGCTTTTACGCCAAACATAACTTTTGGCATTGTTGCCAAAAAGTTCAATTTTGGTTTCATCTGACCAGAGCACCTTCTTCCACATGTTTGGTGTGTCTCCCAGGTGGTTTGTGGCAAACTTTAAACAACACTTTTTATGGATATCTTTAAGAAATGGCTTTATTCATGCCACTCTTCCATAAAGGCCAGATTTGTGCAATATACGACTGATTGTTGTCCTCTGGACAGAGTGTCCCACCTCAGCTGTAGATCTCTGCAGTTCATCCAGAGTGATCATGGGCCTCTTGGCTGCATCTCTGATCAGTCTTCTCCTTGTATGAGCTGAAAGTTTAGAGGGACGGCCAGGTCTTGGTAGATTTGCAGTGGTCTGATACTCCTTCCATTTCAATATTATCGCTTGCACAGTGCTCATTGGGATGTTTAAAGCTTGGGAAATCTTTTTGTATCCAAATCCGGCTTTAAACTTCTTCACAACAGTATCTCGGACCTGCCTGGTGTGTTCCTTGTTCTTCATGATGCTCTCTGCGCTTTTAACAGACCTCTGAGACTATCACAGTGCAGGTGCATTCATACGGAGACTTGATTACACACAGGTGGATTGTATTTATCATCATTAGTCATTTAGGTCAACATTGGATCATTCAGAGATCCTCACTGAACTTCTGGAGAGAGTTTGCTGCACTGAAAGTAAAGGGGCGGAATAATTTTGCACGCTCAATTTTTCAGTTTTTGATTTGTTAAAAAAGTTTGAAATATCCAATAAATATTGTTCCACTTCATGATTGTGTCCCACTTGTTGTTGATTCTTCACAAAAAAATACAGTTTTATATCTTTATGTTTGAAGCCTGAAATGTGGAAAAAGGTCGCAACGTTCAAGGGGGCCGAATACTTTCGCAAGGCACTGTAAATACTGTATGTGTAAAAATATATATATACAGTAGATATCTACATATAGATAGGGATTAAGTGACTAGGCAACAGGATAGACAGTAGCAGAAGTGTATGTGTTGAGTCAAAAGAGTTAGTTAACTATCTGGAACGACCCTTTTTGCACTAACTTAAATAACTATTTAGCAGTCTTTTGGCTTTTGGGAAGAAGCTGTTCAGGCTCCTGTTGTTTCCAGGCTCGGTGCATCGGTACCACTTGTCGTGCAGTAACAGAGAGAACAGTCTATGACTTGGGTGGCTGGTCTTTTACAAATTGTAGGGCTTTCGTCTGACACCGGTCTTGGATGGCAGGTAGCGATGCAGCTAGCAGTCAAGATGGTCTCAATGGTGCAGTAAATCTGAGGTTCTGAGGGCTGTTGCCAAATATTTTCATTCTCTTGAGGCGTTGTCGTGCCACGATAATACTCAGCCCTCTGTTTCCTGTAGTCCACGATCAGGATTTGCTGATGTTGAGGAATAGGTTGTTGTCCTGGCACCACACTGCCAGGTCCCTGACCTCCTCCCTAGGTGTCTCATCGTCTTCGGTGATCAGGCCAACCACTGTTGTCTCATCAGCAAACTTAATGGTGTTGGAGTTTTGCGCGGCCATGTAGTGGTGGGTGAACATGGAGTACAGGAGGGGACTAAGCACGCACTCCTGAGGGGCCACTGTGTTGAGGGTCAGCGTGGCGGATGTGTTGTTGCCTACCCTCACCACCAGGGGGCGGTATGTCAGGAAGTCCAGGATCCAGTTGCAGATGGAGGTTTTCGGTCCAAGGGTCTTGAGCTTAGTGATGAACTTGGAGGGCACTATGGTTTTGAACACTGAGCTATAGTCAATGAACAGAATCCTCATGCAGGTGTTCTTCTTGTCCAGGTGGGAGCGGGCAGTGTGGAGTGCAATAGAGTTCGTGTCATCTGTGGATCTGTTGGGGCGGTATGCAAATTGGAGTGGGTCCAAGGTGAGTTTGAGACCCTTGTACAAACGGAAGAACAAGAGGTGACAGAGGACAAAGAAAACACAGTGAGGGACACTACATTCAAATAAACGTTTAATAGTCGCGTACACAGATTTTCAGGTGTTATAGCAGGTGCAGAGAAATGAAAGTGAAGCAAAATACTTAGAAATTGACATGATAGAGATGATTTTGTAAGTGATGGAAGACTTGTTGATTGTTTGTTCTCAGGAGATGGGAGCTAAAATAATATAATGGGTGTAGATGTCTTGCATAAACAAAATCGGCATCCTAGCTTAAGCATCTTTTTGTCTTTGAGATAAAATAGCAATTTGTCTAACTGTCCACACAGAGAATAGAGGACATTGGAAATGGAGGATGGAAGAAAATCCTGCATTTTGTTTTCTGTCCATCATTAACTCAACTATGGTTGACCTACCTTACCTCAAAATATTGTATGTGTCCCAAATGGCACCCAATTCCTTATACTGCGTTACTTTTGACCAGGGCCCATGGGGAAATAGGGTGCAATTTGGGACATAGCCATTGTTCCATATATAGCCACATAGTTGGAAACTACAACGTATCATCCGATAAGGATAAGGATGTCAACGTTTATATTTCATTGGGGAGTATAAAGTCTTAGTTTTTTGTTTATTCTGTGTTATCCATATAACATTTAGGGGGTTCTAAGCTATCATATTGAATTGTTTTAAGCTGGTCATATCAAGGATTTTTTTTACATTTAAAATTCTAAAACCTCTTAAGGTAGAAAAAAATATATAAAATTGTTTTGGGGATGAATTTGGCATTTCTGCGATTAGCCAATAGGAATGCATTGAATAACAAATTGATTACATGGAACAACAGGTACTCTCCCCCCAAAAAAATTAAAATGAAGTTTGTTCTGGAGTGTTTGTCCTATATCTGAGAGATATAAAAAAAGTTTCCTGTTCAATCTTTATTTATATATATTTTTACATGTATTTATCCCCCTATTGTAGGCACAAAACTATCTCTATGTATACTTCGATTCATTTTTTCTGAGGTGGACTGAGATATAGCAAAAGGAAAAAAAAATAAAAATCTCCAGGTTAAACAGATGGATTTTGATGAGGATTGATTTATTATGTTAACTCAATTTTCATGGAGGCGCAGAAATTGTAAGCTAAAGGTTCAAAGCACCTCAGTTGTGGAAAAGCTTGCCCTGTCAGGTAAGAGGGGCAGAAAACAGAGGTTTTTAAACCACTTAAAAGCCAGCCTTTTTTTTATCCAGGCTTTTTATTAGTGATTGATTTTATTTTTTGTTTTAATGTAAAGTGTGCTGCAATTCTAAATGCACTTTAAATCAAGTTTGAATTGATTTGATTTTATCAAATGTGTATGTATGTTAATGTAAATTGTTACCAGATTCTTTACTGTTAAATGGACACAACTGCAAACAGACATACCATCCTCACAAAATAAATATACATAATCAAACACTCATAAAATGAGTACAAATGTGTACTGGCTGGAATCCATTTCTTCTAATAACCATGAGTCAAGAAGACCAATAGCTGTACATGGATCAGTTCCATCTTTCCCAGTATGTGCTCAGAAGAACCCAGAGTTCCCACACTCTGTCCCTGTGTCTGTAATTAGTTTCACGGTGAGGGAAATTAATTTTCATGGGCCGCACAGCTCCCAATCTCATGCATCGCCAATGGATATGGAAGATCCTCTGTCCGCTAATTACTCAAACGCAAACATGTTTTTTCCCACCTTGCAGTGGCATTAATGAATGTTATACCTAGAACTCATCATATTAATCTCCTCTTCCAGAATCCCAGTGCATGTTGAGAGCCCCAGCGGTGCAGGCCTGGGCGGTGAAGCGTAAGTGATTAGCTTGTCCACACACACTCAATATGTATGCTTTAACTAATTAATCAAACACCTCTGAGTCATTGGGTAGTCATGTTCTAGATCATTTCAGCTCAAAGACCGTGTTGTACATATCTACCCCAGATAATCCTGACCACTGTGCATGCACTCTGCATGAATCCCATGCTAAATATAAATCTCCGATTTTTTTACTCATTGCAATTAACCCAAAGCAGGAAATGAGAATTATGATTCATGTATTTCATTGTTTGAAGGGATCTCCCAGAAGCAAAAAGTCTAACTGTGGTGAGAGAAAAAAATATATATATTTATGATTCCATGTATTTATTGTATTTTATTAGATCCCCATTCGCTGTTGCAAAAGCAGCAGCTACTCTTCCTGGGGTCGAAAACATGAAAGATTACATATTATAGACTGTTAATAAAGGACAGATCTATGTAAAACTATGTTTTTACAAAAGGCACACGAAGCCTATATATCAATACATAAACTCAGCAAAAAAAGAAACGGCCCCCTTTCAGGACCCTGTCTTTCAAAGAAAATTCGTAAAAATCCAAATAACTTCACCTATCTTCATTGTAAAGGGTTTAAACTCTGTTTCCCATGCTTGTTCAATGAACCATAAACAATTAATGTCTCTAGGATAGGGGGCAGCATTTGGAATTTTGGATGAAAAGCATGCCCAAATTCAACTGCCTGCTACTCATGCATGTTATTAGTAGATTTGGATAAAAAACACTCTGAAGTTTCTAAAATTGTTTGCATCATGTCTGTGAGTATAACAGCACTTATGTAGCAGGCGAAACCCCGAGGACAAACCATTGAGATATATATTTTTTTGAGGTTACTCTCTTTTCAGTGGTTTTCATTGGGAATCCAGATTTTTAAGGGACTTGCTTGCAGTTCCTACCGCTTCCACTGGATGTCACCAGTATTTAGAAATAGGTTGAGGTTATTCCTTTGTGTAATGAAGAAGTGCGGCCATCTTGAACGAAGGTCACTTCATGTGTACTGTTTGTTAGAGGAGCATGACCAGAAAGCTAGCGTCCATTTGTTTTCTTCCTTTATTGAACACAGATCATCCCGTCTTCAATTTGATTGAGTATTTACTTTTAAAAATAGCTAAAGATGTATTACAAAAGTAGTTTGAAATGTTTTGGCAAAGTTTACAGGTCATTTTTGAGATATTTTGTAGTCACGTTGCGCAAGTTGGAACCAGTGTTTTTCTGGATCAAACGGGCCAAATAAATTGACATTTTGGAAATATATACCGACGGAATTAATCGAACAAAAGGACCGGATGTTTATGGGACATATTGGAGTGCCAACAGAAAAAGCTTATCAAAGGTACGGCATGATTTATATTTATATTTCTGCGTTTTGTGCCGCGCCTGCAGGGTTGAAATATATTTTCTCTATTATGTTTAGGGAGGAGCTATCCTCAGATAATAGCATTGCTTGCTTTCGCCGAAAAGGCTTTTTGAAATCTGACATGTTGGCTGGATTTACAAAACGTGTAGTTTTAATTTGATATCTTACATGTAGGAATTTATTTGAATTTGGTACTCTGCATTTTCTCTGGCTTTTGGCCAAGTGGGACGCTACCGTCCCACATATCCCAGAGAGGTTAATGAACATGCACCTGTGGAACGGTCGTTAACCTCTATGGTATGTGGGATGCTAGCGTCCCATCTGGCCAACATCCAGTGAAGTTGCAGAGCGCCAAATTCAATTACAGAAATGCTCATTATAAAAATTCTGAAAACAAAACATATTTTACATAGGTTTAAAGATGAACTTCTTGTTAAACCAACCCCAGTGTCATATTTATAAAATGCTTTTCGGCGAAAGCATACCTAGCCCAGAACATACCTAGCCCAGAACATAGCCGAGTTGACAAATTATTACAAACAGTAACCAGCCAAGCAGAAGCGTTACAAAACTCATAAATAGAGATAAAATGAATCCCTTACCTTTGATGATCTTCATATGGTGTTAATCAGAAGACATTAATTTACTCAATAAATGTTCCTTTTGTTCGATGAAGTCTCTTTATATCCAAAAACCTCAGTTTTGTTAGCGCGTTTTCTTCAGTAATCCACAGGCTCAAACTCAAAACAATCAGACAAAAAAAAATCAAAATTTTAGCCGTAAAGTTCATAGAAACATGTCAAACGATGTTTATATTCAACCCTCAGGTTGATTTTTTAGCCTAAATGATCTATAACCGGACAATAACGTCGCCAATATAAAAGGTAAACAAGAAATGCACATGCGCCTGAAAAAACTCTGCGTCACGTTAGGGTCCACTCGTTCAGACTGGTCTTATTCCCTCATTTATAAGAATACAAGCCTGAAACGATTTCTAAAGACTGTTGACAACTAGTGGAAGGCTTAGAAACTGCAAATGGAGTCCTAAGTCAATGGATACTGTAATGGCATTGAATAGAAAACCACAAAACAAAAACACGACTTCCTGAATGGATATTTCTCAGGTTTTCGCCTGCTAAATCATTTCTGTTATACTCACAGACACTATTTTAACAGTTTGGAAACTTTAGAGTGTTTTCTATCCAAATCTACCAGTTATATGCATGTCATATCTTCTGGGCCCGAGTAACAGGCCGATACATTTGGGCATGCTTTTCATCCAATATTCTGAATGATGCCCACTACCCTAGAGAGGTTAAGACACTAACAGCTTACAGACGGTAGGCAATTAAAGTCACAGTTACGAAAACTTAGGACACTAAAGATGCCTTTCTACTGACTCTGAAAAACACCAAAAGAAAGGGTCCCTGCTCAACTGGGTGAACGTGCCTTAGGCATGTTGCAAGGAGGCATGAGGACTGCAGATGTGGCCAGGGCAATAAATTGCAATGTCCGTGCTGTGAGACACCTACGACAGCGCTACAGGGAGACAGGACGGACAGCTGATCGTCCTCACAGTGGCAGACCACGTGTAACAACACCTGAACAGGATCGGTACATCCGAACATCACACCTGCTGGACAGGTACAGGATGGCAACAACAACTGCCGGAGTTATACCAGAAACGCACAATCCCTCCATCAGTGCTCAGACTGTCCGCAATAGGCTGAGAGAGCCTGGACTGAGGGCTTATAGGCCTGTTGTAAGGCAGGTCCTCACCAGACATCACCGGTAACAGCATCGCCTATGGGCATAAACACACCATCGCTGGACCAGACAGGAATGGCAAAAAGTGCTCATGACTGACAAGTCACGGTTTTGTCTCACCAGGGGCGAAGGTCGGATTTGCGTTTATCTTCGAATTAATGAGTGTTACACCGAGGCCTGTACTCTGGAGTGGGATCGATTTGGAGGTGACAGGTCCGTCGTGGTCTGGGGCGGTGTGTCATAGCATCATCGGACTGAGCTTGTTGTCATTGCAGGCAGTCACAACGCTGTGCATTACAGGGAAGACATCCTCCTCAATAATGCGGTACCCTTCCTGCAGGCTCATCCTGACATGACCCTGCAGCATGACAATGCCAACAGCCATAGTGCTCGTTCTGTGCATGATTTCCTGCAGGACAGGAATGTCAGTGTTCTGCCATGGCCAGCGAAGAGTCTGGATCTCAATCCTATGGAGCACTTCTGCGACCTGTTGGATTGGAGGGTGAGGGCTAGGGCCATTCCCCCCAGAACTGGGAACTTGTAGGTGCCTTGGTGGTAGAGTTGGGTAACATCTAACAGCAAGAACTGGCAAATCTGGTGCAGTCCATGAGGAGATGCACTGCAGTACTTAATGCAGCTGGGGGCCACACCAGATACTGACTGTTACTTTTGATTTTGATCCCCCTTTGTTCAGAGACACATTATTCAATTTCTGTTAGTCACATGTCTGTGGAACTTCAGTTTATGTCTCAGTTGTTATGTTCATACAAATATTTACACATGTTAAGTTTGCTGAATAAAAACGGAGTTGACAGAGAGAGGATGTTTATTTTTTTGCTGAGTTTACACACAAGCTATCTAGATCAAATAGGGGAGAGATGAGGTGTTGCTTTATCTGTTTTTTTTAAACCAGGTTTGCTGTTCACTTGAGCTTTATGAGATAGAACGTTTAATGCAATAATGGCTATATATAATATTGTACACTTTCTTGAGTATGATCTGGGTTTGAGGACAGTGAAGTGACTTATAAAAAGAAGAAGTGATGCAGTCAGTCTCTCCTCAACTCTAAACCAAGAGAGACTGGCATACATAGTATTTATATCAGCTCTCTGATTACAATGAAGAGCAAGATGTGCCGCTCTGTTCTGGGCCTTGGTCTTTCCGTGCAGTACGTGACCACAAGACTGGACAATAATCAAGATAAGACGAAACTAGATCCTGCAGGACTTGCTTTTTTTTCAGAGCATCTCTTTATTACGAACAGACCTCTCCCCATCTTTACAACATTTGAATCTATATGTTTTGACCATGATAGTTCACAATCAAAGGTAACGCCAAGTAATTTAATCTCCTCAACTTGTTCAACAGCCACACCGTTCATCACCAGATTCAGCTGGGGTCTTGAATTTAGAGAATGATTTGTACCAAATACAATACTCTCAGATTTAGAGATGTTCAGGACCAGTTTATTTCTGGACACTCATTCCAAAACAGACTTCAAATCTTTGTTCGGGATCGGTGTCCCTTCCACGGGACGGTTGAGCTAATGTAGGCTAATGCAACTAGCATGAGGTTCTAAGTAACAAGAACATTTCCAAAGACATCCTGTATCTGATATTGGCAGAAAGCTTATATTCTTGTTAATCTAACTGCGCTGTCCAATGTACAGTAGCTATTACAGTGAAAGAATACCACGCTATAGTTTGAGGAGAGTGCACGATTTTGAACATGAAATTAGGCACATTTGGGCGGTCTTGAAACATAATTTAATAGAAATGCAATGGATCAGTCTATAACTTTGCACATACACTTATCTAAATTGCACCTGGGCTGGAATAATACATTGTGGCCTTTCTCTTTCATTTCAAAGAAGACGGTACAAAAAATTCAAAAGAACAGTTGTTTTTTTCTTTGTATTATCTTTTACAAGATCTATTGTGTTATATTCTACTACATTCCTTTCACATTTCCATAAACCTCAAAGTGTTTCCTTTCAAATATGACCAAGAATATGCATATCCTTGCTTCAAGGCCTGAGCTACAGGCAATTAGATTTGGGTATGTCATTTTAGGTGAAAATTTTAAAAACTGGTAATCCTTAAGAGGGTTTCAGTGACTTCATTAGCTGTGGTTGCTGATACATATATGGTTGAATCATCAATATACATGGACACATTGTAACAGTTTTGACTTGAGATTATTGTTTGTAGGGGTGCCAAGTATGTTGTGCCTACCAGGCAAAATATTGATTTCTTATTTGTTAGGGGGTGGGAATGAGTCCCGTCTGATCCGTCAAGTCCACACAAATACGAAGGACTCATGTGAAAGTCAAATCAATCAAATCAAATTTTATTTGTCACATACACATGTTTAGCAGATGTTAATGCGAGTGTAGCGAAATGCTTTTGCTTCTAGCTTCTAGTTCCGACAATGCAGTAATAACCAACGAGTAATCTAAATAACAATTCCAAAACTACTACCTTATACACACAAGTGTAAAGGGATAAAGAATATGTACATCAATGGAAACGATTGTCACGATTGTCTTCGGGTGAAAGAGAGGAGGACCAAAATGCAGCGTGATGATAATCCATATTTTAATGGGATACTTAAGTAACACTGGTAACAGGAACAATCACCCACAAAATACCCAACGAATATGGCTGCCTAAATATGGTTCCCAATCAGAGACAACGATAGACAGCTGCCTCTCATTGAGAACCAATCTAGGCAACCATAGACTTACAAAAACACCTAGATAGATCTCACCCCCATAAACATACAAAACCCCTAGACAAGAAAACACATACATCACCCATGTCACACCCTGACCTAACCAAAATAACAAAGAAAACAGACCGGCCCATCATAGGAGGTTCCGGTCCATGGCCCGTCTTAGGAGGTTCCGGTCTGCAGCCCATCGGACTATCGCCGGACGCTCTGGACTGGGTACTGTCGCCGGACGCTCTGGACTGGGTACTGTCGCCGGACGTTCTGGACTGGCGAGGCGCACTGTAAGCCTGGTGCGTGGTGCCGGTACTGGGCCGAGGACACGCACCTCAGGGCGAGTGCGGGGAGGAGGAACAGGGCGACTGGACTGCCGAGGCGCACTATAGGCCTGGTGCGTGGTGCCGGCACTGGTGGTACCGGACTGGGGACACGCACCTCAGGGCGAGTGCGAGGAGCAGGAACAGGGAGTACTGGACCCTGGAGGCGCACTGGTGGCCTGATGCGTGGTGCCGGCACTGGTGGTACCGGGCTGGAGACACGCACCTCAGGGCGAGTGCAGGGAGGAGGACAGGATGTACTGGGCTGTGGAGGCGTACTGGAGGTCTGGTGCGTGGTGTTGGCACTGGTGGTACTGGATAGACCGGACAGTGAAGACGCACTGGAGGTCACGAGCTAATGGCCTGCACATCCCGTCCTGGCTGGATGGTGACTCTAGCCCGGCATGTGCGGGTCACAGGCACAGGATGCACTGGGCTGTGCAAACATACGGAAGAGACAGTGCGCAACGCCGGCGCAGGATATCCTGGCCTGAGGAGACCCACTGGCTGTCTGGAGAGCAGGGCTGGCACCATCTGCCCTGGCTGGACCCTCACCCTAGCCCGGGGAGCTGGGATGTAGCGCACCGGGCTAAGCACGCATACTGGAGACACCGTGCGTTCTACCGCATAACACGGTGCCTGACCAGTACGACGCCCTCTCTCTCCACAGAAAACACGGGGAGTTGGCGCAGGTCTCCTAACTGGCTTCGTCACACTCCCCGTGTGCCTCCCCCAATACATTTTTGGGGCTGCCTCTCGGGATTCCAGCCGTGCTGCTTCTTCATACCGCCGCCTCTCCGCTTTGGCTGCCTCCAGCTCTGCCTTGGGGCGGCGATAGTCCTTCTCCAGGGTCCTTCTCCATCCAGTACCTCCTCCCAAGTCCAATAGTCCTTATTGCGCTGCTCCTCCTGCTGCTGCCCGTTACCACGCTGCTTGGTCCTTTGGTGGTGCGTGACTCTGTCCCGATTTTCTTTGGGTGAAAGAGAGGAGGACAAATGCAGCGTGAAGATAATCCATATTTTAATTGGATACGTAAACAACGAAGAAAACAATAAATCGACAAAAATCTACGAAGACGAAACAGTCCCGTAACGTGAACACTAACACATAGGAACACAGGTAACAGGAACAATCACCCACAAAATACCCAAAGAATATGGCTGCCTCAAATGGTTCCCAATCAGAGACAACGATAGATTGAGAACCAATCTAGGCAACCATGGACTTACAAAAACATCTAGATAGGGGAACACCCCCATAAACATACAAAATTCCTAGAAAAGACAAATAACACATACATCACCGATGTGACACCCTGACCTAACCAAAATAACAAAGAAAACAAAGAATACTAAGGTCAGGGTGTGACAGATACATTTTCATAAACCATAAAAACATTGGAAATTACTTCAAAACAACTATGGTCTTTTGAGTTGGTTATATTACCCAAAATAAATGATCACACACATAATAATATAACAATGAGCTTTGGTTCCTCAAGAAAAGTTCTGTACCTTGGGTGTAAAATAATCCAGCCCAGTAGTTCAGTGAATCCATGTGACCTCAGTCACGCAATTGTCCTTTAATAAAGTAATGGGTAATCCCGGTCTCATTAATACAATCAGATTGCAATAAACAATTTTAACACACAGCTATAAAGAGTGGCACATCTATGTAGTTTTCACCACAACTGAACACATAATTCATCACAGTATACATCACACCAAAACTAATTAAGTACCGTATGCAAAAATGTGTAGTCAGTCGACAGACAATCCAATCCACCAAAAGATCTCCAGCGGTGAAAGGCCACAAAGAAACAGCGGAGACCAACGTAGATCTGTAGTCCAACAATAGACATAAGTAGATCCAATAGTGACTGATCTTGCGGCATGGCTACAGTACACATCTTTTACGACAAACAAAATAAATTGTGTGTCAACGCTTCCAAGCTGAGGGTAGAACACTTCCTCTCTCGCGCCACTGTCACAACCCCCTTTTGCACAGCTGATGCTGGCTATTTAATAGGGCATTAAAGGGGAAGCACCCAATTGGAAGGAGAAGCACTGAGATGGTTCAGACAAATTTAGGGCCGTCACAACATATGCTTTGTTTAACCTCTTCAGTCGACCCTCTACTTTTTTGAACATTCTGTTAAAAATCGCGCAACATTTCAGCGCCCTGCTACTCATGCCAGGAATATAGTATATGCATTTGCTTAGTCTGTGTGGATAGAAAACACTCAGACGTTTAAAAAACTGGTTAAATCACTGCTGTGGCTTTACCAGAACGGCATTTACATCGAAAAGCACAGGAAAAACTGATCACTGAAAATGGGGAAAATATATCCATGCGCTACTTGAACCCATTGATACCTACAGCTTCCACAGGGTGTCTAGAGTACCTACAGCTTCCACAGGGTGTCTAGAGTCTTGTCATTTCCCTTCGAGTTTTTTCTTGGTCAAACACATACAGGACACCGTATCTAATCCGGTCTAGGACCGGATATTTTCGTTGAGTTTCTAGCCGGACATTTTTCCAGACGGACAGCTAATAATCTTTACATCGCCTCCTGATGAATTTTATCGCTTATTAACGTTTACTAATACCTAAAGTTGCATTACAAACGTATTTCGAAGTGTTTTGTGAAAGTTTATCGTCGACTTTTTGAATTAAAAAAAATGACGTTACGTTTTGAAACGATGTTTTTTTCGTTTATCACACAGTCTACATATAACAATATCTAGGCTTTATATGGAGCGATTTAATCGAAATAAAGACCCAAATAGTGTTTATGGGACATCTAGGAGTGCCAACAAAGAAGATGGTGAAAGGTAATGAATGTTTTCTATTTTATTGTGCGGTTTGTGTAACGCCGAAATGCTAATTATTTTGTTTACGTCCCCTGTGGGTCTTTTGGGGTGTTGCATGCTATCAGATAATAGCTTCTCATGCTTTCGCCGAAAAGCATTTTAAAAATCTGACTTGTTGCCTGGATTCACAACGAGTGTAGCTTTAATTCGATACCCTGCATGTGTATTTTAATGAACTTTTGAGTTTTAACTAATACTATTAGCATTTAGCGTAGCGCATTTGCATTTCCAGAGCTCTAGTTGGGACGCAAGCGTCCCGGGTAGAAGCAACAGGTTAAGGCCAGTGGCAGGGCATTGGCAAAAATAGAAAAGAGTAGAGGGCCTATAGAGCTGCCCTGCGGTACACCACACTTAACATGTTTGACATTAGAGAAACTTCCATTAAAGATAACCTTTTGAGTTCTTTTAGATATATAGCTCTGAATCCACGATATGGCAGAGGTTGAAAAGCCATAACACAAGTTTTTTCAACAACATGTTATGGTCAATAACATCAAAGGCTGCACTGAAATCTATCAGTACAGCTCCCACAATCTTCTTATAATTCAAATCAGTTATTTGTGTCAGTGCAGTACATATTGAGTGTGCTTCTCTATAAGTAAGATGAATGTCTGTTGTTAATTTGAAATGTGACAGTAGTCAGTGGTTTAATCAGAAAATCAGAAGCTTGAACAATGTTTCACCATGATATTTTGTTTAAACACTTGTTGGGGGCAATTATCCTAGTGGAAATAGCTCACTGAGTTTTTTCTTCTTTTAGTCACAATGTACAGCTTGCAGTATGTTATATTGTATTAGGTAATGTATTTTGTATTATTGTATTAGGTAAGGTATGTATTTTCTCTTTGTGTAGTTATTCTTAGAATCGTGGTTGAACGTGTTGATACGTGGTTTTCATGCCTATCGAAAACTAAAAAAAATAATATTAAGGCTGCTTATTTACTCAATATTTTCAGTTGTACATTGTCACTCTCACATGCCTCATTGTTTAGTCCGTAGGCCGTACCCTGATTCCCATTCCCTCATGCCAACAGTATTGGGGAGGCAGAGTAGCCTAGTGGTTACAGCGTTGGACTAGAAACCGGAAGGTTGCAAGTTCAAACCCCCCAGCTGACAAGGTACAAATCTGTCGTTCTGCCCCTGAACAGGCAGTTAACTCACTGTTCCCAGGCCGTCATTGTAAATAAGAATTTGTTCTTAACTTCTTGCGTCGAGCCATCCCGGATCCGGTATAATGACTACAGCCTCAAGCCTATTACCATAACGCAACGTTAACAACATTGACAACTCCATTGTGTCCTCCTCCCAGAGCGCTAAGAACCTTGGCGTGATCCTGGACAACACCCTGTCGTTCTCAACTAACATCAAGGCGGTGGCCCGTTCTTGTAGGTTCATGCTCTACAACATCCGCAGAGTACGACCCTGCCTCACACAGGAAGCAGCGCAGGTCCTAATCCAGGCACTTGTCATCTCCCGTCTGGATTACTGCAACTCGCTGTTGGCTGGGCTCCCTGCCTGTGCCATTAAACCCCTACAACTCATCCAGAACGCCGCAGCCCGTCTGGTGTTCAACCTTCCCAAGTTCTCTCACGTCACCCCGCTCCTCCGCTCTCTCCACTGGCTTCCAGTTGAAGCTCGCATCCGCTACAAGACCATGGTGCTTGCCTACGGAGCTGTGAGGGGAACGGCACCTCAGTACCTCCAGGCTCTGATCAGGCCCTACACCCAAACAAGGGCACTGCGTTCATCCACCTCTGGCCTGCTCGCCTCCCTACCACTGAGGAAGTACAGTTCCCGCGCAGCCCAGTCAAAACTGTTCGCTGCTCTGGCCCCCCAATGGTGGAACAAACTCCCTCACGACGCCAGGACAGCGGAGTCAATCACCACCTTCCGGAGACACCTGAAACCCCACCTCTTTCAGGAATACCTAGGATAGGATAAAGTAATCCTTCTCACCCCCCTTAAAAGATTTAGATGCACTATTGTAAAGTGGCTGTTCCACTGGATGTCTTAAGGTGAATGCACCAATTTGTAAGTCGCTCTGGATAAGAGCGTCTGCTAAATGACTTAAATGTTAAATGTTAACTATTCATGAAAATCGCAAATGAAATGAAATAAATCTGCTAGCTCTCAAGCTTAGCCTTTGTTAACAACACTGTCATCTCAGATTTTCAAAATATGCTTCTCAACCATAGCAAAACAAGCATTTGTGTAACAGTATTGATAGCTAGCGTAGCATTTAGCGTTAGCATTCAGCAGGCAACATTTTCACAAAAACCAGAAAAGCATTCAAATAAAATCATTTACCTTTGAAGAACTTCGGATGTTTTCAATGAGGAGACTCTCAGTTAGATAGCAAATGTTCAATTTGTCCAAAAAGATTACTTGTATAGGAGAAATCGATCCGTTTGGTACATCACGTTTGGCTACCAAAGAAAAACGAAAATTCAGTCATCAAAACGCCGAACTTTTTTCCAAATTAACTCCATAATATCGACTGAAACATGGCAAACGTTGTTTAGAATCAATCCTCAAGGTGTTTTTCACATATCTCTTCGATGATATATCGTTCGTGGAAGTATGCTTTCCCCTCTGAATCCCATGGGAAAATGCCTGCAGCTGAAGATTACGCACCAATTTAGACAAAGGACACTGGGTGGACACCTGGTAAATGTAGTCTCTTTATGGCCAATCTTCCAATGATATGCTTACAAACACGTCACAATGCTGCAGACACCTTGGGGAAACGACAGAAAGGGCAGGCTCATTCCTGGCGCATTCACAGCCATATAAGGAGACAATGGAAAACAGAGCCTCAAAAATTCTGCTCATTTCCTGTTTGAAGTTTCATCTTGGTTTCGCCTGTAGCATCAGTTCTGTGGCACTCACAGATAATATCTTTGCAGTTTTGGAAACGTCAGAGTGTTTTCTTTCCAAAGCTGTCAATTATATGCATAGTCGAGCATCTTTTGTGACACAATATTGCGCTTAAAACGGGCACGTTTTTTTATCCAATAATGAAATAGCACCCCATAGGTTGAAGAGGTTAACTGACTTGCCTGGTTAAATAAAGGTAAAAAAAATAAAACAATAATTGCATCCTTTTATTTGGTCAGTTGAGACATCAGGTACCCCACAGGTTAGATGAGACCTCACAGGCAGTTATCCTCATGGCAGTTATTTGGAAAAACCATTCTACAAAATATCCTCTTTGTAGTGTCACCCTTCTATTGACACACACAAAAAAGGGAAGAAAATACAAAGCTATATCATACTACCAATAATCATCCTCTTTCATAGTATCAGTTTTAATTCAGAGTTAATTTAGAGTTCTGCTACAAAACCTCCCCCACAGAGGCTACTATGCTTGTAGCAGCTTGACCGCTGAAGCCTGAGATCCAACTCATTTCTAGTACACCCGACAGATAGGTTAGAACAAGCCAACTCATTTGGAAACGTGAAGGATAAACAATCAAAAATTCTTTGCCAAACAACAATAAAACAGTGGGTTGTTGAGGTTGCTTGCCTAATAATCAACATGCAAGCAGTCACAAATTGCAATTTTAAGCTAGTCAAAAAAAAACTATTAGTAGCTTCATTCTACCTGACCGTATCTCGTCTCCTGGACTGCAAACATATCTTTGTCATATCTTCATAAGAAGGTTCATCATCACAATAATCAATCCCCCCCTGCTTAATATAAATTTCCATGTTGTGCTGCGACCAAGCAGAGTATATTGCAGTGTGAAAACTAGTTTATTCTCTGGGCCTGGGTGGCCCATGCTAACATCTGCCTAATTTTTTTGCCATGTTCATTTTTGTGGCTCAGTTGAGCTATTGGACATGACAATGCAGGAGTGTGAAAGAGAAGCCACGGCTGCTATCTTGGCATTTGTTGAAAAAAAAGTACCTCATTAAGGCTGCTTCCCAAATAGCACCCTATTCTCTATTTAGTGCATGACTTTTAAACAGAGCCCTATTGGGAATAGGGGGTCATTTTGGACCCAGACCATCTGTGTGTCGAAGTGTAGAAACGTAACTATCTACAGTACGTACCCATCAATCATAACTCCTTCAGAGATGTTAAAGGCCTAATGCAATCAAAAACTTGATTTCCTGTGTTTTATATATATATATATATCCACACTATGAGGTTAGAATAATACTATGAATGATCATGTCCTTTTAGTGTAAGAGCTGTTTTAAAATGCCACCTGAAATTTCGGCCAGTTTTGGTGGGATGGAGCTTTGGCCTGCCTGGTGACATCACTAGGCAGTAAATGAGTTAATGTACCAATAAGAAAAATAGTTTTAAACCTCTCTTTCAATAACAGCTAGTTTTCCTCTCCCCACTCAGACCACTCCCAGACAGTCCTAGCAAAAACAAATCTTGAGAAATGGCTCTTTGCTAAGAAGCTATTTTTGCTTATAGTTGTCCATTTTAATTTAAAACAATCAGAGTAAGATATTTAATTGTTACCCAGAAATGATGCTATATTGAGATAAAAACAGCTGCATTGGACCTTTGGGACATTCTAGACATTGATCTTTGCCTAGTGTTCCTGCACAGTAGAGTTGTGTAGAGTTGTGTACACCTCTGGAGAGGGAAAAAAGTACGCTAGATCTTCATTTATTTATGTTACATGGCTAGTGTTATGTGGTCTGTGTGTAGTGGAGTCAGGCGCAGGACAGCAGATATGAGTAAATAAACGTACTTTACTCAACATATACAAATGCAATACAAAAAGAGAGCCCAAATAAACAGACCGTACTACATACAAACAGACATGGGGGAACAGAGGGTTAAATAATGAACAAGTAATTGGGGAATTGAAACCAGGAGTGTAAGACAAAGACAAAACAAATGGAAAATTAAAAGTGGATCGGCGATGGCTAGAAGGCCGGTGATGTCGACCGCCGAAAGCCGCCCGAACAGGGAGTGGGACCGACTTCGGCGGAAGTCGTGACAGTACCCCCCCTTGACGCCCGGCTCCAGCAGCGCGCCGACACCGACCTCGGGCTAACCCGGAGGATGAGGCGCAGGACGATCCGGATGGAGACGGTGGAACTCCCGCAGCAACGAAGGGTCCAAAATGTCCTCCACTGGCACCCAGCATCTCATCTACCCACCATACCCCTCCCACTCCCTGAGGTACTGAAGGTCCCTCGCCCAACGCCCCGAGTCCAGGACGGCTCGAACAGCACACGCTGGGGCCCCCTCAATGTCCAGACGGGACAGAGGGACCTCCCGCACTTCAGATTCCCAGAGTGTACCAGCCACCACCGGCCTGAGGAGAGACACATGGAACGAGGGATTAATATGGTAATCTGGTGAAAACCTGACGTGAGGCTGACAGAGACCCCCAGAGGTTCCATGAACGCTCTCCAGACCCTGGACGTGAACTTGGGACCCCGATCAGAGACTATGTCCTCAGGTACCCGGTAGTACTGGAAGACGTCAGTGAACAGGGCCTCCACAGTCTGTAGGGCCGTAGGGAGGAGACGGCAGGACTTAGAAAACCAATCCACAACGACCAGGATCGTGGTGTTGCCCTATGAGGGAGGAAGATCCTTCAGGAAGTCCACCGACAGGTGCGACCACGGCCGTTGTGGAACGGGCAGGGGTTGTAACTTCCCCCTGTGCAGGTGCCTGGGAGCCTTGCACTGGGCGCACACCGAGCAGGAGGAAACATAAACCCTCAACCTTGGCCAAGGTTGACCACCAGTACTTCCCACTAAGGCAACGCACCGTCCGACCGATGCCAGGGTGACCAGAGGAGGGTGACGTGTGGGCCCAATAGATCAAACGGTCGCGGAGAGCAGACGGAGCGTACAGGCACCCAGCTGGACCCTGGGGGGAGTGGGCTCTGTGCGTAATGCCCGCGTCCAGCTCCCACACCACCGGTGCCACCAGGCAAGAGGCCGGAAGTATGGGAGTGTGATCCATGGACCGCTCCTTTGTGTCATACATCCGGGACAGTGCGTCTGCCTTAAAATTATGGGAACCTGGTCTGTAGGACAGAGTGAAAACAAAATGGGTAAAGAACATGGCCCACCTTCCCTGGCGAGGGTTCAGTCTCCTCGCCGCCCAGATGTTGTCCAGATTGCGGTTGGTCAGTCCAGATGAGAAAAGGGTGTTTAGCCCCCTCAAGCCAATATCTCCACGCCTTCAGAGCCTTGACAACAGCCAACAGCTCCCGGTCCCCCACATCATAGTTTCGCTTCGCGGGATGAGCTTCTTCGAAAATAAAGCACAGGGGCGGAGCTTTGGTTGTGATAGAGAGCACGGCTCCTATCCCAGTCTCGGACGCGTCCAACTCCACTATGAACGCCAAAGAGGGATCCAGATGAGCCAGGACGGGAGCCGAGGTAAACAGAGCCTTCAGGTTACCAAAAGCCCTGTCAGCCTCAGCCGACCACTGCAGCCGCACCGGTCCCCCCTTCAGCAGTGAGGTAATGGGAGCTGCCACCTGACTAAAACCCTGGATAAACCTCAGGTAGTAGTTGGAAAACCCTAGAAACCGCTGCACTTCCTTTACCGAGGTGGGAGTCGGCCAATTACGCACTGCTGAAATGTGGTCACTCTCCCTCCATCTCTACCTCTGATGTGGAAATGCAGTACCCTAGGAAGGAGACAGACTTTTGGAAGAACAGACATTTCTCAGCCTTGACGTACAGGTCATGCTCCAACAGTCGACCAAGCACCCTGCACACCAGTGACACATGCTCAGCGCGTGTCTCTGAGTATATCAGAATGTCGTCGATATACACCACTACACCCTGCCCGTGCAGGTCCCGGAAAATCTCATCAACAAAGGCCTGGAAGACTGATGGATCATTCATCAACCCGTATGTCATGACAAGGTACTCATATTGGCCTGAGGTGGTACTGAATGCCGTCTTCCACTCGTCTCCCTCCTGGATAAGCACCAGGTTGTAAGTGCTCCTGAGATCCAATTGTGTGAAGAAGCGAGCCCCGTGCATTGATTCGATCGCACTGGCGATGAGAGGCAGTGGGTAGCTGTACCTCATAGTGATCTGATTGATATCACATCCATCTTCTTCACAAAAAAGAAACTCGAGGAGGCAGGTGAAGTGGAGGGCCAAATGTATCCCTGCCCCAGGGATTCGGAGACATATGTTTCAATAGCCGCTGTCTCCTCCTGTGACAGAGGATACACGTGACTCCTGGGAAGTGCTTCGTCTACCAGGAGATTTATCGCACAATACCCCTGTCGATGGGTTGGCAATTGAGTCGCCTTCTTCTTACAGAAGGTGAGAGCCAAATTGGCATATTCTGAGGGGATGCACACGGTGTAGACCTGGTCTGGACTTTCCACCATAGTCGCACCGATGGAAACCCCTACACACCTCCCTGAGCACTCTTGTGACCACCCCTTGAGAGCCCTCTGTTGCCACGAAATAGTGGGATCATGACAGGCCAACTAGGGTAGGCCCAAGACCACGGGAAATGCAGGAGAATCAATAAGGAAGAGACTGATTCTCTCCTTGTGACCGTCCTGCGTAACCATGCTTAGTGGAGTGGTGGTCTCCCTAATCAGCCCTGTGGGATCAAAGGGAAGGGCATATCCACAGGAACAAGGGGAACCTAAATTTGAATCAATAAAAAGCTGCGCCTGAATCTATGAGCGCCTTATGCTGGGAAAACTCAGGAAATTTGATAAACACATACATGTGAGCAACGGGGCTCTGGGTGAGCCTTGTGCCGACTGCCGACTCACCTGGGGTGACACGATAGTGCCCTGCCTGCTGCCTCGACTCCCTGAGGAACCTTCCCAGCACCGACCAGCAGTGTGCCCTCTGCGGCCACAGATGGTGCAGGGAATGGCCCCTCCTCCGTTCACCCTAAGTGCAGCACCTCCCAGCTCCATGGGCGTCAGAATGGAGGTGCCGGGGTATGGAACTGACAGGCCCCGATCAGGACATCCGTGGGTAGCCAGCGGGTTGTCCAGCCGGGTGGACAGGTCCACCAGCTGGTCCAACGTGAGGGTGGTGTCTCGACAGGCCAACTCCCGACGGACGTCCTCGCACAGACTGCACCGGTAGTGATCGATCAGGGCCCTGTCGTTTCATCCTGCGCTGGCGGCCAGGGTCCCGAAGTCCAAAGCTAAATTCTCTGCGCTCTGTGTCCCCTGCCTCAAGTGGAACAGACATTCACCCGCCGCTCGTCCCTTAGGTGGGTGGTCAAAAACTGCCCAAAATCGGTGGGTGAACTCTGCGTAATGGTCCAGCGCTGCGTCTCCTTCACTCCATACGACGTTGGCCCACTCCAGAGCTTTGCCTGAGAGGCAGGAGACGAGGGCGGACACGCTCTCCCATCCTGAAGGAGTCGGGTGGATGGTAGCCAGGTAGAGCTCCAGCTGGAGTAGGAACCCCTGGCATCCGGCAGCCGTCCCATCATACTCCATCGGGAGCATGAGCCAAATCCCGCTGGGACCGGGTGAAGGAGGGGTGGACAGTGGTGCCTGCTGTAGTGGGGTGCTGGACGACCTCCTCCTCTCTTCCAAGACATTGAAATGCTGCTGGACGCGTTCCTCTGTTCCAATGGCACGTTGTGTTAGCTAATCCAAGTTTATAATTTTAAAAGGCTAATTTATCATTAGAAAAACATTTTACAATTATGTTAGCACAGCTGAAAACTGTTGACTGATTAAAGAAGCAATAAAACTCTCCTTCTTTAGACTAGTTGAGTATCTGGAACATCAGCATTTGTGGGTTCGATTATAGGCTCAAAATGGCCAGAAACAAAGAACTTTCTTCTGAAACTCATCAGTCTATTCTTGTTCTGAGAAATTAAGGCTATTCCATGCAAGAAATTTCCAAGAAACTTAAGATCTCGTACAACGCTGTGTACTACTACCTTCACAGAACAGTGCAAACTGGCGCTAACCAGAATAGAAAGAGGTGTGGGAGGCCCCGGTGCACAACTGAGCAAGAGGACAAGTACACTAGAGTGTGTAGTTTGAAAAACAGAAACCTCACAAGGCCTCAACTGGCAGCTTCATTAAATAGTACACGCAAAACACCTGTCTCAACATCAATAGTGAAGAGGCGACTCCGGGATGCTGGCCTTCTATGCAGAGTTGCAAAGAAAAAGCCATACCTCAGACTGGCCAATAAAAAGAAAAGATTAAGATGGGGAAAAGAACACAGACACTGGACAGAGGAACTCTGCCTAGCAGGCCAGTATCCCGGAGTCGCCTCGTCACTGTTGACTTTGAGACTGGTGTTTTGCATGTACTATTTAATGAAGCTGCCAGTTGAGGACGTGTGAGACGTCTGTTTCAATTGTCCTCCAAGAATGGCTGATTCCCTCTTAATTTTGTCCTTGAAGACCAATGCTTTTGTTTCTAAAAATTGTGAGAAGCCACATTTCTTTACCAGGCAGTCACTGATGGTAATACTGCCACCTACAATTAAATCCTCTGTTTAATTTTGATATTTTAATCATCAGAAACAGAAACAGAATAATAAGAGTGTAACTGAGGGGGGCATATGTCTGATTGGTGATAATTAACTGCACCATACAAGACTTTGGGTGGTCTAATACAAGGAAGGTACATTTGTGTCCATTTTCTGTGATCAAAGATAGCGATCTGAGTTCTTGTTTCATTTTTTTCTATGGGACGATTCTGGTTTCTCATTATAAGTTGTTTTGCTTATCTTTTATAGTAACTTAATTGCTGCCTGTGGAAACAGATGTCTCTACACCTTTCATTATGCAAGGCTAGGACACAAGATCCAACACTCATACTCTGCAGGAGACTGCAACAGAATGTGCATTTCAATAAACTACGAGCCAGCATAAAAAGGGTGATTCTATTAGATTAGAATCTAATCACTGGAGAAATAAAGTGATTTACTGGGACACAAAAATACACTTCATTTTGATTTCAACTTGGTCAACAACAATTGCATGCAGTTGGAACAGGAACTGCATAGGAAATTGCTTTCATGCTGTCGACGAAATGTTCTACTTGATTTATTCTGGCATTAAATACAGTATATGTACTGTGGGATATGGTGGCGTGATGCTGTGATGAGCACTGCAATGATCCTTGTATGAATACTCATGCTGAGAGCTTTGAACAGGAGAGCAATATTTACATATACATTAGATAATCTGATGAGATGAATCTGACTCAGATTGAAAAGGGAAGTAATTATTTTATTTCATTGTGCTTCACCAATGTAATGTTATGACTGCACAGTGAAAGTGTTGCGTGTCATATGCATTGGGAGGACGTCATCAGTATCACATTGGCCTTTATAGTTGTCTGTAAGATACACAGTACATAACTCCATGTTTAATAGCATGGATTAAACAGCAAAGATAGTCAGATGAACCATTTTGTAGTATTGTCTCTGTTGAAGATTAACCAAAGATTTAGCCACCGACATGTGCAATTAAGTGTAATAGGTCAAGAATAGTGTATATATCATACAGTGGATTTGTGATCGTCTAATGCAAGTTGAGAAGAGAACAGACCTCAGTTCAAATACTATTTTGAAGCAATTTCAAAATGTAATCTATGCTTGATTGAGTTTGCCTGGCTCAACAGACCAATAGAACAGTTGAGAAACTACTAGCCATGCCCGTTTGACACTACAGACTAGTGCAAAAGTGCGAATTCTTTAAAATATTTAAAATAGTATTTGAACCTACGTTTGGTAGAGATTCCACTGCATCATGACATGTTAGTTCATCAGTGGAGCTGTGCTTGTAGTAATTCTCTAACTTGAATAAGATGTATTAGACATGTGTTATACATGCTGATGTTCTGCTTTTCAAGGCATGCATAACCTCCTTTGGTTCCAACACATGGGTATCCTTGTCAAATCCCACATGTCTGTCTGTTTGTGGCTTTGTTCAGTCAGTACACAGTGAGCACATGTGGATTATGTGAGTGCAAGAGGGGCTTAAATGTGTAAATTATAAATTTAGCCAGTGTCTTAATCTTCCTATTTTGTATTCCTAGAGTAGTCCAACAAAGGCAGGGCTGACTCCGAAATGGCACCCTATTGCTTAATTAGTACACTACTTTAGTGAGCTATATAGGGATCGGGATGCAAAACAGGTCCCAACTGATGGAGAGAGAGGGGTCAAATATGGCAGCATGAACAAAGTTGACTTGACAAGTGTGAAAGATTTATTGTAGAGCATTTAGAGTGATAATATTTTCCCATTTTTCAGCAGGTAGAGAAATGTCTCTGCCCTTACAATGTTTTTTTGATGGGACAAAGATGTAGAAAATCCTGACTAGATGGCTGTCTGACTGTATTACCTCTCCTGTTCTGGTACTCATTTTAATAACTGTTATCGTTTAGTCCAAGCTTATTATAATCAATGTGAAGCAGGTAATGCAGAGATGCGGTCCCCAGGGCATATATTCAGAAGGAGGCAGAAGGTTCAGGTGCTTAAGTATTCATATTTATCCACAGTGTTCAATACCCACTGGGAACACCACGTGAATTATTTGACCAATGAGATTTCAACCTTTTTATTCACCCACTCAAAACGTAAATCCAGAAATTTGTTGAACTCCCAACGTTTTATCAATATGCTTTTTAGCATCTAAAAGTACATCCAAATTCCAATGGAAAAACAATGTCATATTTTTGGTTTAGTTGTCATCTAAATGTTATTGCTGCATTTTTATTTAAAAGTTCAAATGCTAATACAATGTCAGATATTTGTATGCATACCAAAACTGAATGTGTTATTTCACTGTGCTTCATCTAATAGCTGTTACACCTATTCCCGCTCACCCATTACGGCTCTCGATGTCGCCAGTCTACTAACCACCGGCCCTGGCAATCATCATTATGCACACCTGGACTTCATCATCACCTTGATTCCTCTCCCTTTATTTAGTCCTCTGTAGCCACAGTCATCAGGCAGTATTGGTTTGTGTTCATGTGCAGTATGCCGCACCCATTTTATTTATGTACCTTTTTCTTATCATTAAATACTCAACGTCTGCACATGGATCTTGTCGTGCAGCTTCTTCGTTACAGAATACTGCCTCGCAACAATGGAAGCAGCAGAAGGAAAAACATCTGACGGTCGACGAACAGGGATAGCTACTCTGCCAACACCACGATCAGCTGGTACAACAGGGTTTGGCTATGGGTGAGATCCTCCACCACCTCGACTCAACCTGGGAGAATTCACCTCCAACTAGCGGAGGGCCCCCCACCACGAGCCCCAGCAAGCCAGTCCCCCAGCCTACCCAGCAGTCTGACCAGGTCGTCAATGCCTGTCTGTCCGTCCTGGAAAAGTATGACAGGACTTCATCCAAATGCCGTGGCTTCCTACTCCATTGCTCCCTCTTTCGCCCATCAGATGGGAGCCCCCACCACCGAGAGGTCCAAGGTTGTCATTTCCCTGCTGACTGGACGGGCTTTGGACTGGGCTACGGCCATCTGGGAGAGGAGGAGGAGGAGCTGGGCTCCTACGAGAGGTTCATGGTTGTGTTCCGGGCGATCTTAGACAATCCATTGGATGGCAGAGAGGGAGGTGAGCGACTACTCCAATTCGGCAGGGTGCCCAGACCACTGTGGAGTACACCCTCACCTTCCGGACTGTGGCAGTCTCCATCGGATGGAATGAGCTGACGCTCCGCACCCTATTCCGTAGAGGACTGCGCAAGGAAGTCCAGATGGAGTCGGCGTGCCGGGAAAACAACCATTCCTTGGACGTGCTCATCGCGATGGCCAGCCGACTGGACAACCTTCTTAGGGAACGTCTATGACCCCCACACCTCTCACCCTCTTCCTTTGGCTGTCCTGACAGAGCCTGAACCCATGGAGGTAGGGGCCCACACACCTTTCCACGACCATTTGGATCCAGCACATTCACGCACATCACAGCACCACTCACCCACTCTGTGGGACCCATGCATCAGGAATGCCTTCCCTTCCTCATCATCTCCGCACCCGAACACAAAGTCATCCTCGTCCTCCCATGGTTCCAACATCATGACCCCATCATCAATATGTATTTATTTATTTCACCATCTCCTGGTTGAGGATGAAAATCACCTCCTGGGCACCCAGATGCGGAGGACCTGCTTTGCCTTACTCTGTGGTAGCCATGCTGGTTAAGTGTGTCTTCTCAATAAATCACACACACTGTCACAAGCAAAGCACCCTCACACCATAACACCTCCTCCTCCATGATTTACGGTGGGTAATACATACACAGAGATCATCTGGTCACCCAAACAAAGACAAAGCGGTTGGAACCAAAAATCTCAAATTTGGACACCAAAGGACATATTTCCAACGGTTTAATGTCCATTGCTTGTATTTGTTGGCCCAAGCAAGTCTCTTCTTATTATTGGTGTCCTTTAGTAGTGTTTTTTTGCAGCAATTTGACCATGAAGGCCTGAACAGTTGATGTTGAGATATGTCTGTTACTTGAATTCTGTGAAGCATTTATTTGGGCTGCAATTTCTGAGGCTGGTCTCTCTAATGAACCTGTCCTCTGAAGCAGAGGTAACTCTGGGTCTTCCATTCTTGTGGCGGTCATCATAAGAGCCAGTTTCATCATAGCTCTTGGTGGTTTTTGTGACTGCCCTTGAAGAAACTTTTAAAAGTTCTTGAAATGTTCCATATTGACCTTCATTGCTTAACTTCTTGACGCACCCATCCCAGGATCATTTTCATCAACACCCGCTGAATTGCAATGCACCAAATTCAAATTAAATTACTAAAGATATTTAATTTTCATGAAATCACAAGTGCAATATAGCAAAACACAGCTTAGCTTGTTGTTAATCCACATGGCGTGTCAGATTTCAATACAGCTTTTCGTTGAAAGCATAACAAGCATTTATGTAAGAACATCTCTCTCAATAGACAAAATATTACAAACACTTAGCGGCCAAGTAGATTGGTCACGAAAGTCAGAAAAGCAATATATTAAATCGCTTACCTTTGATGATCTTCAGATGTTTTCACTCACGAGACTCCCAGTTACACAATAAATGTTCCTTTTGTTCCATAAAGATGATTTTTATATCCAAAATACCTCCATTTGTTTGGAGCGTTATGTTCAGAAATCCACAGGCTCGAGCGGTCACGACTTTGCAGACGAAAATTCCAAATAGTATCCGTAATGTCCACAAACATGTCAAACGTTTTTTATAATCAATCCTCAGGTTGTTTTTAAAATCTATAATCGATAATATATCAACCGGGACTGTCGCTTTTTCAATAGGAGAGGGAGAGACAATGGCTGCCCCACTGATGTGCGAGCAAAACTCATGAGAACACCCAGCTATCCACTGACGCGATATCTTTCTCGCTCATTTTTCAAAATAAAAGCCTGAAACTATGTCTAAAGACTGTTGACACCTTGATGAAGCGACAGGAAAAGGAATCTGGTTGATATCCCTTTAAATGGAGTGAAGGCAGGCTATGTAACACGGAGCTTTCAAAAAAATAGAAGCCACGCCCTGGTTTGATTTTCCTCAGGGTTTCGCCTGCAATATCAGTTTTGTTATACTCACAGACAATATTTTGACCGTTTGGGAAACTATATTGTGTTTTCTATCCTAATCTGACAATTATATGCATATTCTAGTTTCTGGGCCTGAGAAATAGGCCGTTTCAAATGGGTACGTTTTTTAGCCGAAAACGAAAATCCTGCCCCCTACACTCAAGAAGTTAATGTATGAGCTGTTCTTGCCATAATTGTGACTTTTACCAAATAGGGCTATCTTCTGTATAACCCCCTAACTTGTCACTACACAACTGAATGGCAAAAATGCATTAAGAAAGAAATTCCACAAATTAATTTTTAAGATGACACACCTGTTCATAGAAATGCATTCCAGGTGACTACATCATGAAGCTGGTTGAGAGAATGCCAAGAGTGTGCAAAGCTTTCATTAAGGTAAAGGGTGGCTATTTGAAGAATCTCAAACAAACAAAAAATATTTTATTACACTTTCTTGGTAACTACATGATTACATATGTTATTTCATAGTTTTGATGTTTTCACTATTATTCTACAATGTAGAAAATATAAAAAATAAAGAAATACACTTGAATGAGTAGGTGTTATAAAACGTTTGACAGTAGTGTATGACTTAAAGCATGGTGACATATTGTTTCCTCTGTTAATTAAACCTACAGTATATTTGGAATGACATCGATAGCAACACTGAATCTATTTAGTGAATATTTACTAAATCTATTTATTTATTGTGAGATCTCTCAATAATCATTGTCACCACAGCACATTGGCAGTAGTCAGTGACAAATATCAAAGCTGGGCTTGTTTAAAACTCTGGATGGGACTCCAAATGTGACTCACCACCTGGATTTTGTCTTATGTAGCAACATTTCAATTTTTTATTTTTTATTATTGGATGAAAGTAGAGACTCGGCGCTACAAAATTGTATGTCATACATTGTATTTAAGGAAACACTGGGAAAGTAATTATCTTTTGAAAGTTGTAAACTCACTTTTGAGAACTCTTTGAAGGTTTTGGTACTACTATTGCAGAGCCCTTTTTTGTCTACACCCATTCAGTATTGTTCATGCCCTCTTAAGCCTTAGCCCCACCCATCTCTTTAAGGGCTGATCCAACCATTATGTACTAACTTGCCAGCTACTTCCAGACATCTAAGAGAGATGGGGAACAGGTCACTGAACATTACTCGCCCTATCGCTCTGTAGTTTCGCGTTCACAGTGCACACTGGACACTCTGGCCAATAAGTAGGGTTGTTCTGAAAGTTCTGACCTCACTACTACAGTCAAGCATCCAAGCTAACTGGATAACGTTGGGGTAGCTACTTCCAGGCACATAATGAGAGAACACCCCACTCTGGTTTTTTCATGTTATCCAGAGCGTTGGTGACTGTAACTGTGCTGCTGGCAACAATTGAATTAAGTTTTGTTGACACCGGACATATTCAACGGGTGTTGAGCGTTCAAAAATGCATCAGTTATTCTGCGCTCTGGCACACTAAGACGAGAGTCTTTTGTTAAGAAATGTAGCTAGATAGCTAGCTAGGTAAACAATGAATCCCAACACATGACGTAACATTAGTTAGCTAGCCAGGCAGCCAGCTAAAATTAGCTAACTAACAGAACACTTTAACTTGAAATGTAAATACTTTGTCAAAATTAGAGTGGAGTCCTTTGTTAAGACATGTAGCTAACTAGCTAGCTAAACAATGGACCATAATCACAACTCATGATGTTACTACCCTGCATGAATCTGCAGGTAGCAAATGTGTCTGAGATACAAAGAATAAGATCATACACAACGTTAGCTAGCGAAGCAGCCAGCTAATGTTAGCTAGCTAACAGTACAGTTGAAATGAAACCACTTTCTGTCAAAATTAAAAATGCGTAATATCTGAAAATCTTATCAATATTTATCATGGTTGGATACATCTCCTGTCTGATGCCATGCATGGTTGCCTTAGTTTGACATTGTAATCCAGACTGGTGTTTTCCTCATCTCCTTAGCCATCATACTCAAACTCCACTGATTTCAAAAGTCGGTCCTCCAGAAAGTGGAGAGCATACACATACCGTTAGCTAGCTAACAGTACACTTTACCTTGACATTAGGTTTATGCCGTTTTACTACGCAAAAAAAAATTAAAAATCCACGTTCGACACAATTACCTATTCCAAACTCATCTCTCGTCATGTCCAACCCACTCATTATCTCAGCCAATCATGGCTAGCGGGAAGGTTGCTCACTCTTTCTGTGGCTAAACCAACTAGGATCATAATTTAGCAATTTTGTTTGTATTTACAGATGGCACACATATTTTGTATTAAGGCACATGCAAGTTGACATGTTTGAGAAGGCATTTCGATTAAAAAAAAATATTTTACGTTCTAACATTTCTCCTGTGAAGTCATGACTTGCGACATACGCATATTTTCCCGAATCGGGTCACATTGATTGTCTCCTGTAAGAGGTTCTGTCCAGCCTTTTATTTCTGATAGTGGATATAACGTTGTAGATCTGACGTTGTTTCAAAGGTGCAAATTCAATGTTAGTCGATGATGAAAATAGTTTACCATGATGACATAATCCTGTGGTTGAAATTTCACCCTCAAAACAACAGTTTGATTAGTTAATCGATTACTTTTTTACCCAATGTACACTTCCAGGAAAATTACACCAGCATCTGACGAATACAAATGTAACTGGCTTACTCCTAATAACCACACATACTGTATATTCTGTCTAAAACAGACGTGAGCACTTCCATGTCCACTTTAAAAAGAAGTTGGAGACTTTTATCTCCCTCACCAACTTCAAACATCTGCTATCTGAGCAGCTAACCGATCGCTGCAGCTGTACATAGTCTATCGGTAAACAGCACACCCATTTTTACCTACCTCATCCCCATACTGTTTTTATTTATTTACTTTTCTGCTCTTTTGCACACCTATATCTCTACCTGTACATGACCATCTGATCATTTATCACTCCAGTGTTAATCTGCAAAATTGTAATTATTCGCCTACCTCCTCATGCGTTTTGCACACAATGTATATAAACTCCCCTTTTTTTATTGACTCGTTAATTGTTTACTCCATGTGTAACTCTGTGTTGTCTGTTCACACTGCTATGCTTTATCTTGGCCAGGTCGCAGTTGCAAATGAGAACTTGTTCTCAACTAGCCTACCTGGTTAAATAAAGGTGAAATAAAAATTTTTAAAAAATTAAAAAATTGGGCACACGTTAAACAACATTAATCATGAATGGTTAGATGAATGGAACCAGCGAATCGCAGCAACTCAGTAACATATAGTGGTGCTCAAATGCGCACACGAATGACACACAACCAAAATGACAGACACAGACACACGGAGCTCAGGCAACGCGGGAAGTATGAACAAAGGAAAGCAAATTAACAGAATGAAATAGAGTTTCTAGCTTGTGAGTGTTACCATGATTCTGCCACCGAAACAACAGTTCACTCTTGAATAGGCTAGAGATATAAATAACCTGTGGAACAGATTATATGAACATACCTTTCCACACAACATTTTTCCTACTGAACTGGGCATGAACTATAAATTGTAGATTACTGCTAACAAAGGAGCTAAATAATCATATATTCATGATCAGTATAACGCATCTAGAAATAAATGGCAAAATGCATAAGGGAAACAGAACAATATATTTTAATATATTGGCAGATTAGACAGTGTGCGTGTTTGTGATGAGTGGCCATACTGTAAATCCACTTTATCACACACCCCTCCCCTTATGAAAAGCAATGCTACATTGCTGGCAAAATAAATGCATAGGAGCACAATGAGGGTCAACCTTTCAGAAACTGGTCATACACAGGGTAGCAAAGTAGCAGTAGAGAACAAATTATATTGTCTCTCACCTAGAGGTAGAAGGCACAATGGGTCCGGTATGGTCAGAGGGGAGTCAATTGGAAGGGGTTAGGGCAGAACTGTCAGCAGCAGACTGACTGTCTCTTGACTTGTGTCAGCTCTCTACCACCCCAGTCCAAGGGCACAAGAGCAACATTTTCCCCCTGGGGCTGGTCCAGCCCTTTCACTGTAGATCTGGAGTGAGCTCAGACACATTGATTAGCAACCGTCATTAAAATTGTTAGAAGGTTTTAAAAACAATTCTAATAAAAACAACAGTTCGACAATGGCTCAGGATACTCCAAGCTATTAGAATACAACAATTCCACCAGGACAGGGCTGCAAATTTTGCAGAATTTGCCCTGTCTAGGTCTACCTGCACTATCTAGACTGCCTCATTAATTATTGTTATTGTCATGTTTGTTGCATAATTTAACAAGTGTGTCAATAGCAGGATACCCTCATCTATATTAATAAAAATGTATACATATATATGTTTTAAGTGAAAATGTAGCTTTTGTCTTTCATTAATAATCTGTAGAAACTAAGAGTATAGAAAGGTTCAGAACTTTTGTGAAACATCACAGCACAGTTATATATGGCAATTAGAAATCAAAACTGGATGGTTTTCAGAGATACACTAAACAAAAATATAAACGCAACAATTACAGTGTTGGTCCCATGTTTCATGAGCTGAAATACAAGATCCCAGAAATGTTCCATAGTGCACAAATTTGTTTACATCCCTGTTAGTGATCATTTCTCCTACTCCATCTTGTGCTGGAGACAATAAATGGCTACTCTAAAAAATGAATTTGTCACACAACACAATGCCACAGATGTCTCAAGTTTTGAGGCAGCGTGCAATTGGCATGCTGACTGCAGAATTGTCCTCCAGAGCTGTTGTCAGAGAATTGAATGTTAATTTCTCAAGCATAAACTGCCTCCAACGGTTGTTTTCAATATTTTGGCAGTATGTTCGACCAGCCTCATAACCGCAGACCACGTGAATGGCATTGTGTGGGTGAGCAGTTAGCTGATATCAACGTTGTGAACAGAGTGCCCAATGGTGGCGGTGGGTTTATGGTATGGGCAGGCATAAACTATGGACAATGAACACAATTGCATTTTATCGATGGCAATATCAATGCACAGGGATACCATGACGAGGCCCATTGTTGTCCCATTCATCCACCACCATCACCTCATGTTTCGGGCATGATAATGCACAGCTCCCATTTCGCAAGGATCTGTACACAATTACTAGAAGCTGAAAATGTCTCAGTTCTTCCCTGGCCTGCATACACACCAGACATTTCAGCCATTGAGCATAGTCGGGATGCTGTGGATCGACATGTAAGACAGCTTGTTCCAGTTCCCGGCAATATCCAGCAACTTTGCACAGCCATTGAAGAGGATAATAACTGGGTTTCTGATCCACGACCCTACCCTTTTAAAAGATGATGTATTCCCAGTCATGTGAAATCCATAGATTTGGGCATACTTAATTTATTTCAATTGAATAACTTCCTTATATGAACTGTAACTCAGTAAAATCTTTGAAATTGTTGCATGTTTATATTCTTGTTCAGTATAGATGTGAGGTGTAGCTGAAGGGTGGGACCAAAAACAAAAAAGAAAAATTATAACTAATATAAACAATGGATGGGTCGGATGGGAGCGTCACTGCACAGCTATTTTCAGGTCTCTCCAGAGATATTCGATCGGGTTCAAGTCCGGGCACTGTCTGGGCCACTCAAGGACAAAAGCCACTCCTGCATTGTCTTGGCTGTGTGCATAGGGTCGCTGTCTTGTTGGAAGGTGAAACTTCTTCACTAATTACTCAGTTTGGTCGGGCAGCCAGCTCTAGGAAGAGTTTTGTTGGTTCCAAACTTCTTCAATTTAAAAGTTATTTGGGATTGGTGTCCCTTCCACAGGACGGTTGAGCTAACGTAGGCTAATGTGATTAGCATGTTGAAAGTAATAAGCTCATTTCCCAGGACATAGACATATCTGATTTTGGCAGAAAGCTTAAATTATTGTTACTCTAACTGCACTGTCCAATTTACAGTAGCTATTACAGTGAAATAATACCATGGTATTGTTTGAGGAGAGTGCACAATTTTGAACATGAAAAGTTATTAATAAACACATTAGGCACATTTGGACAGTCTTCATACAAAATCTTGGACAGAAATGCAATGGTTCAACGGATCAGTCTAAAACATTGCACATACACTGCTGCCATTTAGTGGAAAAAATCTAAATTGCACCTGGGCTGGAATAATACATTATACATCTCAATAATACAATAATACAATAATACATATAATACAATAATGCATCTCTTGCATTTCAAAGATGATGATTAAATAAAATACAGAAGAAAGGTTATTATTTATTTTTTTAACATAGGCGCGTGTGTCTTTCCAAATTATGTTGAATCAGTTTAATTTGTGACCCAATTCAGGAAACTAGGCGTATGTCGCAAGTCACGACTTCACAGGAGAAATGTTTGAATGTAAAAAAAAAATGTTTGATCAAAATGTGTTTTTTGGCAGAAATACCTTCTCAAACATGTGCACTTTCATGTGCCTTTATGTCAAATTTGTGTGCCATCTGTAAATACAAATAAAATAGTTAAATTACGAGCCTAGTTGGTTTAGCCACAGAAACACTGAGCAACCTTCCCGCTAGTCATGATTGGCTGAGGTAATGAGTGGGCTGGACATGCCGAGAGATGAGTTCGGATTGGTCTGCAATATTGCATGCGCCTGTCTATTGGAGTTGGTCAGTATGTTTAGGTAATCGTGTCAAAAGCGGCTTTAAATTATTTTTTTGTGCAGTAAAACTGCCAAAATCTAAGTTACAGTGTACTGTTAGCTGGCTGGCTCGCTCGCTAGCTAGTGTTATGTGTATGCTCTCCACTTTCTGTAGCACGATAGAGAATGAGATGGCGAAAACACCAGTCTAGATTATTTTGTGCATGGTATCAGACAGGAGATGTGTCCAACCATGATGTATACAGGTAAAATAGTCTAGCTCGCTACATTTTCAGATGTTTCACATTTCTAATTTTGTCAGAAAATTGTTTAATTTCAAGTATATTGTTAGCTAGCTAACATTAGCTGGCTGGGTCATTCGCTAATATTATGTTTATGATCTCATTCTTCGTAACTCAGATACACTTGACTTGTGATTATGGTCCATTGTTTAGCTAGATAGCTACATGTCTTCCAACCTCACTGAGCTCGAGCTGTTTTGCAAGGAGGAATGGGAAAAAATGTCAGTCTCTCGATGTGCAAAACTGATAGAGACATACCCCAAGCGACTTACAGCTGTAATCGCAGCAAAAGGTGGCGCTACAAAGTATTAACTTAAGGGGGCTGAATAATTTTGCACGCCCAATTTTTCAGTTTTTGATTTGTTAAAAAAGTTTGAAATATCCAATAAATGTCGTTCCACTTCATGATTGTGTCCCACTTATTGTTGATTCTTCACAAAAAAATACAGTTTTATATCTTTATGTTTGAAGCCTGAAATGTGGCAAAAGGTCGCAAAGTTCAAGGGGGCCGAATACTTTCGCAAGGCACTGTATATGGACGGAATTAATTTAAAAAAGGACCAATTGTGATGTTTATGGGACATATTGGAGTGCCAACAAAAGAAGCTCGTCAAAGGTAGTATATTTTTATTTCAGCGTTTTGTGTAGTGCCTGTGGGGTTGAAATATGCTACCCTCTTTGTTTACTGTTGTGCTATCATCAGATAATAGCTTATTTTGCTTTCGCCGAAAAGCCTTTTTAAAATCTGACATGTTGGCTGGATTAACAACGAGTGTAGCTTTAATGGAGTATCTTACATGTGATTTAATGAAAGTTAGATTTTTATATCAATTTATTTGAATTTGCCGCACTGCATTTTCCCTGGTTTTTGGCCAAGTGGGACGCAAGTATCCCCTATACCATAAGAAGTTAACAAGTACATTAATGGGGTAAATCTACTCTTAGAGTAAGTATTAGGTGTTTGAGAGAAGGTTTGAATCATGATCAACCAGTTTGAATCATGATCAACCATGCTTCTCAGAGGAAGGAAGAAAATGGATTAAAGCAATGAAGGTCAACAGTAGCCTCAACAGCACTCTGTAGGGGAGCACCATGGGGTAGCTTCCGTCCTCCTCTGGGTACATTAAATTCAACACAAACCTAGGAAGTGCATGCTTCTCACCCCCTTCCAGACTTACACAGTATACAGTGGGGCAAAAAAGTATTTAGTCAGCCACCAATTGTGCATGTCTCCCACTTAAAAAGATGAGAGAGGCCTGTAATTGTCATCATAGGTACACTTCAACTATGACAGACAAAATGAGAAAAAAATCCAGAAGATCACTTTGTAGGATTTTTAATGAATTTATTTGCAAATTATTATTTTTATTTTTTTACTTCACTTAATTACCTAGCAAATGCAGCTAACTAGTTTAGCCTACTCAATCACCCGGCTCAAATAAAGGGATGTTATGTTAGCTAGTTGGCTATGACTATCCAACATAACACTGAAACTCTTCTAAGTCAAGGTAAGCTTTTGGTTTGATTAATTTATTGCAACCGGGGCCCGTTGGTGTAACTTCTAAACTGCTTACTGACTGTACAACATACAGCTTGATTGTAGCGGCTTTACTAACATGTTAGTTGTATTAGATATGTTGACTATGACATCACTTTAGCTCATATGGTAACAATGATGTAGGCTGTGTGTAGCAGTTATGATATGGTTTGGCTTTGAAAGGTTTTTACGCATGGTCACAAGCGAAGGGGAAAGGTAAGACGAGGAAAGCACGTATATGCGAGAAGAAATACAACATAGCTGCTATGAAAGGGAACTGTGTGATCAGAGGTGAATTCATTCCACCGATTATGTTGACAAATGTATCTAAAAGCAAACGGAACGAAACGGGGATAAACATACCTGAATTTGTACAATAGAAACTGTTTGACAAAAACTATGTTAAATTGAGCTAGATGAAAGGAATATTAAGGACAGTCATCCAATATGCTGTAATACAAATAAGGCTATGACTATGAAAAAAATGATTGGATGGGTTGATTACAGTGGTGGTCAGTGCCATTTAAGATGAGGGAGAACAATGTGAGTACATCTGTTGTTGAAGTAAAGTAGATCAATACAGCTACCGTACTTTAGCAAGAGTCAAGGTGCTTAAGCTGAAAATCCTTGTGCATGGGTCAAATTAGCTTCAGCGTTTTTTGTGTGGAAGGGTCGGATTTTCTCAATATTGCTTCATGCCAAACCATACAATTCACCTTTTCATTTGTTTATTTGGGTCCGCATTAGCTTTTTCAGAAGCATCAGCTATTCTTCCTGGGGTCTACAAACCACTGACACACTGATAGACGAGGACAGCCACACACATTTAAAATACAACAATATACAAACAATAAAACACAAAATAAACCACCCGCGGGCCGCCAGTTTGTGAACCCTGATACACAGTCAAATTAGTTCAGACAGTATGACCGGGAGAGGTAAGTGAGGCTAAATGCAAGATTAGAGCCATTATGATAGATGTGTGGCAGAAGAAGTGGGACACGAGCCCGAGGGATGGCATTTAAATGCCCTTCCAAGAAAGGTTGGTGGACCAAGATTCAAAGGTCAGATTAGGATGGAGGATGTGGTGTTTGCTCGATTACCCTCATGACACTGTACAATGAACTCACTAATTATCAGCACAATTTAACCCACTGAGTGAAAATCCTGGACAGCAGTCATGAGTAGCCTAATTTCATTCCATAGGCTAGTGTCCACTTTACTTTGATATGTCCTGTTTTTAAGATATCGTGTGTTTGTTAACATTTTAATTCATAGTCACATCGAAGCATTTTTTGTTGTTGTTGATAGGGCGCCATTTAGGATATTTGATGGCAAACATGCATGATGTATAAAGTGTCTGTCTCATGACATTGGCATACATTTTGTCGCCCTGTAGACTACAGAAAAGGCCATTGAGGCTGTATACTCTTTCCACCCTATAGGCTACATGATTTGAGCGAGCGTTGGTGGAGTGCCACAGTGCTGAGTTTCTCCAACAGCACCATGGAGAGGCGTGCTGGGCATGGACAAGATACACATGTTGCGCCCCTGCCTTTGGGAAAGTGGGCACTGCTTAAATGGGGCGGCATCAGCATTCACTTTAATAGCCCATATGCCACTGAGTGAGAGAAGTTTACATTGTTTTGGGGCAGAATAATATGAGGTGTTATGTGTTGTTGGAGGTGCGTCTCGGTCAGTTAACCTCGGAAAATAATGCCCTCGTCAATCTTCCGCTATAGACGGCTGCCAAATGGCTGGGCCTGGCCTGACTCGTAGTTGTATAGTTCGTTTGTTTGTGTTGTTGGTCTTTTCTAGCTTAATGTTCTGGTTGGTAGCTAGCTAGCACTCACTCACGTGGCTGCTAGCACCGTCATCAAATCAAATCAAATGTTATTTGTCACATACACATGGTTAGCAGATGTTAGTGCGAGTGTAGTGAAATGCTTGTGCTTCTAGTTCCGACAATGCAGTAATAACCAACAAGTAATCTAGCTAACAATTCCAAAACTACTACCTTATAGACACAAGTGTAAGGGGATAAAGAATATGTACATAAAGATATATGAATGAGTGATGGTACAGAGCAGCATAGGCAATATACAGTAGATGGTATTGATGGTATTGAGTGCAGTATATACATATGAGATGAGTATGTAAACAAAGTGGCATAGTTAAAGTGGCTAGTGATACATGTATTACATAATGATGCAGTAGAGGATATAGTACAGTATATACGTATACATATGAGATGAATAATGTAGGGTATGTAAACATTATATTAGGTAGCATTGTTTAAAGTGGCTAGTGATATATTTTACATCATTTCCCATCAATTCCCATTATTAAAGTGGCTGGAGTTGAGTCAGTGTGTTGGCAGCAGCCATTCAATGTTAGTGGTGGCTGTTTAACAGTCTGATGGCCTTGAGATAGAAGCTGTTTTTCAGTCTCTCGGTCCCAGCTTTGATGCACCTGTACTGACCTCGCCTTCTGGATGATAATGGCATGAACAGGCAGTGGCTCAGGTGGTTGTTGTCCTTGATGATCTTTATGGCCTTCCTGTGACATCGGGTGGTGTAGGTGTCCTGGAGGGCAGGTAGTTTGCCCCCGGTGATGCGTTGTGCACAAATCATGAAAAGGGGCATGAGGGAAGCCCTACATTATTATGTTTTTCAATGTACTGAAATCGCTCAGGGCAGGAAATGTGGAAAAGTAATCTATAGACATGTAGTTATGTAATTGACTAAAATAAGTAGACAACAATATATTGGCGTTTGAAAAATATAAATGATTTGCTGTGAGCCAATAAGGTAGTGGCAGTATAGATCTGATGTGACGAAAAAAAAACAAATATATAATTCTAGGTCAAGGATATCCACCTGTAATCCGCCAACACGTTTGAAAATACAGTACAACCCCATTCAAAGTAAATATAAAATATATATTTTTTGTTACATTTACCCTTTTCTCAATACTGTAATATTTTAATAACATGATATTCTACTGGAAACTTTCTTTATATATGTACAGTATGAGGTTGTGTGTAATAATGTGTACATCTGCTACCAATGTGACACCTCCAGGTACCAGCCCACTTTGAGAAGATTCTGAATGAGGTGACCCGCTACACCCCTCGCTACATAGATGAGATGAAGTCTATCTTTGACCAATCGCAGGCGGAAGGAAGAAGATCAGCAATGGACGTCACCGACAATGAGACGTAGGCTACACCTGCAGTCAGACTTAAGGTGGATGTGGACGGTCTTTCTTTATCTCATCTCTCACTTATCATTTCTGTCATGTCTTGATCGCTCATACTGCAATCTCTCTCCCTCCACTTTCTATCGTTCTCTCTCCTTCTCTTCTCCCTCTCTCCTTTTCTCTCCCAGTGTGAAGGCTGTGTGTATAATGAGCTCCACAACACTCTCATCACCATCAATGAGTAAGACAAACTGTGTGGTGGAATTACACTGGGCATGCCCACTGACAGGTCTCCGTTCCAGGTGCAACACACAGACACAATATGTTAATGGTGGTTAATGGGGACTAACGGAGTGTACTGTAATATGGGGTGATGTAGACTTCTCTATCTCTTTTATTTATTTTTATTTTTTTATTTCACCTTTATTTATCTGAGAACAAGTTCTCATTTGCAACACCTGGCCAAGATAAAGGACATAGCAGTGTGAACAGACAACACAGAGTTACACATGGAGTAAGCAATTAACAAGTCAATAACACAGTAGAAAAAAAAATAGTCTATATACAATGTGTGCAAAAGGCATGAGGATGAATAATACAATTTTGCAGATTAACACTGGGGTGATAAAAGATCAGATGGTCATGTACAGGTAGAATATTGGTGTGCAAAAACAGAAAAGTAAATAAATAAATAAATAAAATAAAAAACAGTATAAAAACAGTATGGGGATGAGGTAGGTGAAAATGGGTGGGCTATTTACCAATAGACTATGTACAGCTGCAGCGATCGGTTAGCTGCTCGGATAGCTGATGTTTGAAGTTGGTGAGGGAGATAAAAGTCTCCAACTTCATCTCAGTGACAATAAAGGACTTGCGGGCAGTCTTTTACGATTATCACGTCACAATGTGCAATGTTACCAAATTAACGTATGTATATCATGTTGGCCAGATTTTACGAATTGCTTCAGTTTTGTTGTCACATTCTACGATGGACTTGTGAGGCTACGTCAGCTGACCTACGCTACATAGCCTACTTAAAGTAGTCCTATGCGTCTTGAATATTGTTTTCACATACAAAATGTATAAACAGTTCAATGCATTTGGAAAGTATTCAGACCTTTTGACTTTTTTCAATTTTGTTAAGTTACAGCCTTATTCTAAAATTGATCAAATAAAATCCTCATCAGTCTACACACAATACCCCGTAATGTAACGTTTTTTTTTTTTATATGAGCAAATTTATAAAAATGATAAACAGATATACCTATTTACATAAGTATTCAGGCCCTTTGCTACGAAACTCGAAATTGAGTTCAGGTGCATCCTGTTTCCATTGATCATCCTTGAGATGTTTCAACAACTTGAAGTCATTCTCTGTGTTACTTGAGTCAGGCTCAATGGACAGGAAATCCAAACACACAAGGTCCATATGACCAAGCGGAGAAACTATCTTTGGAAGTGTTTTCCTCTGTACACAGGGAGCACAGGACTTACAGTACTCCTCTACTTCCATCTTCATGCATGGCCAGTACGACCGGCCTCTGACAAGTCCAAATGTCTTGTCAAAATATAAATTACCTGAGTCATCATGCAGCGACTTGAGAACCATAGTTCTGAACTTCTCTGGAAGTAGTAACTGAGCACGACGAGTTTCGTTTGGCGGATGTGTGATCCTGTATATAACTCCATCTTCCATTTTTAGCTTCTCCCACTCTCTCAGGAGCAAAGAAATGAATGGATGTTTGGTCTTTGTCACCCTGGTAATATCATGTGTATTAAGAGCAACCCACATCTCTCCCAAACAAGGGTCTTCTTGTTGCAATGCAGAAAGTTCCATAGTGCTCAATCTGCGCATTTGAGACTCCAGCACGCTCAGGTTACAGTATGCTTGAGGCACAGCATGCATAGAGGCTCGCTACTGATCAATAACTCTACTAGATGATCCAGGAATTAATCTAACAACATTAGACATCTGGCACATGGCTCGAACAACAAATGCAGGAATGTCTCTCCAATCTTGTTCCACTGCAGATTGCTGATGAGAGCGGCGAGACAAATCATCTATGTTCTGCCTGCCAGGCCTGTACTTGAGACTAAAGTCATAGGTAGACAACTCAGCTAGCCAACGATGACCAGTGGCATCCAATTTTGCAGATGTGAGGACATATGTCAATGGGTTATTGTCTGTTCTAACCTCAAACTTGACCCCATAACCACGGCCCACTTCAAGAAACTCTAACTTGTGAGCTGGGTAGTAGCGTTCAAAAGCGGTTCAACTCACTAATATCCACGGGACGCAGACCCTCACCTTGATCTTGGTATATTACTCCACCTAACCCTCCTCGGTTAGCATCTACATGTAGAACATATGGCAACTGAGGATCAGCAAAAGCCAACACAGGAGCTTTTGTGAGGCTTTCCTTCAATGTCTCGAATGATAATTCACACTTCTCATCCTACCTTGATAACAGCTTCAATCTTTGATGGGTCTGTAGCTACTCCATTATGGGATATGATATTTCCAACATAGTTGACAGATGTTTGGCAAAACTGACACTTGTCAAGGGACAATTTTAGGCCTTCACTTTTCAAGCGGTCTAACACCTTGAGTAACCTCTGCTCATGTTCCTCCAGTGTCCTTCCAAACACAATTAAGTCATCAAGGTTAACAAGAACTTTGAGTAGGTTCATGTCTTCAACTATCTTTTCCATGCCACGTTGAAATGCTGCATGTGCTCCAGACACACACTGTGGCATCTTCTCAAATTGTTAAAATCCAACCGCACAGATAAATGCAGTCTTCTCTTTATCTATATCGCCCATCGGAATTTGATGATAGTATCCGCTTCTGAGATCTAACACACTGAACCACTTGCTCCCACTCAAACATGTCAGAGCATCCTCCAAACTTGGGACTATGCACTGGTCTAGAATAGTATGGTGTTGTTTTTTTTCCCCTCACCACAACAATAGGAGATGCATAAGGGGTTCTCGACTCAGATATGATCCCAGAACTTTTCAAGTTATTAAGATGCTTCCTCACATCTTCAACATCAGCTGGGACCAAGCAGTGAGATCTCTCCCTAAATGGTTTGTCTTGAGCAACTCTGATGGTGTGGTAAGTACTCTTTGAACAACCCACATCAAACTCATGAGTTGAGAACACTTCTTTCCGTTCCATCATCTTTTCACATAACCTCTTCTTCCATCCCTCAGGCACTGAAGAATCTCCAAAGTTGAATGAAGAAGACGTCAGTCTTTCAGATGAATCCTGCTTACTTTTCAATGGAACACCCGGAGCAACATCTACTGGAAACAGATGAGCAATAGGCATACCTCGTTTCAGGGTGATCTACTTTGTCGAAACATTCCTGACAGTAAGAGTGATTATTCTGCAACCGTCTGGATTTCAGGCCTCACTAGTAGTTCTTCGGGGAACCGGGGTTCTTCAGGCCTCTCTACCAGAATGGTTTGAGTAGAAGGTATCCCAGGAAACTTTGGCAATTCCAGTAACTCTCGCCTGCCCCCCAGGTGGCAGAGTAACAGGTTCTCTGTGCGAACCAGACCATTCATCTCTTCTCGTCATCATCAGTTGAGCTTTCTATCATCCTCTCATATGCCTCTTTGATAGCAGGATGAACTTGTAGTGTGCTAAGGAAATGTTCACCTTCCTTTTCTTTGCAAGCAGTCATATGTCTCTTCACGACAGATGTATTGGTGCCAACCAGAATAGACACGTCACCTTTCATGGCTGGATCTGGACATACCAACACAAGTGCCTCCATGGTCTCTGCTACACCCACAAACGATCCTGAGTACTCAAGCTTGAGTGACAAATATCCATCATATGGATACTGATCAGAGCAAAGGCCCCATTTCTCTAAGTTTCCTATAGGAATCAATGGCAAATGCATCAAGTACTTATCATAAAAGGATCTGAAGATTAATCTGAGAACAACTATCTAGTAAAGCTTTAGCTTACATACCTTCAATCTTTACAAGAATGACAGAACTTGGACCAAATAAACCTGTAGCTAGCATGGCTTTCATGTCTTCATACTTGTGGAACGTATCTTCATCGGGATGTCAGGCCGTAGTCCTGAGGCATGGTCCTAGGGCTCAGGTCCAGAGCGAGAGAGCGAGAGAGCGAGAGAGAGAATACTTAAATTCACACAGGACGCCAGAAAAGACAGTAGAAGTACTGACCCTAGCCCCCCGACACATAAACTCATGCAGCATAAATACTGGAGGCTGAGACAGGAGGGGTCAGAAAACAAGGTGGAGCATGCTTTCAGGTCACGAGCCTCTAACAAAGAGTACACTAGACTCAAGCTTCATTTTGAACAGTGCTACTTCATTTCTCAAAGGAAAAACCTCAACCAATTTCTAAAGACTGTTGACATCCAGTGGAAGCGATAGGAACTGCAGGAAATCTGGATTCCCAATGAAAACATTGACCTAAAAAAAAAAAAAAATGATAGTTTGTCCTCGGGTTTTGCCTGCCAAATATGTTATGTTATACTCACAGACATGATTCAAACAGTTTTAGAAACTTCAGAATGTTTTCTATCCAAATCTACTAATACTGTGCATATTTTAGCTTCTGGGTCTGAGTAGCCGGCCATTTACTTTTGTAACACGCTTTTCATCCGGACGTGAAAATACTGCCCCCTGTCCCAAAGAAGTTAACCAGGTCAACTCTCCCATTGTCCACAGCTTAACAAGCGACCTTATTGGTCAAAAGTTAAAAGTAAACCAACCTATTCACTTATACATTAAATAAATATTTAATCAAAATAAATGCGTTAACAACATTGCAATTCATTCACCTTTTAAATCTAATACCAATTAATTATAACAAATAAACTCAATACTTGGTTCTAACAAGGGTATTACACAGAGGTCTACCCCGCATTGTTCAATAGGCTACGTTAGTTAGAATAGAGGTATCTATAGTGGTGAGAGAATTGTTCAAGACTAAAGTACTTAAACAGCTGCAGACTGAATGTTCCTGTGTAGTCATAGTTTCAAACCATTTCGTACCTTTTAGCTTACACTGTCGGTCACACTGCTCTAAGATAGAGTATACCCATTTGTGATGTCCGGTTTAACTGGGAATCTAGTCAGGATCGAGGGAAAGATGAACTGAGCAAAGTACAGAGAGATCCTTGCTGAAAACCTACTGCAGAGCGCTCAGGGCTTCAGACTGGGCCGAAAGTTCACCTTCCAACAGGATAATGACCCTAAGCACACAGCCAAGACAATGCAGGAGTGGCTTCAGGACAAGTCTCTGAATGTCCTTGAGTGGCCAAGCCAGAGCCCGAACTTGAACCCTGTCGAACATCGCTGGAGAGACCTGAAAATAGCTGTCCAGCAAC
This sequence comes from Oncorhynchus nerka, assembly GCF_034236695.1. Taxonomy (NCBI): domain Eukaryota; kingdom Metazoa; phylum Chordata; class Actinopteri; order Salmoniformes; family Salmonidae; genus Oncorhynchus; species Oncorhynchus nerka. The sequence goes on along the minus strand of NC_088401.1, from coordinate 38,391,367 downwards.
ACTCCCCATTCAACCTGACAGAACATGAGACGATCTACAGTGAGGAATGGGAGAAACTCCCCAAATACAGGTGTGCCAAGCTTGTCAAGGGTGCTTCAACAAAGTACTGAGTAAACCGTCTGAATACTTATGTAAATGTGATATTTCCTTTTTTTATATACATTTGCAAATATGTTTAAAAACCTGTTTTTGCTTTCCATTATGGGCTATTGTGTGTAAACTAATGAGGAAAAAAATAAACTCAATACATTTTAGAATAAGGCTGTAATGTAACAAAATGTGGGAAAAGTCAAGGGGTCGGAATACATTCCGAATGCACTGAATACGCAAAAATATGTGGACACTCCTTCAAATTAGTGGATTCGGCCATTTCAGCCACAACCATTGCTGACAGGTCATAAGATGCCACCTTTCCAACCAGTCAGTTGGATTTGTCTTCCCTGCTAGAGCTGCCCCGGTCAACTGTAAGTGTTTTTATTTTTGAGTGGAAACATCAAGGAGCAACAATGACACAGCCGCAAAGTGGTAGGCCACAGAAGCTCACAGAATTGAACCGCCAAATGCAGAAGTGTGTAGCCCAATTAAATCGCCTGTTCTCAGTTGCAACACTCTACCAAGTTCCAAACTGCCTCTGGAAGCAACGTCAGCAAAATATTTGTTTGTATGGAGCTTCATGTGGCTGAGTATGTCTGTCCTAGGTTGCAAGACTCACTACCGAGTTCCAAACTGCCTCATGAAGCAATGTCAACACAAGAACTGTTCGTTGGAAGTTTAATGAAATTAACCTCCATGGCCGAGCAGCCGCACACAACCCTCAGATCACCATGCGCAATGACAACCATCGTCAAGAGTGGTGAAAAGCTTGCCGTCATTGGACTCTGGAGCAGTGGAAGCGTGTCCTCTGGAGTGATTAATGACGCTTCACCATCTGGCAGTCCAACGGACAAATCTGGGTTTGACGCATGCCAGGCGAACGCTAGCTGCAACCAACATCTTAGACTGTTAGACCAATAGGAAATTCACCCTTGAGCCAAGGGCAGACACTGGTTTTGAAATTCGCAGGCGGGGTTACCTCATCACGAGACTATGACCGACTCATGTCCCCTACACATGTAAACATTTAAATCAAACAATTATAATGATCTGACTATTAACAATATACATACTCAGTCCTGGCCGTGTTCCTATTGGCCAGTCACCGGGATTGGCTCGAAAAACCAGCCACACTACACGATAAAGGCAAAAAAAATATATGACACTGCCAAAACTTTGTCGGAGCCTGTGAACGCACACAGTAGAACTAGACCCTGTCACACTGACCGAGCCAAGACGACAGACACTTGTTTACAACCTAAGAATTTGCCCACGACTTAAAATTGCCTAAGATGGCTAAAATCGTACAGTCCACAAAGGCCTTAAGTAGTTGGAGTCATTCAGTTCTCACCATCTCATTATGATGAATCATCAATTCGTAATTACTGATTGGTTTGTTATTTGTTTGTTGATAGTGTTAATGTTATATAGGGCTGACTCCATTCATTCAACTCGTTGATTGTTTGGTCGATAGCTTCCAATTGGCTCATTCATCCCCACTCCTGTTCGCTGTAACTATTCCCCAGGTCATTGCTGCAAATGACAATGTGTTCTCAGTCAACTTACCCGGTAAAATAAGGGTAAAAAAATGTGTCGAGCCATCTCAACATATATATAAAAAAATGTATGGCACACGAGACATCTGTCTGATTCATGTCTGTCTCAGTGGACAGTCCAAGAAAAAGGGTGGCTAAAATGCACAAGGCACATCTCCAGAATGCACTCTCTCAAACCAATTTGTGTACATTAATTGTTTCATAACTTAATTGTGTGAATAGTTTTTTCCTTTGATTGTTAGTGTCTATGAATACTGCAGTACATTTATCACCAGTAGACATTTACTGTTATTCCCCATAATTTCTAATCGACAATGTTTCTTTGGTTACAGTAATTTCTGTCAATGCATTCAATATGTTATTATTACAGTCGTTTACCTTTCTCATTGTCAGAGTGAACATGTTTTCAGGACTCACAACCTATACGAAGCTTGTGAGAAACAAGTTTTGCTTCATTTCATTCCATTTATGACATTTGTCAATTTGTTCATAGTCTTTAGCTTGGAGCGCTCCTATCAATGTTGAGTAAGGGCACACACCTGATTAAACATAGAAGTTGGCTTTGGCTACCTGGACTGAGCGCAAATGTATAAATGTGCCCATTTGGGGATGTCTGATAGTATTTCTGATTGTCTTATTAACTCCCCTAATAATGAGCTGTGTAGCTTATTAAATAAGTGTTTTCCTCACCTCAAACAGCAAGAAAACAAAGTATTTTTTTTTTTACATCCATTGAGAAAAACAATAATTCTTCATGTATTTGAGTTAGCGAGGTAACTTTGGTCAACTGAGTTCAACTCGGGATAACCGGTGCCATGAAAGTGGCTCACCTTTTATCCAGGTACATTTCTATGGCAACAAATCCTTCAGAACTATCCTGCTCCGGGGCAGGCTAACTCACTGCTAACTCCATTTATCCTGAATGAATTACTCTGAGCCACGAGCTGAAGACCAATTAAATCAGATACTCTCCCTCTCACAAAGATTGTGTTATCATCCCCTTTATTTGAGGAAGACGACTGTTAAAATATTTTATTAATCAAATGTTTTTGTGTGTAAAACAAGTAGCGTTTAGTAATGACAGCATTTGCTTGCTAAATTCTACATTCTTTGCAAGATTGTATGTACAATTTTAAAAAGAAACCTGACAGCTGCAACCAAACATAAACATAAAATCCAGGGTTGCTGTTCCAATTCAAGTCAAGACTGGCAGCCATTGCAAGTGTACCCATGAGTTTAACCACTTAAATATAGGGTCCCCTAAATAGGTTACCTTCAATCCATTTTTTATTCAATGTTGTCTAAAATGAGATGGGAGAACCCATCTGCTTCTCCTGAACCCTGGGGATCTTGGCGTTCCAGCCATACTATAGAATCTTTGGTGAAACTTGGTACCATACTATTATATTCAACCAGGTAAGTTGACTGCGAACACATTCTCATTTACAGCAACGACCTGTGGAATAGTTACAGGGGAGAGGAGGGCTGAAGAATGAGCCAATTGTACACTGGGGATGATTAGGTGGTCATGATGATACAGTGCCATGCAAAGGTATTCATCCCCCTTGGCCTTTTTCCTATTTTGTTGCATTAACTTCTTGCGTCGAGCCATCCCGGATCCGGGATCGTGACTACAGCCTCAAGTCCATTACCATAACGCAACGTTAACTATTCATGAAAATGGCAAATGAAATGAAATAAATATGCTAGCTCTCAAGCTTAGCCTTTTGTTAACAACACTGTCATCTCAGATTTTCAAAAATATGCTTCTCAACCATAGCAAAACAAGCATTTGTGTAACAGCATTGATAGTTAGCATAGCATTTAGCGTTAGCATTCAGCAGGCAACATTTTTACAAAAAACAGAAAACCATTCAAATAAAATAATTTACCTTTGAAGAACTTCTGATGTTTTCAATGAGGAGACTCTCAGTTAGATAGCAAATGTTCAGTTTTTCCTGAAAGATTATTTGTTCAGGAGAAATCGCTCCATTTTGTGCGTCACGTTTAGCTAAGAAAAAAAATGTATCCAGGATTGTGGAAATCTATCAGCAAACTCATTAGCATAACACAACGTTAACTATTCATGAAAATCGCAAATGAAATTAAATCAATATGCTAGCTCTCAAGCTTAGCCTTTTGTTAACAACACTGTCATCTCAGATTTTCAAAAATATGCTTCTCAACCATTGCAAAACAAGACATTGTGTAACAGTATTGATAGCTAGCGTTAGCATTTAGCATTAGCATTTAGCGTTAGCATTCAGCAGGCAACATTTTCACAAAAACCAGAAAACCATTCAAATAAAATCATTTACCTTTGAAGAACTTCGGATGTTTTCAATGAGGAGACTCTCAGTTAGATAGCAAATGTTCAGTTTTTCCTGAAAGATTATTTGTGCAGGAGAAATCTGTCCGTTTTCTGCATCATGTTTGGCTACCAAAACAAAACGAAAATTCATTCATCCAAACGCCAAACTTTCTTCCACATTAACTCCATAATATCGACTGAAACATGGTAAACGTTGTTTAGAATCAATCCTCAAGGTGTTTTTCACATATCTCTTCATGATATATCATTCCCGGAAGTCTCCTCTCTGTCTCAATCACATGGATGAATGCGAGCAGCTTGGAGATTACGCAACAATTTCAACAAAGGACACCGGGCGGACACGTGGTTAACCTGTTGCCTCTACTTGGGACGCTTGCGTCCCAACTAGAGCTCTGGAAATGCAAATGCGCTACGCTAAATGCTAATAGTATTAGTTAAAACTCAAAAGTTCATTAAAATACACATGCAGGGTATCAAATTAAAGCTACACTCGTTGTGAATCCAGGCAACAAGTCCGATTTTTAAAATGCTTTTCGGCGACAGCATGAGAAGCTATTATCTGATAGCATGCACCAATACACTACAACAGAAAAGCACAGCAGGGGACGTAAACAAAATAATTAGCATTTCGGCGTTACACAAACCGCACAATAAAATAGAAAACAGTCATTACCTTTCACCATCTTCTTTGTTGGCACTCCTAGATGTCCATAAACACTATTGGGTCTTTATTTCGATTAAATCGGGCCATATAAAGCCAAGATATCGTTATATGTAGACTGTGTGATAAACGAAAAAAACAGCGATTTCACAACGTAACGTCATTTTTTAAAATTCAAAAGTAGACGATAAACTTTCACAAAACACTTCGAAATACGTTTGTAATGCTACTTTAGGTATTAGTAAACGTTAATAAGCGATAAAAATCATCCGTAGGCGATGTAAATATCATTAGCTGTCGTCTTGGAAAAAATTTCAGGAGAGAGCTCTTCCGGAATGATCTGGGCGGAGACCGGAGGTAAGCGGTGCCCCTCTTTCGGTTCAACCAAGAATCAAAGATGATTAAATTCACAAGATACTCGACAACATGGGGATGCTGTGGGAGTTGAATGCTCGGTCTTATCTAATTCGGCTCACTGTTAACAATTGCTGGAAGTGGCGCAAGGATATTTATTTCCATTTTCTGTGATCAGGTTTTCCTGCGCTTTCCGATGTAACGCACGTTATGTAATAGCCACAGTCGTGATTTAACCAGTTTTAAAAACGTCCGAGGGTTTCCTATCCACACATTCTAACCATATGAACGTACTATATTCCTGGCATGAGTAGCAGGGCGCTGAAATGTTGCGCGATGTTTAACAAAATGTTCAAAAAAGTAGAGGGTCGACTGAAGAGGTTAATGTAGTCTCTTATGGCCAATCTTCCAATGATATGCCTACAAATACGTCACAATGCTGCAGACAACTTGGAGAAACGATAGAAAGGGCAGGCTAATTCGTGGCGCTTTCACAGCCATATAAGGAGACAATGAAAAACAGAGCGTCAAAAATCCTGCTCATTTCCTGTTTGAAGTTTCATCTTGGTTTTGCCTGTAGCATCAGTTCTGGGGCACGCACAGATAATATCTTTGCAGTTTTGGAAACGTCAGAGTGTTTTCCTTCCAAAGCTGTCAATTATATGCATAGTCGAGCATCTTTTTGTGACAAAATATTGCGCTTAAAACGGGCATGTTTTTTTATCCAATAATGGCGCCCCATAGGTTGAAGAGGTTCAAACCTGTCATTTAAATTTATATTTATTTGGATTTCATGTAATGGACATACACAAAATATTCCAAACTGGTTGAAGTGAGATGACAAAACTAATGTTTCAAAAAATTATACAAAATAATAAACGGAAAAGTGGTTTGTGCATATGTACTCACCCCCTTTGCTATGAAGACTCAAAATAAGATCTGGTGCAACCAATTACCTTCAGCAGTCACATAATATGTTAAATAAAGTCCACCTGTGTGCAATCTAAGTGGCACATGAACAGTGACATGATCTCAGTATACATACACCTGTTCTGAAATGCCCCAGAGTCTGCAACACCACTAAGCAAAAGGCACCATGAAGACCAATGAGCTCTCTAAACAGGTCAGGGAAAAAGTTGTGGAGAAGTACAGATCAGGGTTGGGTTATAAAAAAATATCAGAAACTTTGAACATCCCACGGAGCACCATAAAATCCATTATTACAAAATGGAAGAATATGGCACCACAACAAACCTGCCAAGAGAGGGCCACCCACCACAACTCTCAGACTCTTAGAGAAGCAACAAAGAGACCAACTATAACCATGAAGGAGCTGCAGAGCTCCACAGCGGAGATTGAAGTATCTGTCCATAGGACCACTTTAAGCCGTACACTCCACAGAGCTGGTCTTTACAGAAGAGTGGCAAGAAAAAAGCCATTACTTAAAGAAAAAAATAAGCAAACAGGTTTGGAGTTCGCCAAAAGGCATGTGGGAGACTCCCCAAACATATGGAAGAAGGTACTCTGGTCAGATGAGACTAAAATTGAGCTTTTTGGCAATCAAGGAAAACATTTTGTCTGGCGCAATCCCAACACCTCGCATCACCCCGAGAACACCATCCCCACAGTGAACATGGTGGTGGCAGCGTCATGCTGTAGGGATGTTTTTCATCAGCAGGGACTGGGAAACTGGTCAGAATTGCAGGAATGATGGAATGTGCTAAATACAGGGAAATTCTTGAGGGCAACCTGTTTCAGTCTTCCAGAGATTTGAGACTGGGACGGAGGTTCACCTTCCAGCAGGGCAATAACCCTAAGCATACTGCTAAAGCAACACTCGAGTGGCTTAAGGGGAAACATTTAAATGTCTTGGAATGGCCTAGTCAAAGCCCAGACCTCAATCCAATTGAGAATCTGGGGTATAATTTAAAGATTGCTTTACACCAGCGGAAGCCATCCAACTTGAAGGAGCTGAAGCACTTTTACCTTGAAGAATGGGCAAAAAAGATTTACCAAGCTTATAGAGACTTGCAGCTGTAATTGCTGCAAAAGGTGACTCAACAAAGTATCCACCTTGGGGTGTTTGTTTCACAACAAGAAATACTTTGCATCTTCAAAGTGGTAGGCATGTTGTGTAAATCAAATGATACAACCCCTCCCAAATAAAATGTTTTGATTTTAGGTTTTAAGGCAACAAAATAGGAAAAATGCCAAGGGGGGAATACTTTCGCAAGCCACTGTATGAAGGCCAGATTGGGAATTTAGCCAGGACACCAAAGTTAACTGCCCTACTCTTACGATAAGTGTTATGGGATCTTTAGTGACCACAGATATATATATATATGACCAGATACTGGCCCTCCAACACCACTTCCAGCAGCATCTGGTCACCCATCCAGGGACCAACCCTGCTAAGCTTCAGAAGCAAGCCAGCAGTGGAATGCAGGGTGGTATGCTGTAGGCCATATTTGGGTATACGACCATAAAAAGACAGGTCATACCCCCAAGCTCATTTCAAGATGGCTGCAACTCATGGTCTGTTAGTTTGGAAAATAAATACTGTTCCAGTATTCGCTTTAGAAACTATTAGACTGTCTGTGTTGACAAAGGAACATTCCTTTGTGTATTTTGGAGAGGGATGTTCTCTCCTTTAAATTACGACAGGGTGTGAGCCATCAGCCTCCCAGCAGCTCCCTCATTCGCTCTGTGGGTGAGAGAGGGTCTGGTTACTGTCATCCATTGCTAAGCTGATCTGACCCATTCAGATCCTCATATGACAGTCATGACAGTGTCCACATTTTTAAAACTTTAGTTTAGTAAAGATTTAATTCACTATTTCTTTAATCTACATTGTTGATTAAGGGCTTGTAAGTAAGCATTTCATGGCGCATGTAACATAAAATTTGATTAAATTTGTTTTTTAATGTTCATTTTATACTTTGTTTTCACTAAACAATAAACATCTTACAAGGTGCGCTAAGCTTTGATTTGGTCTGTGTTTATGCTAGAGCTACATGGGGGGTGTCAAATGTTAGTTTTTTTTGCATAATACATCCCATTGCGACCGGAATTGTGAATGGATGCACACAGAATGCACACATCAAAGTATTTTGAACAAATTCGTCCATCGCATTGTTATAAAAATGGCTTATCGGGGATGTCAAAAGAAATTGAAACACCAAGCAAACTACCCAACATGGGGTTAGAAGATGACAAAAGCCAGGTATACCAAGAACGAGGCTTTGGAGGAAATTCTTCAGACACAGATGCTGGGAGATACCTGGACAAAGATAACTCATGCAGAGAGAAATGTTTTATAGAAGGAATAAGATTCCGTTTTAGTACAACTCCTTCAGGAGACTCCCTTGATATAGTAGCCAGTGAGAGGTGAGGAATGTGTTAAGTCTAGATAGAACAGCATTTCGTAATCCTGGTCCTATGGATCCGAAGGGGTTCACAATTTTGTTTTGCGCTAGCACTACACAGCAGATTTAAATTATAAATGTATCCTCAAGTGTTGACTTGATGTTCCTGTCCTGCGCTGGGCTTGAACCTCTGCTTGCAAACACATGTGACCTACCTTCTTGACAACATACCACTGGTTTGAGCCACCCAAAGGTCCCAATTGGATGCCTCCATCCGCAACATTTCAAACTGTCTGTGAAATGAGCTTACGGGCATGCCCTTAACTATGTTGCACGCTTGTATGTGATCATGTATTAGTGTGTCTCTGTGATTCCTCTGTGACCCACATGCTTTCGGCACTAGTCATTAATGTCGCCTCTCTCTCTTAGACCATGGTACTGTACTTGTACTCCTCAGTCTTGCCTTAATGGTTCTTCAATGAGACGAGGTGGTGGTATTATGCTCTCGGTCTCATTCATTTGAGGCATGCCCCTCCATAGGAACACTGAGCAGGGAGAGAGGAATATATGCTTGCCAAGGCAAATAATGCATTACTACAACTTCTAAAAGGTGATGTAGTAGCCATTGAGACATTGAGGAGCTGAGGGTAGGATGCTCACATGTAAATGGAGAGGAAGCCATAGGTAGAGATGACTGTCTCCTAGTTAACATCTAAGCCATTCGACTAAGAGAGAAATGGTGGTTAGGGTGTGTGTCACAGTGTGTGTCTCACTGTGTCTGTCAGCAGAGTGGTATACCATGAACCAATCTAGATCTATTCAGGCTTTTATAAAACTAGCCAGCTTCCTTTAGCTTCACATTCCAAGTCAAGCTTCATCCGTACTATGACGGTGTATGGGTAAGTTAATTTGTGCCGAAATCAAAGTAAAGAAAAGCTATCTTGACAATTCAGCCGTAAATATATAATCCATAGAATGACTTTGGAACATCTACCCTAGCAATTTGACTGTTAATTAAATGTACTGGCAAAATGTTTGATTTTGCCTAAATAGACATACTGTTGATGGACAAGAAACGGTTTTCACTCATGATGGAGGTGGGAAACCTGAATCTGTACATCGGGGACTTGATCCACTAGTCAAGTAGTCTAGATACCTTCGCCATTCCTATGTATTTATTTTTTTACAATTTTTTTACATTGTAGAATAATAGTGAAGACATCAAAACTATGAAATAACACAAATGGAATCATGTAGTAATCAAAAAACATTTTAGATTATTCAAAGTAGCCACCCTTTGCGTTGATGACAGCTTTGCACACTCTTGGCATTCTCTCAACCAGCTTAACCTGGATTGCTTTTACAACAGACTTGATGGAGTTCCCACATATGCTGAGCCTTTTCCTTCACTCTGCCCTCCAACTCATCCCCAACCATCTCAATTGGGTTGGGGTTGGGTGATTGTGGAGGCCAGGTCATCTGATGCAGCATTCCATAACTCCTTCTTGGTCAAACAGCCCTTACACAGCCTGGGGGTGTGTTGGGTCATTGCTCTGTTGAAAAACAAATTATAGTCCCACTAAGTGCAAACCAGATGGGATGGCGTATCGCTGCAGAATACTGTGGTAGCCATGCTGCTTAAGTGTGCCTTGAATTCTAAATAAATCACAGAGAGTCTCACCAGATAGCACCCCCACACCTCCTCTTCCATGCTTATGGAAGTATCATGACTACAGCCTCAAGCCCATTACCATAACGCAACGTTAACTATTCATGAAAATCGCAAATGAAATGAAATCAATATGCTAGCTCTCATGTTTAGCCTTTTGTTAACAACACTGTCATCTCAGATTTTCAAAAATATGCTTCTCTACCATAGCAAACTAGCATTTAGCATTTAGCATTATAATTTAGCGTTAGCATTAGCAGGCAACATTTTCACAAAAACCAGCAAAAACATTCAATAAATAATTTACCTTTGAAGAACTTCAGATGTTTTCAATGAGGAGACTCTCAGTTAGATAGCAAATGTTCAGTTTTTCCTGAAAGATTTTTTGTGCAGGAGAAATCGGTCCGTTTGGTGCGTCACGTTTGGCTACCAAAAAAAAAAAAAATTCAGTTATCCAAACGCCAAACTTTTTTCAAAATTAACTCCATAATATCGACTGAAACATGGCAAACGTTGTTTAGAACCAATCTTCAAGGTTTTTTTTCACATATCTCTTCAATGATGTATCGTTCCTGGAAGTATCCTTCTCCTTCTGTATCGCATGGTAAAATGAATGCCACTGGGAATTACGCACCAATTTAGACAAAGGACACCGGACGGCCCCCTGGCAAATGTAGTCTCTTATGGCCAATCTTCCAATGATATGCCTACAAATACGTCACAATGCTGCAGACATCTTGGACGAACGGCAGAGCGCATAAGCTCGTTCACAGCATATTCACAGCCATATAAGGAGACGATAGTAAAACAGAACGTCAAAAATCCTGCTCATTTCCTCTTTGAAGTTTCATCTTGGTTTCGCCTGTAAGATCAGTTCTGGGGTTCTCACAGATAATATCTTTGCAGTTTTGAAAACGTCAGAGTGTTTTCTTTCCAAAGTTGGCAATTATATGCATAGTCGAGCATCTTTTCGTGACAAAATATTGCGCTTAAAACGGGCACGTCCAATAATGACATAGCGCCCCCATAGGTTGAAGAGGTTAACGGTTGGAACCACACATGTGGAGATCATCTTTTCACCTCCACTGCATCTCACAGACACAAAAAATCTTACATTTGGACTCATCAGACCAAAGGACAGATTTCCACCAATCTAATGTCCATTGCTCATATTTCTTGGACCAATTGGTGTCCTTTAGTAGTGGTTTCTTTGCTTTTTAGCTTTGCTTAGTTGAGCTATTCTTGCCATAATATGGACTTGGTGTTTTACCAAATAGGTCTATCTTCTGTATACCAGCCCTACCTTGTCACAACACAACGGATAGTTTTAACTTCTTATGGCTGGGGGCAGTATTGAGTAGCTTGGATAAATAATGTGCCCAGAGTAAACTGCCTGCTACTCAGGCCCAGTTGCTAATATATGCATATTATTAGTAGATTCGGATAGGAAACACTCTAAAGTTTCTAAAACTGTTTGGATGATGTCTGTGAGTTTAACAGAACTCATATGGCAGGCAAAAACCTGAGAAAAAAATCCAACCAGAAAGTGGAAAATCTGAGGTTTGTAGTTTTTCAACTCATTGCCTATCGAATATACAGTGTCTATGGGGTCATATTGCACATCCTAAGGCTTCCAATAGATGTCAACAGTCTTTAGAACATTGTTTGAGGCTTCTACTGTGAAGGAGGGGGGAATGAGAGCTGAATGAGTCAGGAGTCTGCCAGAGTGGCATGAGCTGATCACGTGCGCTCACGTGAGAGCAGCCTGAGTTCCATTGGATTTCCTCAGACAAAGGAATTCTCCGGTTGAAACATTATTGACGATTTATGATAAACATCCTAACGATTGAATCTATACTTCGTTTGACATGTTTCTACGAACTGTAATATGACTCTTCGTCTGAACTTTCGCCTGGACTTGCCTGCGCATCGTGAGTTTTGATTGTGTACAAAACGCGCAAACAAAAAGGAGGTATTTGAACATAAATGATGGACTTTATCGAACAAATCAATATTTTATTGTGGAATTGGTATTCCTGGGAGTGCATTCTGATGAAGATCCTCAAAGGTAAGTGAAAATGTATCATGCTATTTCTGACTTTTGTTGACTTCACAAAATGGCGGATATCTGTATGGCTTGTTTTGGTCTCTGAGCGCTGTAGTCAGATTATAGCATGGTGTGCTTTTCCCGTAAAGCTTTTTTGAAATCTGACAGAGTGGTTGCATTAAGGAGAAGTTTTTCTAAAGTTCCATGCATAACGCTTGTATTTTCATCAACATTTATGATGAGTATTGTGGAAAATGTATGTGGCTCTCTGCAAAATCACTGGATGTTTTGGAAGCAAAACATTACTGAACGTAATGCGACAATGTAAACTGAGATTTTTGGATATCATTATGAACTTTATCGAACAAAATATACATGTATTGTGTAACATGAAGTCCTATGAGTGTCATCTGATGAAGATCATCAAAGGTTAGTGATTAATTTTCTCTCTATTTCTGCTTTTTGTGACTCCTCTCTTTGGCTGGAAAAATGGCTGTGTTTTTCTGTGACTTGGTGCAACCTAACATAATCGTCTGGTGTGCTTTCGTCGTAAAGCTTTTTTTGAAATCGGACACTGTGGTGGGATTAACAATAAGCTTATCTTTAAAATGGTGTAAATTACTTGCATGTTTGAGGAATTTTAATTATGGGATTTCTGTTGTTTTGAATTTGGCGCCCTGCACTTTCACTGGCTGTTGTCATATCGATCCCATTAGCAGGATCTAAGCAATAAGAAGTTTTAAGAAGGAAAGAAATTCCAAGATTGTGCAAAGCTGTCATCTAGGCAAAGGGTGGCTACTTTGAAGAATCTCAAATATAAAATGTATTTTGAGTTGTTTAAAATTTTTTGGTTGCTCCATGTTTCCAAATGTTATTTCATAGTTTTGATGTCTTCATTATTATTCTCTAAATTTTGACTGGTACTGTATATGTACGAAAGCATGTTGCCCACTCCTCCCACTGCTTCTTGTCCCCATACTTGTTTGAATGTTTGAGTACCGTCCAACTGTAGGCCTACAGGTTGTAGAACCTGGGTGGTACTGGCTCCACAATCTTCAATAACTGTATGCCATCTGTTCTCAGATTCATCTCCCTCTGTTGTGTTGGTTCCAGTGCCTCTGTGTCTGCTCCTCCCACTTCTCTGTTGAGGCCTAGGTGTCCTCCCTGCCGCAGCACCTCTCGATGAACTGACAGAGGGGAGTGGAGCCAAGGCCTGCAGTGGGGGTAGGGAGGGTAACTTTCCAGGAGACCTGAACCACCACCTAGTCCCCCACCCATTTCTCTTGTAACCGCTCTCCCTCTACTATAGCCATCTTTGTGGATTGGACTGAGAGGGATGCATCATATAAAAATAAAGTGAATAAGCTTTGTTTAATATTCTTGTTTGTTTGTGCTAAGGGGGTCCAGTAGGTTAATAATGAATAGTACTGATGACTATTAAAATCATGTTGGTAAAGTTTACTTGAGTGAAATGTTATGTTTTTTATTTTTTAGTATTGTAATACTTTCTGTAACTGGTCTCATCCCCTGCTGCTTGCATTTCAATATGTAAGTTGTTTATGAATTACACAATTGTCAGAAATTCAGGATAAATCGTGCTAAGAGACAGTCAACAGCAATCTTAGTGGAGAACAACATTGCCTGGACACATGTGACTGACCACCTCGATTAATTGTTATATAGCAACATTTTTAATGGTGTGTTTTACCTTGGATAAAAGTAAGAGACTCCAAGCTACAAAATGGTATATCATCCACTGCAGTTGAAGAAAAATGGGAAAGTAATTTTGCTTCGAAAGTTGGAAAACATGTAACCCCACTTTTGAGAAAATGGGATTTGAATTATTTGTCACAAATACTGAAGAGCTGTTCTTTGTCTACACCTATTCAGAATCTTCACACCCTCTTTAGCCTTAGCCCCAACTATCTCTTTAAGGATTCATAGGTGAGGCCATGTGCTAAACAACCAAAGATTTCAAACTAAAAGTCATGAAAGTAGTAGCCTACAATAGTAAGTAATGTATTTAGTCCTTGCCTTTATCGGACTTTGATGCAGGCTATGCAATTCTTCACATTACCTCTGATAAACACACACTATATACAATAAAAAAGTGTATTTGTCACAAACACGATACAGAAGGTGTAAACTGCACAGTGAAATGGTTATTTGCATATTTGCATAGCAGCAATATAAAATAGAAAGTGTCCAGATAAAATTATTGTATAAATATTTTATAATTATTAGATAGATTACACTTACCCACATACTAGGAGTGTGCCGAGTAGTCGGACGAAGCTAGTACCGTAACAGTGATGGGCAATCTTCTGGATCCGATTACGATCCAAGTATTTTTTGTAATTAACAGCTAGCATGTTTCTCATGTGTCAGTCACAGTTTCTAAACCGTACTGTACTGTCTTTGAGTCAGTTATGTGCATGGTCTAAATAACTCAACTGGCTAGTTTGCCTGTCTAAGGAGAAGGGCGATCCTGCTGCTCTGATTGACACCGTACTTCTCAATCCACTCGCTTCATAATTTAAACCGATCACTTTTCCTTACATGTTTTCGGTCTGATCATTTAGATTGTTGCTGCCGAGTGCTATGATAAATCACACCGCAAGGACATTTGCTGTCAAGCTATCAATGTGCATAATATCTAACAAGTAGGGCTAATGCGCATTCTTGACTGAGTGACAGCAAACTTGGCTGCCCGCTGCAAAATGAGGACACACAAACACACTCACCCCTCCAAGCACTGATCCTAATCTTCAATTTTCTTGCAGTGAGAATGTGCAGGGAAGTATTTTGCAAACATCTGTTTAGGCATATTAAAACAATTCGGTTATTTCTGATCACGAGTACTATCCGATCTGAATATCAAAATGTACATTTATGGATATGGTTACGAATACGTCTATGGCCATGTCGGCACAACCCTAACCAGACACACTTATCGAAATTGATGTGTCATGTGAAATAAATGCTATAACCACCTCCCCCAGCTACGTGGATGGGTCACTGTTGTCTAGACATGAAATACAACAGATGACCATAATCACGCCCAGACATACCTGACTAACTTGATGGGTCATGTAATCATCTGGTGAAGAGGAGTTTAAACATGTAGCTTTATAGCTAGCTAAACAAAGAACAATCCCAACCCAACCCATACTACTAGCAATACAAACTGATTGTCATAGCTGGCCACTAGGCATGATATAAACTTAATATACAAAATTAGTGGATTATGCTATTTAAGTCACACCCGTTTCTGACAGGTGTATAAAATTGAGCACACAGCCATGCAATTCCATAGACAAATATTGGCCATAGAATGGCCTTACTGAAGAGATCAGTGACTTTCAACATGACACCGTCATAGGATGCCACCTTTCCAACTAGTCAATGTGTCTAATTTTTGCCATGCTAGCGCTGTCCCGTTCAACTGCAGGTGCTGTTATTGTGAAGTGGAAACGTCTATGAGTAACAATGGCTCAGCTGCGAAGTGATAGGCCACACAAGCTCACAGAACGGGAACACAGAGTGCTGAAGTGCGTAAACATTGTCTGTCCTAGGTTGCAAGACTCACTACCGAGTTCCAAACTGCCTCTGGAAGCATCGTTAGCACTAGAACTGTTTGTCGGGAGCTTCATGAAATGGGTTTCCATGGCCAAGCTTCCACACACAAGCAGAAGATCACCATGTGCAATGCCAAGAGTCGGCTGGAGTAGTATAAATCTCGTAGCCATTGGACTCTGGAGTAGTGGAAAGGCATTCCCTGGAGTGGTAAATCACGCTTCACCATCTGGCAGCTCGAAGGATGAACCTAGGTTTGACGGATGCCAGGGGAATGCTACCTGCCTCAATGCATAGTGCAAACTGTAAAGTTTGGTGGAGGAGGAATAATGGTCTGGGGCTGTTTTTCTTGGTTCGGGCTAGGCCTTAGTTCCAGTGAAGGTTAATCTTAATGCTTCAGCATGCAATGACATTCTAGATGATTCTATGCTTCCAACTTTAAGGCAACTGTTTGGAGAAGGCCCTGTCCTGTTTCAGCATGACAATACCCTTGTGCACTAAGTGAGGTCCATTCAGAAATTATTTGTTGATATTGGTGTGGAAGAACTTGACTGTCCTACACAGAGCCCTGACCTCAACCACATTAAACACCTTCGGGATGTATTGGAACATCGACTGTGAGCTAGGCCTAATCGCCCAACATCAGTGCCCGATATCATTAATGCTCTTGTCTCTGCAAGAAAGCCTTCCCAGAAGAGTGGAGGCTGTTATAGCAGCAAAGGGGGGACCAACTCCATAGTAATGCCAATAATTTTGGAATTATATGTTCGACGAGCTGGTGTCCACATACTTTTGATCATGTAGTGCATGAATCTGCAGGAAGCTAAAGTTAACCAACTATGTTAAATGTTTGCTAGCTAGCTAACAATAGGCTAAAACTAGCAATGCCATTGACTTTCTGAGATACAAATAATATTACTACACAGATCATACACGTAATGTTAGCTAGCAAGCTAACGTTCGCTAGCTAGCTAACAGTACACTTTATCTTGCAATGAAAACAACTTTCAGACAAAATTAGAAATGTATAATATCTCACAATGTAGCTAGACTCTTACCTGTATACGTGGATGCACGCTTCATGGCAGACTGGAACCCCTGTAACTCCGTTTTGGTTCTACAGCTTGGTTGGCCCACATATTGTCAAGTCACTCCGGTGGGCAGAAACCTTTTCCCACTGATCTTTGTCAATAGTGCCTGCAAAATTTAGGGCAGCAATGTTGTCGACAGCCAGACCCTGTCCCCCGGTGCAAACACGGGGTCCTCACTATTGCGACGGTCAGTGCTCTTCTTCTGCCGTCCACTCACCTGACGTAATGACTCCTGGACGGCCCTCCAGGTCTCCTTAGAGCGCTGCACCCACACCTCCACCGTGGATATTAAATATTAAGTCATTAAAACGCAAACTTTTTTCCAAATTAACTCCATAATATCGACAGAAACATGGCAAACCGATGTTTAGAATCAATCCTCAAGGTGTTTTTCACATATCTATCGACGATAAAATCCTTCGTGGCAGTTGACTTTCTCTTCTGAAGAAATGGAACCCGCATGGACCTACAGATTACGCAATAATTTCGACACAGGACACCGGGCGGGACACCAGGTAAATGTAGTCTCTTATGGTCAATCTTCCAATGATATGCCTACAAACACGTCACAATGCTGCAGACACCTTGGAGAAACGACACAAAATGCAGGCTCATTCCTGACGCATTGACAGCCATATAAGGAGACATTGGAACACAGCGCCTTCAGAATCTGGGGCATTTCCAGTATGAAACTTCATCTTGGTTTCGCCTGTAGCATTAGTTCTGGGGCACTCACAGATAATATCTTTGCAGTTTTGGAAACGTCAGAGTTTTGTCTTTCCAATGCTGTCAATTCCATGCATAGTCGAGCATCTTTTCGTGACAAAATATTGCGCTTAAAACGGGCACGTCTTTTTATCCAATAATGACATAGCGCCCCCATAGTTTGAAGAGGTTAAATAACACCACCCTAACAACCAAACAATGAACAGGTGAAAACAATTAGACAAAACCAAACGAACACGGAACAAAGGATCGGTGGCAGCTAGTAGACTGGCGACGACGACCGCCGAGCGCCACCCGAACAAGAAGGGGAGCCACCATCGGTAATATTCGTGACAGGAATATTATCCCACTCTCCTTCAATGGCTGTGCGAAGTTGCTGGATTTTGGCGGGAACTGGAACACACTGTCGTACACGTCAATCCAGACCATCCCAAACATATTCAATGGGTGATATGTCTGGTGAGTATGCAGGCCATGGAAGATGTGGTACATTTTCAGCTTCCAGGAATTGTGTACAGATCTTTGCGACATGGGGCCGTGCATTATCATGCTGAAACTTAAGGTGACAGTGGCGATGAATGGCACGACAATGGGCCTTGCTGATGTCAATGTTGTGACCAGAGTTCCCCATGGTGGCAGTGAGGTTATGGTGAGGCTGCGAATTTTTGCAGCTTTTTGTTTAAAATCTCTCAAAATTTCAACGTCCTGCTCATTGCAGGAATGTAGTATATGCATATGATTAGTATGCGTGGATAGAAAACACTCTGAAGTCTATAAAACTGGTTAACCTCATAGTCCGACCAAACCCGTATGCGGTAGCGTAACTACAGCCTCAAGCTCATTAGCATAACGCAACGTTAGCGATTTCTAAAAATCGCAAATGAAATGAAATAAATATGCCTGTTCTCAAGCTTATCCTTTTCTTAACAATCCTGTCGTCTCAGATTTTCAAAATATGCTTTAGAACCAGAGAAAATCACTAATTTGTGTAAGTGGTGATAGCTAGCTTAGCATTAGCGTTAGCATTTAGCACGCAACATATTCACAAAAAACAGCCAAGGAATCAAATAAAATAATTTACCTTTGAAGAACTTCAGATGTTTCAATGAGGAGACTCTCAGTTACATAGCAGATGTCCAGTTTTTCCTGAAAGATTCTTGTGTAGGACACATCGTTCCCTTTTGTTACTATGCATATGGCTACCGAAACTAACCGAAAATTCAGTCACCTACATGTCGAACTTTTTTCCGAATTAACTCCATAATATCGACTGAAACATGGAAAACGTTGTTTGAATCAATCCTGAAGGTGGTTTGTCATATTTCTCTCCATTGAAAGCACCGTCCTTGTAGCCTGGTTTGTTCTGAGATTTGAATGGAAAAATACCGGGACCTGACTTTTGCGCACCGATTGCCACGCAGACACCAAGCGGGACACCTGGTAAATGTAGTCCCTTATGGTCAATCTTCCAATGATATGCCTACAAATACGTCACAATGCTGCAAAGACCTTGGGGAAACAAGAGAAAGAGTCCGTTCATTCCTGTCGCATTCACAGCCATATAAGGCGATCATGGAAAACGTAGCCTCAGAAATCCTGTGCATTTCCTGGTCGGTCATACATCTTGGTTTTGCCCGAAGCATTTGTTCTAAGGGACTCACAGTGAAAATCTTTGCATTTCTGGAAACGTAAGACTGTCTTCTTTCCAAAACGATCAATTCCAAGCATATTCGAGCATCTTTTCGTGACAAAATATTGCGCTTAAAACGGGCACGTCTTTTTATCCAAAAATGAAATACTGCCCCTAGAGTCTTAACAGGTTAAATCATGTCTGTGACTATAACAGAACGTGTGTAGGAGGCAAAATCCCAAAGAAAACTGTTCACAAAAAACACACAAAAAATATCCCTCAGCCAGTCTCTGTATTGTCTATGGCAAGTGAAAATAGATAGCGTGCAGTTTACAATGCCTACAGCTTCCAAACGATGTCGCCAGTACTGGCATTTGAGTTTAAGTTTATCCTTGGTTAGATAAGGAATAGGCACTTCCTGTTTTCGGGTCCCTCAGAGGAAGTTATGAAAGGGCGAATATGGACCATGATTTCAAGACTTGCTGCTATCGAATACAGATCGCCCCGTGATCAATTTTATCGATTATTAACGTTTACTAATACCTAAAGTTGGATTACAAAAGTAGTTTGAAGTGTTTTGTCAAAGTTTATAGGCAACTTTTTTTTTTTTATTACGTTTCGTTTTTGAAAGCAGTTTTTTCCTGATCAGATGGGTTTCATAAATGGACATTTTGGGTATACATGGACGGGACGGATTTAATCGGAAAAAAAGACCCAATTGTGATGTTTATGGGACATATAGGAGTGCCAACAAAGAAGCTCGTCAAAGGTAATGAATGTTTTATATTTTATTTCTGCGTTTTGTGTAGTGCTGGCTACGTTAATTATTCTGTTTACGTCCCCTTTGGGTATTCCGGGGGTTGCATGCTATCAGATGATAGCTTCTCATGCTTTCGCCGAAAAGCATTTTAAAAATCTGACATGTTGGCTAGATTTACAACGAGTGTAGCTTTAATTGAGTACCCTGCATGTATGTTTTAATGAAAGTTTGAGTTGTATCGAGTACTATTAGTTGTCACTCTGAAATTTCCGCTGATGTTGATCCCTGTACAGGGACAGCAGCCCTAAGTTAAAGTGGTGGGAAAAGTACTCAATAGTCATACTTAAAGTAAATGTAAAGATACCTAAATAGGAAATGTTTACAGTAGAAGTGAAAGTCAACCAGTAAAATACTACTTGAGTAAAAGTCTAAAAGTATTTGGTTTTAAATATACTTAAGTTTCAAAAGTAAATGTAATTGCTAAAATGTACTTAAGTATCAAAAGTAAAAGTATAAATCAATTCAAATTCCGTATATTAAGCAAACCAGACCGAACAATTTACTCTTTTTTTATTGATGGATAGCAGGGGCACACTCCAACCCTCAGACATACTCTATAAACAAATAATTTGTGTTTAGTGAGTCGGCCAGATCAGTGAGTAGGGATGACCAGGGATGTTCTCTTGATAAGTGTTTGAATTTGACAATTTTCCTGTCAAAATGTAACGAGTACTTTTGGGTGTCAGTGAAAATGTATGGAGTAAAAAGTATATTATTTTCTTTAGGAATGTAGTGAAATGTAAAAGTTGGCAAAAATATAATAGTAAAGTAAAGTACAGATACCCGAAAAAACGACTTAAGTAGTACTTTCTAGTACTTTACCCACAGTCTATGGCCTGACCCATCACCTTATGCATTACTGCGCCACAATGGCAAGAAGTGACATCTCCAAAAGCACGAAAACTATAAAACACATACAGTACAGTGTCTTCAGAAAGTCACACCCCTTTCACACCTCTCGACTTATTCTACATTTTTTTGTGGTACAGCCTGAATTTAAGCCTAAATAGATTCAATAGTAAAAATTAAATCAAATCAAATCAAATGTATTTATATAGCCCTTCGTACATCAGCTGATATCTCAAAGTGCTGTACAGAAACCCAGCCTAAAACCCCAAACAGCAAGCAATGCAGGTGTAGAAGCACGGTGGCTAGGAAAAACTCCCTAGAAAGGCCAAAACCTAGGAAGAAACCTAGAGAGGAACCAGGCTATGTGGGGTGGCCAGTCCTCTTCTGGCTGTGCCGGGTGGAGATTATAACAGAACATGGCCAAGATGTTCAAATGTTCATAAATGACCAGCATGGTCGAATAATAATAAGGCAGAACAGTTGAAACTGGAGCAGCAGCACAGTCAGGTGGACTGGGGACAGCAAGGAGTCATCATGTCAGGTAGTCCTGGGGCACGGTCCTAGGCCTCAGGTCCTCTGAGAGAGAGAATTAGAGAGAGCATATGTGGGGTGGCCAGTCCTCTTCTGGCTGTGCCGGGTGGAGATTATAACAGAATATGGCCAAGATGTTCAAATGTTCATAAATGACCAGCATGGTCGAATAATAATAAGGCAGAACAGTTGAAACTGGAACAGCAGCATGGCCAGGTGGACTGGGGACCGCAAGGAGTCATCATGTCAGGTAGTCCTGGGGCATGGTCCTAGGGCTCAGGTCAGTTGAAACTGGAGCAGCAGCATGGCCAGGTGGACTGGGGACAGCAAGGAGTCATCATGTCAGGTAGTCCTGGGGCATGGTCCTAGGGCTCAGGTCCTCCGAGAGAGAGAAAGAAAGAGAGAACGAGAGAATTAGAGAACGCACACTTAGATTCACACAGGACACCGAATAGGACAGGAGAAGTACTCCAGATATAACAAACTGACCCTAGCCCCCCGACACATAAACTACTGCAGCATAAATACTGGAGGCTGAAACAGGAGGGGTCAGGAGACACTGTGGCCCCATCCGAGGACACCCCCGGACAGGGCCAAACAGGAAGGATATAACCCCTCCTTTAACAGGAAGGATATAAAATGAGCTTTAACAAGTCACATGATACGTTGCGTGGACTCACTCTGTATGCAATAATAGTGTTTAACATTTTTGAATGACTAGCTCATCTCTGTACTACACACACTGTAAGGTCCCTCAAGCTATGAATTTCAAACACAAATTCAACCACAAAGACCAGGGAGGTTTTCCAATTCCTCACAAAAATCGGCACCTATTGGTTGATGGGTAAAAAAATTATATTGAATATCCCTTTGAGCATGGTGAATTACACTTTGGATGGCATATAACTACACCCAGTCACTACAAAGAAACAGGCATCTTTCCTCACTCAATTGCCTGAAAGGAAGGAAACCGCTCAGGGATTTCAACGTGAGGCCAATGGTGACTTTAAAACAGTTACAGAGTTCAATGGCTGTAATAGGAGAAAACTGAAGATGTATCATTAACATTGTAGTTACTCCACAATAGTAACCTAAATGACTAAGTGAAAATAAGGTAGCCTGTACAGATTTTTTCTCTCCAAAACATGCATCCTGTTTGCAATAAGTCGTTGAAGTAAAATTGCAAAATAATGTGGCAAAGAAATTAACTTTATGTCCTGAATACAAAGTGTTATGTTTGGGGCAAATCCAACAAAACACATCACTGAGTACCACTCATCAAATTTTCAAGCATGGTGGTGACTGCATCATGTTATGGGTGTGCTTTTCAAAGAAATAGAATAGAGCTTACTCACAGGCAAAATCCTAGAGGAAAACCTGGTTCAGTCTGCTATCCAACAGACAGTGCAAATTCACCTTTCAGCAGGACATTATCCTCAAAAACAAGGTCAAATATACACTTTAGTTGTTACCAAGACAACATTGAATCTTCTTGAGTGGCCTAGTTACAGTGTTGACTTAAATTGGCTAGACAATCTATGGCAAGACTTGAAAATGGCTGTCTAGCAATGATCAACAACCAACTTGACAGAGCTTGGAGAATTTAAAAAAGAATAATGTGCAAATATTGTACAACTCAGGTGTGCAAAGCTCTTAGGGACTTACCCAGACAGACTCACAGCTGTAATTGCTGCCAACGGTGATTCTAAGGGGTGATAATTCATATGTAAACGAGATATTTCTGTATTTAACTTTCAACATATTTGCAAACAATTCAAAAAAAAAAAAATCACTTTGTCATTATGGGTATTGTGTGTAGATGGCTGAGATTATTATTTTTTTATCAATTTTTAATTCAGGCTGTAACACAACAAAATTTGGAAAAGTGGCCAAAAGTTTTGAAAATGACACAAATATATATTTTTTTACAGTTTGTATGATGGGAATTTGCATATACTCCAGAATGTTATGAAGAGTGATCAGATGAATTGGAATTAATTGCAAAGTCCCTCATTGCCATGCAAATGAACTGAATCCCCCCCAAAACATTTCCATTGCATTTCAGCCCAGCCACGAAAAGACCAGCTGACATCATGTCAGTGATTCTCTCGTTAACACAGGTGTGAGTTTTGACGAGAACAAGGCTGGAGATCACTCTGTCATGCTGATTGAGTTCGAATAACAGACTGGAAGCTTCAAAGGGAGGGTGGTGGTTAGAATCATTGTTCTTCTTCTGTCAGCCATGGTTACCTGCAAGGAAACAGGTGCCGTCATGATTGCTTTGCACCGAAAGGGCTTCACAGGCAAAGATATTGCTGCCAGTAAGATTTCACCTAAATCAACCATTTATCGGATCACCAAGAACTTCAAGCAGAGCAGTTCAATAGCTGTGAAGAAGGCTACAGGGCACCCAAGAAAGTCCAGCAAGATCCAGGTCTCCTAAAGTTAATTCAGCTGCGGGATTGGGGCACCACCACTACAGAGCTTGCTCAGGAATGGCAGCAGGCAGGTGTGAGTGCATCTGCATGCAGTGAGGTGAAGACTTTTGGAGGATGTCAAGAAGGGCAGCAAAGAAACCACTTCTCTCCAGGAAAAACAGAGACAGACAGATTTTCTGCAACAGGTGCAGGGATTGGACTGCTGAGGACTGGGGTAAAGTCATATTCTCCCCTTTCCGATTGTTTGGGGCCTCCGGAAAAAAGCTTGTCCGGAGAAGAAAAGGTGAGCGCTACCATCAGTAACAACACATCCTCTGAGAGCAACTTCTCCCAACCATCCAGGAACAGTTTCGTGACGAACAATGCCTTTTCCAGCATGATGGAGCACCTTGCCATTAGGCAAAAGTGATAACTAAGTAGCTCGGTGAACAAAAATCGATATTTTGGGTCCATGGCCAGGAAAGTCCCCAGACCTTAATCCCATTGAGAACTTGTGGTCAATCCTCAAGAGGCGGGTGGACAAACAAAACCCCACAATTTCTGACAAACTCCAAGCATTGATTATGCAAGAATGGGCTGCCATCAGTCGGGATGTGGCCCAGAAGTTAATTGACAGCATGCCGGGGCAGATTGCAGAGGTCTTGAAAAAGAAGGGTCAAACTGCAAATTTTGACTCTTTGCATCAACTTCATGTAAATGTCAATAAAAGCCTTTGACACTTATGAAATGCTTGTAATTATACTTCAGTATTCCATAGTAACATCTGACAAAAATATCTAAAGACACTGAAGCAGCAAACTTTGTGGAAATTAATATTTGTATCATTCTCAAAACTTTTGTCCACGACTGTACATTCAGAAGGTAGTGTAAATGGCTCCTAACCTCCCAGAAATG
The DNA here is from genome assembly GCF_034236695.1 of Oncorhynchus nerka. Taxonomy (NCBI): domain Eukaryota; kingdom Metazoa; phylum Chordata; class Actinopteri; order Salmoniformes; family Salmonidae; genus Oncorhynchus; species Oncorhynchus nerka. The sequence continues at coordinate 38,366,735 of NC_088401.1, read as the reverse complement.
GGCTACTTTCTGTCCTCGAACAATAAACTGAAACTAAATGACAAAATGTTTTTATAAAACTTTAACTATATAAAAACTCGTAAAGTTGTTCTGAAAACTAACTGAAACTAAACTGAATTTCAAATAAAACTAATAGAAATAAAAACAAATATAGAAATCCCAAACTACAATAACAGTGGTTCAATCTGAGGGTGTGGTTTAGAATTTACTTGTCCCAACAGCTCTGATGTATTATCTGACCCAAATCCAACGTTACACAATGTCAGAGAAAGGTACATAGATTTTTTTAATTCATGTATATACTTTACTGCAGATGGGTTATCAATTTCAAAACTACTTAAATAAATCACAGTATTAAAAGGGAAACATTATCTTTTGTTTTTAAATTGTTTCTCCAACTTTCTTAATATTTAATTTGTCCCTACTCTTGCAGTTCCTTCGCTGTATTTAACGGCTTAATTTTCCTGAAGAGCTGGAAATGTCACAATTCAATGGTTTTGTAAGGACTTTTTAATCCAACAGTTTTGTAAGGACTTTTTAAATCCAACAGTTTTTGCTTCATTTCAGTAAAATTCCAAAATTAAATATGGGCCCTCCTGTGTGAATTGGATTTAAATATCAGAAATTACATCTTCAAATTAATTTAAAAAGTACATTTTAACTGATGTTGCGAATTCTCCAGTGCTACCTCCTTATAATTAGGTTATTAGTGATAGTAAGATACTTCATCATCCACCCCAGCGGTAGACAGAAATACATGATGCTGGAGATACATACCATGGAGTTATCTTCACACACCAGAAAGATACAACACTCCTTTCCCTCCCCTCTCACTGACTATTATACAGTTGAAGTAGGAGGTTTACATACACCCTAGCCAAATACATTAAAACTCAGTTTTTCATAATTCCTGACATTTAATCCAAGTAAAAATCCCTGTCTTAGGTCAGTTAGGATCACCACTTTATTTTAAGAATGTGAAATAATAATAGTAGAGAAAATTATTTATTTCAGCTTTTATTAATTTCATCACATTCCCAGTGGGTAGGAAGTTTACATACACTCAATTAGTTTTTGGTAGCATTGCCTTTAAATTGTTTAACTTGAGTAAAACGTTTCATGTAGCCTTCCACAAGCTTCCCACAATAAGTCAGGTGAATTTTTACCCATTTCTCCTGACAGAGCTCGTGTAACTGAGTCATGTTTGTAGGCCTTGCTCGCACACACTTTTTCAGTTCTGCCCACAAATTTTCTATGGAATTGAGGTCAGGGCTTTGTGATGGCCACTTCAATACCTTGACTTTTTCCACAACTTTGGAAGTATGCTTGGGGTCATTGTCCATTTGGAAGACCCATTTGCGACCAAGCTTTAACTTCCTGGCCGACTTCTTGAGATGTAGCTTCAATATATCCACAGAATTTTCCTCCATCATGATGCCATCTATTTTGTGAAGTGTACCAGTCCCACCTGTAGCAAAGCACCCCCACAACATGATGCTGCCACCCCCGTGCTTCACGGTTGGGATGGTGTTCTTCGGCTTGCAAGCATCCCCCTTTGTCCTCTAAACAATGGTCATTATGGCCAAACAGTTCTATTTGTGTTTCATCAGACCAGAGGACATTTCTCCAAAAAGTACAATCTTTGTCCCCATGTGCAGTTGCAAACCATATTCTGGCTTTTTTATGGCGGTTTTGGAGCAGTGGGTTCTTCCTTGCTAAGCGGCCTTTCAAGTTATGCTGATATAGGACTCGTTTTACTGTGGATATAGAAACTTTTGTACCAGCATCTTCAAAAGGTCCTTTGCTGTTGTTCTGGGATTGATTTGCACTTTTTGCACAAAAGTACGTTCATCTCTAGGAGACAGAACACGTCTCCTTCCTGAACGGTATGACAGCTGCATGGTCCCATGGGGTTTAAACTTGCATACTATTTTTAGTACAGATGAATGTGGTACCATCAGGCGTTTGGAAATTGCTCCCATGGATGAACCAGACGTTTAAAAAAAAAATTGTGGAGGTAATTGATTTCTTTAGATTTTCCCATGATGTCAAGGAAAAAGGCACTGAGTTTGAGGGTAGGCCTTGAAATACATCCACAGGTACACCTCCAATTGACTGAAATTATGTCAAGTAGCCTATCAGAAACATTAAAGCCATTACATAATTTTCTCCAATTTTCCAAGCTGTTTAATCTATTTTAAATGCAGGCTGTAACACAACACAATGTGGAAAATGTCAAGGGGTGTGAATACATTTTGAAGGCACTGTTTTTCTTGTCAGCAATTAAGTTTCAAGATATGTAACTTTCAAAATACAGACATTTTCAGCGGATTAATTAAAATGCATCTGAATCATACATTAACTGGGATGAGATTCCCTTCTCATGATAGACCAAAAGGAGCTAGCTGAATGCTGGGCTTCCAATAAGCCACGCCTGTAATATTTTAATAGGCTGCCACTGTGACATTAATGTTATCAACAGAAGAGTCAGTGAAGGCCCAGTAGGTTACTGGCATGTATTGCTAGTGGCAGCAAATTTTCTGATGGACACTGGCAACATTTTGCCAGTAAGTTCCTGTGAATTTTATAACTTACCGACAAATGGTTTCCAGTTAATAGGGATCCCTTAAAGCGCCGATCCCGTAAGCAGGATATATTTGACAACATCCGGTGAAATTGCAGAATGCCAAATTCAAACTGCAGAAATACCAATATTCAATATTCACAAAATATAAGTGTGATACATCAAAATAAAGCTTAACTTCTTGTTAATCCAGCCACTCTGTCAGATTTCAAAACGGCTGTACGGTGAAAGCACACCATCTGAGGACCGCTCCCCGCATACAAACATATGAAAAAAAAAATTCAACCAGGCAGGTGCGACACAAAAGTCAGAAATAACGATATAATAAATGCCTTTCCTTTGAAGATCTTTTTTTTTCAATCCCAAATGTCTCAGTGACACAATAAATGGTCGGTTTGTTCGATAAATTCCTTCTTTATATCCCCAAAATGTCAATTTATTTGGTGCATTTGATTCAGAAATACACCGGTTCCAACTTGCCCAAAATGACTACAAAGTATCTAATAAGTTACCTGTAAACTTGGTCCAAACATTTCAAACAATGTTCCTAATCCAACCTCAGGTATCCTGAAATGTAAATAATCGATAAGACGGGATAATCTGTTTCCAATACCGAAGAAAAATAACACAGAGCGCGCTCATGTTCACGCGCACCAAAATACTAGAGACCTTCAGAGTGACACGTACAAAGAACAACACTACTTCTTCATTTCTCAAAAGATAAACATCGACCAATTTCTAAAGACTGTTGACATCTAGTGGAAGCCATAGGAACTGCAATCTGGGCCATAATAAATCAGGTTTCCCATTGAAACACATTCGAAAACACAATGACCTAAAAAAATATCTTCCCCGGATGGATTGTGTTCGGGGTTTCGCCTGCCAAAGTAGTTCTGTTTTACTAACAGACATCATTCTAACAGTTCAACAGTTCAAATTCCAGAGTGTTTTCTATCCAAATCTACCAATTATATTCATATTCTAGCTTCTGGGCCTGAGTAACAGGCAGTTACCTTTGGCCACGCTTTTCATCAGGACGTGAAAATACTGCCCCCTATTCCGAAGAAGTTTTAAGAAATGACATATTTGCAGCAACTTCTAGCAACAAGTTGCTGTTAAATTAACGGAAAATTCACAATAACCTCTTTACAATACAGCTCATTAGTGAAACAGAACAGACCCTGTCAACGGAGGTGCTTTTGGCAAATTACAGGCATGTATTATTGCCAAAAAGTCTGCAGCCATATTTATTTTATGCTCACAGACCCTCACAGCCTCATTTATAAATGTTGTGTGGGCAAAAAAGAAGGGGTACGCCACTTTCACAAACTTGACAGAAGAATGTGCGGTCCTCCACGGACACTTTGACCCATACATAAACTGGAGAAATGAGAAACTGCGACTCCGATGGCAAAAAGATGAAACTCGAGAAAAGCTTTGAAATTGATACTATTGTGTAAAATAAATGTAAATATTACCTCTCACATATTATATACTGTATGAAGAGTTCCCTGGAGTGCACACAAAAAAACACACAAAAACATGATTTAGGATAAATACATACAAACAGAGATATCTGTTTTTGCAAAAGAACCCCTCAAATATGTTGTCCAGTTCAATCAGGAATCATATTTAATTGGATCTGTAATTATTAAACAATCCTTGCATGTTATGAAATGTATTCCCATCAATAATAAGGTGAACAGTAGGACAAATTAAGTTTAAACTGATGCCGCTTTCGATGCCTCAGTCGGGAAGCTACGAATGCGCAGTTTCATGTATTGTTATCACATGTTCGTTGCACAGAACTGTCAATGTGATAATGGCCCTGTCTTTGTCAGTTACAATAATGGTAATTACCGCACATTGAAGGTGTTACGCAATTGGGCAGCCTTGACAATCAAATGGGTGGGTATAAAAAGGCATGCAATTACAATGTGTAATGACACACAATGGCTGCTTTGGCTCTGTTGGAAGATTTGGCGAATGGATGAATTATGAGAGAGCAAATTTTCTAAAACCAGAAAGATTTACTGACCAATGATGATGGGTGGCTTATGAGCCGGTTCTGATTACTGTTCTATTGGATCTCTGTGCTGTAGAGGGCCCAGCTTTACAGAGAAGCAGCCACAAAACCAAGCCGTGCCTGTCCCACTTCAACTCAATGGCAACCTCTTAATAGTGTCAATGGTGTCTCTCTGTGTTTGGAGGACTGCAACTGTAAGGACAAGGCTGCTGGATGGTTGTGACGCACGAGTTGCAGTGGAGACGCTGGGGCTGGGCGCACTCAGCTCCTGCTCAGATGCAGCAGCACCTCAGACCCCACTGGAACACGCAGTGACTAAAAACAATAGACAATGATACAATTGTTTGTGTAAATAAATGTTTAAACACAACTTGAATGCATTTGGTTTACTCTTTTCAAACGAGGGAATATTAATTACATACCTGGATAATCCGGTGCGTCTTGCATGTCCGTGTCCCCCTCCACCTCTGTCACTATTCCACTCAGGAGGGATTCCCCTATAATACCACTAAGTTGCTCATCAAGGGGGTTGAGCTCCAGTGTCCACTTTCCCCCGCTGTGGCACAAACACTTTGTCTGTGTAAGGCTATGCGCCTTTTGACCTCCTCTTGGTCAGACCATTTATTTTATTTCTGAGAGGGTTCGAACTTCTGAGCCAGCAGCATTCACAGCGTCCGCCACATGCTGCCACTCTAACGCCTTTTTGGCATATGCAATGCCAACACTCTGTCCACCAAACACTGTATTTTCTTGTAGCTTCAACCTCCCCTACAGGAACTTCCATTTCACACTGGGTGAAATGTCTTTTTTTAGCCTTTCTTTTGGGATTTGCCATCATGCAGTCAGTATGGATGAATTTTAATTAGGGGCATTTCACTGACTCTCTATAGGCAACTATGGGCGTTAAAAGGGTGGGACAAGACGCTCGCTCACGTGCGCCATATTTCAAGTTGATCGTGATTTATAAAGGGAAACCGGTGTGGGACGTGCGTGCGCACTGTGTTATAAATATTAATATTTTATATTGTTGTGCGTAAGCACTTTCTGTGTTTAGTCCGTATGCTACCTTTTGAAGTGAATCCTCCGCGCAGTTTTATAAATGAGGCCCCTGGTGTTGTAGAAGGACATGTAGCAGGAAATTTCAAGTTGCTCCCGGCCGAGAGATTTGTTCAAATCCCAAGTGTAGTCACAGTTTAACATTTTGCACTAATTCATGACATCAGATGTTGAAATGTTGCATTCCCATGACGTCACATTTATTGTATTTCACATGAGACGTCACATAAAATCACGTGAAATTCACATGAAATTCATGTGTTTTTTCCACAAGGGATTTATCCAGCACAGCATGCACCAAGGTGTCTCTAGCTGCAGCAATACTTTTTTTCTCAGTGAAATACAGTCACATTTATAGCGTGAAGCAGTAAGAAAATAAATGGCACGGTTTTCTCTGTGGTCAAATTATCCTTAGGAGTCGCTGTTTACCATTTCTTTCCTCAGAACACTTCCAGGTGAAGAGAAACATCAGTCCCAAAAGCATCACATTACAAATATCATTACTAATATATTTTCATAAGGCCGCTAGGTCCTTGATGCATGTGTCTTTTGTCCACGTCAGGAGTTTCCATATTAGAAATATAGGGCAGGTCACAGATGTGGGAAACATACACTTTTCATCCTCTCTCCAATGACTTTGTAAAATGTTGGACGTCAAAGAACCCTGATAGGAAATAGTATTTTTATGCTTTTGAAAGGGTAAGAGAAGTCAATGAAGATGTGCATATCTCTTATTCCATGTCCAATTTGTAAAAACATCCTGTAGTGAAGTGCATTCCAATGTAATTCCTACTTAGATAAATGAAGGTAGTATTGGGCTTTGATATAAATGTTTGCAAACAATTCAGACATGATTTCATGTATTTTTTATTCTGTTTACTTGTAAGCACCTCTACCTTTTTAATGTAAGTTTCCTATATTTTAACCAACTGAAATACCATCATATTATTTATTGTGATGTCTCATGGCTAATGTAGAAATAAAACATTGTTTCCATCAACTGGATCCAAGTCGGAGTCAGTCCCACAGTTTTAGAATCACTTGATTGTAAACGGCCATTTAGATTTATTTCACAACCAAAGAGGGAATTATATTCTTGAAACACTAAAGCCAGATGGGCTTAAGCATTTTTGTGTGACCCATGGGCCTCTTCATTGTTTTTTTTGCAGTAGCCTAGGCTATACCTTTTTCTCTGTTGACATAATCTATCAGTTTTTTCTATTGGGCCATCGTAGTAGGGAATGGCTACCCTACCAAGATGGGCCTACATTCCCTATTCCCTTACCGGTTAAAAAATGAAAAGCTGGTGCTGAGAGCTCTCAAGATGGGTGCAGCAAAACTTTAAACAGGTGTGATGAGTGTTAAAGAAGTAAAAGTGAGCAACGATTGCGAGGGAGAGGCTGCTAAATGAGCCAGTCTAATAGGGATGATAGGGATCAAGAACGTGATTCTTGGCGCACAGACAGTTCAACTTCAACCAAAGGAATGGAGGACAATGCAGTTGAGGTAGAAAACTGAGAGACTCAGTGACAGATGTACAGGCCTACTCAACTCCTTGATCTTTTGGCTGCATATGTTGCCTAATAATAAGCTTAATGAATATATCAAATCATATAATAAATCATATCAGGGACTCATTTGCAATATATGTAGCCTAGTTTGTTTAGAAAATTAATTTCCTAAATGTAGGCCTATTCAACTAATTAGAATTCATTAGTTTGCACAAGTCATATGACATGAAAATAATTCATCTAGAGTTTTCTAAAGAAGCAACATCATGCATGTGTGTGTGTGTGTGTGTGCAGTCAGTTAGTGATAGTGTACTAATGATACTGCATCTGTCTTTTTTGGGGCCTGGATGGAAAGCCTTTCCCCAAAACATTCTCAATTACATGTTAACTACAAAGTAGGCCTATACCTACCTGGCAGAATCATATCATGACTATTGTTTTTTTAAATTGTGTGGGGATTTGTTTTGTAAACTCTGCCACCACCGTAGCCTACATAAACATTGCTAGGTTAGACAAACACAGTCCTGTCTCGCTAGGTGCCCAATGTAACAGGAATTACATAACAATTCGAACAAAAAAACAGACCTCAACTACAATATATATATATATATATATATATATATAAATATATTTATTATGTGATGTTTGCAGTAACATGGACTTAGAACATCCAATGTAGTTGTTTATCTATAAAAAAAATTAAAGTGTACTTTTGAGAGTAAAAACTGAAACAAATCTGAAAACTAGGTTATGAATAAATGAAATCAAATTTTACTTGTCATTATTTATTTATTTATTTTATTTATTTCACCTTTATTTAACCAGGTAGGCCAGTTGAGAACAAGTTCTAATTTACAACTGTGACCTGACCAAGATAAACGCAAAGCAGTGTGACACAAACAACAACACAGAGTTACACATGGAATAAACAAACATGCAGTCAATAATACAATAGAAAAGGTCCATATAACGTGTGTGCAAATGAGGTAGGATAAGTGAGGTAAGGCAATAAATAGGCCATAGTGGCAAAATAATTACAATATGGCAGTTAAACACTGGAGTGATAGATTTGCAGAAGATGAGTGTGCAAGTTGAGTTACTGGGGTGCAAAAGAGCAAAATAAATAACAGTATGGGGGATGAGGTAGTTGGATGGGCTATTTACAGATGGGCTATGTACAGGTGCAGTGATCTGTGAGTTGTTCTGACAGCTGGTGCTTAAAGTTATTGAGGGAGATATGAGTCTCCAGCTTCAGTGATTTTTGCAGTTCGTTCCAGTCATTATCAGCAGAGAACTGGAAGGAAAGGCACCCATAGTAGGAATTAGCTTTGGGGGTGACCAGTGAGATATACCTGCTGGAGTGGGTGCTGCTATGGTGACCAGTGAGCTGAGATAAGGCGGGGCTTTACCTACCAAAGACTTATAGATGACCTGGAGCCAGTGGGTTTGGCGATGAATATGAAGCGAATACAGGTATTGGAGCCCTTAACCAACCATGCAGTTTTAAGAAAAATTAATGATGGGGATACACGTTCCCATTTAGGACCCCCCCCACCCCCTCAGCTGTAATGTGGCGCAGGGAACGCAAGAAATAATCCTAAAAATATTTAACCTCCACACATTAACAAGAAAAATAGCTCAAATGAAAGATAAACAAGTTGTTTATCTACCCAGCAAGTCAGATTTCTAAAATGTTGTACGGCGAAAACATAGCACATATTTATGTCCAACCACCACTGCAGACATACCTCATTAGCATAGCCAAGTAGGAAAAAATATGCAATCAACAAACGCAGGATTAAAAGAAAAATAATTTCACTAACCTTTTGAAATCTTCATCAGATGACAGTAATATAACATGTTACACAGTACATTCATTTTTTTCAATAATATGCTATATATATCCATAAATCTCTGTTTACAATGACGCATCGTTCAAAAAATGCTACTGCAATGTCAGGAGAAATGAAATAGCTCCGGCAGATAACGTCAGCTAACAAGGAATACACATCATAAACTTTGACTAAATATGCATGTTTTACATATGTATAGCAAGATACACTTATTCTAAATGCAATCGCTGTGTTACATTTATTTTTAACGTTACATGTTGCGTTCACTAGGCTATAATAGGGAGTCGGCGCTCCTACATTAGCATTATGACTCCTCTATCTTGGAGTCGACAGAAACCCAAAATTAACACATAAATATTCCCTTACCTTTGCTGTTCTTCCATCAGAAGACCTGGAAGGGATTATACTTACCAAATCAGCGTTCAGGTCTGTGTCTTTCGGTTCTCAAACTAGCCACATTTCAGTCGAAATGTAGGCAAATTTCAAGTGGATGCGCACCAAAACGTCGAAAGTACATATTATATGTCGAGTAAACTTGTCAAACTGTGTTCATAATTAAGCTTTAACATGTTATAAAGGTACACAGGCATCGTGAGGGCGAACAGACACACACACGTTGTTCAATCGATCCTGAGGAAAAGAGAGAAAACGAGCAGAGCGCGCATAGGCGTACACTTTTTTTTCGCGTGACCGAGACCTTTCGGCACGCTCAAAGTCTCGTGAGCGCGCGATTCTCACAGTGACACGCCTCATTGAAAGCAGGCTTCGCGCTGAACACATACAGACTCTTCCCAGGGTTGTAACTGCTTGGGAAGTGCGTATACGATGACGTCAAAGTGGTGCCAACTTTTTCCATTACAAGAGAGACTTTGGGAGAATGCATGCCCTGACACTTCTGCTTTACATAGAGACAACATTTAAACGGTTTTAGAAGCTTTGGAGTGTTTTCTATTCGATAATATTTTTTATATGCATATATTAGCAACTTTTGACAAAAATGTATCATGTTTTATATGGGTACCCAATTCCTCCAGAAGGGGCAGTAATCAGGGCTAGCCCTAACAGGTTTTAACAAAGTATTTACTGAAATAACCTGAATTAAAAAATATATAAAATAAATAAATAATAATAATAATAATTAAAGAGCAACAATAAAATAACAGTAATGAGGCTATTTACAGGGGGTACTGGTACAGAGTCATTGGGTGTAGAAGCTGTTAAAAAGCTTTTTGGACCAAGACTTGGCACTCCGGTATCGCTTACCATGTAGTAGCATGACTAGGCTATGACTAGGGTGGCTGGAGTCTTTGGCATTTTTTAGGGCCTTCCTCTGACACCAACTGCTATAGAAGTCCTGGATGGTAGGAAGCTTGGCCTCAGTGATGTACTGGGCCGTACACACTACCCTCTGTAGTGCCTTGCAATCAGAGGCCAAGCAGTTGCCATACCATGTGGTGATGAAACCAGTCAGGATGCTCTTGATGGTGCAGCTGTATAACTTTTTTAGGATCTGAGGACCCATGCCAAATCTTTTCAGTCCCCTGAGTCGGAATAGGGATTGTCGTGCCCTGTTCACGACTGTCTTGGTGTGTTTGGACCATAATTGTTAATTGATGATGTGGACACCAAGGAACTTTAAGCTCTCAACCTGCTCCACTACAGCACAGTCAATGAGAATTGGAGCGTGCTTAGCCCTCCTTTTTCTGTAGTCCACGATCATCTCCTTTGTCTTGATCACATTGAGGGAGAGGTTGTTATCCTGGCAAAACACTGCTAGTTCTCTGACCTCATCCCTATAGGCTTTCTCATCTTTGTCTGTGAACAATGTTGTGTAGTCGGCAAACTTAATGATGGTGTTGGAGTCGTGTTTGGCCATGAAGTCATGGGTAAACAGGGAGTACAGGAGGGGACTGAGCACACACCCCTGAGGGGCCTCCGTGTTGAGGATCAACAAGGAAGATGTGTTGTTACCTACCCTTACCACCTGGGGGCGGCCTGTCAGGAAGTCCAGGATCCAGTTGCAGAGGGATTTGTTTAGTCCCAGGGTTCTTAGCTTAGTGATGAGCTTTGATGGCAATATGGTGTTGAACGATGAGCTGTAGTCAATGAATAGCATTTTCACGTAGGTGTTTCTTTTGTCCAGGTGGGAAAGGGCAGTGTGGAGTGCAATAGAATTGTGTCTTCTGTGGATCTGTTGTGGCGGTATGGAAATTGGAGTGGGTCTAGGGTTTCTGCGATAATAGTGTTGATGTGAGCCATGACCAGCCTTTCAAAGCACTTCATGACTACAGACATGATTGCTACACGTTGGTAGTCATTTAGGCAGCTTACCTTGGTGTTCTTGGGTACAGGGACTATGGTGGTCTGCTTGAAACATGTTGGTATTACCGAATCGGTCAATGAGTACACATTCTGGTAAGTACACATCCTGGTTATCCGTTTAGCCCTGCGGCCTTGTGAGTGTTGACCTATTTAAAGATCTTACTCACATCGGCTACAGAGAGCATGATCACACAGCCGTCCAGAACAGCTTGTGCTCTCATACATGCTTCAATGCTGCTTGCCTCGAAGCGTGCATAGAAGTCATTTAGCTCCTCTGGTGTGCTCGTGTCACTGGGCAGCTCACGGCTGTGATTCCATTTGTAGTCTGAAATAGTTGGCAAGCTCTGCCACATCCGATGAACATTGGAGCTGGTGTAGTAGGATTCAATCTTAGTCCTGTGTTGATGCTTTGACATTTTTAAGGTTCATCGGATGGCATAGAGGGATTTCTTTTAAGCGTCCAGGTTAGAGTACTGCTCCTTGAAAGCGTCTGCTCTACACTTTAGCTCAGAGCGGATGGCGTCTGTAATTCATGGCTTTTTGGTTTGGGTGTATACGTACGGTCACTGTGGGGATGACGTCGTTGATGCACTTATTGATGAAGCCAGAGACTGATGTGGTGCATTCCTCAATGCCATTGGAAGAATCCCAGAAAGTTTTCCAGTATGTGTTTCAAAACAGTCCTTTAGCTTAGCATTTGCGTCATCTGACCACTTCCGTATTGAGTGAGTCACTGGTATTTCTTGCTTTAGTTTTTGCTTGTAAGCAGTAATCAAGAGGATAGAGTTATGGTCAGATTTGCCAAATGAAGAACGAGCGAGAGCTTTGTATGCATCTCTGTGTGTGGAGTAAAGGTGGTCGAGAGTTTTTTCCCTCTGGTTGCTGGTAGAATGAGGTTTAACTTATTTACGTTTCCATGCATTAAAGTCCCCGTCCACTAGGAGTGCCGCCTTTGGATTAGCATTTTCTTGTTTGCTTATGGCCTTATACAGCTCATTGAGCGCAGGTCTTAGTGCCAGCATTGGCTTGTGGTGGTAAATAGACAGCTACAAAAAATATAGATGAGAAATATCTAGGTAAATCGTGTGGTCTACAGCTTATCATGATCTACTCTACGTCAGGCGAGCAAAACCTTGAGACTTGCTTAAACTTGTTATGGAGCATGAATTTTCGCAGTCTTTAAAAAAAAATTGCGCAACATTTCAGCGCCCTGCTATTCATGCCAGGAATATGGTACGTTCATTTGGTTAGTGTGTGTGGCTAGAAAACAGTCAGACATTTCCAAAAGTGTTTAAATCATGCCTGTGCCATTTACAAAACGTGCGTTTCGGTCGAATAGTGCATGAAAATCTGTTCACTGAAAATGTAAAAATATATTCTTCCGCGCCTGCAGGCAATTGTTTACAGAGAACAGAATTAAATAGAGCCGAGTTCTCATTGGCTACAGCTTCCCCATGCTGTCTAGAGTTACGTCATTAGTTTCGCAATTGATTCTTGGTCTAACCCAAACAAGGGAACTACTTTCCTACTGCCACCGCCCAGATTTTGAAGCGACCATTTTCAAACATATTTTTCTCCACGGACCAGCTAACGATTTCACACCGCCTCCTGAGGTATTTTATCGCTTATTAACGTGTACTAATACCTAAAGTTGCATTACAAAAGTATTTCGAAGTGTTTTGTGAAAGTTTATCGTCGACTTTTGGCATTTTAAAAAATGACGTTACGTTATAAAATGCTAATTTTTTCCTCCAATTCCAAGGTATTCCTAGCTCGATATCTAGGCTATATATGGACCGATTTAATCGAAAAAAGACCCTAAATGATGTTTATGGGACATCTAGGAGTGCCAAGAATGAAGCTCGTCAAAGGTAAGGAATGTTTTATATTTTATTTCAGCCTTTTCGTTTGCGAGCGCTAACGAAAAATCTGTCGTTTTTGTGATGTTGGCAGTATGTGAGGCTGCATGGTACAGATAATAGTGTCTCATGCTTTCCCCGAAAAGCATTTTACAAATCTGACTTGGTGGATAGATTCACAACGAGTGTAGCTTTAATTTGGTATATTGGATGTCAATTTTTATGACATTTTGATTTTTATCATAAACTATGCGTGGTGCACTTGAAATTTCAGAAAATTCGATTCCCAATGGGGAAGCGCTTCCATAACAAGTTTTAATATTAGATTTAGTGCACCAGCTGTTATTGACAAATAGACACAGACCACCACTCCTTGTTTCACTGGAGGCAGCTGTTCTATCTTGCCGATCCATGGAAAACCCTGCCAGCTGTATGTTATCCAGGTCGTCGTTCAGCCACGAGTATTACAGTTTTTAATGTCCCGTTGGTACGATAGTCTTGATTGGAGCTCATCCAGTTTATTATCCAATGATTGCACGTTGGCTAATAGTATAGACGGTAGAGGCGTGATACTCACTCGCCGTCGGATTCTTACAAGGCACCCTGACCTACGTCCCCTATAGCTCTGTCTCTTCTTCTTGCGAATGACATGGATTTTGGCCTTCTCTGATGTCAATCCTTTGCGTCTTACTCGTTGAAGAAAAAATCTTCATCCTGTATGAGGTGAGTAATCGTTGTTCTTATATCCAGAACCTATTTTCGGTCATAAGAGACGGCAGGCAGAAACATTATGTACAAAATAAGTTACAAATAATGTGAAAAAACACACAAAATAGCACAATTGGTTAGCAGCCCGTTAAACGGCTGCCATCTCTTCCGGCGCCATTCTGTGTACACGATGTAGGCCTAAGTTCTTTATTAGGCCTTTTCAGATTTTACGGGGTTAAAAAGTTCACCCTTTCACCTCTTTATGAGTGTTTTTCTGACACAACTGTAACATCTAGTGGTTTGACTTAAGTTCTTTCCACAATTTTTTCTTTCCATCAATTTACTCCAGCATCTGGACTACAGTAATAGCACTTTCTTCACCAGCAGTAGATTGTTGCCAAGTATTGCTATAAATCTTGTCCATACAGACGCTTCATGACCACATGACCAGACGCTTCATGATCAAACATGGTTCTGAAGGCTCTTATACCCTGTTTAGTCCAAACCTATGTCAGTATTGAATCACTGTCGGTGTAGTTTTCAACGATTTATGGTTACCAAGGATTCAAAGAAACCCTCTTCAATACTGGTTAATGTGGATTCTATCATCTGAGTAAAGCAATATCAAATCACTTTACTGTTCTACTGTAAAAGGGAATATTTATTGTTTGGCTATTTATTTCAGCCATGCTTTGTCATTGATGTATTTGCTAAATAAAACCCCCAAAATGTCAGTGTTGTTGTTATACCAGAGTTTTCCTTATAAAAGGCCTCGGGTGAGAGATCATGACACAATTATTGCCTGTGTTTTTCAGGGCCAACTGAAAACTGTCTGGACTTGATTTACTCGACTGTACATGGCAACCCCTACTGCGACCAACCACTTTACCACCGGAGAGATTATGTCCAGAAAGAGATTGCACGGAAAACACTCTCTCTGTGAATTTAACCCATGGGTAAAGAAAGCAATTTAGGAAACACACTTATCTCAGTAGGGTAGGAATTTTGATATGAACAATCAATATGGAGTTTTATTTCCAAAAAGTAAACAGTTTGTTGTTTCCTCTTATAAGGAATGAGGTTTATATGGGAATGAATCAGGGCAGACCACCCATCACATTCTGGCTATGTGCTGCATGATGTTTAGTAAAAACAACAACAATGGGTTAGTCGCGTAGCCCCTACGAAACTATTCCAACGTTACTAGTGTTATTACAGTGTAACTAGACAGATAACATGTTTATGTGTATTCACCTATTGACATTTATATACTTAAAAAAATACATTATGTCATTATGCTGTTCAGCACATACACTACCGGTCAAAAGTTGTAGAACACATTTTCATTCAAGGATTTTTCTTTATTTTTACTATTTTCTACACTATAGAATAATAGTGAAGTCATCAAAACTATGAAAGAACACATATGGAATCATGTAGTAACTAAAAAAGTATTAAACAAATCTAAATATATTTATATTTGAGATTCTTTAAATAGCCAACCTTTGCCTTGACGACAGCTTTGAACACTCTTGGCATTCCCTCAACCGGCTTCACCTGGAATGCTTTACCAACGGTCTTGAAGGACTTCCTACATATGCTGATCACCATCTCAATTTGGTTGAAGTCGGGGGAATGTGGAGTCCAGGTCATCTGATGCAGCACTCTGAGCACTGTCCATTGCTCATGTTTCTTGGCCAAAGAAAGTCTCTGCTTCTTATTGATGTCATTTACTAGTGGTTTCTTTGCAACAATTCGACCATGAAGGCCGCAGTGTCCTCTGAACAGTTGATGTTGAGATGTGTCTGTTACTTGAACTCCGTGAAGCATTTATTTGGGCTGGAATTTCTGAGGCTAATGAACTTAACAGGGCTATATTCTGTATACCCCCCCCCCCACCTTGTCACAACACAACTGATTGGCTCAAACACATTAAGAAGGAAAGAAATTCCAAAAATTACTTTTAAAAAGGCACACCAGTTAATTTAAATGCATTCCAGTTGACTACCACATGAAGCTGGTTGCGAGAATGCCAAGAGTGTGCAAAACGGTCATCATGGCAAAGAGTGGGTAATTGAAAAATCTCAAATACAAAACATATTTTGATTTATTCAACACTTTTTTGGTAGCTCCATGATGCCATGTGTTATTTCATAGTTTTGATGTCTTCATTATTACTCTACAATATAGAAAATAGCAACAAAAAAAGAAAAACCCTTGAATGAGTAGGTGTTTTAAAACATTTGACCAGTAGTGTATACTTACAGACACACATAAAATATGTCATTAATTTTTATATTTACATTGATCCATTCTTAATGCAATGCAGGCAGGTTCAAAGTGACAACATACAATGTCAGAAACAGGTCCTATACTGTATACTTGCTTGTCCTATACTGTATACTTGCTTGTTGCTCTCACACAGAAAAACACCTGCAGGGTATTATCCGTCATTCTACCTGTTCATGCTGTTGTTGTCAACTGCAGGTTTTGAGAAGAGAGGGATATTTATATTCTAACTGCTCCTTAACTGCACCCGTTCCTCCCATTACCCACTGTGGGTCTCTCTCTCACGGCTCATTTATCATACAAAACCCAATAGTGTCTCTACTTTAAATTAGCCCTGCACCACACTACTGACTGAGTAATGGTGGAAGGGGGAAATGTAACATTTTCTGCCTTTTGGAAGAAAAAAATAGCTTTTGCCTATAATGAACCTGGATTCCCTTACTCTTAGGAGAAAGATCGGCATTGGCCAATTCCTTAAAAGTTTTCCCTGAAGTTCAATTTAAAAAGGCGCCCGGTTTGGCCTCTGAAGCCCTTCTAAATGTCTTGTGAAATGCAAGTATATTTTTCATGCAATAAAGGGAAATACCCATTTGGAACAAAGAGGCCAGTTATTGTAGATACTATTAAAAGCGATCTATCATAATCTGTTTGATGGAGGTCCTGATTTTATGCCAGCCAGACTTCAACCTGGAGAGAACCAATAAAAGTAGACGACTTGGAAATATCACAAAATCAATATTTTGTTAGAAGTGCTCATACACATTCAGTATACTGTTACGTTAATGGTTTTCCACAATGAGTTGTGCTAATACGCAGCATGCATCGAAACTACATGATTTGCGCGTACAAAGCATATAGTCATGACTCTCATGTAATTTATCCAAACCTTACATGGATATTGTCACGTTGTGTATGTAGGTGGCAGGGAAGTCAAGCGCAGGAGAATCAAACGTGGTATAATGGAGTATTTTAATAGCTTAAAACACAAACTCCAAGACCAAAATCCATAAAAAAAAAAGAAATGCGGGTACAAGAACCCGTCGCACACCAATCCATAAAACATGATCATAACAAAATACAATCTCTGACAAGGACATGAGGGAAACAGAGGGTTAAATACACAACATATAATGAATGGGATTGGAACCAGGTGTGTAAGAAGACCAGAGAAAACCAATGGAAAATGAAACGTAGATCAATGATGGCTAGAAGACAGGTGTCGTCGATCGCCGAGCACCACCCAAACAAGGAGATGCATCGACTTCGGCAGAAGTCGTGACAGATATATGATTAGCAATACCAAATTATACCATTTCTGACCCACACCCATTCTGACCATGCTAACATCAAATCCAATTGAGGCTTAACAATGCATTGAATAGGCCTTGATGAAAATAACATTCATCATAGCTAAATTATTCTTGGAGATTTGACACTTTGTCATGACAATGGGGGTTGAGAGAGAGAGGGATATAGAGAGAGAGAGCTCAAACTTGTGGTGTCCAGCAGCTGACCATTACATCTGTGATCATGGATGGACATGCATCATATTGCAAGAGATCTTTCTTTCACTCTCTCTCAACCCCCCATTGTAGTGACAAAGTGTCAAATCTCCATTGATACAGTGCCTTCCAAAAGTATTCATCCCCCTTGGCGTTTGTCCTATTTTGTTGCATTACAACCTGTAATGCAAATGGATTTTGATTTTGATTTCATGTAATGGACATAAACAAAATAGTCCAAATTGGTGAAGTGACATTTTTTAAAAAGCATGTTTCAAAAAATAAATAAAAATACAAAACGGAAAAGTGGTGCGTGCATATGTATTCACCCCTTTTGCTATGAAGCCCCTAAATAAGATATGGTGCAACCAATTACCTTCAGAAGTCACATAATTAGTTAAATTAAGTCCACCTGTGTGCAATCTAAGTGTCACATGATCTGCCACATGATCTCAGTATATATACACCTGTTCTGAAACACCACTAAGCAAGGAGCATCACAAAGCCCAAGGAGCTCTCCAAACAGGTCAGGGACAAAGATGTGGAAAAGTACAGATAAGGGTTGGGTTATAAAAAACATCAGAAACTTTGAACATCCCAAAGAGCACCATATTTTTATTTTTATTTTACTAGGCAAGTCAGTTAAGAACAAATTCTTATTTACAATGACAGCCTAGGAACAGTGGGTTAAATGCCTTGTTCAGGGGCAGAATGACATATTTTTACCTGGTCAGCTGGGGGATTTGATCCAGGAACCTTTTGGTTACTGTCCCAACACTCTAACCACTAGGCTACCTGCCACCAATTAAAACCATTATTAAAAAATTTTAAGAATATGGCATCACAACAAACCTGCCAAGAGTGGGCCGCCTACCAAAACTCAAAGACCAGGCAAGAAGGGCATTAATCAGAGAGGCAACAAAGAGACCAAAGATAGCCCTGAATGAGCTGAAAGCTCCACAGCAGAGATTGGAGTGTCTGCCCATAGGACTACTTTAAGCCGTACACTCCACAGAGCTTGCCTTTGTGGAAGGGTGGCCAGATAAAAGCCATTGCTTAAAGAAAAAAAATTGCAAACATGTTTGGTGTTCGCCAGTGAAGCATGGTGGTGGCAGCATCATGCTGTGGGGATGTTTTCATTGTCAGGGACAGGGAAACTGTTCAGAATTGAAGGAATGATGGATGGCGTTAAATACAGGGAAACTCTTGAGGGAAACCTGTTTCAGTTTTCCAGAGATTTGAGACTGGGACAATGATCCTAATCATACTGCTAAATCAACACTCAAGTTGTTTAAGGGGAAACATTTAAATCTCTTGGAATGGCCTAGTCAAAGCCCAGACCTCAATCCAATTGAGAATATGTGGTATGACATAAATATTGCTGTACACCAGCGGAACCCATCCTACTTTAAATGACTGGAGCAGTTTTGCCTTGAAGAATGGGCAAAAATCCCAGTGGCTAGATATGCAAGCTTATAGACACTTACCCCAAGAGACTTGCAGCTGTCATTTCTGCAAAAGATGGCTCTACAAAGTATTGACTTTGGGGGGGGTGAATAGTTATGCACACTCAAGTTCTGTTTTTTTTGTCTTATTTCTTGTTTGTTTCACAATAAAAAATATTTTGCATCTTCAAATGATACAACTCCAGGTTGCAAGGCAATAAAATAGGAAAAATGCCAATGGGGTGAATACTTTCATATGCCGCTGTAATTTAGCAATGATGAATGTCATTGTCATCAAGTATTCACACAACTTGAATTTTAACACATTTTGTTGTGTTCCAGTCTGCATTTAAAATGGATTCAACTGGTATTTTTTTTGTTCCTGGCCTATACACAATACCCCATAATGTCAAAGTGGAATTATGTTTAAAAAAATAAAAGGATGAAATGTCTTGGGACAATAATTATTCAACCTTTGCCACATTTATGCAAGCCTAAATAAGTTCAGGAGTAAAAATGTGCTTAGCAAGTCACACAATATGTTTCATGGGTTAACTCTGTGTGCAATAATAGTGTAACCCACACATAAAATTATTTGTAAGGTCCCTCAGTCAAACACTTATTTAACCACAAAGACCAGGGAGGATTTCCAATGGCTCGCAAAGAAAGCCGCTTATTGGAGGATGGGTAAAAAAAAAGAAGACATTGAATATCCCTTTGAGCATGGAGAGGATATTAATTGCACTTTGGATGATGTATCAAGCACTACAAATCAGTTACCAAAAAGATATAGGCATCCTTCCTAACGCAGTTGCGGGAGAGGAAGGACTCACTCAGGGATTTCTCAATGAGGCCAATGGTGACTTAAAAACAGTTGCAGCGTTTAATGGCTATGATAAGAGAAAACTGAGGATGGATCAACAACATTGTAGTTTCTCCACAATACTAATCTAATTGACAGAGTGAAAAGAAGGAAGCCTGTGCAAAATACAAATACTCCAAAATATGCATCCTGTTTGCAACAAGACATTACACTAAAGAAATACATCAAAACATTTGTCAAAGCAATTAACGTTTTGCCCTGAATACAAAGTGTTATGTTTGTGGCAAATCCAATACAACACATTCCTGAATACCACTCTCCATATTTAAAAGCATAGTGGTGGCTGTCTGCATAATGTTATGGGTATGCTTGTAATCGTTAAGGATTGGATAAAATAAGAAATGGAAAGGAGCTAAGCACAAAGTACTTGAGGTCCTAAAACCTGGTTCAGTCTGCTTTCCACCAGACACTGGGAGATTAATTCAAATCAAATCAAATTACATTTATTTATATAGCCCTTCGTACATCAGCTGATATCTCAAAGTGCTGTACAGAAACTCAGCCTAAAACCCCAAACAGCAAGCAATGCAGGTGTTGAAGCACGTTGCCTAGGAAAAACTCCCTAGAAAGGTCCAAATCTAGGAAGAAACCTAGAGAGGAACCAGGCTATGAGGGGTGGCCAGTCCTCTTCTGGCTGTGCCAGGTGGAGATTATAACAGAACATGGCCAAGATGTTCAGAAGGTTCATAAATGACCAGCATGGTCAAATAATAGGTCTGGGACAGGTAGCATGTCCGGTGAAAGGGTCAGGATTCCATAGCCGCAGGCAGAACAGGTGAAACTGGAGCAGTAGCACGGCCAGGTGGATGGGGACAGCAAGGAGTCATCATGCCAGGTAGTCCTGAGGTATGGTCCTAGGGCTCAGGTCCTCCGAGAGAGAGAGAGAGAGAGAGAGAGAGAGAGAGAGAGAGAGAGAGAGAGAATTAGGGAGAGCATACGTAAATTCACACAGGACACTGGATAAGACAGGAGAAGTACTCTAGATATAACAAACTGACCCCCCCGACACATAAACTACTGTAGCATACATTTTTTATTCATTAAGACACATGTCAGCAGGACAAGAACCTAAAACACAAGGCCAAATCTACACTGGAGTAGACCACATTATATACCAAGAGAGATCACATCTATATTATTCGTAGCTGTCTATTTATCACCAAAAACCACACTCAACGAGCTGTATATGGCCATATTCAAACAAGAAATCGGCACTCCTAGTGGCCAGGGACTTTAACGCATGCAAACTTAAATCCATTTTACTTCAGCCCTGCCACGCTCGTCGGATGTGGCAGGGCTTGAAAACTATTACGGACTACAAAAGGAAAACCAGCCGCGAGCTGCCCAGTGACCGAAGCCTACCAGACTAGCTAAATGCCTTTACAGGTTTTCTCAATTGCTAAAACACAATTTCTGAAACCTTGCTCCATTTCCTGAAAACATTCAACACAAAACCTCATCTTCAAGCACTATTTACATAACCTCTGACTCCTCTCGCAAAATGAGACATTCGCCTCAAAACAGTTTTACCTGTGTTCAAAATCAAACACTGCTCTCAAATCATAAACAAAGTGATCAAAACGATATACACTCTCAAGGAGTCAGTAAACAATACACCGAAAAATAGAAAACACATGGTTCAAAACATACAATTCTCAGGGAGAAGTACCTTTTTAATCTAAAAAAAAGATTCATATTTTTCCGTCATTGTCTTTTGATGAACGGAAACATGTTCTATCATAGTAGATCAAAATTGATCAGAAATTACTACTCTGCTTTGCTCTTTGCAATTTTGTTTTTTGTTCTTCCTTCTCCTTGTACCCCTATTTTTACAGTACTGTACCCTGCATCTCACAAACTTGTCCTTGTTCTCTGTGATACTGTAATTCTTGTTCTTTGTTGATATGAACCTGCAATCAGTCAAAATCTATTGAGCAGTCAGTACTGTTAATAAATGGAAAGCACAATGTTCAGGGCCATACAATTTGTCCATTGTACTGTATACAGCCTACAATGCACTGTACTACAGTATACAACACTAAAAGGGACAAAAATCAAAGGAGTAAACATGTGATCAATGTGCTTCTTCTTGTATTTGGGCTGGGTCAGGCCAGAGCACTTCGTCAACATCACAAGCAATAATGTCCCCCCTGAGGCAACGGGGGGGAAGAAGCCTCTTGTGTGCCGTATCCAGCCCTGACATGATTCCTCACCTATATCACCACAGGCTAAATCCATGGCTTGCAGCAGATTTACTCTGGTGTAGGGTTGTCTATCATACACTTTCCATCTCCAAGAGGAGAAACAGTCCTCAATCGGATTCAGGAAAGGCGAGCATGGAGGGAGGTACAAGTTCATAAACTGCCCATTGATGTTTAAACCATTCCCTTACCTGAGCAGCTCGGTGGAAACTGACATTGTCCCACACATTCACAAAGGTGGGAATGGGATTCTCATTTAGCTCTTGACCCTGCTGCTCTTGAACCTGCTGCTCAAATAAAATATATCTTAGATTGGCAATAAATCTTAGAAGGTGATGGGTGTTATATGGCCCGAGTGTAACATGGGGATATAGAACACCATGGTTGCTGATAGCAGCACAGATTGTGACATTGCCACCTCATTGACCAGGGACTTCAACAATGGCCCGCTGTCCAATCATGTTTCGGCCTCTCCTTCTCCTCTTTGTTAGATTGAAGCCTGCTTCATCGACAAAGATGAACTCATGGGGTCTGTCCAAGGATTCCAAGTCAAATATTGTCTATGTAGAAATACAATATACAGTATGTAGGATTTTGTAAGTCGTAAGGAGACAGTGCTATACTGTAGAGTACAATTAGGCTTCTGATTCACATACATTGTATGTACTGAAGAGTAATGCCATTCACATAGTATGTGTTAGTACTGTAGACAATCTGGATTACAGTAAATGTTTCTGAATGTACACTTACTTGCACATACTGAGTTAGCAGTTCTTTCACCCTTGGTGAGTTGCGCTCAAAAGGTACAATGTATACTTGTTTCATTCACATCCTGTTACAATGGAAATGCTCACACTGTCGATTCCCTGGAAGTGTGTGTTGTCTTGTATCACTCGTTCCTGGATTTCTCTGAGTCGTATTGCATTATCTTGAAGGACCATGCCAACTATAACGGCCTCTTGCTCCAGAGTGAATATAGCTGTCCTTTCAACTGCATGTGGCAGCCTTGCAATTCTACAAAAAGTAGTTGTGCAGTTACAAAACATATTCATGCAGTACAATACATACAGTGATTAACTTTACAAATGTCTATTGAAACAGATGCATATAGTGTAGTACAGTAAATTTGCAATTACAAAAATACGGTTTTATACTGTACCTGTTCTCTTCTCTGAATGTCATTTACATTTACATTACATTTAAGTCATTTAGCAGACGCTCTTATCCAGAGCGACTTACAAATTGGTGCGTTCACCTTAAGACATCCAGTGGAACAGCCACTTTACAATAGTGCATCTAAATCTTTTAAGGGGGGTGAGAAGGATTACTTTATCCTATCCTAGGTATTACTGAAAGAGGTGGGGTTTCAGGTGTCTCCGGAAGGTGGTGATTGACTCCGCTGTCCTGGCGTCGTGAGGGAGTTTGTTCCACCATTGGGGGGCCAGAGCAGCGAACAGTTTTGACTGGGCTGCGCGGGAACTGTACTTCCTCAGTGGTAGGGAGGCGAGCAGGCCAGAGGTGGATGAACGCAGTGCCCTTGTTTGGGTGTAGGGCCTGATCAGAGCCTGGAGGTACTGAGGTGCCGTTCCCCTCACAGCTCCGTAGGCAAGCACCATGGTCTTGTAGCGGATGCGAGCTTCAACTGGAAGTCAGTGGAGAGAGACGGAGGAGCGGGGTGACGTGAGAGAACTTGGGAAGGTTGAACACCAGACGGGCTGCGGCGTTCTGGATTAGTTGTAGGGGTTTAATGGCACAGGCAGGGAGCCCAGCCAACAGCGAGTTGCAGTAATCCAGACGGGAGATGACAAGTGCCTGGATTAGGACCTGCGCCGCTTCCTGTGTGAGGCAGGGTCGTACTCTGCGGATGTTGTAGAGCATGAACCTACAGGAACGGGCAACCGCCTTGATGTTAGTTGAGAACGACAGGGTGTTGTCCAGGATCACTCCAAGGTTCTTAGCGCTCTGGCAGGAGGACACAATGGAGTTGTCAACCGTGATGGCGAGAACATGGAACGGGCAGTCCTTCCCCGGGAGGAAGAGCAGCTCCGTCTTGCCGAGGTTCAGCTTGAGGTGGTGATCCGTCATCCACCCTGATATGTCTGCCAGACATGCAGAGATGCGATTCGCCACCTAGTCATCAGAAGGGGGAAAGGAGAAGAATAATTGTGTGTCGTCTGCATAGCAATGATAGGAGAGACCATGTGAGGTTATGACAGAGCCAAGTGACTTGGTGTATAGCGAGAATAGGAGAGGGCCTAGAACAGAGCCCTGGGGACGCCAGTGGTGAGCGCGTGGTGAGGAGACAGATTCTCACCACGCCACCTGGTAGGAGCGACCTGTCAGGTAGGACGCAATCCAAGCGTGGGCCGCGCCGGGAGATGCCCAACTCGGAGAGGGTGGAGAGGAGGATCTGATGGTTCACAGTATCGAAGGCAGCCGATAGGTCTAGAAGGATGAGAGCAGAGGAGAGAGAGTTAGCTTTAGCAGTGCGGAGCGCCTCCGTGATACAGAGAAGAGCAGTCTCAGTTGAATGACTAGTCTTGAAACCTGACTGATTTGGATCAAGAAGGTCATTCTGAGAGAGATAGCGGGAGAGCTGGCCAAGGACGGCACGTTCAAGAGTTTTGGAGAGAAAAGAGAGAAGGGATACTGGTCTGTAGTTGTTGACATCGGAGGGATCGAGTGTAGGTTTTTTCAGAAGGGTGCAACTCTCGCTCTCTTGAAGACGGAAGGGACTTAGCCAGCGGTCAGGGATGAGTTGATGAGCGAGGTGAGGTAAGGGAGAAGGTCTCCGGAAATGGTCTGGAGAAGAGAGGAGGGGATAGGTTCAAGCGGGCAGGTTGTTGGGCGGCCGGCCGTCACAAGACGCAAGATTTCATCTGGAGAGAGAGGGAGAAAGAGGTCAGAGCACAGGGTAGGGCAGTGTGAGCAGAACCAGCGGTGTCGTTTGACTTAGCAAACGAGGATCGGATGTCGTCGACCTTCTTTTCAAAATGGTTGACGAAGTCATCTGCAGAGAGGGAGGAGGGGGGATTCAGGAGGGAGGAGAAGGTGGCAAAGAGCTTCCTAGGGTTAGAGGCAGATGCTTGGAATTTAGAGTGGTAGAAAGTGGCTTTAGCAGCAGAGACAGAAGAGGAAAATGTAGAGAGGAGGGAGTGAAAGGATGCCAGGTCCGCAGGGAGGCGAGTTTTCCTCCATTTCCGCTCGGCTGCCCGGAGCCCTGTTCTGTGAGCTCGCAATGAGTCGTCGAGCCACGGAGCGGGAGGGGAGGACCGAGCCGGCCTGGAGGATAGGGGACATAGAGAGTCAAAGGATGCAGAAAGGGAGGAGAGGAGGGTTGAGGAGGCAGAATCAGGAGATAGGTTGGAGAAGGTTTGAGCAGAGGGAAGAGATGATAGGATGGAAGAGGAGAGAGTAGCGGGGGAGAGAGAGCGAAGGTTGGGACGGCGCGATACCATCCGAGTAGGGGCAGTGTGGGAAGTGTTGGATGAGAGCGAGAGGGAAAATGATACAAGGTAGTGGTCAGAGACTTGGAGGGGAGTTGCAGTGAGGTTAGTGGAAGAACAGCATCTAGTAAAGATGAGGTCGAACGTATTGCCTGCCTTGTGAGTAGGGGGGGAAGGTGAGAGGGTGAGGTCAAAGAGGAGAGGAGTGGAAAGAAGGAGGCAGAGAGGAATGAGTCAAAGGTAGACGTGGGGAGGTTAAAGTCGCCCAGAACTGTGAGAGGTGAGCCGTCCTCAGGAAAGGAGCTTATCAAGGCATCAAGCTCATTGATGAACTCTCCGAGGGAACCTGGAGGGCGATAAATGATAAGGATGTTAAGCTTGAAAGGGCTGGTAACTGTGACAGCATGGAATTCAAAGGAGGCGATAGACAGATGGGTAAGGGGAGAAAGAGAGAATGACCACTTGGGAGAGATGAGGATCCCGGTGCCACCACCCCGCTGACCAGAAGCTCTCGGGTGTGCGATAACACGTGGGCAGACGAAGAGAGAGCAGTAGGAGTAGCAGTGTTATCTGTGGTGATCCATGTTTCCGTCAGTGCCAAGAAGTCGAGGGACTGGAGGGAGGCATAGGCTGAGATGAACTCTGCCTTGTTGGCCGCAGATCGGCAGTTCCAGAGGCTACCGGAGACCTGGAACTCCACGTGGGTCGTGCGCGCTGGGACCACCAGATTAGGGTGGCCGCGGCCACGCGGTGTGGAGCGTTTGTATGGTCTGTGCAGAGAGGAGAGAACAGGGATAGACAGACACATAGTTGACAGGCTACAGAAGAGGCTACGCTAATGCAAAGGAGATTGGAATGACAAGTGGACTACACGTCTCGAATGTTCAGAAAGTTAAGCTTACGTAGCAAGAATCTTATTGACTAAGATTATTAAAATGATACAGTACTGCTGAAGTAGGCTAGCTGGCAGTGGCTGCGCTGTTGACTTTGTAGGCTAGCTGGCAGTGGCTGCGTTGTTGGCACTACACTAATCAAGTCGTTCCGTTGAGTGTGATAGTTTCAACAGTGCTGCTATTCGGGGGCTAGCTGGCTAGCTAGCAGTGTTGATTACGTTACATTGCGTTAAAAGAACGACAATAGCTGGCTAGCTAACCTAGAAAATTGCTCTAGACTACACGATTATCTTTGATACAAAGACGGCTATGTAGCTAGCTATGTAGCTAGCTACGATCAAACAAATTAAACCGTTGTACTGTAATGAAATGAAATGAAAATGTGATACTATCTGTGGAGCGAATGCGACCGGGTTGTTGAGTGAGGAAGTTCTATTCGGTAGACGTTGGCTAGCTGTTGGCTAGCTAGCAGTGTCTCCTACGTTAAGGACGACAAATAGCTGGCTAGCTAACCTCGGTAAATTAAGATAATCACTCTAAGACTACACACTCTAAGCTACACAATTATCTTGGATACGAAGACAGCAAAGACAACTATGTAGCTAGCTAACACTACCCTAATCAAGTCGTTCAGTTGAGTGTAATAGTTTTTACAGTGCTGCTATTCGGAAGGCGGTGGACGTTTGCTAGCTGGCTAGCTGGCTAGCTGCTGGGCAGATAGCAGTGTAGACTACGTTAGGACGACGAAATACGATAATTACGCAATTATCTTTGATACAAAGACGGCTATGTAGCTAGCTAAGAAGAAATTGCTAAGATTAGACAAATCAAACCGTTGTACTATAATGAAATGTAATGAAATGTAATGAAAAGTTATACTACCTGCAGACCGAAGCGCTCGGATGCGACCGCTCGCTCCAACCCGGAAGCATGATGGACACAGAAAATCGTCTCAAATTGGGCTGCACTCTAAGTCCTGCTTTCCTCATTGTCAGTCCATGGACAAGAACATGCTCTATAACTGTTTTTCGAATTTCATCAGATATTTCCACTCTTTGTCTTCCTCTTCCTCTTTGTCCTCCTCTTCCTCTTTCTTGCCCTCCTCCTCCTCTTCCTCCTCGTCGCCCACCTCGCATACGCACTTGTCCTTGTCCTCTCACATTGTTTCTTCTCAGACTTTCTCCTTCCCACCTTCAACAACCTGTTTGCTCTCTGAACTGGCTTATATTGGTTGTGTTGCATCGTTTGAAACAGGTTAAATCAATTTTGAGTGGTTGTGTTCAATCAATGACATGTGTTCTCTATTTGTATTTCATTGTTGCCACTTGTGTTTACCAGTATGGATGACATGTGCATTAGAGTGCAGAATGTATTTTGAGAATGAGAATGTGTTTAGAGTTTTGCTGAAAAGTCTATGTGAGATCTGCAAATTGTGTTTTACCATGTGAAATGGTTTCAGGTATTGACAACAGACTGCATAATTAGCTAAATGAGTCCAGGCAACTGAGAACTTTGTTCAGCCAATGGGTTTTAGTGTTTTCGCAGTTGAGAAAAACTGTAATGCTTGCTTCGAGGCAAGGAACACTAAAGCATGCATGAGAGCTACCAGCTGTTCAGGATGACAGTGTGATCATGCTCTCTGTAGCCAATGTGAGCAAGACCTTTAAACAGGTCAACATTCACAAACCTGCGGGGCCAGATGGATTACAAGGACGTTTACTCAAAGCATGCGCTGACCAACTGGCAAGTGTCTTGACTCTCCATGGCAGAGTATGTAATGCCTACATGTTTCAAACAGACCACCTTAGACCCTGTGCCCAAGAAAGCGAAGGTAAGCTGCCTAAATGATTACCACCCCATAGCACTCAAGTAGCCATGAAGTAGCCATGAAGTGCATTGAAATGCTGGTCATGACTCACGTCAACACCATCATTCGAGAAACCCTAGACCCACTCCAATTCGCATACTGCCCCAACAGATCTACAGATGACACATTCTCAATCGCACTCCACTCTGCTTTTTCCCAGCTGCCTTTTCCCATGGCAAGACCTGAAAATGGTTGTCTAGCAATGATCTAAAAACTATTTGACAAAGGTTGAATAATTTTGATAATAATTATGGGCAAACATTGCACAATCCAGGTGTGGAATGCTCTTAGAGACCCAGAATGACTCACAGCTGTAATCACTGCTAAAGGTAATTCCAACATATGTTGACTCAGGGGGTTCAATATGTATCTAATCAAGATATATTAGTGTTTTATTTTTCATGCATTTTTTACAAGTGTTACAATTTGTCCTCCAATTTGACATTACAGAGTCTTTTGTTTAGATCATTGACAAAGAAATTACAATTAAATAAATTTTAATCCCACTTTGCAAAACAACAAAATGTGGAAAAAGTCAAGGGATGTAAATACTTTCTGAAGGCACTGTAGCATTCAATCCATCAGGCTAGAGAAATACTGGGGATGACAGGATATTCATAAGTTTTTCCCTTTTTCACTAGTCACTGACCCAACCCCCTGAACTAACCATCCACATCAACCCAGAAATTATTTAATTTTGATAGAAGGCATGGGCAAGCTGTTTCAGATAGAACTGCTATCTGTGTTTTGTTACAGTCCTGGAATATGGGATAAATACTGTAAAAACTGTTAGATTTTAGAAGGACAGTTGTTTTTGGCTTCGTTACTTATAAAAACTAAGGTGGAAAATGCCTGTCTATTTTTATTTTCATACTCAATATATTTGAATGTAACCTTTGTGACAATTTGATCACTTTAGTTCTCTCCGCTAAGGAAACCTTGGAGGCTTCTCTTAGAAAGCTACACAAGCAGCACAATAGACCAATGATTAGAATGTCTTTAAATGACTGTGGAGGTTCAAATTCCTTTATGCTTATGTTTTCCCCATTTGTAATTCCATTTCAAAAAGACAAGCCTAAGACCTTCAGAGTGTACACAACAATTATGCCTCTTTTTTTCGACGCCTGGTTTGTTTGATGAGCGAATCCTCTGTGGCCGCTCCATTGTACCAGCAAAAAACAAAGCACAATTTAAATTAGTTCCTGTTTTTTTCCCTTTCTCTCTCATGTCCTGCACATTACATATGTCTCTCCTTTCCTCTTTAAAATGTATTTAAAGCAGAGCAGGTGGTCTGACTTTACCTTACGATTGTTCGCACCCCTTCATCTTGTCTCCCTTGTTCTCATTAGTTTTTGCACTTTGTGGTTCCGGAGGCTTGTTTTGCTGTCTGCTTATTCTGGCAGCTTGTCATTGGACCCCCTGACCTGCCTATCAGGTTTTATTTCGGTACAAGGATACTGTTAAGATACTCATGTCACGATGTGACATCTATGTTATGCTATTTTCTATCTCTCCAAAGCACAGATGGTTCCAAACTTCATACTGTACTGTAAGTCATTTGAAGTGGCGTCTTTCTAGGTACTTTCGTGATATTTTCTTGATATTCTTCCTTGTTAGAGGCAGGGCCGTAGCCAGGGTCTGAGTTTTAGTGTGTTCCGGACGATTTACTTAACGAAAGGCACATCTCAATAGGTGGTCCAGCTAAGTCATGACATAGCACAAGTGGTGGGTGGGATGGGGGTGCCTTTCCTCTTTTGTTGTCCCCCACGATGGGGACAGTTTATTTAGTAAATGTTTTCTTAACTCTATTTATTCAACTGCATTGTTGGTTAAGGGCATGTAGGTAAGCATTTCACAGTAAGGTCTACACCTGTTCTATTCGGCGCATTTGACAAATACAATTTGATTTGATTTGTAACATCTTCAAACTAAGGGGAACCATGGCATCCGTGACAGAGAGGGAGAAGTGTCAATCCATGTATATGGGTAAGATTGTCTAGCTAGCTAAATTTTCAGATCTTACACATTTTTAATTTAGTCAGAAAGAGGTTTATTTCAAAATAATGCATACTGTTAGCTAGCCAGCTAACGTTAGCTGGCTGGCTCGCTAACATTACATTACGTCTATGATCTGTGTAGTAATATCATTCGTATCAATGACCATTTGCATTGCTAGTTATAGCCTAATGTTAGCTAGCTAGCTAACATTGAACCTGGTTGGTTAGTTGCCTGCAGATTTATGCAGGGTGTAAGGTTATGAGTTGGGATTATGATTAATTGTTTAGCTAGCTAGCTACACGTCTAAACAAAATGCTCCACCATCCAAGTAACCTTTTCAATAGAATGTTCATGCTGCCACTGTGACAATTGTTGATAGACATAGCAGAATAACTGACAAATTTACAAATGCTCAACACCCGTTGAATATGGCCGGTGTCAGTAAACGTTGGTTAAAAAGCGTAATTAAATTGTTGCCATGCAGCACAGTTATGGTCACCAACGCTCTGAATAACATAAAAACAGCCAAACCAGCTCTACTAGGGTGAGTAAAATGGTCAGAGTGACCTGTTCTCTCATTTATGTCTGGAAGTAAAATAGCAAGCTAGCCAATGTTAGCCAATTAGCTTGGGTGCTTGTTAGGGTCAGAAAGCTCGGATCAACCCTACTGCTCAGCCAGAGTGTCCAGTGTGCGTTCTGAACAATCCGAGAGTGAAACACTCTGAATTTTAGAACAGACAATCTGACAAAGCTCTAAGTTTACACTTTAAGTGCACTCTGGCATTCCAGATGGATATTCCGAACACCCCAGTAGTATAAACCAGCTTTTAGTCTTAACATCTTTGCGTGTTTAGTACATGGCCTCACATGCAAATCGTTAAAGAGATGGCTAAGGCTAGGGCTTAAGAGGGTGTGAACGATTCTGAATGGGTGTAGACAAAGATGAGCTCTCCAGTAGGTGTACCAAAACATTCAAGGGCCATTTTCTCAAAAGCGAGGTTACAAGTTTATCAACTTTGAAAACGGAATTACTTTCCCATTGTTCGTCAACTGCAGTGTATGATATACATGTTCTAGCTCTGAGTCTGTACTTTTATCCAATGTAAAAAACACAAATTCAAATTTTGCTACATAAGACCGATTCGAGGGTGTCGGTCACATATCGCTTTTCATCAGTAAAAGTTGGAGAACAGGAAAAACAATAAAATAATCACCCCAGCCATTAACACATCAGGTAACCTAGGCTGAGAGCTCTGTAAATGTTGGAAATAATTGTTATTTTTTTGTATAATTTTGGGGGGTTTGACTGCTCTGGGGGTTGACAACTTACATCTCGTGTTCCTGATTCTCAGAGTTATTTTATTGGGATAAAAAAGTCTATCCATGTAGATGGCTGTTGGGATTCAAAATAGTGCAGCTCCGGCTTTATTGTTTCATCTGTCGGGAAGAATTACAACAAGTACTGCATGCTGTGTCTAGAGATGGCAGAAGAAGCTCAGAGATTGTTCTTAATAACCACTGCCAAGATCTGTTGGCTTTTTGTGCGCTTTTCAGCAGTCATGGCATCACCCAGGTGGGTGCTACATGTTCCGCAATGGAGAACCAGTACCTATGGAGGAGCGGGTCCTACAAAGGAACTGATCGTTGGAGAACCAGATGTGGTGCACTGATGAAGCGCTCCGGGCCTGTTTGTCAGACTGTCTTTGTTTCTCTCTGGCTGTACCATCAATGCCCCACTCCGCTGAAGCTACACTGCCTTTCCAAACTGCCTCAACTCCCTTCCTTTCACCAGAAGCCACATAGAGACATTCAATCTCCATCTACACCATCTCAATTAAAATGTGGTGTTTGATGTGCTTTTTATGTGCTTTTTATCAGTGTCTGGTAATATGTCCGAATATAAACAATGCAGCTATTCCCTCCGCAAGGCTATTAAACAAGCTAAGCGTCAGTACAGAGACAAAGTGGAATCTCAATTCAATGGCTCAGACACAAGAGGCATGTGGCAGGGTCTACAGTCAATCACGGACTACAAGAAGAAACCCAGCACAGTCACGGACCAGGATGTCTTGCTCCCAGGCAGACTAAATAACTTTTTTGCCCGCTTTGAGGACAATACAGTGCCACTGACACGGCCTGCAACGAAAACATGCGGTCTCTCCTTCACTGCAGCCGAGGTGAGTAAGACATTTAAACGTGTTAACCCTCGCAAGGCTGCAGGCCCAGACGGCATCCCCAGCCGCGCCCTCAGAGCATGCGTAGACCAGCTGGCCGGTGTGTTTACGGACATATTCAATCAATCCCTATACCAGTCTGCTGTTCCCACATGCTTCAAGAGGGCCACCATTGTTCCTGTTCCCAAGAAAGCTAAGGTAACTGAGCTAAACGACTACCGCCCGTAGCACTCACTTCCGTCATCATGAAGTGCTTTGAGAGACTAGTCAAGGACCATATCACCTCCACCCTACCTGACACCCTAGACCCACTCCAATTTGCTTACCGCCAAAATAGGTCCACAGACGATGCAATCTCAACCACACTGCACACTGCCCTAACCCACCTGGACAAGAGGAATACCTATGTGAGAATGCTGTTCATCGACTACAGCTCGGCATTCAACACCATAGTACCCTCCAAGCTCGTCATCAAGCTCGAGACCCTGGGTCTCGACCCCGCCCTGTGCAACTGGGTACTGGACTTCCTGACGGGCCGCCCCAGGTGGTGAGGGTAGGCAACAACATCTCCTCCCCGCTGATCCTCAACACGGGGCCCCACAAGGGTGCGTTCTGAGCCCTCTCCTGTACTCCCTGTTCACCCACGACTGCGTGGCCATGCACGCCTCCAACTCAATCATCAAGTTTGCGGACGACACAACAGTGGTAGGCTTGATTACCAACAACGACGAGACGGCCTACAGGGAGGAGGTGAGGGCCCTCGGAGTGTGGTGTCAGGAAAATAACCTCACACTCAACGTCAACAAAACTAAGGAGATGATTGTGGACTTCAGGAAACAGCAGAGGGAACACCCCTATCCACATCGATGGATCAGTAGTGGAGAGGGTAGCAAGTTTTAAATTCCTCGGCATACACATCACAGACAAACTGAATTGGTCCACTCACACTGACAGCGTCGTGAAGAAGGCGCAGCAGCGCCTCTTCAACCTCAGGAGGCTGAAGAAATTCGGCTTGTCACCAAAAGCACTCACAAACTTCTACAGATGCACAATCGAGAGCATCCTGGCGGGCTGTATCACCGCCTGGTACGGCAACTGCTCCGCCCTCAACCGTAAGGCTCTCCAGAGGGTAGTGAGGTCTGCACAACGCATCACCGGGGGCAAACTACCTGCCCTCCAGGACACCTACACCACCCGATGTTACAGGAAGGCCATAAAGATCATCAAGGACGTCAACCACCCGAACCACTGCCTGTTCACCCCGCTATCATCCAGAAGGCGAGGTCAGTACAGGTGCATCAAAGCTGGGACCAAGAGACTGAAAGACAGCTTCTATCTCAAGGCCATCAGACTGTTAAACAGCCACCACTAACATTGAGTGGCTGCTGCCAACACACTGTCATTGACACTGACCCAACTCCAGCCACTTTAATAATGGGAATTGATGGGAAATGATGTAAATATATCACTAGCCACTTTAAACAATGCTACCTTATATAATGTTACTTACCCTACATTATTCATCTCATATGCATATGTATATACTGTACTCTAGATCATCGACTGCATTCTTATGTCACTAGCCCCTTTAACTATGCCACTTTGTTTACTTTGTCTACATACTCATCTCATATGTATATACTGTACTCGATACCATCTACTGTATGCTGCTCTGTACCATCACTCATTCATATATCCTTATGTACATATTCCTTATCCCCTTACACTGTGTATAAGACAGTAGTTTTGGAATTGTTATTTAGATTACTTGTTGGTTATCACTGCATTGTCGGAACTAGAAGCACAAGCATTTCGCTACACTCGCATTAACATCTGCTAACCATGTGTATGTGACAAATAAAAATTTGATTTGATTTGATTTGAAATTGTCTGTAATGAAAAGCGCTATACAAGTGAAATGTATTACTATTATTATTATTATTATTAACAAAAGGTAAATTAATACATTTTCTTTACAGATTTTTTGTTGTAGCATTTTACAGTTAATGTCCTGCAATTCTATAAATGTTGCCATGACTTATGCCATGTTACTATGATATCTGAGTGAGAGTGACAAACAAAATCAATGGGGGCACCCTAGAAGTTGTGGGCTCTGGGCACGTGCCCTGTGTGCCCAGTCTGTAATTTTCACATGATTACTACAAGGCTAGACTTACTAGACTAATTTACCAATCAAAAAAATACCTGACATATAACAAGAGGAAAACTGATGATGCGCAACCAAGTTTCGAAATTGCACTTTGTGGATTCTACTATTGTTACCCTCAACAGTAAGTTGAGATCCCATCTGAGCTCCTAAAATAATGATACTGTATTTTAATACCTTCATATGTAGCTACTGCCCTTGTGAGAGGGATACAATATTTTTGTTGTTGTGGGGGGGTGTTTTTTTGTTTTTCAATTGTTATAATTATAGGATCTGTAAGCCATGTCCCTTCAAATCAAATGTTATTTGTCACATGTTTCGTAAACAACAGGTGTGGAATAACAGTGAAATGCTTATTGAGAAATAATAGAAAAGTAAAACACATAATAATAAAAGTAATAATAGATACACAACGAGTACTGATAACTTGGTTATATACAAGGGGTACTAGTACAGAGTCGATGTGCAGGGGTATGAGGTAATTGAGGTAGAGGTGTACAAATACTGTAACTAGGGATAAAGTGACAGATAGTCAACAGTAGCAGCAGTGTATGTAATGAGTTAGTGCAATGCAGATTTCCTTCCCTCCCTATTCCTTCCCTCCCTATCTCCTTTTTACAGACAACTGTCTCCTGCTTTTCCAATTTTACCCCCTAAAAGCCAACAACAACACACTTTACACATCACTGACATACAGTTTTGGCCTGGCCTTGCATGTTCTCTCCAGCACAGTAGACTCTCCAGTTGTACTGCCTTCCCTTCTGTTACTACAGTTTATAGGATGTAGTCCCGGACTTTCTTGACTGTCTCTTTTGCTCTCACCGCGTGTCAAGATGTTTATGCCAATCAGTTTCCACCTACAACTCTACATTTTTTTTTATAATCAAACTTCAACGTAACTGACACAAGTCACCTGCCAGTGGGTTGAGTTTGCAGTGCACGTACGCTTTGAGCTCCTTCAAGTGTGAGAGTACATAACCTGTTCAAAGAGTTGAGGTCTCGGAATGGTTTACTCCAGTAGGTTGAATTACAAATAGAGTAAAACATGTTAAATGCATAAATCCTATCAAAATGTTGAAGGCTTCAGAGAGACACTGTACGAGGCACTGCAGCAAAACCGACACTGCTCACTAGATGTGAGTGCATCGAAGGGGAGCTCAGGATACAGCTTACAGTATGTAAGTGAGTGCGGTGAAGTAAGAAGCACAAGCTGTACAGTCTCTGGGTTGTCTGGGGTGCTATGTGTGATATCTCTGCTACTCAGACTGCCTGGGCCTCAACGGTGAAGTACACGTCCTGGGTCACTGGGCAGCAAGATGTTGATCATACACGACTGGCCAGGTAGCGTGATGGGAGAACAAATTGAGTGTCATTTCTCACCACAAAACTACTCAACAGTCTGGAGTTCAGCAGCAGCAACTGTCTAGTCTTTTTACTAGAAATCATTGGTAGTGTACCAAATGGCACCCTATTCCTATATATAGTACACTACAATATGGGACTGGTGAACAGTAGTGCACTATAAAGGGAAAATGGAGACATTTGGGATGCAGACCTTGTGTAGTACCACCACCTCACAAACTGGGCAGGGTAGCAGGAGAGACATGTCAATTATTGAGTACACAGAAAAGTGGACATTGATAAATGGTCAGGGAAATGTTCCCTTATGGGACTGTGGTGGACATAATTATCTTGAGCTGACCTCAGTAGGTAATGTTGTGGGGTGGATCCGGAGAGTCAACGGATGCATGTACCATATTGCCATTTGGGGACTAGGCAATAGGAGGACAAGGTAGGCAAGGCTCAATATCCTGGTGGACTGTGGGGGTGGACAGAGAAAACGACAGAACATTCACAATAGATATTCTAATTTAAGTTCTCTAATAAAGCACACGTGAGGACAGTTATGATCTGCTTCATTATCCACTACAAAGCACATACCTCTCCACTGTACAGCATGTTCGAAAATGTACTACACAGAGAGCAAATGAATGAGTGGATATGGATTGTGCAGGTGTTGGAAACAAACACTCCCTCTCTCTCACTCTCTCCCTGACCTCTTTAATTTCACATCCTTCACCACTATGAGTGATTCGCAAATAGTCCTATTTTCCCTGAGTGACATGTTCTATAAAATTATTCTCCCCATGGTTACAAAGCTCATGGACACATCTCTGTTTGACCTTCTTTTGTCACCATTCATTGTAGATACAAGCATTTTCATTCAGACAAAGACTATCAGGGATAGTGGCCATCCCTGCCTATGCCTCTCCGCCCCCCCAGGCATGGGGTGCCAACCTGGCCTTTGAGATGTTAAGTGGGCTGCAGTGTGAAAGAAAAGCGCTCAGTGGCTACACCCTCCAAATGTCCATATCTTAGGCCCTTGGTCAAAAGTAGCGCACTATACAGGGTAAAGGGAGCCATTTTGGATGCAGACCACATCTCCTTATGGCTTCCGTATGGCTGTGGCTAAAGCATGATAATGGAGATGATCTAATTGCCTTAAGGCGAATCAATGTGTTTCTCCTATTGGGTAGGACAGCGTGAATGCCCCTGTACAAGGCTATACTCTGAGCTATTGTCAAACTGCCCCGTTGTTATGACAACCGCTGTGCTGTAAAAAATACCACCCCTCAACATGACAGTCACAGTAGTCATCAGTATATCTACAAAAATAGGGGAAACTGGTCGGTAGTTAGATTTCAATCAATGAGAACATTGTGTCCTATTTTGTTCAATTATAAAGATTCAAGGTAATTTATTTGACATTTTGGGGATAATATGGAGGAGAACAGACTATATTTTATGATCTCATTTGAGCTTCTCTATGTCTTCCTTTTAATATAGAGGCCCCTCAGGGCATCACCTCCCAGTTTCACGATCCATACAGTATGTCAAGATCGGAGATAGGCGGGTGGCATTTTGTATTAATTTCTTTCTATCTCAATCTGCCATCTTTCTCTCCAACCTTTCATGCTTTTATTCTCCCTGCCTCTCTTGTTTTCATAAACTTCTAGATCTGCTTGTTTGATCTCAGCACTTCTTAATTTCCACACATCCCACGCCACCACTGCACCGCACAGCACCGACATCAAACCATATTCCCCATGTGTGTACACATGCGCAGTCGATTGCTCTCTCTCACATCCACACACACACACGTACACACACACAAACACAATCACAGAGAGAGAAACACACAGCCTTGTGAAGCCTACTTTCTTTGTGCTTTTGAGATTTATTGAATAGAAGTGAGATTACGACAATGATTTGATAGATCAGGCGCATGCAGATACCTCTGTGCCAATAGAGGTAAGGGCGGGGCGTGGGTGGCTGAAAGGTGGGGAGGCTGAGTTCAAGGTGGAGAGGGTTATAAGAACAGAATCAACAACTCTCTACTTGTACCCCTTCAATGCAAAACATAGTTTTGAGCATGAGGATATACACCACATGGCCAAAAGAATGTGGACATCTGCTTGTCGAAAATCTCATTCCAAAACCATGGGCATTGATATGTAGATGGTCCCCCGTTTTCTGCTATAACAGCCTCAACTCTTCTGGTAAGGCTTTCCAATAGATGTTGGAACATTGCTGCTGGGCTTTTATTCAGACACCAGCATTAGTGAGATTAGGCCTTGCTCGCCGTCAACCTTTCAATTCATCTCAAAGGTGTTCAATGGGGCTTAGGTCAGGACTCTGTGCATGCCAGTCAAGTTATTCAACACCGATCTCAGCTAACAATTTCTATATGGATCTCACTTTTTGCATGGGGGCATTGTCATGCTGAAACAGGAAAGGGCAACAGGCATAGCTGTAACCACTAATTTGAAGGGGTGTCCACATACCTTTGTATTTATAGTGTATTTTTTTCTGTAAGTGCTCTTTTTTTAATCCCTTAAACGTGGGACACTTTTAATTGGAGCAGCTATGTTTAAAGATTATGAGGAGGAAGGTCTTATCAGTGAAATGCAGCTGGATATGCAGCAAACTTATCTGGGTTTCTCACATCTAGTCGATAATGGTGCCTCCTCAACCTTGTGTATATTCAAATAAGAAAGCGAACTGAGCCAGGCTTCTGTCCTTAATTAAGCTCTCTGACAGGTTGTTTTTGTCAACAGACTGGAGCAACCACGTGCCTGAGTCATACCTTACCTCTCTACACAGAGAAGGGAAAAAATCAAATATGTACACAGGTTTCCCAGATACCATACTGTCCATATTACGTTAGATTTCTATGACATTGTGGATGTTGAAGTTAATGTCAGAGAAGGCTGGTGGACAGAAATATATCGCAGGGGTTGTTAAACTTTTTCAGTCTGGGACCCAAATTAGAAATTATGTTTTCCAGGGACCCAACCTTAGGAACATATGCGACTACATGTAAATATTGGTACATTTCATTGCCCTTATGCCTAAAACAAATGCAATATAGAAAAAAAATAACAATGAAATTAAATAGCCATATAAATAGCTATTCATGTTTATTTTCACCCATTTAAAACTTTTACATATCATTCTAGGTTGGAACTGTTGCTGTTAAAATTCAATATATTATTTTAATTCTGAACTGGAACAAACTGATGCATAACAGAACAGACACCCAAGCTTTTTGATAGTGCAACTCTAAGTAACAGTACAACACAAAATGATGAGGCCTACTGTTCCCCTTACTGTAGAAATTATTGTAGAAAGAAAGTCTGGGTTGGAGCTGTTGCTGATAAAAATAAAAGTCATCATTTGTATTCTGAACTGGAATAAACTGATTGATCAAGGCTGTATCACATCCGGCCGTGATTGGGAGTCCCATAGGGCGGCAGATAACTATCCCAGCGTCGTCCAGGTTTGGCCGTCATTGTAAATAAGAATTTGTTCTTAAGTGACTTATCTAGTTAATTAAATGTTCAATTTAAATAAAACAGAGTCCTAATGAGAGGTGTGTTGCTGGTTGAAGTTTTCGACAAACATGTCTATTCTGGGATCAGTTTTTGACAGTGCAACACTGAGGTCATGCTCAATATTGAGACTTTCTGTACTTTTTTAAATAAATCCTGTTGCGACTCTAGGGGCAGTATTTTCATTTTTGGAAAAAAAAGGTTCACGTTTTAAACAGGATATTTTGTCAGGACAAGATGCTACAATATGCATATAATTGACAGCTTCGGATAGAAAACACTACTATTCTACGTATTCCCCCAGATGTCTAACATTGTGCCGTAGTATTACGCATTTTTGTTGAAGAATAGCCGTAGGCGGCCACATTGAGTAAGTGGTCACATGGTGGCTCCGAGAGAGATTCTCGCGTAAAATACAGAGGTAGCCATTACTCCAATCGGTCCTACTGAAAACTAATTGTCCCGACGGATATATTATCTAATATATATTAGAAAAACACCTTGAGGATTGATTATAAACAACGTTTGCCATGTTTCTGTCGATTTTATGGAGCTAATTTGGAATATTTTTCGCCGTTTTCGTTACTGCTATTTCCGGGCGATTTCTCAGCCAAACGTGAAGAACATTTTGGGAAAAAATGTACTTTGGCTATCTACCTGGGAGTCTCGTGAGTGAAAACATCCGAAGTTCATTAAAGGTAAACGATTTAATTTGATTGCTATTCTGATTTGTGACATGGTTGCCTGCTGCTAGCAAGGCATAATCCTATGCTAGGCTATCGATAAATTTACACAAATGCTTGTCTAGCTTTGGCTGTAAAGCATATTATGAAAATCTGAGATGACAGGGTGATTAACAAAAGGCTAAGCTGTGTCTCAATATATTTCATTTGTGATTTTCATAAATTTGAATATTTTCTGGGGATATTTATGTCCGTTGCGTTATGCTAATTAGTTTCAGGCGATGATTACGCTCCCGCATGCGGGTTTGAGAGTCACAAGAAGTTTTAAGTAATCCAGACGTTCCCCAGTTTCTGTGTTGTAGTTTGTTATGTGTGTTTCAGGATGGCTTCCTGAAATCCCCCAAGCAGCTGATTGGTCGACTCCATGGCTAATTGGAGCTGACCCCGCCGCCTCGTCAAGATGCAGCTGTCTCCAATTACCCATTCCTTCTGAAGCTATATAAAATCAAGTGGTCTGTTCAGAAGAGAGATAATTCCTGGGAGGTCATTGAAGAAAGATGATTCCTTGGAGAGGAGGCTGATAGCTGATGATACAAAATGTTGGTTGTTTCTCATGCAGTTGGTATGTACTATGTTAGTTGTAGATGGGAGCAGCTTTGGTATGTTCTGTGTGAGTTTGTTGCTCAGTCAGAGCCAATTTGATGACATGTGTTTCTCAGTATGTTTGAACTTTTTAATAATATTCTGTTTAATTTGTTCCCAGGGGGTAAGGGGAAGGCACCTAGGGAGTGCTTAGGCAAGAGGCCCGCGGTCATACATATACCCATAGTATATTTACTGTCTAGGCACACTAGGTAAGACCTGGGTGGACCACCCCTGTATTTTGGTTAGGGCACCAGGTGGTGCTAAATTAGGTAAGTAGTTGTTAGTCAGGTAAGATAGGAGAGGGGAATTTGATAATAACTTTCTTTGTTTTGCTTCCGTCCAGCCCCTTTTACCCATATTACCGAGTGAAGGAATTACATTCCTAGTAAATAGTAAATTCTCTACCTTTTGTCATCCTTACTCACACCTACATTCCATACCTCTTTCGCTTCACAGAGTTGAGTTGTAGCAGGGTGTTGCGTTCCCTCGTTATAGAGGTGTGTGTGTAAACATGGGTATGTGGTGCCAAACTGGCCCAGAACATCTACTACTTTCTCAGTTGGGCAGGCGACAGCTTCCTGCTGTAGATGAGCAACCCAGAACTGTGTTTGCCTCAAAGTATCATGCTTCAATCAGTTTATTCCAGTTCAGAATAAAAATTATGACTTGTAATTTAACAGCAACGGTTCCAATCTAGACTTGTTTTCAACAATTTCTACAGCAAGATGTACAGTAGGCCTGATACTTTCATCTTCACCTGTAATGTTACTTAGGGTTGCTAGCTAGCCTGCTTTGGCTAACATTAGCTATTAGCTGTGTACAAGGCCAGGGGATTGTTTGAAATAGAAACTCTCATATACTACTCTTATTTCTAATGCCAGCAGCATACCACCCTGCATACCACTGCTGGCTTGCTTCTGAAGCTAAACAGGGTTGGTCCTGGTCAGTCCTTGGATGGGAGACCAGATGCTGCTGGAAGTGGTGTTGGAGTGCCAGTAGGAGGCACTCTTTCCTCTGGTCTAAAAAAATATCCAAATCACCCAGGGCAGTGATTGGGGACATTGCTTTGTGTAGGGTGCCATCTTTTGGAATGGACCTTAAATGGGTGTCCTGACTCTCTGAGTTCATTAAAGATCCCATGGCACTTATTGTAAGAGTAGGGGTGTTAACCCCGGTGTCCTGGCTAAATTCCCAATCTGACCCTCAAACCATCACGGTCACCTAATAATCACCAGTTAACAATTGGCTCATTCATCCCCCTCTCCCCTGTAACTATTCCCCAGGTCATTGCTACAAATGAGAATGTGTTCTCAGTCAACTTACCTGGTAAAATAACATAAATAAAATAAATAATTTCTGCTTATCATCACCTGTTATAAAATGACAATGCCTTGCTAGCTGACTTTTCCACCGTCAAAGCAGTTTCCTGAAGCATTCTGTTCTGAAAGAATCACCTGGGTATACCGTCATGCTGTGGATGTTTGGTCAGGACAGGTCGTTAAATTAGTTTTGAATGACTCATTACTAAGCACTTCCCCGCACAAAACACATTGAGGGAGCTCCTCGTTATTTCTCAAAGTTTGTATGAAAGAGAAATTAATCGGCATATTGTTTGATGACATCGGTAGTGATGCCGAGTGGGAATGACAAGACCGTGGGTGACAGCGCATTATCTGCTGCTGAACGACAGCGCTGCAGCGTGTCGCGGAGTGATCTCCAAGAAGAAAGATCAGGTAAACCGCGAAGCACACGGGCATCTCCCTCTCCCACTCGCGTAGCTGCCAAACTGAGCAGACACCACTACTAAGCAAAGAGACCGCAGTTGCACTTGGTCAAATTAATTTCAGAAATTCATTAAATAATTATAAATTTACTCTGACACGTCACGACTCACCATTAACAGGTCCGAGACCAACTTTGGGTCGTGACCCATACTTTAAGAAAGGCTGCTATTTTGGATGAGGTCATTGTAATGGTTGGAATGGAATGCTAACAAACACATTCTGTTCCATTTAATCCATTCCAGCCATTACAATGAACCCGTCCTCCAATATCTCTGCCCAGCAGGTAAAGGTGCCTGGAGTTGTGCCTGAGGGTTGTGCCTCACAGGCTGATTTTTATGCAACTAAACCCATTATTTCCCATCAACTAATCCGATTAATATGGCAGACGGAGGGACAGCAAGAACCATTTGGTCATTTTTCATGCGGTGGTGTCTAACTGAAGCAACGAAAACTGATAAGCACATGGCATCTAAAAACACTGACATATTAAGAGTATTTGCAAATACTTTTTTCGATTTATACAGGCTGAAATATAGATTAGCTAGCTGCTTAGTTCACTTTTCAAATTAGATTACTTAGCTTGCTAGATAGCTAGCCAGCCTATTTTCTCTGAAGCAATGAGCTAATAGCAAGCTGTAACTTATCTGGCTGTTTAGATAGCTATATCTTTACATCTAATTAACACAATGCTGGCTCCTCCCAGGTTGGTCAGTGTACTCAGAGACCATAAAGTCTGTTGGGTCCCGAGGCTGGTATGTGTGCAAGGCTCCCCAGAGGCTGATCAGAGTAAATAGGGGTAATAAAGTTTCCTTGCAGGTTGGTCAGTGTAAATAGCAGCCATAGAAGCTGGTCTATAATAAAGGTTCTTCCCAGACCAGTCTGTGTAAATAGGGGCCCTGAAGGCTGGTCTTCAGTGGTGGAAAAAGTACCCATTTGTCATCCTTGAGTAAAAGTTAAGATACCTTCTTAATAGAAGTCACCCAGTAAAATCCTACTTGAGTAAAAGTAAATGTAATTGCTAAAACTTAAGTATCAAAAGTATAAATAATTTAAAATTCCTTATATTAAGATGGCACCATTTTCTTTTTTTTAAACTTACGGATGGCCAGAGGCACGCTCCAACACTCAGACACAATTTACAAATCAAGCATGTGTTTAGTCTGCCAGAGCAGACGCAGTAGGGATGACCAGGGATGTTCTCTTGATAAGTGTGCAAATTAGACATGTTCTGTCCTGCTAAGCATTCAAAATTGAATGTGTACTTTTGGTGGTCATGGAAAATGTATGGAGTAAAAAGTACATTTTCTTTAGGAATGTAGTGAACTAAAAGTTGTAAAAAATTGCCCAAAAAACTACTTACTGTATGTAGCACTTTCAAGTATTTTTACCTAAGTGGGTGATTATGCAACTTTGGGCTCTTTGGCCGTGCAAACTTTCAGAAATTAAAACTTATTCAAACACCATTTTACTTGTATTGTACTTGTCTTTGATTTGTCTAGAAACTATGTCTGATAATGGCTGCGATCATATTATTCAGGAATTTGTCAAGTTTCCCAGACAGCCATAAACAAATGTAACTTCCATCACATCATTAAACATCAATTTTAGTTAAATGAAATATCATACAATTGATTTGCAGTGGCTGAGTTATACATTTGTACATGAACTTGTATTGAATATTATTGAAAGTGATTTTAAGGTTTTCCTAATATTAATAATTCAACACAACGCCTGAATGTATAAACTTGCCTTGGTGAAAGCTGAAAACATTTATCATGAAAAATAATATATTTCCATCTAACTTTAAGAGATT
Source organism: Oncorhynchus nerka (assembly GCF_034236695.1). NCBI lineage: Eukaryota > Metazoa > Chordata > Actinopteri > Salmoniformes > Salmonidae > Oncorhynchus > Oncorhynchus nerka. The sequence continues at coordinate 38,322,134 of NC_088401.1, read as the reverse complement.
ATGATTTCCATATCTAAAACAAATAATTGTATGTAATGAGTGAGTGATACAGAATGGCATAGGCAGGATACAGTATATCTGAGATGAGTAATGTAGGGTATATAAACAAAGTGGCATAGTTTAAAGTGGCTAGTGATACATGTATTACATAAAGATGGCAAGATGCAGTAGATGATAGAGTATGTAAACATTATATTAAGTGGTATTGTTTAAAGTGGCCAGTGATACATTTTTACATCAATTTCCATTATAAAAGTGGCTGGAGTTGAGTCAGTATGTTGGCAGCAGCCACTCAATGTTAGTGGTGGCTGTTTAACAGTCTGATGGCCTTGAGATAGAAGCTGTTTTTCAGTCTCTCTGTCCCTGCTTTGATGCACCTGTACTGACCTCGCCTTCTGGATGATAGCGGGGTGAACAGGCAATGGCTCGGGTGGTCGTTGTCCTTGATCTTTATGGCCTTCCTGTGACATTGGGTGGTGTAGGTGTCCTGGAGGGCAGGTAGTTTGCCCCCGGCAATGCGTTGTGCAGACCTCACTACCCTCTGGAGAGCCTTACGGTTGTGGGCGGAGCAGTTGCCGTACCAGGCGGTGATACAGCCCGACAGGATGCTCTCGATTGTGCATCTGTAGAAGTTTGTGCATTTGGTGACAAGCCAAATTTCTTCACCCACCTGAGGTTGAAGAGGCGCTGCTGCGCCTTCTTTACAACGCTGTCTGTGTGGGTGGACCAATTCAGTTTGTCCGTGATGTGTACGCCGAGGAACTTAAGACTTATTACCCTCTCCACTACATTCCCGTCGATGTGGATAGGGGGGTGCTCCCTCTGCTGTTTCCTGAAGTCCACAATCATATCCTTTGCTTTGTTGACGTTGAGTGTGAGGTTATTTTCCTGACACCACACTCCGAGGGCCCTCACCTCCTCCCTGTAGGCAGTCTCGTTGTTGTTGGTAATAAACCCTAACACTGTAGTGTTGTCTGCAAACTTGATGATTGAGTTGGAGGCGTGCATGGCCATGCTTAGTTTTTAACTTGTCACGCTCGTCGAAATGATTGGACCGCAGCGTGCGTAGAATTCCACATGTTTAATAGTTAATAAACTCACCATACAAAACGGAAGAGAAACGTGGCTTTCTAGGCTGCTCACAGGCAGCTACACAAAAACAAGATCCCACAAAGGGGAAATGGCTGCCTAAATATGATCTCCAATCAGAGACCACGATAAACAGCTGGCTCTGATTGGGATCCATACCAGGCCAACAGAAATATATATCACCTAGTTAACTCACCCTAGTCACACCCCGTCCTAACCAACATAGAGAATGAAAAGCTTTCTATGGTCAGGGCGTGACACTTGTGCACACCTTGGAGCATTTTCTACATTCAATTCATTTAAAACATGTTTAAATAAGCCTAAAGTTAAAAAACAATGTTAAGTAAAAACGAATAAGGTAATGGTTTTGTGTTATTTCCACCATACTTAAGTTTGTGATGGAAATGACATTTCTACAGTTTCTGGAGAAATTTGACAGACAGCTTAGCATGCTTTGATTAGTATTGCAGCTAGCATATCGTTTACCTTAAATACATAAAAGATTAAAAAATGTAAAAGTTCTACCACAAATTAAAGAAATTATAGCCTGTTTGAAAATGACTGACAATTAAAATATTCTCTACACAAGCAATATTTACCTCAATTTTCTTAAACTTCAGGACCTCCCATCTGGAGTAACTGTCCACTGCAGCCATGTTCTTCAGTGTCACAATATGTTTCAATGGTAATTAAATTAACATTCTCTTGAGAAAAATGTATTAATGAGGAATTTGTCCTCAGTGATGGAAATGACACCACTCCCAAAGGACAGGTATATTTTGTGTAAAAAAAACAATATAAAGGGCATACTCACAATAAATATTGATATAGATTTTATTTAATTTACTCTTTCTGTAGTACATAACATTAATAATTACGCTTTATATAATGTTTTCTCATAGAAAAACATAGTAGAACCTTAAGTCTGGGTCAGGGACAAGGGCAAAACAGTGAAAATTAGGTATACAATGCATCTAAAAAGTAGCTAAAATACTCGATAGAGGTGTTTAAAAAAAAAAGTATGGGATGATTCCAGTGTGAACTTAACATACAAGTATTTATTTTGTATAAAATCCCCAAAATTGACCCGAGGACATGGAAGTGCCCGTAGTTGCATAATCACCAAGTAAGTACTTTACACCACTGCTGGTCTTCAATAAAGGTTCCTTGCAGGCTGGTCAGTGTAAATATGGATAATAACTGTTCCTTGCAGGCTGTTCAGTGTAAATGGGGATAATATTTCCTTGCTGGCTGGTCATTGTAAATAGGGGCTTCCGAAGCTGTTCTATAATAAAGCCATCTCGCAGACTGGTCAGCTTAAATAGGAGCTTTCTGGCTCATACATAATGATGCTTCCTCTCTTTTATAAAGCATTGCCTGTTCAACATGAATGATAACACAGTTTCATCATTTTCATTTGACAATCTACAGGATTAAGAAGTTCTGGCTAGAAACATTGAGGACTCATTGTAAAAGGAACTTGACCAAGGGATAAGAATAATCCCAATCCTCTGTCCTCCACTTGCTTCCTTGGAGGATTGGAGGAGAAGATCCAAAGGGGGAAGCTAGATCTTCTTGTCCCTCAATGCAATTTCAGGAAGTAGCGGGTGGAGGACAGAGGAGAGGATGTGAGGAATCGAGATCATTACAATTGAGAAAGGGCCATGGTTCTATGGACAAGATAGCTTTCATAGGCATCCCATGTGATCAGATCTTATAATTATAAACAGACAAGATCAGGTCAAGATCAGGATGAAAGGTAGAGGTCAATCACTTTGAAATGAGGAAAAATTTAAATCCACTTTATATATTTCTCTCTCTCATATCTACACACTTTTTAAAGAGTTAGAGTTTCATGTTCCTGAATGACAGATAGCATTATTTTTTAAATCTTGAACATCCTCAAGGCAATAAATTAATAATAAAAAAGAGGGAGTGAGGGCTTATCAAGTAACACATTTTGAAATCGCTGACTTTCAGTATATTCGAGAATTTCAAACAATACAATGTTCACTACCACTTCAGCGTGGAGAACTCCATCAAAGACATGCTTAACATCCTCCGTTTAGTGCAGATATGTCTCCGTCTTCTAAGAAGTTTTTAAAAAATCACTGTCTGGGCAACTTTCTCTCCTGATATACAAGTATTTTGTGCTGAATATGACAATGATGGCTGCTCACATACTGATAGAGCCAGTGACTGGGCTGTACACTACTAAGCCTAAAGTGCTGTGAGATTTGTAAGGTGTCAAGTGTCTGATAAAACAGCTACCTTGGCAATCTATCAGCATTGGAAATATAACAGCTCTTATGATACTGACACTATTTACACTGGTACTGATTCTGTTTTTACACAACCAAACAAAGCCAGGTATTGAAGCTTTATTTCATCTTGTCTCTCAAAATGTCAATTTAAAGCCACTATCCGGTTGCAGTAGTATTCTCTGTCTGCAGTATGATTTCTATCCCAGTGTCTCGTTGATCCTAGAACCCCAGACCTGTGGCACAGGGATGGACCTTGGCCTGGGTCAAAAGAAATGGGCTATAAAGAGAATAGGGTGCCATATGTGACGCATGCAGTAACTAGGTAAGACTCCTATCTGAGAAACCCAGTACCAGCATTACAAGAGTGGCTGTCCTGTTTCACTGACCTTACCACATATCTTACTCTAACATCAACACTGCACAGATAGCTGCAAAAAGGAAATAGCATAGTGGGTCAATTTCCGCAACAATTTGTGCACATGCGCAAATACTGTCTGTGACTGTGTGAGAGCGAAGTCTTGCATCTAGCTCCGCTCAATATCTGTGGTGCTGCTCATAGCAACCTCCGTTCGCCGAGATGTAAAGATGTACTCTAACTTTTGTATAATTTCAGTCAGGAGTTTTGAAAGTGGTGCTCACAAGGCAAAATGGGTCCCAGTTTTTTGTGTACTACGTCATCCAATTGTGCATGTCGTCATCCATTTCATGTAATATTTTAGAAATTTTGCAATTTGTATAACATATGAATTCCGCAATTAATCTGATATGTTACAAATCGAATTTGTGCAATATGTTACAAATTTGTTGTGCTTAAGATCCTGGAGTGCATCTTTAACGTTTATTTAACCAGAGAACTGCCATTCAGGTCAAATAAAACTTATTTGCGTTAAATTTAGGAAATGTATCTATTTGTGTCAAAATTGACACTCAAACCACCACTGTAACATGTTGCTGCACAAGGTCTCACAATAATTAATAATTCAAAGTGTACAGCGAGCTGGTGTAGCTCGACTTACCATGCTGTGGCAGATGTAAACCAACGGAAAGACGTTTTGCTCTGCATCTGAGTATCCAAACCATATCATGTGAGAACCACTTTATTTGACTAACTTATCCAGTTGAGCTAGAACAGTATGTCAGTTGGGACGCTATCAATTAATGAGATGTCAACAATTGTTTAGTGTTACATTATTCATGTCAGTGCAGTAATGAGACAGGTAAATTGACAAAACTCATCGCTCAAGAGCCCTTTTCCCCTGAGCTTTTCCAAACTTATAACCTCTAAGACGGTGTCATTTCATCCTGTCCAACTAGACTCCTCCAGTTACTAAGAGGAGCAGGATCCCCGAACAGAGCAACATTATGGGGCTCAGAAGGACTGAGGCTCCGTCCCAATTGGCACCCTATTCCCTATTTAATACAATACTTTTGACGAGGTAGTGTACCAAATTATAGTTGACTATATAAAGAATATAGTACCATTTGGGACTCACGAGAGAGAGGAGACAAGGCGAGAAAGATGAGGACAAGGTGGCAGGATTGTGTTAGCTGAAGATTAAGGCCATCCAGGCTTTCAGCGTGGTGCGATGATGGATGGACGGCACTCCTTCATCCATCAGAGCCTGTTTACATCACCTTTAAACAGCCACGGCCATGCCAACCCCGCGATCCATCCTCTTCTCTCTCTTAAAGGGGCCAGGCCCCTGGTTTGAACCAAGCTTCTACTCATGGCTCTGGCTTTACACATGATAGTCATCATTTATTAGGTTGTGGTTGGTGAGGATCCAAAGGAGTTGCTGTGTATTCATTCCGTAATTCATTTATTTTATTTAACCTTAATTGAACCCTAACCAGGAAGTCCCTATTGAGGTTAAATACCTATTTTACAAGTGAGACAATTGTGATCTGTTTGGCATATCTGAAGTTGGTATGGTATACACAGTGCATTCCGAAAGTTTTCAGACCCCTTCACTTCTATCCACATTTTGTTAAATTACAGCCTTATTCCAAAATTTATTAAATTTTTTTTTTTTTTTCCCTCAATCTATCAGCAATACCCCAAATGACAAAGCAAAAACATATTTTTATGCATTTTTGCAAATGCAACGCCCGGAAAAAGTGGATTAATAAGGTCACTGCTCGGGGCTCTGAATGACCTAACTCGGGATTCGGGGTCGCCTCAGCTACACATAATGTCAGAATTGGACCCACAGCTAGAACGCAACTACGTATTTTTTTACATTTTATATTATGGTTTAAACAGAAAAAGCTGTGAATTTTGGGCCTGCTTTAAAATATGTGATAGTTGGCTTCTTGACGAGTTGGACAAAGTGGGTTTGGTGTCAGAATGATATCTTATTGACTGACGGACGCTGATTTGATGGCTGACTTTTATCCGTTTGCAATAAGTTTAAACAACGATGATCCATCTCCAAATTGACTTGCTTAAATCAACACCAACGAGCGATGGAGAGGAAACATGATCACTGCCCGGCCATCCCGAGTTCAATGGGCCAGTCAATTGGGTATTTCTGCAATATATATTAGAGCATGTGAAATTCGTAGTGGTAGATGCCCATTGTAAGACATTGCAAATGGACAGCTGTGCGCCTGGTTACCTAAATGGGTTACCAGTAGCACATTTTCCAAATGTTTTTAATGCCTTTAGGGGGGTGCAAGGGGTCCATGGCCGGGTAGGGAGCACCCCCTACCCATGCTCAACCAATAGAGGGCGCCCCTGGTAATTTTGGACATTTTTCCCAAACAAATATTTAAAAACGAGAGTCCCACTTCTCTCATTGTACTAAATTCTTACTTCATATAACTTGCTATGATCACAGAAGACAAATAGACCTTCTAGGTTGATTCAGGGCTTAACATAGTGATACATATAATTTGGTCAGTGGCGCCCTCTATTGGACATTCCTTCTGCCATTTGGAAATGGTTTACTGACTTTTGGGTTCGGAAGCCGACTGCCTATGATCATATATGGCAAAGGGACAAAACATCCTGATTTGGTACTTTCAATACTTATGTATGGCATTTGGACATGTATTATGCCATGGTTCACTGTCTTTTGGGTTCGGAAGCCGACTTCTTATGATCATAAATAGCAAATGGACAAAACATAGGCCTTATGGACAAACTCAATAAAATAAGACAAATGTATGTTCATACGGGTATAAATACCGGTTGCATCACCGCCTGGTATGGAAAATGCTCATCATCTGACCGTATGCCGTTACAGAGGGTAGTGCGTACGGCCCAGTACAACACTGGGGCCAAGCTGCCTGCAATCCTGGACCTATATAATAGGCTGTGTCAGAGGAAAGCCCATAAATTGTCAGACTTAAGTCATCCAAGTCATAGACTGTTTTCTCTGCTACAGCGCAGCACCGGAGTGCCAAGTCTAGGACCAAATGCTTCTACCCCCAAGCCATGAGACTTCTGAACAATTAATCAACTGGCCACCGGACTATTACATTGACCCCCCTTCTCCTCCATTTGTTTTGTACACTGCTGCTACTCACTGTTTATTATAGTCACTTCACCCCTACCTACACGTACAAATGAAGTACTCAGTACCGGTACCCCCTCGGTACCCCTTCTTCTTGAACTGCACTGTTGGTTTAGGGTTTGCAAGTAAGCATTTCATGGTAAGGTCTACACTTCGGCGCATGTGACAAATCATGTTTAACTTCTTGGATATAGGGGGCGCTATTTTAATTTTTGGATGAAAAACGTTCCCATTTTAAACAAGATATTTTGTCACGAAAAGATGCTCGACTATGAATATAATTGATAGCTTTGGAAAGAAAACACTCTGACGTTTCCAAAACTGCAAAGATATTGTCTGTGAGTGCCACAGAACTGATGTTACAGAAAAAAAACAGATAAAAATCCAATCAGGAAGTGCCGCATTTTTTTGAAACCGCCTCATGCCAATGACTCCTTATATGGTTGTGAAGGAGCTAGGCGTCAGCTTACGTTTTCCACGTTTTCCCCAAGGTGTCTGCGGCATTGTGACGTATTTGTAGGCATATCATTGGAAGATTGACCATAAGAGACTACATCTACCAGGTGGTCGCTTGGTGTCCTCCGTTGCAATTATTGCGTAATCTCCAGCTGCAGTATTTTTCCGTTTTTGTTTCCATGTAGAACCATCTGTGGACAGGACTATACATGGAACCGAAAAGGGTTCAATCTGGAAGCAAAAGGTTTCAGAGTGTAGCGTTAAACATGCTCGCTGAATATTATGCTACTGAATTATTCCATGTATTTTTGTAGAGACTGTATGTATTCTTCCCTATGTATGTTTGGATAAAAAAGAATTCAACTGTTAACTTCTTGCGTCGAGCCATCCCGGATCCGGTATCGTGACTACAGCCTCAAGCTCATTACCATAACGCAACGTTAACTATTCATGAAAATCGCAAATGAAATGAAATTAATCTATATGCTCTCAAGCTTAGCCTTTTGTTAACCTGTTGCTTCTACTCGGGACGCTTGGGTCCCAACTAGAGCTCTGGAAATGCAAATGCGCTACGCTAAATGCTAATAGTATTAGTTAAAACTCAAAAGTTCATTAAAATACACATGCAGGGTATCGAATTAAAGCTACACTCGTTGTGAATCCAGGCAACAAGTCAGATTTTTAAAATGCTTTTCGGCGAAAGCATGAGAAGCTATTATCTGATAGCATGCAACACCCCAAAAGACCCACAGGGGACGTAAACAAAATAATTAGCATTTCGGCGTTACACAAACCGCACAATAAAATAGAAAACATTCATTACCTTTCACCATCTTCTTTGTTGGCACTCCTAGATGTCCCATAAACACTATTTGGGTCTTTATTTCGATTAAATCGGTCCATATAAAGCCTAGATATCGTTATATGTAGACTGTGTGATAAACGAAAAAAACATCGTTTCAAAACGTAACGTCATTTTTTAAAATTCAAAAAGTCGACGATAAACTTTCACAAAACACTTCGAAATACGTTTGTAATGCAACTTTAGGTATTAGTAAACGTTAATAAGCGATAAAATTCATCAGGAGGCGATGTAAAGATCATTAGCTGTCCGTCTGGAAAAATGTCCGGCTAGAAACTCAACGAAAATATCCGGTCCTAGACCGGATGAGATACGGTGTCCTGCATGTGTTTGACCAAGAAAAAAGTTGAAGGGAAATGACAAGACTCTAGACACCGTGTGGAAGCTGTAGGTACTGCAACCTCAGTCAATTAATTGTGGTTCACGTTTATCAATGGGTTCAAGTAGCGCATGGATATATTTTCCCATTTTCAGTGATCAGTTTTTCCTGTGCTTTTCGATGTAAATGCCGTTCTGGTAAAGCCACAGCAGTGATTTAACCAGTTTTTTAAACGTCTGAGTGTTTTCTATCCACACAGACTAAGCAAATGCATATACTATATTCCTGGCATGAGTAGCAGGGCGCTGAAATGTTGCGCGATTTTTAACAGAATGTTCAAAAAAGTGGAGGGTCGACTTAAGAGGTTAACAACACTGTCATCTCAGATTTTCAAAATATGCTTCTCAACCATTGCAAAACAAGCATTTGTGTAACAGTATTGATTGCTAACGTAGCATTTAGCGTTAGCATTCAGCAGGCAACATTTTCACAAAAACCAGAAAAGGATTCAAATAAAATAATTTACCTTTGAAGAACTTCAGATGTTTTCAATGAGGAGACTCTCAGTTAGATAGCAAATGTTCCGTTTTTTCAAAAAATATTATTTGTGTTGACAAATCGGTCCGTTTTCTTCATCATTCTTCATCACGTTTGGGTACGAAAAAAAACGAAAATTAAGTCATTAAAACGCGAACTTTTTTCCAAATGAACTCCATAATATCGACAGAAACATGGCAAACCGATGTTTAGAATCAATCCCCAAGGTGTTTTTCACATATCTATCAACGATAAAATCCTTCGTGGCAGTTGACTTTCTCTTCTGAAGAAATGGAACGCGCATGGTCCTACAGTTTACGCAATAATTTCGACACAGGACACCGGGCGGGACACCAGGTAAATGTAGTCTCTTATGGTCAATCTTCCAATGATATGCCTACAAATACGTCACAATGCTGCAATGCTGCAGACACCTTGGAGAAACGACAGAAAGGGCAGGCTCATTCCTGGCGCATTCACAGCCATATAAGGAGACATTGGAACACAGCGCCTTCAGAATCTGGGGCATTTCCTGTATGAAACTTCATCTTGGTTTCGCCTGTAGCATTAGTGCTGGGGCACTCACAGATAATATCTTTGCAGTTTTGGAAACGTCAGAGTTTTGTCTTTCCAAGGCTGTCAATTCCATGCATAGTCGAGCATCTTTTCGTGACAAAATATTGCGCTTAAAACGGGCACGTCTTTTTATCCAATAATGACATAGCACCCCCATAGGTTGAAGAGGTTAAAATAAACAAGTTTAATGTGTAACCTTTTTCCAAAGTGGAACACTGACATTTGTTTATTTAAGAGGCTATCCAGTACCTTACTGAATGTTTTTTGTTTTTACTCGGCAGTTCAGACCACAATAAAGAAACATTCCTCTTCTGAATTAGAAGATAACAACACGTCTTCTGAAAGGGTTGGGTTAGGGAACAGAGACAGAGTGTTGTGCTCTGGGTTTCTTCCTGACAATGCTGTAGATTTTTGAACTGTGAGAGATGATCCAGGCAGCTTGACAGGCACTTCAGGCTGCAGTGTCATGATGATTTCTTGCCAACATCAAGGACCCACAATTTACTCACTCAGCACCATGGCCCCATACTACTTCCAGGGTGTGTCCCTATTCCCTATGTACAGTTGAAGTTGGAAGTTTGCATACACTTAGGTTGGAGTCATTCAAACTAGTTTTTCAACCACTCCACACATTTCTTGTTAAGGAGAGGTATATCTATAATTCCATGTGTAACTTGTATTATCATCTACATTTATGATGAGTATTTCTGTTGAAATGTTGCTATGCAAAATCACTGCATGTTTTTGGAACTAGTGAATGTAACGCGCCAATGTAAACTCATATTTTGATAAATATAAACTTTATCAAACAAAACATACATGTATTGTGTAACATGAAGTCCTATGAGTGTCATCTGATGAATATCATCAAAGGTTAGTGATTAATTTGATCTCTATTTGTGCTTTTTGAAACTCCTCTCTTTGGCTGGAAAAAAATGGCTGTGTTTTCTTTGGCTTGGTGGTGACCTAGCATAATCGTTTGTGGTGCTTTCACTGTAAAGCCTATTTTAAATTGGACACTGTGGTGGGATTAACAACAAGATTACCATTAAAACGGTATAAGACATTTATGTTTGAGGAATTGTAATTACGAGTATTTCTGTTTTGAATTTGGCACCCTTTACTTTCAATGGCTGTTGTCATATCATCCCGTTAACAGGATTGCAGCCATAATATAGTTTTGTCAAGTCGGTTAGGACAACTACTTTGTAATGACACAAGTCATTTTTCAAAAAGTTGTCTACAGACAGATTATTTCACTTATAATTCACTGTATCACAATTTCAGTGGGTCAGAAGTATCCCTTCTTTCTTTTCTCTCCAAAACTCTTGAACGTGCCGTCCTTGGCCAGCTCTCCCGCTATCTCTCTCAGAATGACCTTCTTGATCCAAATCAGTCAGGTTTCAAGACTAGTCATTCAACTGAGACTGCTCTTCTCTGTATCACGGAGGCGCTCCGCACTGCTAAAGCTAACTCTCTCTCCTCTGCTCTCATCCTTCTAGACCTATCGGCTGCCTTCGATACTGTGAACCATCAGATCCTCCTCTCCACCCTCTCCGAGTTGGGCATCTCCGGCGCGGCCCACGCTTGGATTGCGTCCTACCTGACAGGTCGCTCCTACCAGGTGGCGTGGCGAGAATCCGTCTCCACACCACGTGCTCTCACCACTGGTGTCCCCCAGGGCTCTGTTCTAGGCCCTCTCCTATTCTCGCTATACACCAAGTCACTTGGCTCTGTCATAACCTCACATGGTCTCTCCTATCATTGCTATGCAGACGACACACAATTAATCTTCTCCTTTCCCCCTTCTGATGATCAGGTGGCGAATCGCATCTCTGCATGTCTGGCAGACATATCAGTGTGGATGACGGATCACCACCTCAAGCTGAACCTCGGCAAGACGGAGCTGCTCTTCCTCCCGGGGAAGGACTGCCCGTTCCATGATCTCGCCATCACGGTTGACAACTCCATTGTGTCCTCCTCCCAGAGCGCTAAGAACCTTGGCGTGATCCTGGACAACACCCTGTCATTCTCAACTAACATCAAGGCGGTGGCCCGTTCCTGTAGGTTCATGCTCTACAACATCCGCAGAGTACGACCCTGCCTCACACAGGAAGCGGCGCAGGTCCTAATCCAGGCACTCGTCATCTCCCGTCTGGATTACTGCAACTCGCTGTTGGCTGGGCTCCCTGCCTGTGCCATTAAACCCCTACAACTCATCCAGAACGCCGCAGCCCGTCTGGTGTTCAACCTTCCCAAGTTCTCTCATGTCACCCCGCTCCTCCGCTCTCTCCACTGGCTTCCAGTTGAAGCTCGCATCCGCTACAAGACCATGGTGCTTGCCTACGGAGCTGTGAGGGAACGGCACCTCAGTACCTCCAGGCTCTGATCAGGCCCTACACCCAAACAAGGGCACTGCGTTCATCCACCTCTGGCCTGCTCGCCTCCCTACCACTGAGGAAGTACAGTTCCCGCGCAGCCCAGTCAAAACTGTTCGCTGCTCTGGCCCCCCAATGGTGGAACAAACTCCCTCACGATGCCAGGACAGCGGAGTCAATCACCACCTTCCGGAGACACCTGAAACCCCACCTCTTTCAGGAATACCTAGGATAGGATAAAGTAATCCTTCTCACCCCCCTTAAAAGATTTAGATGCACTATTGTAAAGTGGCTGTTCCACTGGATGTCTTAAGATGAACGCACCAATTTGTAAGTCGCTCTGGATAAGAGCGTCTGCTAAATGACTTAAATGTAAATGTAATGTAAATGAATGAAACCACTCAGGGATTTCACCATGAGGTCAATGGTGCCTTTAAAATAGTTAGAGTTTAATGGCTGTGATATGAGAACTGATGATGGATCAACAACATCATAGTTACCCCACAATACTAACCTAAATGACAGAGTGAAAAGAAGGATAATAAAAAATACAAATACCAATCTATCTAGGCAACCATTCACATACATAAACATCTAGATGGTAACAACCCCATAAACCTACAAAACACCTAGACAGTACAAAAACACATACATCACCCATCTCACACCCTGACCTAACCAAAATATATAAAGAAAACAAAGAATACACAAGTCAGGGCGTGAGGGGCAGCTCCTGGCTGGTTGACGGCTCTGGCGGCGGCTGGCTGGCTGACTGCTCTGGCGGCTCCTGGCTGGCTGACGGCTCTAGCGGCTCCTGGCTGGCTGGCTGACGGCTCTGGCTGCCTCTGGCTGGCTGACGGCTCTGGCGGCCCCCGGCTGGCTGACGGCTCTGGCGGCTCAGGACAGACGGGAGACTGGCGTCTCAGGGCAGACGGGAGACTCTGGCGGCTCAGGGCAGACGGGAGACTCTGGCGGCTCAGGGCAGACGGGAGACTCTGGGGGCTCAGGGCAGACGGGAGACTCTGGGGGCTCAGGGCAGACGGGAGACTCTGGGGGCTCAGGGCAGACGGGAGACTCTGGGGGCTGAGGGCAGACGGGAGACTCTGGGGGCTCAGGGCAGAAGGGAGACTCTAGGGGCTCAGGGCAGACAGGAGTCTCTGGCGGCTCTGGGTCGACGGGAGACTCTAGCGGCTCTGGGCCGACGGGAGACTCTGGGGGCTCAGGGCAGACGGGAGACTCTGGGGGCTCAGGGCAGACTGGAGACTCTGGCGGCTCAGGGCAGACGGGAGACTCTGGGGGCTAAGGGCAGACGGGAGACTCTGGGGGCTCAGGGCAGACGGGAGACTCTGGCGGCTCAGGGCCGACGGGAGACTCTGGCGGCTCTGGGCCGACGGGAGACTCTGGCTGCTCGGGGCCGACGGGAGACTCTGGCGGCTCTGGGCCGACGGGAGACTCTGGCGTCTCGGGGCCGACGGGAGACTCTGGCGTCTCGGGGCCGACGGGAGACTCTGGCGGCTCTGGGCCGACGGGAGACTCTGGCGGCTCTGGGCCGACGGCAGACTCTTGCGGCTCAGGGCAGACGGGAGACTCTGGGGGCTCAGGGCAGACGGGAGACTCTGGGGGCTCAGGGCAGAAGGGAGACTCTAGGGGCTCAGGTTAGACAGGAGTCTCTGGCGGCTCTGGGCCGACGGGAGACTCTGGCGGCTCTGGGCCGACGGGAGACTCTGGGGGCTCAGGGCAGACGGGAGACTCTGGCGGCTCAGGGCAGACGGGAGACTCTGGGGGCTCAGGGCAGACGGGAGACTCTGGCGGCTCTGGGCCGACGGGAGACTCTGGCGTCTCGGGGCCGACGGGAGACTCTGGCGTCTCGGGGCCGACGGGAGACTCTGGCGGCTCTGGGCCGACGGGAGACTCTGACGGCTCTGGGCCGACGGCAGACGGTTCTCCAAGATGGCATAGCAGTCGGACGTGTGTTTTGTCTTGTCCCGTCCTGTATAGTGTAAATATAGTTTTTCCTCGTTTTTTTTCTGTATATATTTCGTACATATTTTAATCTCACTTTCCAACTACAGGCTGAATATACTCTCCTGCAACCCGCCTCACCCAATGTGGTACGGATCTGCTTTTTTCTATACTTTAGAATCGGAACCCTCATCAGAAGCTAGCCGCTAACTAGCTACTAGCTAGCCAATGCTAGCGGTCTTCAACGCTAACTAGGACACCAGCGCGACATCTACCCAAAGCATATCAGACTGCTTTTTCTCTACCACATCTCCGGATTCCTACCGCAAGCTCTGAACCTTTATACGGGATCATCGTAAATGGCTAGCTGCAATCCGAGTGGCTACTCCTGGCTAACGTCTCTGTCCCAGAGCAAGCACCAGTTAGCCTGGAGCTAGCCTCGAGCTAAGCCCATCTCCCGACTAGCCGAAGAGGTCCAAAAATACCTAATTTGCCAATTGGCCTGGACCCTCTACTGACCCTCTACTGCCGACACGGAGCCCCGCCGATCCATCACGACTGGTCCGCCGACATAATCGTCCGAGGGGGTTTCAACAGGCTTTTCCGCTGCGACATCGCCAAAGATCCATCTGCTGGCCAAGGCCCGCGAGCTTTCTGAATCGCTGTATCTCCAGCTCACCGCATGAAGAGGAATAAACAGACTCACCCCATCGCGACGTCCCCCAAAGGTTAACTCTCTAGCCCTCGCTATCTCCCTGCTTGCTAATTCGGCCTGCTAACGGCTAGCTTGTCAAGCTCCGGTCCGCTAACTGCTACCTTGTCTAGCTCGGGCCTACGAACTGTTAGCTTGTTAGCACAGGCCTGCTAACCGTCTGAACCACCGCGTCCCAATCACTCTCTGACCCCATTTACTTTCTATCTCTTTTTGATTTTTAATTTGTTTATACCTTCCGGAAACCTGCCTCACCCAATGTGATACGGAATCGCTATTACTTTTACTCTTATTTTTATTTTTATGACACACTCAAGAACCTCCAGACGCTAACCAGCTAACTAGCTACAAGCTAATTAGTCATTGTTAGTTTTTTTTTTTAAAACATGGATAACACTCGCCAGCCCAGCCCCCCTGCCCATCCACCGCTGCCCCCTGGACACTGATCTCTTGGCTACATAGCTGACGCACGCTGGACTGTCCATTAATCACGGTACTCCTTTCTGCTTGTTTGTCTTACCTGTCGGCCCCGTTGCCTAGTCAACGCCATTTTACCTGCTGTTTGTTGTGCTAGCGGATTAGCCTCGCCTACTGTTTTTAGCTAGCTTTCCAAATTCAACACCTGTGATTACTGTATGCCTCGCTGTATGTCTCTCTCAGATGTCAATATGCCTTGTATACTGTTGTTCAGGTTAGTTATAATTGTTTTAGTTCACAATGGAGCCCCTAGACCCACTCTGCATACCCCTGTTACCTCCTTTGTCCCACCTCCCACACATGCGGTGACCTCACCCATTACAACCAGCATGTCCAGAGATACAACCTGTCTCATCATCACCCAGTGCCTGGGCTTACCTCCGCTGTACCCGCACCCCACCATACCCCTGTCTGCGCATTATGCCCTGAATATATTCTACCATGCCCAGAAACCTGCTCCTCTTATCCTCTGCCCCCAACGCTCTAGGCGACCAGTTTTGATAGCCTTTAGCCGCACCCTCATACTACTCCTTCTCTGTTCCGCGGGTGATGTGGAGTTAAACCCAGGCCCTGCATGTCCACAGGTACCCTCATTTGTTGACTTCTGTGATCGAAAAAGCCTTGGTTTTATGCATGTCAACATCAGAAGCCTCCTCCCTAAGTTTGTTTTACTCACTGCTTTAGCACACTCTGCTAACCCTGATGTCCTTGCCGTGTCTGAATCCTGGCTCAGGAAGGCCACCAAAAATTCAGAGATTTCCATACCCAACTATAACATCTTCCGTCAAGATAGAACTACCAAAGGGGGCGGAGTTGCAGTCTACTGCAGAGATAGCCTGCAAAGTAATGTCATACTTTCCAGGTCCATACCCAAACAGTTCGAACTACTAATTTTGAAAATTACCCTCTCCAGAAATAAGTCTCTCACTGTTGCCGCCTGCTACCGGCCACCCTCAGCTCCCAGCTGTGCCCTGGACACCATTTGTGAATTGATCGCCCCCCATCTAGCTTCAGAGTTTGTTCTGTTAGGTGACCTAAACTGGGATATGCTTAACACCCCGGCAGTCCTACAATGTAAGCTAGATGCCCTCAATCTCACTCAAATCATCAAGGAACCCACCAGGTACAACCCTAACTCTGTAAACAAGGGCACCCTCATAGACGTCATCCTGACCAACTGGCCCTCCAAATACACCTCCGCTGTCTTCAACCAGGATCTCAGCGATCACTGCCTCATTGCATGTATCCGCCACGGAGCCGCAGTCAAACGACCACCCCTCATCACTGTCAAACGCTCCCTAAAACACTTCTGGAGGCCTTTCTAATCGACCTGGCCCGGGTATCCTGGAAGGACATTGACCTCATCCCGTCAGTTGAGGATGCCTGGTCATTCTTTAAAAGTAACTTCCTCACCATTTTAGATAAGCATGCTCCGTTCAAAAAATGCAGAACCAAGAACAGATACAGCCCTTGGTTCACTCCAGACCTGACTGCCCTCGACCAGCACAAAAACATCCTGTGGCGGACTGCAATAGCATCGAATAGCCCCCGTGATATGCAACTGTTCAGGGAAGTCAGGAACCAATACACGCAGTCAGTCAGGAAAGCTAAGGCCAGCTTCTTCAGGCAGAAGTTTGCATCCTGTAGCTCCAACTCCAAAAAGTTCTGGGACACTGTGAAGTCCATGGAGAACAAGAGCACCTCCTCCCAGCTGCCCACTGCACTGAGGCTAGGTAACACGGTCTCCACCGATAAATCCACGATTATCGAAAAGCTTCAATAAGCACTTCTCAACGGCTGGCCATGCCTTCCGCCTGGCTACTCCAACCTCGGCCAACAGCTCCGCCCCCCGCAGCTCCTCGCCCAAGCCTCTCCAGGTTCTCCTTTACCCAAATCCAGATAGCAGATGTTCTGAAAGAGCTGCAAAACCTAGACCCGTACAAATCAGCTGGGCTTGACAATCTGGACCCTCTATTTCTGAAACTATCTGCCGCCATTGTCGCAACCCCTATTACCAGCCTGTTCAACCTCTCTTTCATATCGTCTGAGATCCCCAAGGATTGAAAGCTGCCGCAGTCATCCCCTCTTCAAAGGGGAGACACCCTGGACCCAAACTGCTATAGACCTATATCCATCCTGCCCTGCCTATCTAAGGTCTTGAAAGCCAAGTCAACAAACAGGTCACTGACCATCTCGAATCCCACCGTACCTTCTCCGCTGTGCAATCTGGTTTCCGAGCCGGTCACGGGTGCACCTCAGCCACGCTCAAGGTACTAAACGATATCATTACCGCCATCGATAAAAGACAGTACTGTGCAGCCGTCTTCATCGACCTCGCCAAGGCTTTCGACTCTGTCAATCACCATATTCTTATCGGCAGACTCAATAGCCTCGGTTTCTCGGATGACTGCCTTGCCTGGTTCACCAATTACTTTGCAGACAGAGTTCAGTGTGTCAAATCGGAGGGCATGCTGTTCGGTCCTCTGGCAGTCTCTATGGGGGTGCCACAGGGTTCAATTCTCGGGCCGACTCTTTTCTCTGTATATATCAATGATGTTGCTCTTGCTGCGGGCGATTCCCTGATCCACCTCTACGCAGACGACACCATTCTATATACTTTCGGCCCGTCATTGGACACTGTGCTATCTAACCTCCAAACGAGCTTCAATGCCATACAGCACTCCTTCCGTGGCCTCCAACTGCTCTTAAACGCGAGTAAAACCAAATGCATGTTTTTCAACCGATCGCTGCCTGCACCCGCATGCCCGACTAGCATCACCACCCTGGATGGTTCCGACCTTGAATATGTGGACATCTATAAGTACCTAGGTGTCTGGCTAGACTGCAAACTCTCCTTCCAGACTCATATCAAACATCTCCAATCGAAAATCAAATCAAGAGTCGGCTTTCTATTCCGCAACAAAGCCTCCTTCACTCACACCGCCAAGCTTACCCTAGTAAAACTGACTATCCTACCGATCCTCGATTTCGGCGATGTCATCTACAAAATGGCTTCCAACACTCTACTCAGCAAACTGGATGCAGTCTATCATAGTGCCATCCGTTTTGTCACCAAAGCACCTTATACCACCCACCACTGCGACTTGTATGCTCTAGTCGGCTGGCCCTCGCTACATATTCGTCGCCAGACCCACTGGCTCCAGGTCATCTACAAGTCCATGCTAGGTAAAGCTCCGCCTTATCTCAGTTCACTGGTCACGATGGCAACACCCATCCGTAGCACACGCTCCAGCAGGTGTATCTCACTGATCATCCCTAAAGCCAACACCTCATTTGGCCGCCTTTCGTTCCAGTACTCTGCTGCCTGTGACTGGAACGAACTGCAAAAATCGCTGAAGTTGGAGACTTTTATCTCCCTCACCAACTTCAAACATCAGCTATCCGAGCAGCTAACCGATCGCTGCAGCTGTACATAGTCTATTGGT
Organism: Oncorhynchus nerka; assembly: GCF_034236695.1. Taxonomy (NCBI): domain Eukaryota; kingdom Metazoa; phylum Chordata; class Actinopteri; order Salmoniformes; family Salmonidae; genus Oncorhynchus; species Oncorhynchus nerka. The sequence goes on along the minus strand of NC_088401.1, from coordinate 38,303,538 downwards.
AAATAGCCCACCCATTTTCACCTACCTCATTCCCATACTGTTTTTATACTGTTTTTTTATTTATTTATTTACTTTTCTGCTCTTTTGCACACCAATATCTCTACCTGTACATGACCATCTGATCATTTATCACCCCAGTGTTAATCTGCAAAATTGTATTATTCGCCTACCTCCTCATGCCTTTTGCACACATTGTATATAGACTGCCCATTTTTTTTTCTACTGTGTTATTGACTTGTTAATTGTTTATTCCATGTGTAACTCTGTGTTGTCTGTTCACACTGCTATGCTTTATCTTGGCCAGGTCGCAGTTGCAAATGAGAACTTGTTCTCAACTAGCCTACCTGGTTAAATAAAGGTGAAATAAAAAAATTAAAAAAGACTCTGGCGGCTCAGGGCAGACGGGAGACTCTGGGGGCTCAGGGCAGACGGGAGACTCTGGGGGCTCAGGGCAGAAGGGAGACTCTAGGGGCTCAGGGCAGACGGGAGTCTCTGGGGGCTCAGGGCAGACGGGAGACTCTGGGGGCTCAGGGCAGACGGGAGACTCTGGCGGCTCAGGGCCGACGGGAGACTCTGGCGGCTCTGGGCCGACGGGAGACTCTGGCGGCTCTGGGCAGACGGGAGACTCTGGCGGCTCTGGGCCGACGGGAGACTCTGGCGTCTCGGGGCTGACGGGAGACTCTGGCATCTCGGGGCCGACGGGAGACTCTGGCGGCTCTGGGCCGACGGGAGACTCTGGCGGCTCTGGGCCGACGGGAGACTCTGGCGGCTCTGGGCCGACGGGAGACTCTGGCGGCTCTGGGCCGACGGGAGACTTTGGCGGCTCGGGGCTGACAGGAGACTCTGGCGTTTCGGGGCCGACGGGAGCACCTGTAGGGATGAGACGGAGAGACAGCCTGGTGCAGGGGGCTATCACCGGAGGGCTGGTGCATGGAGGTGGCACTGGATATACCGGACCGTGCAGGTGCACTGGAGCTCTTGAGCTCTGAGCTTGCCCGGTTGAATGCTCCCAGTAGCAAGGCCAGTGTCGGCGAGGTGGAATAGCCCGCACTGGGCTGTGCTAGTGAACCGGGGACACCATGCGTAAGGCTGGTGCCTTGTATGCCGGCCCGAGGAGACGCACTGGAGACCAGATGCATAGAGCCAGCTTCATGGCACCTGGCTCGATGCCCACTCTAGCCCGGCCAATACGAGGAGCTGGAATGTACCGAACCGGGCTATGCACACGCACCGGGGTGCTCCACCGCATAACACGGTGCCTGCCCGGTCCCGCTCTCTCTCCGGTAAGCACAGGAAGTTGGTGCAGGTCTCCTACCTGGCTTCGCCACACTCCCTGTATGCCACCCCCACCCCCCCCAAGAAATTGTTGGCGCAGCGGTCAAAGGCACTGTATCTCTAGCACAAGAGGTGTCACTGCAGTCCCTGGTTTGAATCCAGGCTGCATCACAACCGGCTGTGATTTGGAGTCCCACAACGTCGTCCGGGGTAGGCCGTCATTTTAAATTAGTTTGTTCCTAACTGACTTGCCTAGTTAAATTTTTAATAGTTAGTAGTACGCTGTTCAGCAAAAGTATGACTTCACAAGGGATTTGCACTTACAACCTATGGAATTGAGGTGCACTGACCTTTCTGCTGTGCCACAATGTATCTAGTATTCCCATACACATGCATTACCTTACATCTCTGCACTTAGCAAAATAGTGCTACATTCACTGCTATTTTAGTTACTAATTAATCAGACTATTCTCTCTTCATTGATTTAATTTACTTTTTTCTGAAATTTGAGTTTTTCTGTATAGTTGTCTAATGTTGGTGGGGCATAATATTTGTTTCACTATTACTCCTGAATTATTATGATAAATATAATACTTTTTCTTCAGTTAATTTTTTAACAAAGCTGAAATTCACTATGAAGTCCATAAGTGTAGGAATACAGGTGTAGTTATCAGTTAACTCAAGTGTGGTGGTGTAGAATAAAGATTGGAATGCCATGAACCAAGAGGTTGTGAGTTCAAATCTCAGGTGAATTACGTTGAATAATAACGACTGTATAAATGTGTTTATCAAAGTGTGTAAAATATGTAAGTTGAAAACACTATGTTAAAAGCACTGTCTGTATCATAAACATAATAAAATGTGTTCCAAACCCATGTTTTCATGTGATGTTTCATGTGATGTTAAAAAAAACATGTTTTGGTATGTGAAGTGTTCCAAAACTGAAATTTTCCACATGTGAAATCATGACTAACTTGATAACTTGACTAAATCCCTACATACAAGTTTTAGGGATGGTTTCTCAGACACAGATTAAGCCTAGTCCTGAACTAAATATAATTTTAGATTTATTTTCTTAATTGAGCTTGATTTTTAGTAAACAAAACTAGGGTGTGTCCAGGAAACTGCCTCTTACTGTACTGAAGTTCTAGCACTGATGATTGAGGTGCTCAGGATACTATCATGGATGCACAGACATGTCATATTTGAAAGCAGAACAGAAATACTATGCTCCAACACTGTCTATCTGTCACGTTCGTCGTAATGAGCGGACCAAGGCGCAGCGTGATTGAAGTTCCAAATCTTTATTTCGGTGAAACTTAAAACAAAAACAATAAACCAATAACGAAACGTGAAGAAGTGGTGCACATGTACAAAAACAAAACAATATCCCACAAACACAGGTGGAGAAAAATGGCTACTTAAAATTATCCCCAATTAGAGTAAACGATTACCAGCTGCCTCTAATTGGGAACCATACAAAACACCAACATAGAACATTTTAACTAGAACACCCCCTAGTCACACCCCTGACCTACTACACCATAGAGAATAAGGGCTCTCTATGGTCAGTGCGTAACACTCAGTATTTTGACAATGCTTCATTCAATGTTATGTTTTTTTTTACCCACTAAATACTGATGGATCTTAAATTGCATGTTTAATCTACTGCCCAAGTCCAGATGGAGGGGGAATGTAATCATTTGGGGAGAATTTCCAGTTAATCCACTTTATGAGGTGACATTCCAAATCCTGGCAGTAATAAAATATATTTTAAATAATAGCTTTGACAGTCCTCGGTCAGAACAGTACAACCCCTCAAAATAAATACCCCCTGTGCCGTGGCGGAGATCTTTGTGGGCTATACTCGGCCTTGTCTCAGGATGGTAAGTTGGTGGTTGAAGATATCCCTCTAGTGGCTCTGCTTTGGCAAAGTGGGTGGGGTTATATGCTTCCTGTTTCGCCCTGTCCGGGGGTATAATCGGATTGGGGCCACATTGTCTCCTGACCCCTTCTGTCTCAGCCTCCAGTATTTATGCTGCAGTAGTTTGTGTCAGGGGGATAGGGTCAGTTTGTTATATCTGGAGTACTTCTCCTGTCTTATCCGGTGTCCTGTGTGAATTTAAGTATGCTCTCTCTAATTCTATCTTTCTTTCTCTCTCTCGGAGGACCTGAGCCCTAGGACCATGCCATGGGACTACCTGGCATGATGACTCCTTGCTGTCCCCAGTCAACCTGGCTGTGCTGCTGCTCCAGTTTCAACTGTTCTGCCTGTGATTATTATTTGACCATGCTAGTCATTTATGAACATTTGAACATCTTGGCCATGTTCTGTTATAATCTCCACCCGACACAGCCAGAAGAGGACTGGCGACCCCCTCATAGCCTGCTTCCTCTCTAGGTTTCTTCCTAGGTTTTGGCCTTTCTAGGGAGTTTTTGCTAGCCACCTTGCCTCTACACCTGCATTGCTTGCTGTTTGGGGTTTTAGGCTGGGTCTCTGTACAGTACATTGAAATATCAGCTGATGTCACAACTTCTGCCGAAGTCGTTGCCTCTCCTTGTTCGGGCAGTGCTCGGCGTTCGACGTCACCGGTCTTCTAGCCATCATTGATCCATTTTTAATTTTCCATTGGTTTTGTCTTGTCTTCCCACACACCTGTTTTCAATCCCATTCATTACCTGTTGTGTATTTAACCCTTTGTTTCCACTCATGTCTTTGTCAGAGATTGTTTTATTGTCAGTGTTGTTTTTTGTTGTGTTGGTTCATTCATGGTCGCAGAGGGCACACTGCTGGTCGGTGCCGGGTTGGTTCCTCTGGGAATAGAGAAGGCAGGCACTCTGGCATCACCCCAGTTGAGTAAGCACCATTCTCACCCAGAGCCCTCTGTTGCACTAATGTCTGTCTCGGTCTCTTTTCCTGATTTTTTTCCCTTGCATTCCCAGTATAAGGCGCTGGTAGATTCAGGTGCGGCTGGGAATTTCATTAATAAAAGTTTAGCTCATAGTTTAGGGATCCCTATTGTTTCTGTAGATATGCCTTTCCCTATTCATGCCTTAGATAGTCGACCATTAGGGTCAAGGTTTATCAGGAAGGTAACCGCACCTTTGTGTATGATAACGCAGGAGGCTGGGATAGGAGCAGTGCTCTCTCAGCTTTCGGGTACGCCACTGAAGCTTCGCCCCTGTGCTTTCTTTTCGAAGAAGCTCAGCCTGGCGGAGCGAAACTATGATGTGGGGAACCGAGAGCTGTTGCCTGTCGTAGAAGCCTTGAAGGCGTGGAGGCATTGGCTTGAGGGGGCTAAACACGCTTTTCTCATCTGGACTGACCACCGCAATCTGGAGTACATCCGGCAGGCGAAGAGACTGAATCCTTGCCAGGCAAGGTGGGCCATGTTTTTCACTCTTTTTGTGTTTACTCTTTCTTACAGACCAGGCTCCCAGAACGTTAAGGCAGACGCATTGTCTCGGCTGTATGACACAGAGGAGCGGTCCATGGATACCATGTATCCAGTAGTATGGGAGCTGGACGCGGACATTGAGCGGGAGGTCACGTGCAGAGCCCTCTCCCCCTGAGTGTCCAGCTGGTCGTCCGTACGTTCCGTCTACTGTCCGCGACCGATCATCCTGGGATAGGTCGGACGATGCGCTGTCTTGATGGGAGGTACTGGTGGCCCACTTTAGCTAAGGACGTGAGGATTTATGTTTCCTCCTGCTCGGTGTGCGCCCAAGTGCAAGGCTCCTAGACTCCTGCCCAGAGGTAAGCTACAACCTCTACCCGTTCCTCAACAGCCGTGGTTGCACCTGTCAATTGATTTTTTAACTGATCTTCCACCTTCACGGGGTTACACCACGATCCTGGTCGTTGTGGATCGGTTTTTGAAGTCCTGTCGTCTCCTCCCTTTGCCCGGTCTCCCTACGGCCTTACAAACTGCAGAGGCCCTGTTTACACACGTTTTCCGGCACTATGGTGTGACTGAGAATATAGTGTCTGATCGGGGTCCCCAGTTCACATCAAGGGTCTGGAAGGCGTTCATGGAGCGTCTGGGGATCTCGGTTAGTCTTACCTCAGGTTTTCACCCCGAGAGTAATGGGCAGGTGGAGAGAGTTAACCAGGATGTGGGTAGGTTTCTGCGGTCTTATTGCCAGGATCGGCCTGGGGAGTGGGCGAAGTTCATTCCCTGGGCAGAGATGGCTCAGAACTCGCTACGTCACTCCTCCAATAACCTTACCCCTTTTCAATGTGTATTAGGGTATCAGCCGGTTCTGGCTCCTTGGCATCAGAGCCAGACCGAGGCTCCTGCGGTGGACAATTGGTTTCGGCGCGCTGAGGAAACCTGGGAGGCAGCCCACGTCCACCTTCAGCACGCCATAAGGCGCCAGAAAATTGGCGCAGACCGTCGCCGCATTGAGACCCCGGTGTTCGCACCTGGGGACAGGGTCTGGCTCTCGACCCGAAACCTGCCCCTCCGCCTGCTCTGCCGGAAGCTGGGTCCGCGGTTTGTCGGGCCGTTTAAAGTCCTGAGGAGAGTGAACGAGGTATGTTATAGGTTACAACTGCCCACTAATTACCGTATTAACCCCTCGTTCCATGTGTCTCTCCTCAGGCCAGTGGTGGCTGGCCCGCTCCAGGAGGCTGAAGTGCGTGATGTTCCTCCGCCTCTAGACATCGAGGGGGTCCCGGCGTACTCTGTTCGATCCATTTTGGATTCGAGACGTTGGGCGAGGGGCCTTCAGTACCTCGTGGACTGGGAGGGGTACGGGCCGGAGGGGAGATGCTGGGTTCCAGTGGAGGACGTGTTAGATCCTTCCATGTTATCAGAATTCCACCGTCTCCATCCGGATCGCCCTGCACCTCGCCCTCCGGGTCGTCCCCGAGGCCGGTGTCGACGCGCTGCTGGAGCCGCGTGTCAGGGGTGGGGTACTGTCACGACTTCTGCCTAAGTCGTTGCCTCTCCTTGTTCGGGCGGTGCTCGGCGTTCGACGTCACCGGTCTTCTAGCCATCATTGATCCATTTTTCATTTTCCATTGGTTTTGTCTTGTCTTCCCACACACCTGTTTTCAATCCCATTCATTACCAATTGTGTATTTAACCCTCTGTTTCCCCTCATGTCTTTGTCAGAGATTGTTTTATTGTCGTTGGTGCGCGACGGGTCCTCGTACCCATGTTTGTTTATGTCTGTACTTTTATTATTATGGAGCATGTTCCGTGGATATTTATCCATTTACACTCCATTTTGACTCTCCTGCGCCTGACTTCCCTGCCACCTATACACACGACGCTGACAGCTGATGTACGAAGGGCTATATAAATACATTTGATTTGATAATGTGTCACTAACAACTATAGTAAACTGTACACTACATGTTTGGAATGTATAAAGGGCAATGTTTACTTTAATAGTACTGTTAATCTGGCAGATGTTTCATGATTTCATATGTTTCATCTGCTTCTCTTGACTTGTGTTTTATAGGAGTTGTTCTACTTAGAGGTGTGAGCTGATAGCAAACCCCTATAGTACACTAACCTGGAAGTCAGATTTAAGCCCACTCCACACATTATGACTACACAACAACACATTGCAGGGGGTGTTGACTTGCTGGTACAATAAGTAAATATGCTCATGTATCTTGTTGGCTCACCTCAATTCAATCATTGTTGTTTACACTATAGTCCTTGTTGCAATACATCTTCCCTCTGTACAGAGAATGGAAGGTTGTTGTTGTTGTTGTTAGAGTTTAATGTGGCTCATTTAGTTGTTGATCTTTTATAATCAAGACACTGTTGATCCAGAATGGCCAGCAGGGCCCTTACAGTCCTGCTATCAAACTGTCTCTACTGCTCACTGTATAGATGCCTCAAGTCACTGCAAAAAATAAACAAAACCCCAGCAATTATCTTTTTTGTTTTTACCTCTCAATCAACTATCTGATTTATTATCAGATTTAACAGTTTTCAAAATAATACAATTTGAATGATGGTTGTGTCACGACTTCAAATCAAATCAAATTTATTTATATAGCCCTTCGTACATCAGCTGATATCTCAAAGTGCTGTACAGAAACCCAGCCTAAAACCCCAAACAGCAAGCAATGCAGGTGTAGAAGCACGGTGGCTAGGAAAAACTCCCTAGAAAGGCCAAAACCTAGGAAGAAACCTAGAGAGGAACCAGGCTATGTGGGGTGGCCAGTCCTCTTCTGGCTGTGCCGGGTGGAGATTATAACAGAACATGGCCAAGATGTTCAAATGTTCATAAATGACCAGCATGGTCGAATAATAATAAGGCAGAACAGTTGAAACTGGAGCAGCAGCACAGTCAGGTGGAAGTTGAAACTGGAGCAGCAGCATGGCCAGGTGGACTGGGGACAGCAAGGAGTCATCATGTCAGGTAGTCCTGGGGCATGGTCCTAGGGCTCAGGTCAGTTGAAACTGGAACAGCAGCATGGCCAGCTGGACTGGGGACAGCAAGGAGTCCTCATGTCAGGTAGTCCTGGGGCATGGTCCTAGGGCTCAGGTCCTCTGAGAGAGAGAAAGAAAGAGAGAAGGAGAGAATTAGAGAACGCACACTTAGATTCACACAGGACACCGAATAGGACAGGAGAAGTACTCCAGATATAACAAACTGACCCCAGCCCCCCGACACATAAACTACTGCAGCATAAATACTGGAGGCTGAGACAGGAGGGGTCAGGAGACACTGTGGCCCCATCCGAGGACACCCCCGGACAGGGCCAAACAGGAAGGATATAACCCCACCCACTTTGCCAAAGCACAGCCCCCACACCACTAGAGGGATATCTTCAACCACCAACTTACCATCCTGAACAAGGCTGAGTATAGCCCACAAAGATCTCCGCCACGGCACAACCCAAGGGGGGGGCGCCAACCCAGACAGAATGACCACAACAGTGAATCAACCCACTCAGGTGACGCACCCCCTCCAGGGACGGCATGAGAGAGCCCCAGTAAGCCAGTGACTCAGCCCCTGTAATAGGGTTAGAGGCAGAGAATCCCAGTGGAAAGAGGGGAACCGGCCAGGCAGAGACAGCAAGGGCGGTTCGTTGCTCCAGAGCCTTTCCGTTCACCTTCCCACTCCTGGGCCAGACTACACTCAATCATATGACCCACTGAAGAGATGAGTCTTCAGTAAAGACTTAAAGGTTGAGACCGAGTTTGCGTCTCTGACATGGGTAGGCAGACCGTTCCATAAAAATGGAGCTCTATAGGAGAAAGCCCTGCCTCCAGCTGTTTGCTTAGAAATTCTAGGGACAATTAGGAGGCCTGCGTCTTGTGACCGTAGCGTACGTGTAGGTATGTACGGCAGGACCAAATCAGAGAGATAGGTAGGAGCAAGCCCATGTAATGCTTTGTAGGTTAGCAGTAAAACCTTGAAATCAGCCCTTGCTTTGACAGGAAGCCAGGGTAGAGAGGCTAGCACTGGAGTAATATGATCAAATCTTTTGGTTCTAGTCAGGATTCTAGCAGCCGTATTTAGCACTAACTGAAGTTTATTTAGTGCTTTATCCGGGTAGCCGGAAAATAGAGCATTGCAGTAGTCTAACCTAGAAGTGACAAAAGCATGGATTAATTTTTCTGCATCATTTTTGGACAGAAAGTTTCAGATTTTTGCAATGTTACGTAGATGGAAAAAAGCTGTCCTCGAAATGGTCTTGATATGTTCTTCAAAAGAGAGATCAGGGTCCAGAGTAACGCCGAGGTCCTTCACAGTTTTATTTGAGACGACTGTACAACCATTAAGATTAATTGTCAGATTCAACAGAAGATCTCTTTGTTTCTTGGGACCTAGAACAAGCATCTCTGTTTTGTCCGAGTTTAATAGTAGAAAGTTTGCAGCCATCCACTTCCTTATGTCTGAAACACATGCTTCTAGCGAGGGCAATTTTGGGGCTTCACCATGTTTCATTGAAATGTACAGCTGTGTGTCATCCGCATAGCAGTGAAAGTTTACATTATGTTTTCGAATAACATCCCCAAGAGGTAAAATATATAGTGAAAACAATAGTGGTCCTAAAACGGAACCTTGAGGAACACCGAAATTTACAGTTGATTTGTCAGAGGACAAACCATTCACAGAGACAAACTGATATCTTTCCGACAGATAAGATCTAAACCAGGCCAGAACATGTCCGTGTAGACCAATTTGGGTTTCCAATCTCTCCAAAAGAATGTGGTGATCGATGGTATCAAAAGCAGCACTAAGGCCTAGGAGCACGAGGACAGATGCAGAGCCTCGGTCCGATGCCATTAAAATGTTGGTCCCTCTCTTTGAGAGGCGGCCGAAGTCACCGACCTTCTAGCCATCGCTGATCCTCTTTTCATTTTCCTTTGGTTTTGTCTTCCATTACACCTGATTCCAATCCCATTAATTACATGTTGTGTATTTAACCCTCTGTTCCTCCGCATGTCCTTGTCGGTGACTGTTTATTGTAAGTGCTTGTGCACGGCTGTCCTGGAGTGTGGCGGGTTATGTACCCATTATTTGATTGTTCTGTTTTCCGGTGGGTTTTTTGTTATTAAACTGCGCCATTTGGAAACACCAGTTTTTGCTCTCCTGCGTCTGACTTCTCTGCCACCAGTACACACCCCCTGCAGGTTGAATCTTAGTGTGTAACAATCTAAAAACGTGCACAACTTTGTTGCCTGAAACTTGAAATATTGACATTAGAACTGGAGGGAGAAGTAGAGGATAATAGAGTTGAGCTGACCAGCACAGAGTAGAGCTAGTCAGCAGTCAAGTGTTATGTGGCAGAGAATTGGATCCCTGCCTAAGGAGCAAATTCTTCTCACTTCCAACACCTCGAAATAAAGAGGAATGCCTGTTTTTGTTTATATAAAGTCGCATTTTAATCACCTAGCAATTCAAACCTGTTTCTTCATGTGTTTGTACAAACCTGACACAATATGCAAATAAAAATAAAGTTTGAATTCAATTTTAATGAGTAACCTAACAAAAGGGCCAAAGCTAATTATATAAATTCATCCCCTTTGAAAAACAGGTAACACTGCAACCCTGCTGAATATAAAACAAAGCTTAATGCATTAGAATATTCATTACAAAACATATGATGAATATGTGACCATATGTTCCATGGGGACGGAATGCTAATTGCTGGGGTGGAAATATAGAGTTAAAGCTTCAAAGCACAATAAGGTCTATTGTATTAATTAATTCTGCTGCGGCTTCAGGGTCTAATAGAAATGCAGTACAATAAAAACAAATAAATGTATCTATAATCTATAGCCTTCATGTTATTATTGTTTCCAATGCTATTACTGATACACCATGTCATGTCTGTTTGAAAGTTCTGTTTGTTTGCAATTCTTCCGATGGTCTTTGTATAGTCGGCAAGAGCATTGAGTAAGTGCACACTCAGAAATCCTTAGTTTAAGTGCCAACTACTTATGTTGTCATATACCAATCTCAAACAGTTGGCTTTATAACTGTAATGAAATGAGGAGAGACATGATGGCAACCAACACATTGTGCATGATCTTTGTGATGAGCCATTACCGAACCTCACAGGAGAAGTTGGAATACAGTTGAATGATCTGGTTAGGAGTAAGTTCTGGCTAGACTCACATTTACATGAAATACTAACAACGTTGTGCACTCCCAAAAAGCTCTTGGAGTTAATGTTTTAGGGGGACTATTATTGAATCATTTCCACAATGAAACCATAAGTGACCTTCAACATTGAAGAAATATGAAAAATATATAATAATAAACTTTGCACACATCTCTGCCAAAACAGCAGCTTTCAAGGACATGAAAGCCTGTTCAGCTATTTCCTAGAATTCTTTCATGCCAATGTGAATATGAGAAATTGGTACTTTATGAAATAGCAGTTCTGTGCAACCTTACACCTTATAAAACATGAGTGAATGGTCAAAGGTAACAATGTGCACCATAGTCAAATAGCCAGTAAAATGACTTCCATTGGGCTCTACTTATCAGTGGTGGAGGAGGTCACCATTTCCCCCTACCCTGGCAGTCTGATGGAAAACAACCGTACAATTTATCTCAGTTCAGATTATCATTATTTTGCACAGACATCGAAGTGAAGAAACACAAAGTTATATCTACTCTTAAAGTAACTGTCCATGTCACGATCTGACCTTTAATATCTCTGTTTCCTTTATATTTAGGTCAGGGTGTGACGAGGGTGGGTATGCTAGTTTTGTATTGTCTAGGGTTTTTGTATGTCTAGGTGTTTAGTAGGTCTAGGTATTTGTATATCTATGGTGGCCTGATATGATTCCCAATCAGAGGCAGATGTTTATCGTTGTCTCTGATTATGGATCATATTTAGGTAGCCATTTTCCCTTTTGTGTTTGTGGGTTCTTATTCTATGTTATTCTATGTTTAGTTGCCTGTCTGCACTACTCATACTTCACGTTTTGTTATTTTGTTCATTTGTTCAGTGTTCATTCTTAAATAAATAAGAATGTACGTATACCACGCTGCACCTTGGTGTCCTTCGTATGATGAACGTGACAGTCCAGTTTTCTATGGAGCATAGTATGTTAAAAATGTTTTTCTGTGTTGGAATGGTGGGGGCATACTCCAACAATAGAATGGTTAAAAATATGAACGAGATTAGACCACTGATTTACCAGCTCATTCTCCTCAGGAGGATGACATCATCCTCTATGAGGAAATAGCAAACATTTTGTCTGAGTCATCAAGATGAGTCATCAACATTATTTGGGTATGAGTTAACATAATATGTACTTTTAAAAGTGAGATTTTCACGGGACAGTTACTTTAATATCCATGATATACGGCAGGTAGCCTAGTGGTTAGAGCATTTGGCCAGTAACAGGCTGACAAGGAAAAATCTGTTGCTCTGCCCATGAACAAGGCAGTTAACCCACTGTTCCTAGGCCATCATTGTAAATAAGAATTTGTTCTTAACTGACTTGCCTAGTTAAATTAAAATAAATATAATTTCACAAAAAATAAATTTGTACATAAAGTAAAAATTATGGTAGAAAACTCTAATATCGAGGCTATAATATTAAAATATCCAGTCAAAACAAGGACCTGGAACCTGACTGTGTCAGCCCTGCCACACGTCCTTATTACCACAGCCCATTCTAGGATTTTCAATTACCCTGGTCAAATTAGCCATTATGAATGTCAGTGAAAAGAACCATGGTAACGGCCTCCATCGATTCCCCATAAAATGAGCTGAGCCTAATAACCTGAATGAGAGCAGCATTTTATGCCCGTTTATTGTAATTACTGAATGAATTAAATAGAGCGGAGCTCCAAAGCACCAAATAAAACATGATGAGATGCTAAGTGGAGACAAGAGGAGAGAGGATGGAAAAACAGGAAGGAAAACTCTAGAAGCACAAGAAAATCAGTAGTTCTGAGGAGCCATTTTGTGTTAAGACTAAGTATTAAGTATCCTCTGACGCCATATGTGTAGGTGTAGTTACTGTAGGTGAAGAAAAAGAGAGCTGCTTCTGTCCTGGCTCTGTCATATCTGATGCATTTGTGGCAGGCTTGGTGGAAAGTTTTGCCCTAGTTCTGAAAGTCCGGAGGTCCTGAGGTGAGGAGGGAGAGGTTTGCCTGAGGCGTGTACAGCTGGTCTGTTCTGTGATGGTTGGTTACAGGGAGTTTATCCAGCCCTACAGGGACACAACAACTCTCTGGTCAGTCTGAATCTCTGACCTACCTGGCTGAGCTAGAGAAACCAGTGCAGAATCATTTTATTTATTTATTTATTTATTATAGCAGAAATCCATCCCTCTATTCAATAAAACCAACCAATAAAAAACACCTGTTTCTGGTAGATCCCATATGATCTATTTGTTATCATTCAGGTGTTATGTTAAGACAGATTAACTATTAAATGCTGCTGTGTTGTTCTCCAGTGGGTATGACTCAGTAGGAACATGAATGGAAGAATCAATGCAGGTTTTTTGGGGTATTGTTCCAATTTCCCGTTGAGTCACGTAGGCACCCAAAGTGATATAGAGAGCCAGCTCAGAACACACTACCATCTTCAGTCTGCACGGAATCCCATTTCTCTCTTTAAGTACTATTCTAATATTTACCTGTTTTTGACCTGGGATGCATACCAAATGGCATCCTATTCCCTATGTAGTGATGTCACATCCTGATCAGTTTCAGCTGTCCTCGTCATTGTCTCCATCCCCTCCAGGTGTCGCTTGTTTTCCCCAGTGTATTTATCCCTGTGTTTCCTGTCTCTCTGTGCCAGTTTGTCTTGTATGTTTCCAAGTCAACCAGTGGTTTTCCCAATTCTCCTGATTTTTGCATTCTCCTTTTTCTAGTCCTCCCGGTTTAGATCCTTGCCTGTTTTTTGGACTTTGCACCTGCCTGCCTGACCATTCTGCCTGCCTTGCCCACGAGACTGTCTGCCACTCTGTACCTCCTGGACTGGTTTTGACCTTTTTGCCTGTCCATGACCATTCTCTTGCCTACACTTTTGGTTTAATAAACATTGTAAGACTCCAACCATCTGCCTCCTTTGTCTGCATTTGGGTCTCGCCTTGTGCCTTGATAGTGCACTACTTTTGACCAGGGCCTACATTGTCCATGTCTTTATGAGCATTGCATTCAAAACGTTATATTTTTCAAACTCATTGCCACAGCATCACAGCCATCCCATACATGGACTTGTCATGCCTGGTCTGTTTTTCATGTCTGCTGTTGCGTTCATCAGGGGAGCCAGTTAATAGAACACCAGAGGACATATAGTGAACATTGACAAAAGTCCTATTCGGACAGGACTAGTATTACTAGAGACATTTGTTTGGTAATTATTATCCCGTTATTCTAGAGGATGATTTGCACAGGATACATTTTACTAACCTGCCCCCCTGTAATTATTCATTTTTTGCAAGTTGACTTATGACGGAAACCTGGAGGTTTTTCTTTTAGGCATGAAGCTATTTCTATATCATGTCTACATGATAGTCTACACTGATAACTCAGGCTTGGCTACCAAACTATACAGTGCCTTCAGAAAGTATTCACACCGCTTTACTTTTTTCCCCTCCACATTGTTACAGCCTACATTTAAATTAGAGATATTTTGTTACTGGCCTACACACAATACTCAATGTCAAAGTGGAATTAACTTTTTACAAAAAAAAATGTAAATGTCTTGAGTAAATAATATTTCGTCCCCTTTGTCATTGCAAGTCTAAATAAGTTTAGGGGTAAAAATATTAATAACAAGTGCAGTAGTGTTCAACGCATATATATTTTTTAACTACCTCATATCTGTACCCAACACATACAATATGTAAGGTCCCTCAGTTGAGCTGTGACTTTCAAACACAGATTCAACCAGAAAGACCAGGGAGGTTTCCCAATGCCTCGCAAAGGGCACAATGGTTTATGGTAAATTTTTTTTACAAAAACAGACATTGAATATTCCCTTGAGAGCTACAAAGATATAGTCCTCCATCCCAACTCAGTTGCCGGAGAGGAAGGAAACCACTCAGGGATTTCACCATGAGGCCAATGGTGACTTTAAAACAGTTATAGTTTAATGGCTGTGAAGGAGAAAACTGAGGATGGATCAACAGCATTGTAGTTTCTCCACAATACTATCCTAATTGACAGAGTGAAACGGAAGCCTGTATTATTTGTATATTTGTTATATATAGTACCAGTCAAAAGTTTGGACACACATACTCATTCAAGGGTTCTTTATTTTTACTGTTTTCTACATTGTAAAATAGTGAAGACATCAACACTATGAAAAAACACATATGGAATAATGTAGTAACCAAAAAAATCATTAAAACAAATCAAAATATATTTTATATTCTTGAAAGTAGCCACCCTTTGCCTTGATGACAGCTTTGCACATGTTTGAGAGAATGCCAACCAGCTTCACCCGGAATGCTTTTCCAACAGTCTTGAAGGAGTTCCCACATAAGCTGAGCACTTGTTGGCTGCTTTTCCTTCACTCTGCGGGCCAACTCATCCCAAACCATCTCAATTGGACTGAGGTCGGTTGATTGTGGAGGCCAGGTCATTTGATGCAGCACTCCTTCACTCTCCTTCTTGGTCAAATAGCCCTTACACAGCCTTTGAGGTGTGTTGGGTTATTGTCCTGTTGAAAAACAAATGATAGTCCCACTGCAAACCAGATGGAATGGCATATTACTGCAGAACGCTGTAGTACTCATGCTGGTTAAGTGTGCCTTCAATTCTAAATAAATCACAGACAGTGTCTCCAGCAAGCACCCCCACACCATCACACCTTCTCCTTAATGCTTCACGGTGGGAAACTAACACATGCAGAGATCATCCATTTTCCTACTCTGCGTCTCACAAGGACACGGCGGTTGGAACAAAAACAATCTCAAATTTGGACTCAAACCAAAGGATAGATTTCCACCGTTCTAATATCCATTGCTCATGTTTCTTGGCCCAAGCATGTGACATGGTGAGTTTGGCCCCAGGTGCAGAGAAGAGACCAGATGAGGAATCAGTGATTAAGGATAAACTTAATACTTTACTGAGAAACGGTAATGGAATTGTCACAGTAACACTGGGAAAACAACAAACTCTAAGTCTCAAAAACTCACTCAGGAGACAAACTCACATGGCACACAATTCAAGCTTCAGCAAAGGATAACAGAAAACACACCTCTTTTAACAGAGAAATCATAATGAGTAAATTTGACACACCTGAGTGTTCGTTAACTTCTTGTGTGGAGCCATCCCGGATCCGGTATCGTGACTACAGCCTCAAGCTCATTACCATAATGCAACGTTAACTATTCATGAAAATCGCAAATGAAATGAAATGAATCTATTTGCTCTCAAGCTTAGCCTTTTGTTAACAACACTGTCATCTCAGATTTTCAAAATATGCTTCTCAACCATTGCAAAACAAGCATTTGTGTAACAGTATTGATAGCTAGCGTAGCATTTAGCGTAGAATTTAGCGTTAGCATTCAGCAGGCAACATTTTCACAAAAAACAGAAATAGCATTTAAGTAAAATCATTTACCTTTGATGAGCTTCGGATGTTTTCAATGAGGAGACTCTCAGATAGCAAATGTTCAGTTTTTCCTGAAAGATTATTTGTTTAGGACAAATCGCTCCGTTTTCTGCGTCACGTTTAGCTACGAAAAAAACCTGTATCCAGGATTGTGTAAATCTATCCGCAAGCTCATTAGCATAACACAACGTTAACTATTCATGAAAATCGCAAATGAAATTAAATGAATCTATTTGCTCTCAAGCTTAGCCTTTTGTTAACAACACTGTCATCTCAGATTTTCAAAATATGCTTTTGAACCATAGCTAAACAAGCATTTGTGTAACAGTATTGATAGCCTAGCATAGTATTATGCCTCTCTTTCACCATGCAACATTTTCCACAAAAAAACAGAAAATAATTCAAATAAAATCATTTACCTTTGAAGAACTTCAGATGTTTTCAATGAGGAGACTCTGTTAGATAGCAAATGTTCCGTTTTTACAAAAAATATTATTTGTGTCGACTAATCGCTCCGTTTTGTTCATCACGTTTGGGTAAGGAAAAAAAAAATATATATATATTAAGTCATTAAATGCAAACTTTTTTCCAAATTAACTCCATAATATCGACAGAAACATGGCAAACCAATGTTTAGAACCAATCCTCAAGGTGTTTTTCACATATCTATCGACGATAAATCCTTCGTGGCAGTTGACTTTCTCTTCTGAAGAAATGGAACGCGCATGGACCTACAGATTACGCAATAATTTCGACACAGGACACCGGGCGGGACACCAGGTAAATGTAGTCTCTTATGGTCAATCTTCCAATGATATGCCTACAAACACATCACAATGCTGCAGACATCTTGGACGAACGGCAGAGCGCATAAGCTCGTTCACAGCATATTCACAGCCTTATAAGGAGACGATAGTAAAACAGAGCGTCAAAAATCCTGCTCATTTCCTGTTTGAAGTTTCATCTTGGTTTCGCCTGTAAGATCAGTTCTGGGGCACTCACAGATAATATCTTTGCAGTTTTGAAAACGTAAGAGTGTTTTCTTTCCAAAGCTGGCAATTATATGCATAGTCGAGCATCTTTTCGTGGGAAAATATTGCGCTTAAAACGGGCACATATTTTTATCCAATAATGACATAGCGCCCCCATAGGTTGAAGAGGTTAATGTCTCTTGGACGGTCTTTGTCACCCTCTTGTGACATGTGGGACCATGACAAAGCAAGTCTCTTCTTGTTATTGGTGTCCTTTACTATTGGTTTCTCTGCAGCAGTTCGACCATGAATGCTTGATTCACACAGTCTCTTCTGAACAGTTGATGTTGAGATATGTCTGTTACTTTAACTCTGTGAAGCATTTATTTGGGCTGCAATTTCTGAGGCTGGACTTGGTATTTTATTAAATAGGGCTATCTTCTGTATACCACCTCTACCTTGTCAAAAAGAACTGATTGGCTCAAATGCATTAATAATGTTCCACAAATGAACTTTTAACAATTAATTCATTGAAATGCATTCCAGGGGACTACCTCATGAAGCTGGTTGAAAGAATGCCAAGAGTGTTCAAATCTGTCATCAAGGCAAAGGGTGGCTTCTTTGAAGAATCTCAAATCTCAAACATATTTTGATATGTTTAAGACTTTTTTGGTTACTACATGATTCCATATTTGTTATTTCATGGTGTTGATGTCTTCACTACTGCTTTAAATGTAGAAAATTAGTAGGTGTGTCTAAACATTGACTGGTAACGGATATGTTAGGTTATGCTTGTAATCGATACGGACGGGATAAAAAAGAAATGGAATGGAGCTAAGCACAGGCCAAATTCTTTAGGAAAATCTGGTTTAGTCTGCTTTCTCAAATCAAATCAAATCAAATTATATTTGTCACATACACATGGTTAGCAGATGTTAATGCGAGTGTAACGAAATGCTTTTGCTTCTATAGTTCCGACAATGCAGTAATAACCAACAAGTAATCTAGCTAACAATTCCAAAACTACTACCTTATAGACACAAGTGTAAGGGGATAAGAATATGTACATAAAGATATATGAATGAGTGATGGTACAGAGCGGCATAGGCAAGATACAGTAGATGGTATTGAGTGCAGTATATACATATGAGATGAGTATGTAAACAAAGTGGCATAGTTAAAGTGGCTAGTGATACATGTATTACATAAAGATGAGAAGATGCAGTAGATGATATAGAGTACAGTATATACATATACATATGAGATGAATAATGTAGGGTATGTAAACATTATATTAGGTAGCATTGTTTAAAGTGGCTAGTGATATATTTTACATCATTTCCCATCAATTCCCATTATTAAAGTGGCTGGAGTTGAGTCAGTGTGTTGGCAGCCGCCACTCAATGTTAGTGGTGGCTGTTTAACAGTCTGATGGCCTTGAGATAGAAGCTGTTTTTCAGTCTCTCGGTCCCAACTTTGATGCACCTGTACTGACCTCGCCTTCTGGATGATAGCGGGGTGAACAGGCAGTGGCTCAGGTGGTTGTTGTCCTTGATGATCTTTATGGCCTTCCTGTGACATCGGGTGGTGTAGGTGTCCTGGAGGGCAGGTAGTTTGCCCCCGGCGATGCGTTGTGCAGACCTCACTACCCTCTGGAGAGCCTTACGGTTGTGGGCGGAGCAGTTGCCGTACCAGGCGGTGATACAGCCCGACAGGATGCTCTCGATTGTGCATCTGTAGAAGTTTGTGAGTGCTTTTGGTGACAAGCCGAATTTCTTCAGCCTCCTGAGGTTGCTGTCTGTGTGGGTGGACCAATTCAGTTTGTCTGTGATGTGTACGCTGAGGAACTTAAAACTTACTACCCTCCCCACTACTGTCCCATCAATGTGGATAGGGGGGTGTTCCCTCTGCTGTTTCCTGAAGTCCACAATCATCTCCTTAGTTTTGTTGACGTTGAGTGTGAGGTTATTTTCCTGACACCACACTCCGAGGGCCCTCACCTCCTCCCTGTAGGCCGTCTCGTCGTTGTTGGTAATCAAGCCTACCACTGTTGTGTCATCCGCAAACTTGATGATTGAGTTGGAGGCGTGCATGGCCACGCAGTCGTGGGTGAACAGGGAGTACAGGAGAGGGCTCAGAACGCACCCTTGTGGGGCCCCAGTGTTGAGGATCAGCGGGGTGGAAATGTTGTTGCCTACCCTCACCACCTGGGGGCGGCCCGTCAGGAAGTCCAGTACCCAGTTGCACAGGGCGGGGTCGAGACCCAGGGTCTCAAGCTTGATGACGAGCTTGGAGGGCACTATGGTGTTAAATGCCGAGCTGTAGTCAAATCAAATCAAATCAAATGTATTTATATAGCCCTTCGTACATCAGCTGATATCTCAAAGTGCTGTACAGAAACCCAGCCTAAAGCCCAAAACAGCAAGCAATGCAGGTGTAGAAGCATAGTCGATAATCAGCATAGGTATTCCTCTTGTCCAGATGGGTTATGGCAGTGTGCAGTGTGCAGTGTGGTTGAGATTGCATCGTCTGTGGACCTATTTGGGCGGTAAGCAAATTGGAGTGGGTCTAGGGTGTCAGGTAGGGTGGAGGTGATATGGTCCTTGACTAGTCTCTCAAAGCACTTCATGATGACGGAAGTGAGTGCTACGGGGCAGTAGTCGTTTAGCTCAGTTACCTTAGCTTTCTAGGGAACAGGAACAATGGTGGCCCTCTTGAAGCATGTGGGAACAACAGACTGGGATAGGGATTGATTGAATATGTCCGTAAACACACCAGCCAGCTGGTCTGCGCATGCTCTGAGGGCGCGGCTGGGGTTGCCGTCTGGGCCTGCAGCCTTGCGAGGGTTGACACGTTTAAATGTTTTCCTCACGTCGGCTGCAGAGAAGGAGAGTCCGCATGTTTTAGTTGAGGGCCGTGTCAGTGGCACTGTATTGTCCTCAAAGCGGGCAAAAAAGTTATTTAGTCTGCCTGGGAGCAAGACATCCGGGTCCGTGACTGGGCTGGTTTTCTTTTTGTAATCCGTGATTGACTGTAGACCCTGCCACATACCTCTTGTGTCTGAGCCGTTGAATTGAGATTCTACTTTGTCTCTATACTGACGCTTAGCTTCACCTTGCCCTGATTAAAAGCAGTGGTTCGGGCTTTCAGTTTCACACGAATGCTGCCATCAATCCACGGTTTCTGGTTTTGGAATGTTTTAATCGTTGCTATGGGAACGACATCTTCAACGCACGTTCTAATGAACTCGCTCACCGAATCAGCGTATTCGTCAATGTTGTTGTCTGACGCAATACGAAACATATCCCAGTCCACGTGATGGAAGCAGTCTTGGAGTGTGGAATCAGATTGGTCGGACCAGCGTTGAACAGACCTCAGCGCGGGAGCTTCTTGTTTTAGTTTCTGTCTGTAGGCAGGGATCAACAAAATGGAGTCGTGGTCAGCTTTTCCGAAAGGAGGGCGGGGCAGGGCCTTATATGCTTCGCGGAAGTTAGAATAGCAGTGATCCAAGGTTTTTCCAGCCCTGGTTGCGCAATCGATATGCTGATAAAATTTAGGGAGTCTTGTTTTCAGATTAGCCTTGTTAAAATCCCCAGCTACAATGAATGCAACCTCCGGATAATTGGATTCCAGTTTGCAAAGAGTCAAATAAAGGTCGTTCAGAGCCATCGATGTGTCTGCTTGGGGGGGAATATATACGGCTGTGATTATAATCGAAGAGAATTCCCTTGGAAGATAATGCGGTCAAAATTTGATTGTGAGGAATTCTAAGTTAGGTGAACAGAAGGACTTGAGTACCTGTATGTTGTTATGATCACACCACGTCACGTTAACCATGAAGCATACGCCCCCGCCCCTCTTCTTACCAGAAAGATGTTTGTTTCTGTCGGCGTTTGTTTGTTTCTGTCTTAACAGACACTGGAAGATTAATTCACATTTCAATTGGATAATAACCTAAAACATGAGGCCAAATCTCCTCTACAGTTGCTTACCAAGAAAACGGTGAATGTTCTTGAGTGGCAGGGTTACAGTTTTGTCATTAATAATTTGGCAGAGCTTGAATATTTTTTTTAAAGAATAATGGGCAAATGTTGCACAATCCAGGTGTTGAAAGGTCTTAGAGACTTACCCAGTAAGACTCACAACTGTAATCGCTGCCAAAGGTGATTCTAACATGTATTGACTCAGGGGTTGAATACTTATGTAATCAATATATATTAGTGTTTCTTTATATATATTTTTTTGTACAAATGTCAGAATTTTTCTTCCACTTTGACATTACAGAGTATTTTCGTTGATCGTTGACAATGAAAAATAGGAAATCCATTTTAATGCCGATTTGTAGCACAATAAAATGTGTAAAGAGTCAAGGGGTGTGTGTCACGGGGAACTAGGTGTGTGAGGAATGGAATCAGGCACAGAGAGTTCCACGGGGAAAAGTGCACTTTAATACGGCACAAACAAACAAGCCCACAAAGCAGAGCACGGAAATATATGGACCACCCAAAAACACAGGGTACCAGGTCCAGAACACGAACACACCTAACTAACGCACACACGTAACACAAAATTAATCCTGCACAAAACAAGGGCGGGTAAACCTACTTTAAATAAGGAAGCCCATCAAGCACACACAAATAGACACAGGTGTAACTAATAAGACAAAACAAACAGACACCGAAAAAGGGATCGGTGGCGGCTAGTAGCCCGCTGACGACGACTGCCGAGCACCGCCCGAACAGGCAGGGGAGCCAACTTCGGCGGAAGTCGTGACATTTTGAAAACTGAAGGCCCTGTCCACATGGGCCCTGGTGAAAATTAGCACACTAAATAGGGATTAGGTTGCCATTAGGGACAAAGTAATTGTGTCTGTGGGGGTGAGGTGGCTTTCTGGCTTTTCTATTTCCTCCTCTAGTGTGGAAGAGTGGTGTGTGACCTGCATAGAATAAGACATGTCCTGTCCTGTAGTGACTGATGGGATTGACTGACAGACATGTGTTTGTCTGTTCACTGATGGTGCAGTAATGGAACCACCTCCTACAGAGCCCTCAATCCTTTGGTCACCTCCAGTGGCGGTTCTAGCTTGTATGGCTCCCTGGACGAACCCCCACGTTAGCCCCCCTCCACCCAAAGTACCATTCTGCAAATACTGTAATTTTTATTCAGACAATTGGAACAACACAAATATATAATGGCAAAACGTAAAACAATATAAATATATATACAAAAAGAAGACTCACAAATATCAAAAAGAAGTCATCTAATTATTACACTATTACCCTATTGCTAACAAACACACAAATAAAACCAAATTGCACAAATCCTACATCACACAAATAGAATAACACACTTATAAAGAAGAGAACCTGATTATTACACTATTGCACTTCAAACAAGAAACACAAACTAAATTGCAGAACTAATTGCATTACTAATTGCATTCGTACTGTTCAAAGATAGAGGTGCGCTATTTAATAGATTCCCCCACTGCCCCTAACTCTGGCTTCTAGTGGGGAGACCCGAGGTCAACCTAATGCCACCCCCTCCCCATCTCGTACTTCTGAGTGGGAGACCTTCCCAGGCAGTAGCCTGCTAGCTCAGAAACTAGAATCAGGGCACCCACTCCGGCAAGGTTAATTGACCCAGAGTCCCACACGGTGACATTATACCATTGACGTGATGTGCAAATGAGCGATAGTAAACCGATCGAGTAAATGTCACCATTCGGAATATATATATTTGCGAGGGTGCCCCCTGTCGCCTATGCCTAAATCCGCCACTGGTCACCACCACCGGTCGGTCTGGTCCACATAATGGCCCAGACACCCTAAGGCTCTGTGTGTGTGTGTGTGTGTGTGTGTGTGTGTGTGTGTGTGTGTGTGTGTGTGTGTGTGTGTGTGTGTGTGTGTGTGTGTGTGTGTGTGTGTGTGTGTGTGTGTGTGTGTGTGTGTGTGTGTGTGTGTGTGTGTGTGTGTGTGTGTACTAAATGCCTTTTACTTCCATTGGAGCAGATCTGTGTCAGAAACAATGTATTCCCTCATTCCCTAAGGGTTATCCCCCAGCACTCACTAGAATAGAATAGTCTGTACAGTACCAAATAGCAAAACCCTATTCAGTTACATATTGAGCACGTGATTGCATCGCAGATTATTAGTTTGATGACGAGACAAATTTTGCAATGAAATACAAATATATAATATCAATTAGGGGAGAACTATTCTGTGATCAATGGTGTTTGTAGTGGGTGCTCTGTCTGTTTTAGAAACCTTCACTGTCATTTCCCTCAGACAATAATTTTGTCATGAGCATTGTCTGCTTAACCTCACCTGCCTTTTACATTTTTTAATTTCAC
This sequence comes from Oncorhynchus nerka, assembly GCF_034236695.1. Lineage (NCBI taxonomy): Eukaryota > Metazoa > Chordata > Actinopteri > Salmoniformes > Salmonidae > Oncorhynchus > Oncorhynchus nerka. The sequence goes on along the minus strand of NC_088401.1, from coordinate 38,279,924 downwards.
CTTTATTTAACCAGGTAGGCCAGTTGAGAACAAGTTCTCATTTACAACTGCGACCAGGCCAAGATAAAGCAAAGCAGTGCGGCAAAAACAACTACCCAGAGTTACACATGGGATAAACAAACGTAACACAATAGAAAAATCTATATACAGTGTGTGCAAATGTAGTAAGATTAGGGAGGAAGGCAATAAATAGGTCATAGTGGTGAAATAATTACATTTTAGCATTAACACTGGAGTGATAGATGTGCAGATGTTGATGTGCAAGTAGAGATACTGGGGTGGAAAGAGCAAAAATAAATAACAATATGGGGATGATGTAGTTGGGTGGGCTATTTACAGATGGGCTGTGTACAGGTGCAGTGATCGGTTAGCTGCTCTGACAGCTGATGCTTGAAGTCAATAAGGGAGATATGAGTCTCCAACTCCAGTGATTTTTGCCTAAGAAAGAACAGAACTTAATCAATAGTCGGACTCTTTCACTCACTCATACTCTGTCTCTCATTCACAAACACACACAACACACGTTCTCGCATGCACACACACATTCTCTCTCTCACACAAAAACATACTGTACACACTGTACGCACACACACACACACACACACACACACACACACACACACACACACACACACACACACACACACACACACACACACACACACACACACACACACACACACACACACACACACAGTAAGATAATCCATGTAATGGATTTCTGCCTGAGTTGATTCCGGTTACAGGTTTACCTGGCACCTCTGGCAAACGGTATTATTTTACATTCTAATATTGTCATAACCGTTTCCATTTCCACCTGGCTGGCTGCTGGTGACAGGTCAGACAGGGGACTCTGCTCAAGGACAGGAGGGTTTATTATTGGATGATGCATGATGAAGGATGCATTTTCACTATATTGAAAGGTACACCAAGGTTATTCCACTACCCCTTCCTTTTCCCAGTCACTCTCAATGGTCTGTCTCATAACAAGGTTTCCCAACCAGATAATCTCTGGTCTGGTTAGGCGATGGGATGACTGTGACAGTTATGGTCCAGGGCTGAATATATATATTTTTTCCCCTATTGACATGTACACCAAGGTTACTTACCAACTCTTCCTTTTGTAGTCAGTCACTCTCCTTGCTCTCTGTAACAGCCATCATCATCAACACTCAGGGTGACAGTAGACCAGGTGGGTGGCAAGATGACTATGACATTTTTGATACATTCATCAAGGTTTCTTCACCAACTATTCATTTTCCATTCACTCACATCTCTCTCTCAAACTCTCTTTAAATCAGTGCTTCCCAAGCTGTGGGTGATGGTGGTCAAGGTGGGTCATGTAATAAGTTATGAATATTACCTTCCAGGCCAAAAGATTTTGACCATGAAGTTCATAGATTGAAATATAAAGATTGATATTCTCAATTTGCATATTTTCCTATTAGCTGATGTAATATCTTTACCTTTATTTCACTCTCCATTCTTCTTTTCATTTTCTCACATCTACTATATCTATCTCTTTTTGTTTTACACTGCAGTTCTATTACTATTGCACCAGATAAAGAATCTTGCTAATCCAACTGCGTTGTCAGATTTAAAAAATGATTTACTGCGAAAGAATACGATGCGAGGATAGAGCCCCATAAAAAAAAACTATTTCAACCAGCACAGGCTAACAAAATCACAAACTGCATTAAAAAAAATAGTTTACCTTTGACGATCTTCGTCTGTTTGCAATCCCAATGCTCATTGTTACACAATGAATGATCTTTTGTTTGATAAATTTTGTTTTTGCCTAACACAAAACATTTTGTTTGTTTTGTGTCGTGAATTCCGTCTCATTCCAATTTCGACGACACATTCGAGGGTAAATACCCACACAGACCGTGACTTTTCCAGTCATGTTTGGTTTCATTGCAATCAACTGGTTTGTTTGTAACACAACCAAACATGATGGGCCATTTCGTGGGACGTATTGACTGAAAGAAACCGATTTGAAACCGATTTGAAGACAACATCACTGTGCACCAATGATATGACCACTGTTTCGTTGATTGACTGTATTTTAACCCAATGACCACTGATCGTCTTGAAATCTAGCTGGGTAGATAGACAATGAGCTGAGGTAAACGGCAATATGCAATGGTTATGTGTTGGAAGACCAACCCATGTAGTAAACTCCGGCGTAAAGAGAGTCATTCACTATTGAAGTTTTAAGGAGCTACGCATATTACGCACAGTATTGTTTGGTAAAAGCACAGATTCAGCTGTTTATATATCAATCAGTATGGCCACTAAGTCAGGGAGAGCTAAATCGAAGTCTAGATATTAGGTGTACACACAATTTTAGAAGAAATTGATCGGAAAAGTGAGACAGAGATTGTTGTAGGACGATTCATTTAGCGATTCCCAAGTGGAGGAATATTTTTTGAACGGAGAGGACATGTTTTGGACTGGTAAGTTCTTCTCATGCAAATGACCTTGTTTGTAATTAATAATATATAATATTATTTGTGATTTTTTTTTAATTTTAAAAGCAATATATAAAAAAATTATGTAATTAAATGTGAGATGCGTGTGTCTTGCCACCCCACCCCAACCCACATGAAATAGCCTATTTGAGGCTGTTGAGGGGAGGGCAGGACCACAACAATGGCCAAAGTGGAATGGAGACAGTAGATACAGCTGGTCTGTTGTAATATAATAAAGACAGTAGATCTAGCCGGTCTGTCATAATATAATAGAGACAGTAGATCTAGCTGAAATGTCATAATATAAAATATACAGTAGATCTAGCAGGTCTATAATAATATATTAAACCTTATGTTCCCTGTACTCAATATATACAGTATATCTGTTTATTATACCTGTTGATACTCACTTTACAGCAGAAAGAGACTGCTAACGCACCTGGCATCAGCAGCACAATATTGTGTAGAGCTTTGGCAAAGTGGGTGGGGTTATATCCTTCCTGTTTGGCCCTGTCCGGGGGTTTCATCGTATGGGGCACAGTGTCTCCTGACCCCTCCTGTCTCAGCCTCCAGTATTTATGCTGCAGTAGTTTGTGTCGGGAGGCTAGGGTCAGTTTGTTATATCTGGAGTACTTCTTCTGTCTTATCCGGTGTCCTGTGTGAATTTAAGTATGCTCTCTCTAATTCGCTCTTTCTCTCTCTCGGAGGACCTGAGCTCTAGGATCATGCGCCAGGACTACCTGGCATGATGACTCCTTGCTGTCCCCAGTCCACCTGGCCTTTTTATATATTTTTTTATTTAACCTTTATTTAACCAGGTAGGCAAGTTGAGAACAAGTTCTCAATTACAATTGCGACCTGGCCAAGATAAAGCAAAGCAGTTCGACACATACAACGACACAGAGTTACACATGGAGTAAAACAAACATACAGTCAACAATACAGTATAAACACGTCTATATACGATGTGAGCAAATGAGGTGAGAAAAGGGAGGTAAAGGCAAAAAAAGGCCATGGTGACAAAGTAAATACAATATAGCAAGTAAAACACTGGAATGGTAGATTTGCAGTAGAAGAATGTGCAAAGTAGAAATAAAACTAATGGGGTGCAAAGGAGCAAAATATATAAATAAATAAAATAAATACAGTAGGGAAAGAGATATTTGTTTGGGCTAAATTATAGGTGGGCTATGTACAGGTGCATTAATCTGTGAGCTGCTCTGATAGTTGGTGCTTAAAGCTAGTGAGGGAGCTAAAGTGTTTCCAGTTTCAGTTTCAGCCTTGCTGCTGTTCCAGTTTCAACTGTTCTGCCTGCGACTATGGAACCCTAAACTGTTCATATTTACTCTTCATGTGTTGTCCTGTTGCATCCTCTACAACTACTGTGATTATTATTATTTGCCCCTGCTGGTCATCTATGAACTTTTGAATATCTCCGCCATGTTCTGTTATAATCTCCACCCGGCACAACCAGAAGAAGACTGGCCACCCCTCATAGCCTGGTTCCTCTCTAGGTTTCTTCCTAGGTTTTGGCCTTTCTAGGGAGTTTTCCTAGCCACCGTGCTTCTACACCTGCATTGCTTGCTGTTTGGGGTTTTAGGCTGGGTTTCTGTACATCACTTTGAGATATTAACTAATGTACGAAGGGCTATATAAATACATTTGACTTGATAGAGGACTGAGGGTCTTCCAAATATTGAAAGTGTGTAAATAGTTACCCATGTTATTTTGTAAATGTATATATTGTTTTCTTATTTTTTTTCTCCATTTTTGAGGGGCTGTGTTAGAATACCATTTTGGTATTTTGTATATAGTTATTTGTTTCAAAATGTATACCTTCGTCAATTTGGCCACTTGGGTACATTTGGGCTACTTGTGTGGGACTCATTTTGGAAGTTATCATTCTGAAACTTTGCACAAGTACTTTTGCCCTCTTTTGTTTTTCACTGAAATTGTCCCCATCATCATCTGAATGTTTGTTTTATCTTTTTCATTTTAATGATGATACAACAATAAAAAGAAGACACTTATCGTTTTTTTCATTGTATTATCTAAACCAGATCTATTGCGTTATATTCTCCTACATTCAATTCACATTTACACAAACTTCAGAGTTTTCTTTCAAATGGTACCAAGAATATGCATATCCTTGGTTCTGTGCCTAAGCTACAGTCAGTTAGATTTGGGTATGTCTTCAGGCGGAAATTTAAAAAAGTTGGGAGGTAGCTCTAAGAGGTTAAGGCAATTTTTCATTCCCTTTTCATCTCAGGGCAAGAATCAGGAAAGATGTAATTATCTGTGCTGCTCAGGCCATACGTTAAAGTTCATAGATAAATAGAAGTCAAGGGAAAAAATACTCTTGGTGCTTAAGTGAAAAAGACATGACAATATTGGTCGTAAGAAAGCAAATGAATGCATCCTATTGTAAATTAATTGTTAGAAAATATACACGACCGTTCAAAAGTTCAAAGTTCAAAAGTTCAAAAGTCACTTAGAAATGTCCTTGTTTTTTAAAGAAAAGCACATTTTTTTTCTCAATTAAAATAACATCAAATTGATCAGAATCACAGTGTAGACATTGTTAATGTTGTAAATAACTATTGTAATGGGAAACGGCTGATTGTTATGGAATATCTACAAAGGCGTACAGAGACCCATTATCAGCAATCATCACTCCTGTGTTCCAATGGCATGTTGTGTTAGCTAATCCAAGTTTTTCATTTTAAAAGGATAATTATTCATTTGAAAAACCTTTTGCAATTATGTTACCACAGCTGAAAACTGTTTTGCTAATTAAAGAAGCAATAGAACTGGCCTTCTTTAGACTAGTTGAATATCTGGAGCATCAGCATTCGTGGGTTTTGATTACAGGCTCAAAATGGCCAGAAACATAGAACTTTCTTCTGAAACTCGTCAGCTTATTCTTGATCTGAGAAATGAAGGCTATTCCATGTGAGAAATTGCCAAGAATCTGAAGATCTCATACAGTGCTTTTAGAGTGTTTAGTTTGAGAAACAGATGCCATGAAGTGCTTTGAAAGGTCGGTAATGGCTCACATCAACACCATTATCCCAGAAACCCTAGACCCACTCCAATTTGCATACGGCCCAACAGATCCACAGATGATGCAATCTCTATTGCACTCCACACTGCCCTTTCCCACATGGACAAAAGGAATACTTTACGTGAGAATGCTATTCATTGACTACAGCTCTGCGTTCAACACCATAGTACCATCAAAGCTCATCACTAAGCTAAGGATCCTGGGACTAAACACCTCCCTCTGCAACTGAATCCTGGACTTCCTGACAGGCCGCTCCCAGGTGGTGAGGGTAGGTAGCAACACATCTGCCATGCTGATCCTCAATACTGGAGCTCCCCAGAGGTGCGTGCTCAGTCCCCTCCTGTACTCCCTGTTCACCCACGACTGCATAGCCAGGCACGACTCTAACACCATCATTAAGTTTGCAGACGACACAACAGTCTGATCACCGACAACGATGAGACGACAGTCTATAGGGAGGAGGTTAGATACTTGGCCCAGTGGTGCCAGAATAACAACCTATCCCTCAATGTAACCAAGACTAAGGAGATGATTGTGGACTACAGGAAAAGGAGGACAGAGCATTCCCCCATTGTCATTGACGGGGCTGTAGTGGAGCAGGTTGAGAGCTTCAAGTTCCTTGGTGTCCACAAACTAGAATGGGCCAAACACACCAAGACAGTCGTGAAGAGGGCACGACAAAACCTATTCCCCCTCAGGAAACTAAAAAGATTTGGCATGGGTCCTGAGATCCTCAAAAGGTTCTACAGCTGCAACATTGAGACTGGTTGCATCACTGCCTGGTACGGCAATTGCTCGGCCTCTGACCGCAAGGCACTACAGAGGGTAGTGCGTACGGTCCAGTACATCACTGGGGTTAAGCTGCCTGCCATTCAGGACCTCTACACCATGCGGTGTCAGAGGAAGGCCCTAAAAATTGTCAAAGACCCCAGCCACCCCAGTCATAGACTGTTCTCTCTATTATCGCATGGCAAGTGGTAGAGAAGTGCCAAGCCTAGAACAAAAAGGCTTCTCAACAGTTTTTACCCACAAGCCATAAGACTCCTAAACAGGTAATCAAATGGCTACCCGAACTATTTGCATTATGTGCTCCCCCAACCCCTCTTTTTACGCTGCTGCTACTCTCTGTTTATCATATATGCATAGTCACTTTAACTATACATTCATGTACATGCTACCTCAATTGGGCCGACCAACCAGTGCTGCCGCACATTGGCTAACATGACTATCTGCATTTTGTCCCACCCACCATTCCCTCTGTTACGCTACTGCTGCTCTCTGTATAAGCATAGTCACTTTAACCATATCTACATGTACGTAATACCTCAATCAGCCTGACTAACCAGTGTCTGTAGGTAGCCTCGCTACTTTTATAGCCTAACTGTTGTTTTATTTCTTTACCTACCTAGTGTTCATCTAATACCTTTTTTGCTCTATTCGTTAGAGCCTGTAAGTAAGCATTTCACTGCCTTACAAGTCCTCAACTGGCAGCTTCATTAAATAGTACCTGCAAAACACCAGTCTCAACGTCAACAGTGACGAGGCGACTCCGGGATGTTGGCCTTCTAGGAAGAGTTCCTCTGTCCAGTGTATGTGCTCTTTTGCCCATCTTAATCCTTTTTATTTTTATTGGCCAGTCTGAGATATGTCTTTTTCTTTGCAGCATCCCGGAGTCACCTCTTCACTGTTGACATTGAGACTGGTGTTTTGCAGGACTATTTAATGAAGCTGCCGGTTGAGGACTTGTGAGGTGTCTTTAGATAGATACTCAACTAGTCTAAAGAAGGCCATTTTTTTTGCTTCTTTAATAAGAACAACAGTTTTCAGCTGTGATAACATAATTGCAAAAGGGTTTTCTAATGATCAATCAGGGCATGACTAGGGGGTGTTCTAGGTTATATATTTCTACGTTGGTGCTCTTGGTATTGTTCCCAATTAGAGGCAGCTGAAGTTCGTTGTCATACTTAAAACCTCTCAACAGCCAGTGAAATTGCAGAGCGCCAAATTCAAAAATACAGAAATCCCATAATTAAAATTCCTCAAACATAGTATTATACACCATTTTAAAGATAAACTTCTTGTACATCAAACCCCAGTGTCCGATTTCAAAAAGGCTTTACTGCGAAAGCACACCATGCGATTATGTTAGGTCAGCACCTAGTCACAGAAAACCATACAGCCATTTTCCAGCCAAAGAGAGGAGTCACAAAAAGCAGAAATAGAGATAAAATGAATCACTAACCTTTGATGATCTTCATCAGATGACACTCATAGGACTTCATGTTACACAATACATGTATGTTTTGTTCGATAAAGTTCATATTTATATCCAAAAATCTCAGTTTAAATTGGCACATTACGTTCAGAAATGCATTGTCTCAAACACACATCTGGTGAAAGTGCAGAGAGCCACATCAAATTACAGAAATAGCCATCATAAACATTGATAAACATAGTGTTAAACATACGAATAAAGAAGTCAGAAATAGCATTAAAATGATTCACTTACCTTTGATGATCTTCATCTGGTGGCACTCCCAGGTCTCCATGTTAGACAATAAATGTTAGATTTGTTCGATAATGTCCCTCTTTATGACAAAAACCTCCTTTTTTTCGCGCGTCTTGTCCAGTAATCCGAATGCCCAAGGCGCGGGCAAGACGAAAAGTTTTTAAAAAGTACAATAAAAGTTAGTAGAAACATGCCAAACAATGTTTAAAATCAATCCTCCGGTTGTTTTTGTCATAAATAATCACTAATATTTCAACCGGACAAAAGCTTAGTAAATAGAAAAGGGGAAACAAGAATGGCGCATTCCTGATCAGGTGCATGGCTGACGTTTGGAAATGTCCACTGTCCACTGATTGAAAGATGTGTATCTCCCTAATTTTTTTTAGTAAAAGCCTGAAACAAGGCCTAAAGACCGGCCACATGTAGCATATGCCTGTATGGTGTACAGGCTTTCAATGGAAAAACAGCCTTTCAAAATAATAGTACTTCCTGGTTGGACTTTCCTCGGGTTTTCGCCTGCCATATCAGTTGTGTTATACTCACAGACTTTATTTTAACAGTTTTGGAAACTTTAGAGTGTTTTCTATCAACATCTACTAATTATATGCATATCCTAGAAGGTAGTTTAATTTGGGCACGCTTTTCATCCAAAATTCCAAATGCTGCCCCCTACCCTAGTGAAGTTAAGGGTTCCCTGTTCCCACCTGCTTTGTGGGATATTGTTTTTGAGAGAGTGCAAGTTGCACCTCAGTACTGCACGGTCATTGTTTGTTTCTTGGTTTGTTTTAAGTTTCACTTAATAAAGACGTGGAACTCCTATCATGCTACGCCTTGGTCCGTCTCTCCACACGATCGTGACAGAATATCCCACCAAACCAGGACCAAGCAGCGTGCAACGATGGGAAAAGTAAGTTGGACCTGGGAGGAGATCATGGGAGGACACGAGACCCTTCCTTGGCAGGAATGGCAGAGGACGCAGAAAGGACAGCGACAACGCCGGGGACCACGGCCACAGAAGCCAAGATTTTGTTTGGGGGGGGCCACATGGAGCTGGCGGTCGAGCAGCAGAGAGTGCAAGAGCCTGTTTGGGAGTCGGAGGAGGAATTTGATAAATTCCAGAGAGAGGTGGTAGCGATGAGAATGCTGCAGCACAGGCGTGCTGAAGAGCGTGACACATGCCGGTACATGGTAAGTTGACATTGGTTACCAGGGTCAAGAGGACCCAGAATAATTAAGTCTATACCTCATACCAAATGGCACACTATTCCCTATACAGTGCCCAAATTTTGACAAGGGCCCTATGGATTGGCTGCCATTTGGGATGACTCCCTAGGCTGGAGATGAATCAGATGTTTTTTTTTATTCCATTGTATTCCATAATCTTTCGTTTTGCTTTATTAATATTTGCGGCTTCAAATGACTCAAATGATGCAATGACTCAGTGTGGATCGTAGGCTACAGTTCAACAAGAAAAAGAAAAACGTCTAACTTATCTTCACCATCAGAAGAGAATGCAGAAACATTTCTCCATCATTTAGTTGAGATCCTGTACTTACATCTCTCATTCATCTCTTATTAATATTTCTCTATGTTTATTTATTATTTCTTCATGAGAAGATGCCTCCATGTCAGACGTATGTGAATAGACTAATGTTAACATGTCTGTCAACATGTCATTGTGAGCAGATGGATAGATATGAAGTGTTATGATTTATTTTAAAAGAGATACATGTTAAGAATTGGATAGTTAATGTTCAAATTATGGCAATGTCCGTTTTTAATGTTCTAACTCAAGCATGAATTTAAATGTGTATATTATATCTGTATACATAACAGCTGTCCTGTAATGATTGAAATAATGTGTGAGGGCTATTTGAACAAGAAGGTGAGTGCTGGAGTGCTGTATCAGATGACCTGGCTTCCAAAATCACCTGACCTCAACACAAATGTTTGGGATGAGTTGGACCACAGAGTGAAAGAAAAGCAACCCACAAGTGCTCAGCATATCTGGGAATTCCTTCAAGACTGTTTGGAAAAGCATTCCGGGTGAAGCTGGTTGAGAGAATTCCAAGAGTGTGCAAAGCTGTCATCAAGGCGAAGGGTGGCTACTTTGAAGAATCTCAAATATAACATTTCCATTTATTTAACACTTTTTTGTTTACTACATGATTACATATGTGATATTTCATAGTTGCAATGTCTTCACTATTATTCTACCATGTAGAAAATAATAAAAATGGATAAAAACCCTTAAATAAGTAGGTGTGTTCAAACTTTTGACGGGTACTGTATATATTCTTTTGCCTGGATAGTGCTTTAAAAAAATAGCATTATTTCGAGAGTAAAGTGACAATATTTCGAGAATAAAGTGTCAATATTTCGAGATTACACAAAAACATTTATTTTGAGAATAAAGTCAACATTTTGAGAATAAAGATGAAATCTTGAAAACAAAGTCACAGTTATATTTTAAGATTAAAGTATAGAATTTGGTTATGAATTGCATGTCTCCCTGGCTCCCTGTTGTTGTGCGTGCCACCGTTGAAACGCCTGAGTTAGATGGCTAGTTATACTATACTTTAGAATTGGCTTTATTAACAAGGAAATCCTTGCTCTTTTAGCAACATAATCACCATATTGTAATAATTATTAGGACCTGGAAGAGGTTGTTCCATGGATTGAGTCTTTTCAGAAGGAGGAACCACATCGACTTGGATGAGGTATTTCAATCAAGTCTGTGTGGTTACATGCATAGGTAGAGACGGGTGAGTTGTGCGTGTATGCTGGTGTGTGTCAGTGTGGGGGGGGTCATCACACTCATTCAAGCAGGCACCACTGCACGCGTGCACACACATGCACGCACACATGTGCACACATCCCCCAAAAAATACCATTCTAATGGCCATGGTGCGTTGTCTTGAGTTGTGTGCATCAGTCCCTGTCATGGTGCCCTTCGAATTCTCTACAATGTTATCCTAAATCCCCTGAGTATGCTAACACCTTGCATATTATCTTAGAGAGTAACAGCTAGGCCAGCATTGTATATGCCAAAAGGAAAGGTTAACTTACACATTTGTGTGTAAAGGCATGGTGTTTTATGTACACTTCCAATGATGGAAACTCATGGCCTATTCTTATTATCTTGTAAATGTAAGTCACGGATTGTGTCGAGAAGGATAGCACATCCCTGTCGGGCTCATGTGCTGCCCCCAAACCCCTGTCATGGTCCTTGCTAAAGCCCCGTCTGAGACAGCAATTTTACGGTCCATTATTATTTGCTTACAGGTCTAGCCACTAGCTTCTAGCCACAAGTGATAGCCTAAGTTATTAACGGTATAGCTGAGGCAAAAAGTCTATAATGCCTTTGGTGGGATAACCTATACATCCTTCATTCCTCCCATCCTTGAAGACATCACCGATAGATGGATAGTGAAAAGACATTTTACAATAGGCTACCCATGAAGTCATGTCAGATCAGTGATAATTTCCTTATAGCCTGTATTGACTATCATCATTTATCTAATAGGCCTACTGTATATTTAGCTCAAGGATTATTTCAAGAAAGGGAGAATCCATCCTTGAATATATTCAACCAGCTCCTCAGTTTAGCTGCTTTACACATTTTTAGCCCAGAAATGTTTTTGTCTTATTACATACAGCCGGGAAGAACTATTGGATATCAGAGCGACGGTAACTCAACAGCAATGCCAGCATTACGACCAGGAATAAGACTTTGCCAAAGCGGATTCTTTGTTTGCAACCCCCAAGAAAATTGAACTGATTCCAGAGGCCGATCCAAATCACAGCCAGCGGAGGAGAGGTACTCGGAGTGGTCTTCTAGTCCAACTTAGGAGGCGCACACACGACCCAATGCTTCCGAGTATATTACTCGCTAATGTTTTTCAGTCTCTGGATAATAAAGTTGACAAGCTCAGGGCAAGGGTTTCTTTCCAGGAAGACATCAGGGATTGTAACATACTCTGTTTCACGGAAACATGGCTCTCTTGGGACATACTGTCTGAGTCGGTCCAGCCAGTTGGGTTCTCAGTTCATTGCACAGACAGGAATAAATATCTCTCTGGGAAGAAGAAGTGCGGGGGTGTATGTTTCATGTTTCACAACTCATGGTATGATTGTGATAAAAGACAGAAACTCAAGTCCTTTTGTTCACCCGACCTAGAATACCTCACAATCAAATGCCGACTATACTATCTCCAAAGAGAATTCTCTTCAGTTATAGTCACAGTCGTGTATATTCCCCCTTAAGCCGATACCACGACGACCCTCAAAGAACTTCACTGGACTTTATACAAATTGGAAACCACATATCCTGAGGCCGCATTTATTGTAGCTGGGGGAAAAGGCTTCCGAAGTTCTATCACATCGACTGTAGCACTCGCACTGCCACTCCAACTTCCGGGATGCCTACAAGGCCCTCCCCTGCTCTCCTTTAGGCAAATCTGACCATGACTCCATTTTGTTCCTCCCTTCCTATAATCAGAAACTGAAACAGGAAGTACCCGTGCTAAGTACCCATGACTATTCAACGCTGGTCTGACCAATCAGAATCCTTGCTTCAAGATTGTTTTGATCACGCAGACTGGGATATGTTCTGGGTAGCTTCCGAGAACAATATTGACAAATATACTGATACGGTGACTGTGTTTATCAGGAAGTGTATAGGAGATGTTGTACCCACTGTGACTATTAAAACCTACCCTAACCAGAAACCGTGGATAGATGGCAGCATCCGTGCACCGCATTTAATCATGGAAAGGTGACTGGGAATATGACGGAATACAAATAGTGTAATTATTCCCTCTGCAAGGCAATCAAACAGGCAAAACATCAGTATAGAGACAAAGTAGAGTCACAATTCAACGGCTCAGACATGAGACGTATGTGGAAGGGTCTACAGACAATCACGGACTACAAAAGTAAAACCAGCCACGTCTTGCTTCCGGACAAGCTACACCTTCTTTGCACACTTTGAGGATAACACAGTGCCACCGACGTGGCCCGCTACCAAGGACTGTGGGCTCTCCTTCTTAACCAAATTCAATATTTTAATCTTGAAATATAACTGTGACTTTGAATGTTGACTATATTTTCAAAATGTTGACTTAAATTCTTAAATTAAAATGGCAGTTGATTCTCACAATATTGGCACTTTCTTGAAATATTGCCAGTTGATTCTCAAAATATTTCCACTTTTATAAAGTACTATCATGCAAAAAAAATCGATCTAAATACCACCAAGTGACCATGCACAGATGATAATAACAGAGAGTAGCAGTGGTGTAAAAGAGGGGGAGGGTTGGGGGCAATGCAAATAGTCTGGGTAGCCATTTGATTTGGTGTTCAGGAGACTTATATTTTGTCTCTTGTCTCTTGTTTAAGTCTCTTGTACCTAATTCTTGTGGTGTTCTGTGCAGTGCGCACCACAGAAAGAATGAAAAATAAATCAATACATAATAGTTATCCAAGCAGTAACAATAATCCTAGAGCAGTACAATTTTTTTGTAAAAACAATTCGACTGTAAACATGCTGTCCCCCACGAATGTTGTCCCCCCTTGAGCCAATTAGTGACAACAATTTAAGGTCAAACGGGAAGGAAGATAACGTTATGCTTGTTCAAGGTTTGTAATTTCATTTGATTACTATAGCAAGTCGTTGGGCCTATCAGTGTAATTGTGTAAATGCCGGATATTACAAGACACTTCAGTCACCCAAGTTTCATCAAATTCGAGCCAGTGATGTCTGAGATATTGCGTGTGAATAACTTTTGAATGGATGGAGAGAGATCCATAGTCCCCCCTCCAATTTCACCGTGGGGGACAATAACAATGTTTAGGCCTCCACCGTGAAAATAGAAATAAAAAAGAAATAAGCAAAAGAAAAAGGACAGAGCCCTCCACACAACATCTCCAAACAGTCTTGCGAGAGAGAGAGAGAGAGAGAGCTTGGTGACCGCTTGGTAAGTAAGTTCTGTCTCATATGACTGCTGGGTGGCATCACTAACCATGATTTTTAAAAAAGGCAACAATAAACATGTAGTCCCCCACGAGTGATGCAGCACCCCCCTTTGGCCAATCACTTTCATTTTGTAGATGGATCTATATGGAAAGACTCATTCACCCAATTAAAGTCAAAATTGTGCCAGTGGTGTCTGAGATATTGTGTAGGTTATCTAGACTCATATCCCTGAGCATGTGTGCCAAATTTCAGCACTCCGAGTCAAACAGATCAAGATATAAACAAGTGCCTGTTATAGTGCCACCAAGTCGTAGATATGAATGTTATTGCAGATGTTGAGTCTTGACAGTGTTTGCAACATGTGTACCAAATTGTGTTGCAATACCAATATCCTTGATTGATTCATATGCATTTGTGTGCAAGACCACACCAACTTGATTGTTTATTGGTCAATCATTGGTGAATGTTATTTGTTTTAGGTAGTAGTATGGAAAATATTGCTTTGAGAGACCTTCGTCCATAGATGCCACATATTTGTTTTGTGCAGATCGGTCATTCCGTGCCAGAAGAGTAGTTTTAAGAGTTTAATAAGCTGTGTCGAAATCGGCCCAGCGATGTCTGAGATATCACTTGTGACCATCAAAATAAAGAAAGTTGCACACTCCATGTGTAATCTTCCAACAATTTAATGGGTATTTACCAACATCTCGGCATCACTGTGCCACTGTGCCTAAAAACAGGTAAATTAATGTGCATGTCCCATAACGTATGACATTGAATATTCTTACTTACATGTTTGATGTGAAGTTATGTTGAGATGCCCGATGATATTGTAATCTAGCTGTTGTGTTCGATTGTGGCGGTTACACTATGTGACTGTGTCCACATAGATCTTTGGCTCAGGTTTTGTTTGCAACAGTTTTGATTGGTATCTGATATCTAAAGAGAGAGTATTATTGACCCTAAAAACACTGTCCACCCAAGCATCAGACCCAATGACCAAAGGCTTTACATAGACATTCAGTCTCAGGCCCAGTACATTCTCAGGCTGTACAACTCATGCACAATAGATTTGGTTGTGATCAATCCAAGAGTTTTTCTGAAATAAAGTACGTACACAACAGTTGTCTAGACAGTGCCTGCAGAAACTATTCATACCCCTTTACTTTTTCCACATTTTGTTGTATTACAGCTTGAATTTAAAATGTATTAATTTGAGATTTTGTGCCACTGGCCTACACATGATACCCCATAATGTCAAAGTGGAGTTATGTTTTTCGAAATGTTTACAAATGAATTAAAAATGAAAATCTGAAATGTCTTGAGACAATACGTGTTAAATCCCTTTGCTATGGCAAGCCTAAATAAGTTCAGGAGTACAAAATTACTTAACTCACATAAGTTGCATGGCGTGATTTTTGAATGACTATCTCTGTACCCCACACATACAGTTATCTGTACAGTCCCTCATTTGAGCAGTGCATTTCATACACAGATTCAACCAGAAAGATTCCAGGGAGGTTGGAAATTATCGCAAAGGGCCCATATTGGTATTGGAATATGCAAATATTTGGGGGAATTATTTTTTTCCTTAGTTTATATAAATCTATATTTAAATAAATGTTTGATATCCAACTGCAATTTTGTCTCATTGCTGCAACTCCCCAACGGGCTCAGGAGAGTTGAAGGTTGAGTCATGCATCCTCCTAAACATGACCCGCCAAACCTTCTTAAGGCTAGGGGGCAGTATTCAGAAGTTCAGATGACTGACGTGCTCAATGTAAACTGCTTGTTACTCAGGCCCAGAAGCTCGGATATGCATAGTATTGGATAGAAAACACTCTGAAGTTTCTAAAACTGTTAAAATAATGTCTGAATATAACATAACTGATATCGCAGGCAAAAACCCAAAGAGAATCCATCTGGAATTTTTCTTTTGAGGTCACCACCCATTGAAAATGCTTGTCTATGGGAAATTAGAAGGACATTCTCCCAGATTGCAGTTTCTATGGCTTCCACGAAATGTCAACAGTCTTTAGAAAGGGTTTCAGGTTGTTTTTTGAAAAATTAGCTAGAATTTGTAGTTTTTCAAGGTGGCTCTCATTTGGACTGTAGTCTTGTGGCGCGTGTGGATGATAGCGGCGCACTTCGTTATTTATCTCCGGTATTAAACATACTATTCTCCGTCTTAAATTGTATATGAAAGATGAATTCATCTTTCAGCAGGACAATAACCTAAAACACAACCAAATATACACTATAGTTGCTTACCAAAAAGACAATGAATGTTCCTGAGTGACCAATCTACTTGAAAATCTATGGCAAGACCTGGAAATTGTTGTCTAGCAAAGATCAACAACCAATTTGACAGAGTTTATACGGTATCTATTGAATGGCAACCTTGAACCTAGCAATGTTATCCAATATGTAAGTATAAAGCCGAGAATATGCCTTATTTCTTTCTGTTAGACACAGGCCCACGTACACACGATGTACAATTGATTCATTTCATACAATGGTTGTGATACAAGGACTGCAGCTTGACTCCCACCCTCTTCAACATATACAGTGCCTTCAGAAAGTATTCATACCCCTTGACTGATTCCACATTTTGTTGTGTTACAGCCTGACTTCAAAATGGATTCAGTAGATTTTTTTTCTCTCTCACCCATCTACTGTACACAAAATACCCCATGATGACAAAGTGAAAACATGTTTTTATAAATATCAAATTTACATAAGTATTTACTCTCCTGAGTCAAAACTTTGTAGAAGCATCTTAGGCAGCGATTACAGCTGTGTCTTTATGAATAAGTCTCTAAGAGCTTTCCAACCTGGATTGTGCAACATTTGCCCATTTTATTATTTTCAAAATCCTATAACACACACTTTACAGCTGTTGTGTCAATTAATGAATCCTGAATCCTATACCTATCCTATATTAAAGTACATATCTTTGTGGGATTAACTAGCATGGGCAGAATGTACAGGAGCCTGGAGACTTATAGGTTTGAAGGTAAGATGGCCATGACCTTGTCCCCCCTCCCCTTTGGAATTCAGAAAGCTGTGTCCGACAATCTATTCATTAGCTCAATGTTATCCATGCCACTGAAGGTACACATCTCTCTCCCTGTCTCAGACAGAACAATAGAAACCAATAAACTAAACCTGATTGCTCCAATCATCTCCCCTTTTATGGGAATTAGAGGAGGACATGACAGCATGGGACAAGGTCAGGCAGGCATACTGCTCATGCACCACAGCACAGGGACTACTTCCCAAATGGCGCCCAAACCTACATAGTGCACTGGGCCCTGGTCAAAAATAGTACACTATGTAGGGAGCCATTTGGGAAGCATCCAGGGACTGACAAATAAAAGCAGTGATCTGTTGTAATATTGTAAGAACACTGAAACCTTCCATTTAGGAAATTGTTTGTGATGTTCAAAGAGGTCAAACTTTTTATTTTGTTATCACTGCAGTAATAATAGCTACATACTGTTCCAATCTACAGTAGGTACGTCATCTCTCTTGTTTCTATACCTAATTAACACAAGATTGGAGGTGAAAGAATAAAATACATACCCAGAGAGTCTGGAACCTTAACCCTTAACCTTAACCTTTAACACAAACACTCATTTATTTGCACATTGTTAGACATAAAGTAGCCACATTTAGGTGCTATAGGCCTAGTGGGAGTGGGTTCAGAATGAGGGAGTAGGGAGTATCGGGGTGTCAGAATAGATATCTAACATGTGAATCAGCGAGGCGGTCATGTGGGAAATAGAGAGGTGAAGAGGGGAGGAGAGGGAAGGATAGAGGTGGGAATGTGAATGGATGGAGGTGTAGAGGGGGATGTGTGTGTGTGTGTGTGTGTGTGTGTGTGTGTGTGTGTGTGTGTGTGTGTGTGTGTGTGTGTGTGTGTGTGTGTGTGTGTGTGTGTGTGTGTGTGTGTGTGTGTGTGTGTGTGTTGAGGTGGTGATCAGGAAGGCTTGCATAAAGAGAGTGAACACAGGGAGCGAACCATTCATGTCACGGTTCACAGACATGGAAAATGAAGTCCTGCTGCTGAGAGACTCATCCATTAACATATTAACACTCCCTGTTAGGAACCACACAGAACATATCTTTAGAGTGTGTTTTCATATGTGTGTGAAGGGGGTGAGTGCGTCTGTGTGTGTGTTGAGAATCATGTGGAATCATACCCATAATATATTTGATTTTTTCCCCATTCAATAAACTGTCTGGAATTGTCATGGATTGGATGAGCACACCAACCAATATTTGCACTGGAAACATCAATCTGGCTTTAAACTGACTGATAAACTCATTGTAGCAGGATAGCCTGTAATCAAATACAAAATAAAACCAATGTGTAAACATACTGACAAAAGACAGCAACTCAGAGAGAAGGCAATGAGCAGTTCCCTGGATTTACCGCTTACCTCAATTTAGTGTCTTGCACTCTATCAGGCCCTATAAAATCAGACCTAAAAACCTAAAATCAGAAGTCACATACAATGATGCAAATGTATTGATTTAAATGTTCCAAGTAATAGGCATGGAGGTCCTATGAAAACAGATACAGTAAGCCAAAGTCCTCCCACTAATTACCCAGAGAAAGAGAAGGGCTCATGCATTCATTTTACTGTTGATTAAAGTTGCTTCGATTTATGCTAAAGAGCACCCTGCTATACAAATGCGAAACAGATTGCATTTGACAACAGAGAGAGATGATATAGAGAGAGGGAGGGAGAGGCAGGGAGAGAAAGGAAGGAAGAGAGAGTGAGAGAGGAGACAGCAAAAGACAGTGTGTGTGTGTGTGTGTGTGTGTGTGTGTGTGTGTGTGTGTGTGTGTGTGTGTGTGTGTGTGTGTGTGTGTGTGTGTGTGTGTGTGTGTGTGTGTGTGTTTGAGGGGTTTAAAGCTTGAAAGCTTCAGCACCATAGGCACCATAATAAGTATTGACCTAAGAAGCCTTCCCACAGCGGAATCAGCTTTTTAAAGTCCCCTTTAGGGACCCCCTCTGGGGATTAATACTGTTTAGGTGTTTGGGTTGGTGTGTGGGTGTGTGTGCCTGACTCTGTGAAATAAGAAAAAAAAAAGTTTGTGTAGGTGTGTGTGCGCACAAATGTGTGTGTGTGTGTGTGAGAGTGAGAGAGTGAGAGTGAGAGAGAGAGAGAGAGAGAGAGAGAGAGAGAGAGTTGTGTGTGCTAAGTGTCTCATTTCCACAACCCCTCTCCTCTCACATGAGTTTGTAGGACAGGGGACTGAAATGGTAAGTAGAGTGTGTGTGTTACTAGGACAGCGTAGTGAAACGGTTAGCTAATTAACACTTATAACAGACGTCACATCAAACAGGGATCATGCCTCCTTTACCAGGGCTCAGGGCTCAGCCACCCTGTATGTACCCTGTACATACCATCCCGGATGCCAGATTACTTCTGACAGAAAACATACAAATAAAAGACTACCACGGCTTAAAGTCAGGGACTGAAGAGATCCCCACTGCGTAAATTATTCATACTTTGACGTACTAAAGGAATAAAAGCTTCTGTCTTTTTCTCTAATCCCCCAGTAAATCTTTCGGTAATGTTGTGGCGGGCGCTCAAGTTGCCTAGCTCTCAAAAGACTCCATTCATCAAACTTTTCTTATGTATGAAATCAGTGTCTGACAGGCTTTTGAAATCCTTTTGCTCTGTGTTATTATAACGTTTAGGCTCAAACAGCCTTTCAATCTAACGACTTCTCTCTCTCCGAGATGGTGATTGCTTTGATTTTAATTGGAATGTTCCAGGGGCGCTATGACAGCTAATCCAGCTGGCTCCCACCAGTCAAACAAGGGGTGCTCATGGTGATTATTTTTTGCCCAAAAGGCACCCTATTCCTTATCTAGTGCACTCCTTTTGACCAGGGCCCATAGGGAATAGGGTGCCAATAGCATGCCTGCAGGGTGTCATTTGGGCTGCAACCTATGAAAACAACTCATCAAGGGTGGTAACGGTTTTCCCGTTACATGGCTTCTGGGAAAATTATTTCACCGATAGGGGTGGGGCATGTATTACTTTCCAGTTGGAGTGCTAGCTGCGTAATTGAGAAGTAAAGTCAAGAAGTCATTGATGTGGGAAAATTAAGTCACAGAAGCAAAAAAACGCCTGATGTCCCCTTTGAATAGGAATGTGGGTAGGTCCCTACTATTCATTTTGTCCAACCTTCAAAGACTAAGTCATGACCTTTCAACCAAATATGTAGTGGATGTAGAACTGAATCCCTTTTGTGTGTGCTCTTTCCAATTGGTAACCTTTATTCTACACTTAGAAACCTGAGATATAGGCTAGAAAATAATTTCCTTTTCAGGTATCTGTCTTTCTATAGACCTATAGCTACATTTTTATGTCTGATTCATCTTGTTTTCTGTCCCAGTTTTTCCCTCTTTCTTCACCTTTCATTTCACCTGTCTGCTAGGTTAGCTTTCGGAAAACATTAATTCAACTCTAAACATCCTGTATTCCCAAGTCCAGTTTTACTTGACCTAGTTCCAAAAGAAAGAACAAATATACAGTACCAGTCAAAAGTTTGGACACACCTACTCATTCAAGGTTTTTTCTTTATTTTTTCTATTTTCTACATTGTAGAATAATAGTGAAGACATCAAAACTATGAAATAACACATATGGAATCATTCAGTAACCAAAAAAAGTGATAAACAAATTAAAATGTTATATTTGAAATACTTCAAAGTAGCCTCCCTTTGCCTGGATGACAGCTTTGAACACTCTTGGCATTCTCTCAACCAGCTTCACCTGGAATGCTTTCCAGGTGAATCATTGTGCCCTATAGTTTTCCCACAAAATGGTGTACTATGCCAGCGACAATGAATTTGCCAGCATTTTTATCCTTTGTTGATATTCTCCTGTTCTCTGGAAGATCATTAATTGGAAATGGCATCACCAGATTGCTTTCAATATTTTTAAAACACATGCTCAGCTCAATTAAGTATGAGTAAATACACAGCTGTACTTTCCTACTTCATGAGACATCTTCTGTCAGAAACCATGTAAAAGAGTACAGGGAAAGGAGGCCCAAATTGATCAGGGCCCATAAGGCACTACCCAAAGTAGTGCACTATACAGTATATGTAAAAGGGTGCCATTATGACAATGCCACAGACTTCCCTTACCCTCTTCTCTTGTCTTGTCTTCTCTACATCTTCCCTGCTCTAAAGTAATGCACGATATAGGGAAGAGAGTGCCATTTGGGTCACATTCTAGATCTTGCAGGGTTGAAGAAGCTGAAGTGAAGTTTAGTGAATTTCAAATCCACCCATGCAGTTTAATAGCTTTCATAAATGACTCAGCACATTATTTCAATTTGCACGGTAGTCGTTACACTACAGGGTTTTGGCAGGTTTGGGCCTGGACCGTGCCGGTCCCCATTCCTTCCCTCTCCCCATTTGGGCTTGAAAACCAAATTAACTCTCTCCGAGCCATTATTTTAAAGACAATTCAATCTCTTTACTGCTACTGTAGGGGAAAGACTGAGGTTTCAATGAATCCCACACTTTGCTCCTTCCTATAAGCTCAGATGGTGCGATAAGTGATATGGCTAAAAATGTGTTATAGTATGAGATACTACATAGCAGAGAGAGAGTCTTGCTATCACCCTACTGTAATTTGTTGGCCCACAATCCTTGAAGGATAGAGCCCCTCAATCATGTTAATCACGCATTGTTACGTGATAAAGATAACCACACTCTGGTGGGTTAACATTTTCTATATAAACACCTTAAACTGACAAACCTGGGATATATTGTTGGCTTACTCTATTCTTTATGTCTGATATAATGTATAATGAGTGGATGAATATATTATAATCTCAACCCGGCACAGCCAGAAGAGGACTGGCCACCCCTCAGAGCCTGGTTCCTCTCTAAGTTTCTTCCCAGGTTTCTGCCTTTCTAGGGAGTTTTACCTTCTACATCTGCATTGCTTGCTGTTTGGGGTTTTAGACTGGGTTTCTGTATAGCACTTTGTGACATTGGCTGATGTAAAAAGGGCTTTATAGATACATTTGACTGATGAATGAAAGATACATACAATACATTTCCAAGTGCTTTAGTAAAAAATGTATTTCAAAAACACCCGCTATATCCACACATTTTTCACTGAAATATTTATTATGGGTACCTTCATGTGTGTGTAAAATATATCTGTTCTCGGACTTTTAATTCATGATTTAAATGTGTATTAAAAGTTTATTCATATTGTGTATATTTGACTGTGTTGTCTCGCCTAGCTATCTTAAGATGAATGCACTTACTGTAAGTCACTCTGGATAGGAGCATCTGCTAAATTAATAAAATGTCAAATTTAAAAAAGTAAATATTGAACATATTAAATAGATGTCAAATGTATCATGTGTACAGTTTTTTTAAATATTAGTTTTGTTACATTTGACTGTGTAAAACCTAGCAGTACTACTTATTTCTCTGAGACTGAGGCGGATATAGCATTTTGCATAAAAACAAGATTGTCTCTGTGAAATGAAATCATTAAGTGATAGATTTTAAACAATACATGCCTCGTCATTGAACAATCCCATTCCATGATTAGATAGTGAAAAAAACATACCAATCTCTTTCAAAATGTCTTTAAAACAATAAAAGCAAATTTACCAACATTTCAAAAAATGTATTTATATTTATTTTGGAATGAAATTTCTCAATTCTGCTTTCAATACTAGAAGCAAAACAACGGTACATGATATAATTGATCAATTAAGGTGAATCTGATTCATTTTCTGATGCTGTTTAATATACATGTAACAAGTGGTGTAGTGGGGACTATTTCACACCTTTATTTTATTAGAATTTACCTATACCTATCGTGGATGTTTTTGGGAAAATATAGGGACCGTTACTTCATTCAGCGTTGATCAGCTTTTACCCACCTAAATTTTTACATCACTGCAAGTAACTTCTCATCAGTGAAAATCAGATGAGTGGAAGCTCAACTCTCTTGCATCGCATCATCTGCCTATCCATTATATTACCTGTCTGTTCCAGACATTGAATGCTTGCTTAGTGCACTGTTTCAAAGCATGAGTCAGCTATACTCTGAGAGACATGAAATAAAAGCATATGAGATTCCCGCCATGAAATGTATACATTGGGTCCTGTGTCTCTGAGCTGGTCTGTCGTTGAGGTGTTTTGTACTTAGTCATTGGGGAAGGTTGATCAGATAGAAATAATAATGTGTACTGTACCAAGTCTTGCACTGGCTCGGCCCACCAGGCTATGCCTAGGTCCCTCAATGGTACCCTCTCCCTATATAGTGCACTAATTTTGGTCAAAAGTAGAGCTCTGGTCAAAGGAAGTGCACTATATAGGGAATAGGGTGCCATTTGTGGCACATCCCTAGACTGGATGACCGCCATGCATTCAGCTACAGACCAAAAAAATCCAGCTGTGAGCTCACATTCATCTCTGTAAGCCACCATATCTACATCTCTCTCTACCACTTGTGCTACCTCTGTCATAACACCTCTATCTCATAGGCAATTCCATGTTA
Organism: Oncorhynchus nerka; assembly: GCF_034236695.1. NCBI lineage: Eukaryota > Metazoa > Chordata > Actinopteri > Salmoniformes > Salmonidae > Oncorhynchus > Oncorhynchus nerka. The sequence goes on along the minus strand of NC_088401.1, from coordinate 38,256,333 downwards.
AAAGAATTACGCTGAGACTCCAATGTTTCACTTTGAAATACATGGCACACAAAATTTAATGATTTCAAACTACTTTGAGCAATTGACAGTTTATTCAAATACATTTTCCAAAAATCATCAAAATCATCCAAACCACAAGCTAGAATGACCACATGTTCATTTCACTGGTAGAATCGGTAACACAGTAATCTCAACTTCAAAAGGCAAGATTTTTAAAATTATTTACAAAAAAACAAGTGCCAAGTGGTGTTGTTCCGTGTCATGTTCTGCCCGTGTGGTGTACTGTGCCTAGCTGTGCTAATTACAAACAAGCGTGGAAATTAGTTGTCTTTTACCATTCTACCTACCAGAGATTTACCCAGATGCTGACAGTGACTTGCAGCTATCAAGAATGATGGTTACAGGGGAGTGTACACTATTTTATTACTAACTCAAACAGAGAACTGGGTATTCAACAAGAATGTTATATGGTAAAATAAACAAAAAAAGATAGTGTAGTACAGTTCAGTGTGAGTGTGTTTCAGGTGGAGTAAAGTGTAGAGAACTGTAGCTACAGATTGTTACACCAGCTAATGAGATTTAACAAAGGGTATTGGTATCTTTTACTGGTAGTTACAGGATAGGTACTGTTTGGTGTAGAAGAGATCATGTTTAACCAACCTTATCTTGGCAATACTGTCTGCGTCCTCTATTACTTCAAGTTAGCAAACAGAACAATTATTTGATTTCCCACCACTGTAACAAAATAGATATTAGCCAGCAATACATAATATAAACTAAAGTTAGCTAGCTAGGTGGCTTGCATTTAAAAAAGCACTTCGCTAGCCATCGTATTTGTCGGCTGCCCTCTTGGTGGTGGCACCGGCTGTAGCTGAGCTTCTAGCTAAATCCAACTCTTTGTTTTGAATACTATTTGCTATATTCCAGTTGAAACATAAACATGGATGAATTTGTGTTGATGAGAGGAATCACTTGAAGCAATTGTGGTCTGGTCAGTTCTTTCAGTTTTGCCCAATGGATTTTGTGTTAGTGTCCGCCTCCCCTTCAAAAAGCCCGCTTGGGGAGGGACGAAGTACCACAAAGTAGGAATACATTTATTTTAAAATCTCGCACTTTCAACATGGCACTGTCATTCATAGGATTCCAACAAGTCAGTTTGTCAACTTTCTGCCTTGCTAGAGCTGACCCGGTCAACTGTAAGTGCTCTTATTGTGAAGTGGAAACGTCTAGGAGCAACAACGGCTCAGCCGCAAAGTGGTAGGCCACAAAAGCTCACAGAACGGGACCAAGTGCTGAAGCGTGTAGCATGTAAAAATTGTCTGTCCTCGGTTGCAAGACTCACTACTGAATTCCAAACTGCCTCTGGATGCAACGTCAGCACAGTAACTATTCATCTGGAGCTTCATGAAATGGCTTTCCATGGCCGAGCAGCCGTACAAGACTAAGATCACCATGCGCAATGCCAAGCGTCGGCTGGAGTGGTATAATACTGGAGCAGTAGAAACGTGTTCTCTCGAGTGATGAATCACGCTTCACCTTCTGGCAGTCCAACGGACAAATCTAGGTTTGGTAAATGACAAGAGAATGCTACATGGCCTTAATTCCAGTGAACGAGAGCCAGTCAGCCTGAGTATGCGTGTGCCGAGCGATTTGATGTGGAATCATAGACGCCCATGTTTCACCAGCAGAGAAGAGTACAGCACACTGCAGAACCACTGGCATAGTGGAAACCCCAGCGCGGGGGGGGGGTAGACAATATTGTTTAAATGTATCTAATTAGCCTATTTCTCAGTGATGCCAGCAGCAGCCCGCCTCGGCCTCCTCACCTAATTGGCTATCAAGTATTTAAAAAGTTAGGTGAGTCAGCTCGGACAGAGAAGGAGTGCATTGTTCAAGATGGATAAACAAAAGGCCAAGTGGTGCAGAAAAACCCTGCAAAAAAACTGACAAAGCCCGTGCCAAATTATCGAAAATAAAGCTAACACTTCACTCTCTACTGACGAAACACCATCGCAGGTGAAAGCTAGTAGTCCTACTTATGCAGCAGCTAGCACTAGCAGCCTCCCAGTCATGACAGAGACCTCACTGTCCAGGCCGACAATGACCTTGCTCCTTCTCTTCTTCCAACCCTCGAGAATAGTGAGTTCCACGAGTGCCGGCCCAACATCTCTTCCTCTCCCAGAAAACCAAGCTGATGACTGCCAGAGACCCAGCAAAGTTCATGAGAGCGACCCCACTTAACACTGGTAAGCCTACAAGTGATGAGACAGATAGCTCCGACAGCGTGGATTCCGAGTTCCATTGTGTAATATAAATAGGGTACCATCTAATTACTATATATGCCGTAGCTATAGATAGCCTACTAGCCTGGACTGCATTGTCTCCATAATAAAACAATGACTAGTAAGCAATTTTTTTGACGATGGACTGATTGTATTATTTGACTGGTTTTACGCAGCCGCGTAGATGACGCATTTTCAGAACCATGGACAGCGATCGGTAGTCTATACTTTGTGTGGCTGACACTTTAGAATCTTTTTCAACTTTGCTGGGGAGTACAGAGAAACTGCACTACTCAAAAACACAGAACAGCAGAGAACCGCACAGTACAGTATAATACAGAGTACAGTCCATACAGAGTGCAGTAAAGTATAGTTCAGTACAGTAAAAGGCAATACATTATAGCATAACCATCTCATGTGCTCCACTGTGTAATGTAATTTACTGAACTATACTCAACTTTTATTTTACTGTACTGTGCTCTCCTGTAATGTATTCAAACTTATGAAACAGACATCCATTGGTTCAGATTTGGTCCGGTCCACACTGGACCAAATGTGAAACAATCATAAGCGTCTATTGTTACACACACCTCTTGGAGGAGGGAACGCAACACCGTGGAGTGAAAGAGGTATGTGACTGTAGGTGCAGGTAAGGATGACAGAGGCAGAGAAGTTTACCGTTAACAGGGAATTTATTCCGTCACAATTTGGGGAAAAGGGGCTGGATGGAACCAAAGCAAAGAAAGTAAAAGAGCCCCTCCCCCCCTCTTACCTACAACGTATCTATTCTTAACGCCACCTGGGGTGCTAATTAAAATACAAGGAGTGGTCCGCTCAAGTCTTACCTAGTGTACATAGACAGAGTACATACTACGGTATATGTATGCCAGCAGGCCTCTTGCCTAAGTACTCCCAAGGTGCTTTCCCCTTCCCCCTGGGAACAAGTGAAACAGAAAAATACAAACCATTTCAATAATCAAAACCGTCCTTTTGACATAAACATACCGCCTCAGGACCGGCTAGAAAATACTTCAAAAGCTGTCTGAGCAGCAACTAACACATGACATCAAAGACACTCTCCCTGAGCAACACCCAATACTGGGGCATACCCAGTAGCTCTCTCGCTGAGCAAAGGAACACTTATATACAGCTGGAGAAGGAGTCTAATGGGATACAGCTGTATACTCTGATGAGAGGGTGCGGTCACCTCCAATTAGCAATGGGGCTGACCAATCCAGGGTGAATCCAGGAAGCCATTTCCTGGAATATATACACACAAACCCACAACACAAATGTGGGAACGTAACACACCCACCCCAAAACTTAGTTTGCAATAACAAAACCCAACACGCATCCCTAGTTACTGAACCCATGATAGAGCCTCTGCAACCAGATTCCCCGAACCCTTCGCTTAGTGAATTTGTACATTGTATCCTTGTACAATCAGAGCCCACCTCATAAGGCAGCCAAAGAATTATGGTCCGTGAAGACCAGTACAGGCAAGGAACTGGAGCCCACATTTCTCAAAAAACTGTAAGGCTAGCAATAAAGCCAGCATCTCTTGTTCAATAGTGTAGTACCTTGACTGACACGAGTTGAATCTGCAAGAGAACTGCACCCACCCCCACTATAATAGCGTCTACCTCAAAACTTAAAAGGCTTGTCAAAGTTGGAGGCGGCAAGCACTAGGCAACTACAAAGTAGCGCTTTAGCGGAATCAAAAACATAGTTACATTCTTCAGACCACTTTAACCTCTTTGGGCTGGGGGGCACAATTGAGTAGCTTGGATGAATAAGGTGCCCAGAGTAAACTGTCTGCTACTCAGGCCCAGAAGCTAAGATATGCATATTATTAGAAAAAGAGACCGTGCCGGATTGATATATTATCGATTATATATTTTAAAAACAACCTGAGGATTGATTATAAAAATCGTTTGACATGTTTCTGTGGACATTATGGAAACTATTTGGAAATTTCGTCTGCGTTGTCGTGACCGCTCTTTCCTGTGGATTTCTGAACATAACACTACAAACAAACGGAGGTATTTTGGATATAAAAGCAATCTTTATGGAACAAACTGAACATTTGTTGTGTAACTGGGAGTCTCGTGAGTGAAAACATCCGAAGATCAGAGGTAAACTATTAATTTGATTGCTTTTCTGATTTTTGTGACCAAGCTTCCTGATGCTAAGTGTACTTAATGTGTTGTCGTGTGATCGATAAACTTACAAACGCTTGGATTGCTTTCGCTGAAAAGCATAATTTCAAAATCTGACATGACAGGTGGATTAACAAAAGGCTAAAATGTGTTTTACTATAGTGCACTTGTGATTTCATGAATATAAATATTTGTAGTAATATTAATTGAATGTAGCGCTATGCTATTCAGCAGTTGTTGATGACACTTATCCCGATGTCGGGATTGCAGCCATAACAAGTTACCGCAACCGCTGTGTCCGATTTTTGTTTTTCTTTACAGAAAAAGCAAACCATGCAATAATCTGAGACGGCACTCAGAAAAAAATAAATAAATAAATAATAATAAAATTATCCGCCATGTTGGAGTCAACAGAAACCAGAAATCACATTATAAATATTCCCTTACCTTTTATGATCTTCATCAGCACTCCCAGGAATCCTGGTTCCACAATAAATGCTTGATTTGTTCGATAATGTACATTATTTATGTCCAAGTAGCTACTTTTGTTAGGGCTTAGGTATGCAAACCCAAACGCTCGTGCAGGTCCGCATAACTTCGGACAAAAACTTCAAAAAGTTATATTACAGGTCGAAGAAACATTTCAAACTAAGTATATAATCAATCCTGAGGATGTTTTTATCATAAATCTTCAATAACATTCCAACCGGAGAATTCCTTTATGTCTAGAGAAGCCATGGAACACAGGTCGATATCGTGATGCTGAAAAGTAGCAGGTGCATTACACATTCCGAAGGGCATCATAGTGTATTGTACAAAGTTATCAGGCGTAACGCAAGCCGAGACGTCAGAAGCTCGAGAAGTCAGAGGCACCTGCCAATATTCTTTTAGCAAATCTAAGCAGCAGAGCCAATTATATCAATGCAGTCATCTAATCGAGGTAGAGGAAAAGAGGCAGACTTTAACTGCATTTACGCAACGATAGTCCGTAAATAAGCGGGATGTACCATCATGCTTAGGAACACGAATACACAGGGAACCCCCAGGAGCTGTTCTGGGTTTTGCCATGTCATTCTGTAATAAACAAGCTACCTCACTTTTTATTACCTCCCTTTTCTTAGCATTAACCCGGTATGGATGCTGACGTATGGGAGTAGTGTTCCCCACATCCACGTCATGTTCCAAGATGGACGTGGGACTTGGAATGTCCTGAAACACATTAAGAAAACTATTTATCAATAGGATAAGATCAATAGTTTGATCGTTATCCAAATTTTCCATTTGAGATGGAAACTTTTTCACTATCTCCGAATTACATAAGCATTCACACTGCTGTAATGTATGGCGTAACTCCAACCCGTCCTTCTCATCTAGGTCCCAGCCAGGCTTCAGCACCACCGCAGCCACACTGGAGCCAGCGGGCTGGACCGGCTTACTTGAGGAGCTGTCTGGAGAATCACACACATAATACGCTTTCAGCATGTTAACATGACACATGGGAAGAACGTCTACGATCTGGGGTCTTCATCACATAATTGGTGTCACTGAGTTTCTTTTCCACAAGATATGGCCCAGAAAAACATGCCGACAGAGATGAACTAGGGATTGGCAACAAAACTAAAACTTGAGCCCCTGGTGCAAAAGAATGGCCAACAGCCTCTTTGTCTTAATGTAATTCCTTGCGCTTTTGAGACGAGGAGAGACTTTTGGGCTAACGCACATGCAGCTTGCAGTCTCGGACATAATCCAACACATCTTTAGGAGTGCTACTGGGTGTAGGAGATAAGATATGCTACTTCAAATCTTTTAGCAGACCCCGTGGGGTGTGTCCAAACACAAGGTCAGCAGGGCTGAACCCTAAGGATTCTTGTATTGTTTCCCTGATAGCAAATAGGACAAAGGGCACTCCCTCATCCCAATCGGTACTGGTATCGATGCGATACTTGCGTAGCAATGCCTTTAGCATCTGATGCCAGCGTCCGAGGGCCCCTTGACTCCCCGGAAGATACAGAGTGGAGACCTGATGGGAAATACACAATGTCTTTAACACATTTGAGAACAGTTTTGACAAAGTTGGCTCCCTGATCAGTTTGGTTTACTTTAGGGAGTCCAAACGTAGAGAACTTATTCACTAGTGCCTTCACCACAGTCTTAGCTGTTAAAGTACAGAGGGCTAGCCTCTGGATATCGAGTAGCACGGCACATTGTTAATAAGAACTGGTTACCTGACCTGGTTTTCGGCAACGGACCTACACATTTGATTATCACTTGTTCAAACGATTCTCCCACCACAGGAATTAGGGAGAGCTGCGGACGAGGAACAGTTTGATTCACTTTCCCAGTGAGTTGACATACATGACATGTTTTACAAAATTGGACTACGTCAGACTTCAAACCTGGCCAGAAAAAAAATGTTGAAGGACTCGGTTATAGGTCTTCGTGATCTTCAAATGTCCGGACACGCCTGGTCATGGGCGAGTGACAGCACCTGTTGTCGGAACGGTGTAGGAACAACCACTTGACACACACTTCACTCCAGTCACTAACGGTGTCATGAGCTGCCCATTTACACATCAAAATTCCTGCTTCCATAAAGAAGGCAGTCTCCTTAGTTTTAGCTTCCTAAGTGGAAACTACCGAAGCAAGACACTTGCGAAGACTGGTGTCTCCTTTTGACATTCAATCACCTTCTCGGGGGTGACAGACAAAAGAATGTCAAGTAATTGGGGCGCGATTTCGCTTTTGTGCCCTCGTTAAGACAACCAGGGAAAAAATGTGGTAATTATTGAACCAATTCTGTAGTTTTGATTTGTGGGTTGTCTACTACTTCTAACACAGGAGTGACGTTACCACCAGCGATATCGTTCACTAGTAGCAATGTGACTCCTTTTACTGGCAGTGTAGATACTACACCAACACGGAAACATCCTGATACCAAGTCTGACACTAAGTGGACCCAGTGTAATGGTACAGGTACGGTTTGTCTCTATACCCTGTCATATGACACGTGAGCCACAATACGTTTCAGGAGACCAGGGTAAAGCATCACTAATGATTACTGACTGCGCCGCCCCAGTGTCTTGTAAGATTTGTATGAACCTTTCATCCGCTTGTTCTCCAGTTAAGGAAACAACCGGCAGAGATAAACTGAGCATAGATAGGATTTGGTTTCCCAAATGCTATATCAATAACTCGGTCCAACGGATGAGCTATAGACTGAACTAAACCAACGCTTTTCAATTTAGGGGATGGTGACAGGGACTGTGTCGGTTAATTATTTTTAACAGGGTAGTCCGCAATCACGTGACCCTTTTGGTGACAGTAAAAACATTTACGGATTTCGTGCGAAGGCTTAGGGTTGTCAGAGGAACCTTAAGAACCCTAAAATCCTCCAACAGAATCAACACCCGAATATCAGCAAAGGTGTTAGCTTTTAAACAGACACGTTGTCCCTAGCAAACTCAACTAAAGTACAGTGAGAGGGTTTTTTGTGGTTCCTGAAGTGCTGCCTATACGCTTCAGGCACCAATTTATAAACCCGCAACACAGTTGTTTTAATTATATCATACTGTAAACTGTCTTCCAGGGAGAGAGCAGCTACTACTTCCTGGGCTTTCGCAGACAATTTACATTGTAAGAGAAGCAGCCAAACCTTGAGTGAAAAAATGCAGCGCAGTGACCACATGCTCAAACGCAGAGAAATAGGAATTGACTCCCCGAAACGGAGGAACTAAAGCAATATTTTTACTTACAACAAAGTGGGCTTAATGATGAGCAGGTTGTGGAGTCACACTGGAGCCAGCATCTAGCTGAAGTTGTTAGATCCTAACCTCCTTGTTGATTTCCATTTTCCTAAATAAAACTTTGTCTGTCTCTCGCTCTTTATCTTTTTGTGCCATTTCCAAATGGGCCTGCCATACCTTCAGCCTTGCGGTCCCGTCTGAACAACCCAAAGCAGAACATAAAGGGTCGAATTGGGGCAATGTAAAGGGGGGTACGAGCAACCCCTTCCTCCGACTTTGCATCAGAAAGTCTACCCATCTCCTCTCCTGAAGCCTCCCTCATCTTTCAATGAGAAAATTTGTGTTCTTTAAACCGTCACTGAGTTCAGCCTTTAGGGCTTTCTCAGGGACATAGAGTCCATAATGGTCAGCTATAGCGCAAAGGTCTACTTTTCACAACCATCACTCGATCAACAGAGGGCACTTCAATAAACTGGGAGACTGCTGTGTACAAAATGCCTGCCCAAGCAGCCTACTTAACACAACCAAACCAGTCAACCAAACTCACAACCTACCACCACACCTCAATCATCAATCACAGAGAACTCAGAACAGCAGGGTCCAGTGGGTTTAAAGATGCCGGACGAGCCCCCAATATGTTACGTACGCCTCTTGGAGGGGGGCAACAACACCCTTCTACACTCAACTCCCCGTGGAGTGAGAGGTATGTGACTGTAGGTGCAGGTAAGGATGACAGAGGCAGAGAGGTTTACCAATAACAGGGAATTTATTCAATCACAGAGTAATTTGGGGAAAAGGGGCTGGATGGAACCAAAGCAAAGAAAGTAAAAGTTAAAGGGACCCCTTTCCTACCTACCCACAACGTATCTATTCTTAACGCCATCTGGCGTGCTAACCAAAATACAAGGGGTGGTCCGCCCAGGTGTTACATAGACAGAGTACATACAACGGGTATATGTATTCCCGCACGCCTCTTGCATAAGCACTCCCAATGTGCCTTCCCCTTCCTCCATGGGAACAAATGAAACAGAAAAATATAAACAATTTCAATAATCATAACAGTCCTTTTGACATAAACATACCTCCACAGGACCAGTTACAAAATACTTCACAAAAACTGTCTGAGCAACAACTAACAGAGGACATCAACACCACTCTCCCTGAGCAATAAACAATACTGAGGCATACCCAGAAGTTCTCTCACTGAGCAAAGGAACACTGGCTTATTTTCAGCTGGAGAAGGAGTCTGTAATGGGATACAGCTGTATCCTCTGACGAGAGGGCGTGGTCAGCTCCAATTAGCAATTGGGCCGACCAATCAGCTGCTTGGGGGAATCCAGGAAGCCATTTCCTGAAATACATACACATACGTAACACTATGTTTGGGCCAAATAAAGGGAGATAGAGAGAATTGTAAATACAACCCATGTTTATTTTCCCATTTGTATTTCAACTATTTACACACAATATGACATTTGAAATGTCTTTATTATTTTGGAACTTTGGTGAGTGTAATGTTTACTGTAAATAATTATTTTATTGTTTTTTATCTATTTCACTTGCCAATAAAGCCCCTTAAATTGAAATGAGATAGAGAGGACTGTTTTCACACTTGCTTTGACCACCAGAAGACAGAAAGAGAAGGAAAACAGTTATAAATTGAACATAACCATATGCCAGAAATAGGGACACACAGTAGCCGGTGACCCAACTGTGGTTTCTAACTACTAGGATTTCCCATTGTAGCCAATTCAATTGCAGTAATAACTGATTTTGGGGGAATTCTGTTACGAGGTTGGTAACATATTTTTTGTGTTAATCACTTACTAAATTCTAAACAAATTAGATATCAGTAATAACACTATTTTGTCAGGGTTGCTTATTTCAACATTATTGTGTTTTGATGTTTATCTAATACATTTTAAGATATTCTTAAGATCCTTTTCCATCTGTTTGACCATAAGTATTTGCTTATTCCTAATATTTAGAATATAATTGTAATATTTATATATGCCTTCATTTCTCAAAAATATACTCTTAGCTTTCATTTGACACACTGCTAACAATTTGGGGGTGGAAACCCATTAAATTGAACCTTTCTAGTAATCCAACTCAAACTCAAACTATTTCAGTGTTCAAAACTTAAAGTAATAAGGTGACAATACCCATGTGGTTATCTGCATTATGTATTCAGAACTACTTAAGTTCGTAACCTTAATTACTTTTGTTTTGTTCAAGTAGTAAGTAGCTCTGATTAGTCATTTTTAGTGGGTGTATCTTAATGTTTAACATTATTTTACATATTTTAACAACTTGTTATTTTTATCCACCTTAGCAGGCATTGTTGAGCACAGTACTCATTCCTCTAGCAATAAGTGCAGGTAGAGCTATAAGCATTACAGGCTGCTGTATTAGCCTTTGTCATTAAGAGTGGCAGTCATGACCTTGTTGATGGTGGGAATGGCTTTCCTCATTACTGAACGTCAATTTGTCCAGCGGTTTTGATATCCGTTCATTATGATCAATTACACCTCATAACACAACAAACGGCATACTACTATTTCAGAAATATACTTTTATTTATTCCAACATGCATACAACATTGTGTAAAAGTATCATGAAGTCAAATATATTTGTGAATTACCCACAGTCCTCTAAAAACAGAGTCACATAACGCTATTAAATATTCATATCTTGCAAGAATGTAATAATTCCATAACAGCACAGCACAGATAAATAAACCATTTTTTACTCAAATATCAATGTGTCTGACTACAAATGTTTTACTTTAATTAAAGATATAAAACATAATTTTATAAAGTAAGAACAACATATTTCATAAATGTTAGATATACTTATAAATATTAAACAATCGTAAATTGTAAAAACTTAGCAGAACACAAATAAGTAAAGTTATGTTTACGCAACAACCTAATATTTGTTAACAGTACTGAAAAACATTAAGGGATAAGAAATCTTATTGGCATATGAAATAGTACTACTTTTATTATTTGTTGGAGATGTTAGAGTAGTAACTATCTATTTTCTGAGTTAGGTAGTTCTGTTTTACAGTGCACCAGATTTGACATTTGCTCTTTTGAACTTTGAAACTCATATGAGTCCATTACATGGAAATGCCCTCACCCTTTACCTTTATCTCCACCTTTGTCTTCCTACATCTCTTTCCTTCTCTCTACATATACCTCGCTCTAACCTCTACTCCTGTCTGTACCTCTGTTTCTACCTACCTCTCTACCTCTAGCTACTACTCTCTCTACTTCTCCCTGGCACACTCACACTATTTGTCTCTGTCTCGTAGTCCTATACCCTGCCTTACTTTCACTCGTCCTCTTCCCTTTCTCCTCTCTTTTGCTCTCTAGCGAGAAGGCATGCAGTCATACACTAGGCCTGACACTGGTTGGGTGCGATCGTGCCTTCCTCAAGGTCAAGAGTGCTTAGTGGATATAAAAGAGACAGATGAGCGGAGTCCAAGCAGGATGACAACACAATGCAATTACCGTTGTGGCACAATCTTGTCGTCCACTACAGAGCAATAGAGATAGAGAGCAGAGGGAGTTATAGAGAGAGGGAATTAGAGGGAGGGAGGGAGGGAGGGGGAGGGAGGGAGGGAGGGAGGGTGAGAAAGAGAGGGAGAGAGGGACTAATATCTCACAAACTCAATTTGAACAATCTGGTATCAGCATGAGTGTAACCACGTGATGGGTAGAGACGTACATGCACACACAACTTCTACACACGCACACACACACACACATGCACACGCACACACACACACACACACACACACACACACACGGGAGCGACACAAATCGTCTGATAGGAATTGAAATGGCTCATTAAAGCACCAACGTGATCCAGTGGATGGCTACAGGAGGAGGAAAACAGTGAATGATTGATTCAGTGATACAGAGCGAGCTAGCTTCTTCTCCTTCTCTCTCAGCTCATTAGAAGTGATTTAGAAAGACTACCGAGTGCTGATGCTGGAATAAGAAGGACCCTCTCTTTTGGTGCCTTTCATTCAAACCCTCCCCAGTGACTAAGCATGAAAATGAGACTAAATGAATGTGCATGTTTTTCACGATGTGAAGAGAGATGATACAGTACATGGTAATTTATGAGGGAAAGGGAATAGGTATAATCTCCATCTGGTGTTTTTTTTTTCATTCAGGATTTCATTAGAGTTTGTGATATGTGACATGCCTAAGTGAAGTAATCAGATGAAATTAAATTGTAAAGATCAAAGCACAGCCTTAACATGTTCTAAAGAAGTGCACTACATTGGGAATAGGGTGCCATTTGGGACACAAATAATTTAATATGGATGGCTCAGTATTCACTCCATGTAATGATGGTTATAAAGCCACATATTTCTACGGATTTTATTACTTTATCTCATATGTTAGATGACATTTATTAGATTCCAAATAAATAATAAATAAATAAATAAACAAGTAAATAATCTTGAAAGCCTTTATATTGTAACATATCAATCCAATCCATATATGTTTCCATTTCACAAGTGACCACAAACAATACGGTTTGCCTCCCAAATGGCACCCTATTCCTTATATGGTGCACTAATTTTGACCAGAGCCCTATGGGCCCTGGTGAACAGTAGTACACTGTATAAGAAATAAGGTGTCATTTGGGATTCATCCTTAGGAACACGCAGACCATAGAGTCATTCCATTCAACTCCCATGAGGGGAAATGGCCAATGCCCTGAGGTTATGTCTAATGATGGATTTTATAGGACAGCTTTGAAGTTGAAACCTTCCCTTTTATGGACCCTACTCTCCTCTTACAAACGTCCCTCTTCATTGGGGTGGTGATGGATGATTTTAAGTGGCAATTTTTTTAACAAAAGAGAGAGTGTTTGTTGCAATCCGGGACCTGCTCTTGTTAATTTCCGCTCAACGTGGGCGGACACAGAGCCACACGTGTGTATAGATGTTTTCTAAGACCCCTTGTCCATCTGTTTGACCAGAAATCAAAGCCTTTGCTTATTCGTAATATTTAGGATAGAAAGTGGCAGTTTTTTTTTATATGCTTTAATTTCACACACACAAATATATAGACTATTAGCTTTCATTTGACACCGGATTGTACACGCTCCTATGAACTTCATGTTGTTGCTCATGGGTAATTTTACATGGAAATAACCACAAGTAAGCCTGATTTCCAGTAAGAATTTTTATTAATGAACCTAAGTGGAGTCACAAGGTTGCGGTAATGCAGGGTAAAGAATAAACATTCACGCACCATTGTTGTGTGTCGTGTAGAACATTGTTTTCATTTAAATATTGAGTTATTCAGATTTTGTTACATTAAGAGTCTTATTCTAAAATGAACAATAGTTTTTTCCCCTCATTAATCTACACACAATTCCCCATAACGAAAAAGCGAAAACTAGTTTTTAGATATTTTCTACATATAACTTATTTATGTAACTATTCAGACCCTTTGCTATGTATGAGGCTAAAAATTGAGCTCAGGTGCATCCTGTTTCCATGTTTCTAAAACTTGATTGGAGTCCACCTGTGGTAAATTCAACTTTTATTTAAATTTTTTACCTTTTATTTAACTAGGCAAGTCAGTTAAGAACAAATTCTTAATTTCATTGACAGCCTAGGAACAGTGGGTTAACTGCCTGTTCAGGGGCAGAACAACAGATCTGTATCTTGTCAGCTCTGGGGTTTGAACTTGGAACCTTCCAGTTACTAGTCCAATGCTCTAACCACTAGGCTACCTTGCCACCCCAATTGATTGGATATCATTTGGAAAGGCACATACCTGTCTATATAAGTTCCCACAGTTGACAGTGCATGTCAGAACAAAAAGGTCCCCAAGAACACAGTGGCCTATATCATTCTTAAATGGAAGATGTTTGGAACTACCAAGACTCTTATTAAAGCTGTCTGCCCATCGAAATGGTGGTCACTCTGACAGAGCTCCAGAGTACGTCTGTGGAGATGGGAGAACCTCCCAGAAGGAGAACCATCTCTGCAGCACTCCACCGATCAGGCCTTTATGGTAGTGGCCAGACGGAATACACTCCTCAGTAAATGGCACATGACAGCCCACTTGGAGTTTATCAAAAGGCACCTAAAGACTCTCAGACCATGAGAAACAAGATTCTCTGTTCTGATGAAACCAAGATTGGAGTCTTTGGCCTGAGTGCCAAGCGTCACGTCTGGAGAAAAACTGCCAATATTCCTATAAGGAAGCATGTTGGTGGCAGCATCATGCTGTGAGGATGTTTTTCAGTGGCAGGGACTGGGAGACTAGTCAGGATCGAGGGACAGATGAGCGGAGCAAAGTGCAGAGATATCCTTGATGAAAACCTGCTCCAGAGTACTCAGGACCTCAAACTGGGGCAAAGGTTCACCTTCCAACAGGACAACGACCCTAAGCACACAGCCAAGACAATGCATTAATGTCTTTGGGACAAGTCTCTTAATGACCTTGAGTGGCCTAGCCAGAGCCCAGACTTGAACCCGATCGAACTCGCACACCAAATTGACCGAGCTTGAGAGGATTTGCAGAGAAGAATGGGAGAAACTCCCCAAATACAGGTGTGCCAAGCATGTAGCTTCATACCCAAGAAGACTCAAGGCAGTAATCGCTGCAAAAAGTGCTTCAACAAAATTCTGAGTAAAGGGTCTGAATACTTATGTAAATGTGATGTTTTAGTTTATTATTTTTTATACATTTGCAAACATTTCTAAAAACCTGTTTTTGCTTTGTCATTATGGGGTATTGTGTGTAGATTTATCAGGGGGGACTATTGAATCCATTCAAGAATAAGGCTGTAATGTAACAAAATGTGGAAAAAGTCAAAGGGTGTGAATACTTTTCCAAAGGCACTGTATGCCCCATGTGAGGTCAGGCGGTAGCGGACTGGAACACAGCATTAACGAAAGACAGAATCCAACTCACGCGGAAGTAATTGAGACAGGAAATAGGTGTTGGCATGGGGTCAAGGCACACCAAACCCGCTGGTCCTGAGATTTCACAATTTCCCACAATTCCCCAGTCAGTAACCCCTCCTCCTTCACTCCCTTATCCCTTGAGTTAGAGTGTGCTATCCACCAATCTGTTCTCATCCCTCCTCCTCACCCCCTATGGTGCCCCCTTCTCTCACTCCCTCCTCACCCTCCTCCCCTTCCCTAGCCCAGACATGTCGCAGTAGAGTGACGGCCACACCACAACTCATTGAGCACTTGACCAGTGTTCAGCAGGGTCAGTGAGAAGGGTTAAGTGAGGGGGACAGCAGGAGACACAACAGCTATAGGGATGCATCCCAGATGAGATCTTATTCCATATAGTGCAGTACTTTTGACCAGGGCCCGGGTCAAAGGTAGTGCACTATATAGGGAATTGGTTACCATTTGGGATGCAAGCCACGGCTAGGTTTTGTAAGAGTCTCCTCCTTCGTGAAAGGGAAAGGCGAGAAGGGTAGGGATGGAGGGAGATAGAGATGGAGGCGTTGAGGCAAAGCTCAATCTGGACATCAAACACACACACACACACACACACACACACAACACACACACACACACACACACACACACACACACACACACACACACACACACACACACACACACACTGAGGGAAGGTGATGTAGGTAGTGGGGTGTGGACAGAGAGACCAAAGATGGTAGGTTGAAGGGAGGGATGGAGGGAGGGTGGGAGGCAGATAGGAGACACATCCTGACTATTTCGAGCTCTCTCCTGAGACATCAGTACACGTGGCAACAATATTGCACCAGCCCTCTCTATGTCCTTCTTGTCTTAACATTGCTGAAAGAGGGGTTGTTTGAGTTTGCCTGGCACAATGGAACCAATAGAATAGTCACAAAATGTCAAACCTTGTTCACCCGGCATTCCAAGCATACTCAAGCAAACACTAAAAGCATTTGAAAGATTTGGCAAACATTGCGCTACATATGGAATAGGGTGCCATTTGGGATGCACCCATAGCGTTTCTGATTCCTATTTTGTGCTGAACTGTGAGAGCAAGGTGATGCCAGAGGGGAATGTAGGGGAGAAATAAATTAATAATTTAAAGAATCAGCACAGTCAAAAGGTGATAATTGCCTAAAGTTACAACTTTTCCATTTTCCACCAGCTATTATATCTGAGATCTGCACCAATTAAAATATACCCCTATCACCAAAACCTGTAGCATGTATTGTTACACAGAGCAAGAAGAGGCAGAGTAGAATCAGGGAAACCATGTGTCCCAAACGGCACCCTATTCTCTACATAGTGCACTACTTTTGACCAGAACCTTATGGATGCTGGTCAAAAGTAGCAAACTATATAGGTAAACAGATGCCATTAAGGACACATCCTCAGTAAACCGCACGTTCAGCTTGGGCATGTATGTAAGTTGAATAATAATTATCATTACCTAGTTGCATGATAAATGGAGAGGTGGAGTGGGGTGGGGATGGTGCAGGGGGATGCCAATCTATAAGCCTGCTAATGATTGGTTAGTCATGATTTACTGCTCAGGATGAATATGGGAAACATTTATATCCTCCCCCTGATGGACTCAAGGTCACAACTGATCCCCTGGCTATCCCTTGGGTAATTACACACCACGCAGCAACTTTTACAAGGTGCAAATTATGGGTTGATTGCTGTGATGTTTGATCACAGACATGACTGCAGCAATTATGGACTTTGTCCCAAATGGCACCCTATTTCATATACAGTACACCCCTTTCATCAGAGCGCATAGGGCTCTGGTCAAAACTACTGAGGGAATAGGGTGCCATTTGGGATGTATTTGGGATGCAAAGGAAGTATCCATGTCCAGACCTTGATCTAATACATACGGTTGTCAAATATGTTCAAATACTTGAAGCTGCACTTGATTTAGTTTGCCAGGTACGATGGAGCCAATTGAGAACTAAAAAAGAGCATATTCCAAGTTAAATCAAGCACATCTCAAATAGTATTTGATGTATTTGATCCAGTCTCAAGTCAGTCCATTTTTATTATACATATCCTCTCCCAAACAAATGTTGCAGTGCATTGATGTATTTGACTCTAACTGATGATTCTTCTCTTGAAGCGCTAATAGTGCAATTTCCGTTGCGTGGAACCAACCGTTTTTTTCCGGTGACTAAGGCGACCATGATTGCGTGACGTCACAACATGAATCTTGATGAACATGTCACCAATGGAGGAACAGTCCCCCTGCCAAACAAACCCGCAACCCCCACCATGAGGCGAGAGAAATCCGCTCATCTGATTTACTACCCCTGATCGCTCCGCTTGACCTCGTCATTGTTTAAATGCTCCTGAAGCGTCATTTCCTGCACCATGATTGACTAGGATAGCAGGAAATGAAGCCTGAGAGAGGTGAATTATTGACACCGGTGATTTTGAGAATAATTGAGCGCATTACGCTACGAGGCAGAGCAAAGAGAGTGTGCTGATGTGATGGACTAATGGTGGACACCATCCACCTCTTTCTCTTCTACCCATATATCTGCCCAATTTGTCAGTTAACCTTAAATGTCAAGTTTGAAATTACTACCAGTCAAATATGGAGGCAGGAAATGTAAGCCCTATTAGAGGTGACAATAAACCAAACAACTTGCCTCGTGACCCCAATCCATTTGGATTCCCTGTTTTATTTGCTTCAATTTTAACTCTCAATGTTTGTTTATTCACGACTAGGCTAGTCTTGAATTCAGGGATAGTAGACTTATGACGTTCCATGGTTCACTGAGAACCAGCAGACGATGAGTATGGCCCAAATGGCACCCTATTCCCTATATAGTCAATGTGCTAGGGAACTAATTTGGATGCAAAACAGTGCCATTAATGTGGTGAGTAGGAGAGTGAGATGGGCTCCCCCTGACATGTACTGAATATATGAAATGTTGGTCCTTTGAAGCCGAGTTGCTAGAGCATGGCACTTGCTGGATCTGATTGCAGAGACCACCCATATGTACGACGGCTCCAACGCTCGACACATATGGCAGTTGCTAAAGTCCAACATGTATTACAAAGTTAGACCCAGCCGTGATCTTCCCAATGATGCCTTTCTACCAGACGAACTCAACGAATTTTATACATGTTTTGACAAAAACAACACAGAGCTGTGCACAAGGGCCCCCACCATTACAGACGACTGGGTGATCTCACTCTCCGAGGCTGACATGAGTAACGTTTTTCACTTGGAGGCCGCAGGGCCGGACGGTATTCCAAGGTACTTACAGACCAGCTGGCAGGCATCTTCAACTTTTCCTTGTCTCAGTCTGTAATCCCCACGTCTCAAGTCGACTACTATCATTCCTGTTCTCAAGAACTCTAACGCTACCTGCCACAAGGACTACTGCCATGTAGCGCTAACATCTGTAATCGTGCTTTGAAAAGCTAGGCATGACTCCCATCACCTCCATCATCCTAGACAACCTAGACCCACTACAATTTGCATACCGCCCCAACAGATCTACAGACGATGCAATCTCAATTGCACTCCACACTGCCCTCTCTCACCTGGACAACATGAATACCTATGTAAGAATGCTGTTCATCGACTACAGCTCAATGTTCAACAACATAGTGCATTCCAAGCTCGTCACCAAGCTCAGGACTGAACTGGGACTGAACACCTCTCTCTGCAACTGGATCCTAGACTTTCTGACGGGCCGACCCCAGGGGATGAGAGTATATAGGCAACAACACCTCCGCCATGCTAACCCTCAGCACTGGTCCCCCCAGGAGTGTTTGCTTATACCCCTCCTGTACTCCCTGTTTAACCACGACTGTGTGGCCACGAATGACTCCAACTCTATCATCAAGTTTGCTGATGACATGAAGATGGAAGGCCTGATCTCCAATGGTGATGAGACAGCCTACAGTGTGGAGGTCACAGAACTGGCAGGGTGCCATGACAACAACCTCTCCCTCAAAATAAGAACGACCAAGGAGCTGATTCTGGCTGAAACGATTTGGCATGGCCCCTCATATCCTCAGGAACTTTTATAGCTGCACCATTAGCATCCTGACTGTATCACTGCCTTGTATGGCAACTGCACCACCTGCAACCGGAAGACCCTAGAGCGGGTGGTGCAGACAGCCCATCGCATCACATGTGGGTGAGCTTCCAGGCCCGAAAAATTGCCTAAGACTTCAGCAAACTGAGACATGGACTGTTCTCCATGCTCCGGTCCGGCAGGCGGTACCAGTGCATCAAGGCTTAGACCAACAGACACCTAAACAGCTTCTATCCCCTGGCCATAAGTCTGTAAAATGGCTAACAACTACTGCTTTCCCTCTCCCACAGACTGTCCACACTGCTTATACTGGATGTCCTTCCACAGGTCTCTACCCACTCACACACAACCTACGCTGCTGCTAAAATTATTATTGATTCGATGTATTACTCCATTACGATGTTGTCCATTGATTATTGATTTCCATTACAATAATTATTTATTTATTTATTTATCCTGCTACCGCTCACTGTTATTCCTATTTATGTGTATATATTACCATTGGTGTATTACCATAAGTATTTGTATGTTCCTGCTACCAATCACTTTTCAACCCTGTTTACATGGCTATCCTACTACCAGTCACTTTTTATGTATAAACCCACCTCAACCACTCCAGTAACACGACACAATAAATCATGTACTGGCACTGACCTGTACAGTGCATTCGGTAAGTATTCAGACCCCTTGACTCTTTCCACATTTTTTTACGTTACAGCCTTATTCTAAAATGGATTTAATTGTTATTTTCCTCATCAATATACACACAATACCCCATAATTAACAAACCAAAAATAGGTTCTTAGAAATATTTGCAAATGTATTTAACCTACAAGACTGATATTAAAGGGTCTAAATATAAGTATTCAGCTATTTTTAGGTCTCTAAAGATTTGATCAGGTTCTAAGACCGGGCTCATGCTGGGCCACGCAAGGACATTCAGAGACTTGTCCCAAAGCCACTCCTGCTTTGTCTTGGCTGTGTGCTTAGGGTTGTTGTCCTGTTGGAAGGAAAACCTTTGCCCTAGTCTGAGGTCCTGAACACTCTGGAGCAGATTTTCATCAAGATCTCTCTGTATTTTGCTCCATTCATCTCTCCCTCGATGCTGACTAATCTCCCAGTCCCTGCCTCTGAAAAACATGATGCTGCCACCAACATGCTTCGTTGTAGGAATGGTGCCAGGTGTCTTCCAGACGTGACGCTTGGCATTCAGGCCAAAGAGTTCCATCTTGGTTTCATCAGACCAGAGAATCTTGTGCCTTTTGACAAACTCCAAGCGGGCTGTCATGTGCCTTTTGCTGAGGAGTAAAGGCTTGCTTGGTGGAGTGCTGCAGAGATGGTTGTCCTTCTGGAAGGTTCTCCCATCTCCACAGAGGAACTCTGGAGCTTTGTCGGAGTGACCATCAGGTACTTGGTCACCTCCCTGAACAAGGCCCTTCTCCCCTTATTGCTCAGTTTGGCCGGGCGGCCAGCTTTTGGAAGAGTCTCGGTGGTTCCAAACTTCTTCATTTTAATAATCATGGAGGCCACTGTGTGTTTTGGACCTTCAATGCTGCAGGAATGTTTTGGTACTCTTCCTCAGATCTGTGCCTCGATACAATCCTGTCTCGGAGCTCTACGGACAATTCCTTCGACCTCATGGCTTGGTTTTTGCTCTGACATGTACTGTCAACTGTTGGACTTTATATATATTTGAAATCAATTGAATTTGCCACAAGGGGACTCCAATCAAGTTGTAGAACCATCTCAATGATAATCCATGGAAACAGGATACATCTGAGCTCAATTTTGAGTATAAAACAAAGGGTCTGAATACTTATGTAAATAAGGTGTTTTTTGTATTATTATTTTTATAAAGTTGCTAGCATTTCTAAAAACTTGTTTTCACTTTGTCATTATGGGGTATTGTGTGTAGGTTGATGTGGAAAATGTTTGATTTAATCCATTTTAGAATAAGGCTGTAACGTAACAAAATGTGGAAAAAGTTAAAGTGTCCAAAAACTTTCCGAATGCACTGCATATACTTGCATTATCATGTTTCCTTAACTCTTAGTATGTGTTTTTTTATAATTGATTTTGAATTTGATATGTTATTATTATTATTATCACTACATTGTTGGGAAAGAGCGCTCATGTTAAGATTTTCACTGTACTTTTGTACACCTGTTTTATCCTGTGCCTGTGAGGAAGAAATGTTGAAACATTAACCTTGAAATATACGCACTCGTGACTAAGTCGCTTTGTATTTTGAATAGAATATTTGAAACAGTCCAAATAACTGTGACTAAACTAGTACACTGCATTACAAGGATATGGTTGACACAACAGTTGATATTGTGACATATGTATTTTTACACGGTTAATGCATGCAAATCTGTAGGAAGATTTCAGCCTTCCTTCCAAGGGAGAGAGAGAAAAATAGAATAGAATGATGAGATGAGGGATAGCGAAATGGAACTCAAATCCCCCTGAGTATAATATGGGGATCTGGCTAACATAAGATCCTTGAGGTAATGCAATTTAAGTTGGAAGGAAAAAACGTCAGGGTAATCTCATCAGCCTGTCAGAGGGAGGGATGTCAGACGTAGCCTGTGGCGAGCCTCCAGCAGTGGCATCTCCTGTCCTTCTCCTCCTCAGCCGGCCTTCTCTCTTTCTCTCTCTCCTTTTCTCCAGGCTAAATGCTAACTACATCACCATTCCTGTGCCACCAAATCCCCCCCAACCACACAGAGAGAGAAAGCCAGACAGACAGACATGGAGGATATGTGCATAAACAGCTGAAACATGTACTGTGTGTCACAAATGGCAAACTATTTCCTTTATACTGCAATACTTTTATCCAGGACCCATTGGGTTCGGGTCTAAAGTAGTGCACTATATAGGTAATATGGTGCCATTTGGGACAAACACATAAGCAAGCTTTCAGGGACAAGTCTGGGTCTGGAAGTACTATATGTCTTATGTGCCGTCAGCAAGAATGGGTGAGGGTTGGTTTTAATAATTCATTATGAATTAGGGAGCCTGATGTAACCTTACCATATTTCCTTGACTTTGCTCTTTAAAAGGCCTGTCCATATGGAGATAGGCTCAGGAAATCATTGGTCCTTAAGTCCTGAGGGCATTGAGGCAGGGACTATGTGGGGATCCCTAGGGTGGGCTGGAGTGCGGGGGGTAGGGCTACCCAGATGGAGGAGGGGTGACCCTTTCAGTGAGGGGAACAGAAAGCTTTGGGGCTGGGCCAGTACTGAGGTCACTATCCTTTTGAGCAGTGTATCTCAGCACAGAGACCCAGTCACAGAGGGAGAGTGAGGATTTACTGTACATCATAGGAATAGGGGAATTTCTCTTCTATTACATAAAGGGATGATAGTCAATTAAAATGTCAAATAAAAAAGGTTGCATACAGATGTTTTAAATAGATTATGGCACGTGCAGTAAAATCTTTGTTTCAAATCAAATCAAATGTTATTTGTCACATGCGCCAAATACAACCTTAAATGCTTACTTACAAGCCCTTAATTAACCAACAATGCAGTTCTAATAAAATACTTTAAAAAAGTAAGAGATAAAAATAACAACTGTGCAGTTAATACCTAACAATACATAACAAACGATACACACAAATACAAAAAATACAAATAAATGTATGAAGAAATATCAGGAAGAGCAATGTTAGAGTCCAGAATATAAAGATATATTGTGCCTTCGGAAAGTATTCAGACCCCTTGACTTTTTGTTATGCTACAGCTTTATTCTAAAATGTATGAACTTGTTTTTTTTCTCCTCCTAAATCTACACACAATACCCCATAATAACAAAGCAAAAACAGGTTTTTAGAAATGTTTGCTGATTTATAAAAATAAAAAAAAATAGATGTAAATATCACATTTACATAAGTTTTCAGACCCTTTACTTTTGTTTTGTTGAAGCCCTTTGGCAGGGATTACAGCATTGAGTTGTCTCGGGTATGATCTGGAAATCAGCATTTGTCCTACCACTTTTAAAAGGGGGAGATCAAACTCTTTTAAATAATTATAGGCCAATCTCAAAGCTGTCACCTCTAGTGAAAATACTTGTGACTATTTGAAAATACTCGTGAGTGAACAGCTAAAATAGTTTTTATTTACTAACTCTATTTTATCAATGTACCAATCGGGCTTCAGGAAGAAGCATAGCACAATTACAGCAGCCATGGAGGTGTTAAAAGATATCACTGAAGCCCTTGGCAAAAAACAGCACTGTATCAATCTAAGGCTTTTGACACAGTTGATCATGCTATACTAAGGCAGAGATTGTTGAGTGTTGGTATTTCAGAGCATGCAGTTGCATGGTTTGCTAACTATCTGTCTGATAGAACTCAGTGCACTCAATTTGATGGGCTTATGTCTGTTACATTGTCTCTCTTTAATGGTGTGCCCCAAGGCTCTCTACTTGGTCCTCTCTTATTCACTATTTATATCAATGATTAAGACAAAAATGTCCAAAATGTGCAACTTCATTTTTATGCTGATGATACTGTTATTTACTGTTGTGCCTCGTCTCTTACAAAAGCTTTCCAGAACTTGGAAACTGCTTTTTATACTGTTCAACATACCTTGTGTCAATTGAAGCTTATCCTCAATACTGGCAAAACTAAACTAATGGTGTTTTCTAAAGCAAGAAATAGACCTCTGAACCTTTCACCTATTACTACCTGTCAGGGCAAAGAGATTGAAGTTGTAACCTCATATAAATATCTTTGAATTTTAATTGATTACGGCCTCTCTTTTAAATTGCATATTCAACAACTTACAAAAAAATTGAAGCTGAAATTTGTATTTTATTTTAGGGATAAGTCCTGTTTTTTTAAGCCAGAAGGAGGCTAGTATCAGCTACATTTATGCCTTTACTAGACTATGGGGATATTTTATATATGAATGCTTCCGCTCAGTGTTTGAGATCAATTGACACCCTTTAACATGGCACTTTGAGATTTATTTTAAACTTCAAAACCCTTACATACCACTGCACTTTGTATACCAAGGTTGGCTGGCTTTCTCTAGTTACTCGTAGGCTCAGGCACTGGTATACTTTTATTTACAAAGCCATTTTGGGTTTGCTATCTTTTTATTTGGGCATTTTTATTGTTCAGAAATATGGTGGGTACTCTCTTCGTTCGCTGGACTTTATCCTGCTAACTGTTCCAAATGTTCAAACTGAATTTGGTAAAAGGGCTTTTCATGTACACTGTGCCATCGTTTTGGAACGCCTTACAAAATACTTTTAAACTGGAAGAACTTGTTACGGTTTTCTTCCGTCGAAAGAGAGGAGGACCAAAATGCAGCGTGGTTATCTTTATACATCTTTAATGAAGATGATAAATGAACAATATACAAAAACAAGAAACGTGAAAAACCGAAACAGCCCTATCTGGTGCAACAAACACAGAGACAGGAACAATCACCTACAAAATACTCAAAATAAATGGCTGCCTAAATATGGTTCCCAATCAGAGACAACGATAAACACCTGCCTCTGATTGAGAACCACTCCAGGCAACCATAGACTTTCCTAGATTACTATACTACACACAACCCCATACATCTAATAAACCCCTAAACAGGACAAGACACATCAATCACCCATGTCACACCCTGGCCTGACCAAAATAATAAAGAAAACACAAAATACTAAGGCCAGGGCGTGACACTACCCCCCCCCCCCAAAGGTGCCGACTCCCGACCACACACCGAAACCCATAGGGGAGGGTCTGGGTGGGCGTCTGTCCACGGTGGCGGCTCTGGCGCTGGACGTGGACCCCACTCCATCCTTGTCTTTGTCCACCTCGTTAGCGTCCTTAGATTGGCGACCCTCGCCGCCGACCTTGGCCTACTAACCTGCCCCACTGGACTGAGGGACAGCTCGGGACTGAGGGGGAGCTCGGGACTGAGTGGTAGCTCGGGACTGAGGGGTAGCTCGGGATCGAGGGGTAGCTCGGGACTGAGGGGTAGCTCGGTACTGAGAGGATGCTCGGGACTGAGAGGAAGCTCAGGACTGAGAGATAGCTCAGGCAGGGTGACGGCTCTGGCAGATCCTGGCTGAATGGCTTCTCTGGCAGATCCTGGCTGAATGGCGGTTCTGGCTGCTCCATGCTGACTGGCGGCTCTGGCTGCTCCATGGTGACTGGCGGCTCTGGCGGCTCCTTGCAGACTGGCGGCTCTGGCGGCTCCTTGCAGACTGGCAGCTCTGGCAGCGCCGGACAGGTGGGAGACTCCGGCAGCGCCGGACAGGCGGGAGACTCCGGCAGCACCGGACAGGCGGGAGACACCGGCACCGCCGGACAGGTGGGAGACTCCGGCACCGCCGGACAGGCGGGAGACTCCGGCAGCACTGGACAGGCGAGGCGCACTGTAGGCCTGGTGCGTGGTGCTGGCACTGGTGGTACTGGGCTGAGGACACGCACAGGAAGCCTGGTGTGGGGAGCTGCCACCGGAGGGCTTGTGTGTGGAGGTGGTACTGAAAAAAACGGACCGTGCAGGTGCACTGGAGGTCTTGAGCACCGAGCCTGCCCAACCTTACCTGGTTGAATGCTCCCGGTCGCCCTGCCAGTGCGGCGAAGTGGAATAGCCCGCAGTGGGCTATGCAGGCGAACCGGGGACACCGTGCGCAAAGCTGGTGCCATGTAAGCCGGCCCAAGGAGACGCACTGGAGACCAGATGCGTAGAGCCGGCTTCATAGCACTTTGCTCGATGCTCTAGCCCGGCCGATACGCGGAGCTGGTATGTACCGCACCGGGCTATGCACCCGCACTGGGGACACCGTGCACTCCAAAGCATAACACGGTGCCTGCCTAGCCCCCCAGTAAGCACAGGAAGTTGGCTCAGGTCTCCTACCTTGCTTCGCCATACTTCTTGTGTGCCACCCTCAATACATTTTTGGGGCTGACTCTCGGGCTTCCATCCGAGCCGCCGTGCTGCCTCCTCATACCAGCGCCTCTCCGGTTTTGCCGCCTCCAGCTCTTCTTTGGGGCGGCGATATTCTCCTAGCTGTGCCCAGGGTCCTTTTCCGTCCAAGATTTCCTCCCAAGTCCAGAAATCTTGATTTCGCTGCTCATGCTGCCGCTAGAAAGACAAGACACATAAATCACCCATGTCACACCCTGGCCTGACCAAAATAATAAAAAAACACAAAATACTAAGTCCAGGGCGTGACACGATTGGTATTTGATGAATGATGAATGATCTTGAGACTGATTCCCTGACCTGTCAATGCTTTTAATTTGCTGTTTATGATTTTGTTATACTGTTGTGAATTTTATGGTTTCTACTAGATTACTTGTAGTTTTTCATGTTGTTTGTCTGTAATTTTTGTAATGACTTGGTGCTGCCTATCTTGGCCAGGACGCTCTAGATAAAGACATTTTAAATCTCAATGAGCCCTTCCTGGTTAAATAAAGGTTAAATAAAGGTTAAATAAATACAAAATGATGCACCTGTATTTGGGGAGTATCCAATTATTCTCTGCAGAAGTTCTGTCAGGTTGAATGGGGAGCGTTGCTGCAGAGCTATTTTCAGGTCTCTCCAAAGATGTTAGATTGGGTTCAAGTCCGGGCACTGCCTGGGCTACCCAAGGACATTCAGAGACATGTCCTGAATTCACTCCTGCGTTGTCTTGGCTGTGTGCTTAGGGTCGTTGTCCTTTGCCCCAGGCTGTCCTGAGTGCTCTGCAGCAGGTTTTCATCAAGGATATCTCTGTAATCTTCTCCATTCATCTTTCCCTCCATCCTGACTAGTCTCCCAGTTCCTGCAGCTAGAAAACATCCCCACAGCATGGTGCTGCCACCGCCATGCTTCACCGTAGAGATGGTGCCAGGTATCCTCCATTCAGGCCAAATAGTTCAATCTTGGTTTCATCAGACCAGAGAACTTTGTTTCTCATTGTCTGAGAGTCTTTAGGTGCCCATCGGGATCTTGGTCACCTCCCTAAACAAGGCCCTTCTTCCCCGATTGCTCAGTTTGGACAGGTAGCCAGCTCTAGGAAGAGTCTTGGTGGATCAAAAATTCTTCCATTTTAGAATGATGGAAGCCAATGGGTTATTCGGGACCTCCAATGCTGAAGACATGTTTTGGTACCTTTCCCCAGATCTATGCCTTGACACAGTCCTGTCTCTGAGTTCTTTGACATTTCCTTCAACCTCATGGTTTGGCTTTTGCTCTGACATGCACTGTCAACTGTGGGATCTTATATAGACAGGTGTGTGCCTTTCCAAATCATGTCCAATCAATTGAATTTACTACAGTTGGAGAAACATCTCAAGGATGATCAATGATAACAGGATGCACCTGAGCTCAATTTCGAGTCTCATTTTCTGTCATATACTTTTAATAAATGTGCAAAAATGTCTAAAACCTGTTTTCGCTTTGTCATTTTGGGGTATTGTTTGTAGATTGCTGAGGATTTCTTTGTATTTAATCAATTTTAGAATAAGGCTGTAAGGTAACAAAATGTGGAAATGCCAAGGGATCGGAAATCTTTCCGAATGCACTGTATGTGATGGTGTATTATAGAAATGATGGACAGTATATGAATAGAACAGGTGCGTACAGCAATAGTTATATAGGATGAGCCTTGACTTGAATACAGTATATAGATATGAAGTTGGTAAAAGAGTATGTAAACACTTTTAACGTGACCTGTGGTCAATGACTATGTACATAGGGCAGCAGTCTCTAAGGTGCATGATTGAGTACCTGTTTGGTAGCCGGCTAATAATAGTGACTAAAATTCAGGGCAGAGTTAGTTAAAATGATGTAAATGTTAACCAGTCCTGTCAGACATGTTAATACACATGTGAGAAAACATACAGCAAATCTGTTTAAATCAGTCTCCTCTGTTGTCAAAAAGTTGGATGACTGACCTAAATAAGAAGCCCTGGCTGTACTGTAATGTGACTGTGCTTGGCTTGCTAACTCCAGGCTTTTTGGGAAAGGTGTCACTCCATAAGTCAACATATCAGGTCCGATGCCTTGTGGACATGGGAGGCAGAGGGAAAAAAAGTGGCTGTGCAGCATATTAGAGAAGCAGATAAAGCCAGATTGTGATGTATTGATCATATATGGGCATCGCTTCCTTCTCTCGAACAGTACCTGCAGGTTTGTCAACATGCAATGCAGGACAAAGGGGGTTTGATGCAGGACTGATGCATGTCTACACTGATCAGATCTGTCATTAACATTTGTGATTGGGCATGTCCAGACATGTAGAACTATACCGCACAGAAATGCACAGAACAATAGAACAGAGCTCACCCCCCCTCTCTCTCATCAGGAAGACACTGAGGTTTTGTTGTCTTTCTCATTTATTCAAAGCTGAAAGCCAGCAGTCTGGTGCCATCATTAATAATGCTACCTGTCCCAGACCTGCTGTTTTCAACTCCCTAGAGGCAGCAGGAGTGGTAGAGATACTCTGAATGATCGGCTATGAAAAGCCAACTGACATTTACTCCTGAGGTGCTGACCTGTTGCACCCTCTACAACCACTGTGATTATTATTATTTGACCCTGCTGGTCATTTATGAACATTTGAACATCTTGGCCATGTTCTGTTATAATCTCTACCCGGCACAGCCAGAAGAGGACTGGCCACCCCACATAGCCTGGTTCCTCTCTAGGTTTCTTCCTGGGCTCTGGCCTTTCAAGGGAGTTTTTCCTAGCCACCCTGCTTCTACAGCTGCATTGCTTGCTGTACATTACATTTGTTTTGGAGGTGTTCAGAACAAGGTTAGAGAAAGCTTGTTGGACACTAACAAAGTTTGTTGTAGAGCATTTTAAACATAATCTGGGGAGGGGCCAGCTGAGTATAAGACTGTATCATCTGCATATAAATGGATGAAAAGCTTTCTACTGCCTGAGATATGTTTTTGATGTAAATTGAGAAGAGAGTGGGGCCTAGGATCAAGCCTTGGGGTAATCCCTTTGTGACAGGCAGTGGCAGATTTTCTGATTTTATACACTGCACTCTTTGAGAGAGGTAGTTATCAAACCAGGCCAATGACACCTCAGAGACACCAATACTCCTTAGCCGGCCCCACAAGAAAGGAATGGTCTACTGTATCAAAAGCTTTGGCCAAGTCAATAGAAATAGCAGCACCACATTGCTTAGAATCATGGGCAATGGTGACATCATTGAGGACCTTTAAGGTTGCAGTGACACATCCATAACCTAAGCAGAAACCAGATTGCATACCCGAGAGAATACTATAGACATAAAGAAATCCAGTCAGTTGATTATTGACAAGGTTTTCCTACACCTTTGATAAACTGGGCAAAATAGAACTGTTGAGATCAGCTTGATCCCCTCCTTTAAGAGGTTAAATAATGGATGAACCATGGCTGCTTTCCAAGCAATGGGAACCTCCCCAGAGAGGAGAAACAGGTTAAAAAGGTTTAGTTGATAGAACAATAAGAAGGAGAGTTCCAAACCTCTCTGTCAATAACAGCAAGTTTTCAGTTTTCCCCTCCCCACTCACAGTTCAAGCAACATTCTTGCTTGAGTTACCCAGAAAGGATTTGCTATTGAGATTTTTTTGTTAAATCTCTGTTGGGTCTTTAACTGACTTGCCTAGTTAAATAAAGGTTAAATAAAATATAAATAAATAAAATAATTATCGCCTGATGATGACAAAACTACTTCCATCCAAAAAAGAGTGACATTTCAGGTGTTTTTTACAAACAGCTCTTACACTAAAAAGGGCATTATCATAATTTTCACAATTTGTTTGGAGGATATATTGACTTTGTCTCGGGCCAAACACCGGCTTTGAGGGCATTATCATTTAAATATACAACACAGGTAAATCAAGTGTTTGACTTCACTGGGCCTTTAAAGTAATAGCAAGGAATGGGATAAAACACATTCCAGTTATCCAGTTATCTTTCCAAGCAAAGACCCTTACAGACAAAAAACATGAATTTCACATGTTTCACATGTGATCACATGGAATTACATGTTATTGTATGTGAAGTTAATGTGATAACATGTGACAACATGTAAAAACAACATGTGAAAACATGATCTCATGTGACATAAATGAGACAGGGGAATGCAACATTTCAACAAAGTTTTTCACATGTGACAGATTGATATCCAAGTGTAGATTTCCACGTGTACTGCAAATGAAATTTTCACCTGTGAAAGTTTTTGACATGTGAAACTACAAATTTCAAGTCAAAAGTGTAAGAATACTGGTGAAATCAGTTATTGACATATACATGGTGGTGTAGCGGGAAGAGCAAAATGCCATGAATCAAATCAAACTTTATTTGTCACATGCGCCGAAAACAACAAGTGTAGACAATACCGTGAAATGCTTACAAGCCCTTACCCAACAATGCAGTTCAAGAAAGAGTTTTTTATTTACCAAGTAAACTAAAGTAAAGATAATAGAAAGTAACACAATAAAATAACAATAACGAGGCTATATACAGGGGGTACCGGTACCGAGTCAATGTGCGGGGTTACAGGTTTGTTGAGGTAATTTGTACATGTAGGTAGGGGTAAAGTGGCTATGCATAGATAATGAACAGTGAGTAGCAGCAGTGTAATAACAAATGGAGGGGTGGTCAATGTAAACAGTCCGGGTGGCCAGTTGATTAATTGTTCAGCAGTCTTATGGCTTGTGGGTAGAAGCTGTTAAGAACCCTTTTGGTCCTAGACTTGGCACTCTTGTACCGCTTGCCATGTGGTAGAAGAGAGAACAGTTTATGACTTGGGTGACTGGAGTCTTTGACAATGTTTTGGGCTTTCCTCTGACACCGCCTTATATATAGGTCCTGGATGGCAGGAAGCTTGGCCCTAGTGATGTACTGGGCCGTACGCACTATCCTCCATAGCGCCATACGGTCAGATGCCGAGAAGTTACCATACCAGGCGGTGAGGCAACCAGTCAGGATGCTCTCGAAGGTGCAGCTGTAGACCGTTTTGAGGATCTGTGGACCCATGCCAAATCTTTTCAGTCTCTTGAGGGGAAAAGGTGATGTCATGCCCTCTTCACAACTGTCTTGGTGTTTTTGGACCATGACAGTTTGAAGGGGATCTGGACACCAAGGAACTTGAAACTCTCGACCTGCTCCATTACAGCCCAGTAGATATTAATGGGGCCGTTTCCTGAAGTCCACGATCAGCTCTTTTTTCTTGTTCACATTGTCCTGGCACCAAACTGCCAGGTCTCTGACTTCCCTCCTATAGGCTGTATCATCATTGTCGGTAATCAGGCCTGTTGTGTCGTCAGCAAACTTAAAGATGGTGTTGGAGTCGTGCTTGGCCACACATTCATGGGTGAACAGATAGTACAGGAGGGGACTAAGTACGCACCCTTGAGGGACCCCAGTATTGAGGATCAGCGTGGCAGACGTGATGTTGCCTACCCTTACCACCTGGGGGAGGCCCGTCAAGAAATCCAGGATCCAGTTACAGATGGAGGTGTTTAATCCCAGGGTCCTTAGCTTAGTAATGAGCTTTGTGGGCACTTTTGAGTTGAGCTGAGCTGAGCTGTAGTCAATGAACAGCATTCTCACATAGGTGTTCCTTTTGTCCAGGTGGGAAAAGGCAGTGTGGAGTGTGATTGAGATTGTGTCACCTTTGGATCTGTTGGGGCGGTATACAAATTGGAGTAGGTCTATGGTAACCGGGATGATGTTGTTGATGTGAGCCATGACCAGCCTTTCAATACACTTTACTACCAATGTGATTGCTATAGAGTGGTAATCATTTAGGCAGGTTTCCTTCGCTTCCTTGGGCACAGAGACTATGGTGGTCTGCATGAAACATGTAGGTATTATAGACTCGGTCAGGGAGAGGTTGAAAATGTCAGTGAAGACACTTGCCAGTTGGTCAGCACATGCTTTAAGTGCACATCCTGGTAATTTGTCTGGCCCCACGGCTTTGTGAATGTTGACCTGGTAAAAGGTCTTGCTCACATCGGCTACCAAGGGAGTTCTCACACAGTCGTCCAGAACAACTGGTGCTCTCATGCATGCTTCAGTGTTGCTTTCCTCGAAGAGCTCATAAAAGGCATTTGGCATGTCTGGTAGGCTCGCATCACTGGGCAGCTCGCTGCTAGGTTTCCCTTTGTAGTCCGTAATAGTTTTCATGCCCTGCCACATCCGACGAGCGACAATCTTAATCCTGTATTGACGCTTTGCCTGTTTGATGGTTTGTCTGAGGGCATAGCGGGATTTCTAATAAGCGTCTGGTTTAGTGTCCCGCTCCTTGAAAGCAGCAGTTCTAGCTTTTAGCTCAATGCGGATGTTGACTGTAATCCATGGCTTCTGGTTGGGATATGTACGTACAGTCACTGTGAGGACGATGTCATCGATGCAGTTATTGAGGAAGCCGATGACTGAGGTGGTATACTCCTCAATGACATTGGATGATTCCCGGAACATATTCCAGTCTGTGCTAATAAAACAGTCCTGTAGCATAACATCCATGTCATCTGACCCCTTCCATATTGAGCAAGTCACTGGTACTTCCTGCTTTAGTTTTTGCTTGTAAGCAGGAATCAGAAGGATAGAATTATGGTCAGATTTGCCAAATGGAGGGCAAGGGAGAGCTTTATATGCATCTCTGTGTGTGGAGTAAAGGTGATCTAGAGTTTTTTTCCTCTAGTTGCACATGTGACATGCTGGTAGAAACTAGGTATAACAGATATAAGTTTGCCTGCATTAAAGTTCCCTCCCACCAAGAGCGCCGCTTCTGGATGAGCATTTTCTTGTTTGCTTATGGCGATATACAGCTCATTGAGTGCGGTCTTCGTGCCAGCATCGGTTTGTGGTGGTAAATAGACGACTACGAGTAATATAGATGAGAACTCTCTTGGTAGAGTGTGTGGTCTACAGCATATCATAAGGTACTCTACCTCAGGCGAGCAATACGTCGAGACTTCTTTAATATTAGACGTCGTACACCAACTGTTATTGACAAATAGACTAACACCCCCGTCCCTTGTCTTACCAGACGTAGCTTCTCTCTCCTGCCGATGCATGGAAAATCGTGCCAGCTCTATATTGTTTCTGTCGTCGTTCAGCCAGGTAAAACTTAAGATATTACCGTTTTTAACTTCTTTGGGGTACCCCCCTTCTTCTCAATTTCCGCCTAAAGACATAACCTAATCTAACTGCCTGTAGCTCAGGCACAGAGGCAAGATATGCATATTCTTGATATCATTTGAAAGGAAACACTCTCTGAACTTTTTGGAAATGTGAATTGAATGTAGGAGAATATAACACAATAGATCTGGTAGAAGAAAATACAAGGAAATAAACATACGTTTTCTGTTTTTAATTGTTGCTGCATCATCTTTCAAATGACCAATAACAGCCAAACATAAAGATAGGATGCTGTGGATGATTTGACTGAAGAACATAAGATGGCAACAATGGCTGAGCAAAGTTTTGAACAGATAACTTCAAAAATGAGCGAGCTACATGACATTGAGCATGAAGTCACCCAGGTGTCCCACACAAATGTACCCAAATGTACCCAAGTTGCCGAATCGGTACAGTGAAACATTTTGGAGGAAATAACTATATACAAAATACATAAATGCTATTCTAACACACCCCCCAAAACATATATATATAAAAAATAAAAATAAAAATAATAATAGAACAAACAATTAACAAGGGTAACTGTTTAAATATTTTCTATTTACAATATTGTGAAGATCCTCAGTCCTCTACACAATATTGTGCTGCTGGTGCCATGGCCCATAGCAGTCTCTTTCTGCTGTGAAGCAAAGGCTTACTGAACAGGTGGTGCAGGTGATGGGGCATTTCCTGTGACAAAGGGCACAACAATGTCTCCCTACAGTGCCCGTTTTGCCCTGAGGAACATTCATGCCTACAGAGATGAATCTGGGCAGGTGAACACCACTGGTTGGAGCAGAAGGGACAGAAGGTGCTGCAGTGGACTTGCTGTAGCTAGCAAGCTCCTGGATGAGCAGCTCCCTGAAGGCTAGCTGTGAGATGGGGGGCTGTCCATAGCTCTTGGCCAGTTCCTTCTGGAGGATGAAGGAATTCACCACAGCAATGTCAATGAAATGATAGAAACATGTCCGGAGAACATTGTAGTATCCTATCAGCGCATCTGACAAGTCCACACCTCCCATGCTCTTGTTGTAGTCCTTCACAGCAGCTGGACCGGGGACACTTTTTGTGGTCCATGCCCCGGCACCGTCCTTCATACGCCTGACGACGTGATCTCCACTGAAGGACTTGTGGATACTGGAGCACATGACCACCTCTCTGGTGTCCATCCAGTTCACAAAGAGCAGGCCATCTTCACGGATCCCATCGCATGGTACCCCGCTCAGCCCGCTTAGGCATGTCCTTCACCTTTGTCTTTGGAGAGCCCACTCAGTTGGTCCGAATGGTGCCACAAGCACACACATCCCGCTATCTCAGCTCTGTAAACAGGGTAGGGCTTATGTAGAAGTTGTCCACAAACAGTTTGTAGCACTTCCCCAGCAGTTGAAAATCCAATAACTCCATAACGGAATCATAACTCAGTCCATTACCGGTAGCAAAACTGTTTTGCCCCTCATAAACAAAAAAATTGCAAGTGTAGGCACACACAGAATCAGCCAAAACAAACTGTGTGTATACCCATGTGGTTGGTTTGTTATGCATGTATTGTTTGAGGCTGATTCTGGCCTTTGAGGCTACCATCCTCTCATGGATGGACAGGGCTGAAAATAGGTCTTGCAGGCCTCAACAATGTTTGCACCACCTATCAAACCTTGGTGTGCCTCTCTTCTTGTCATTCTCCTTCATCAACTTCTGGGTCACTGATGTGAAGCGCCCGTGAGATAGTCAGAAACCTTTTACAAGACATGACAGTCATGGGGACAGGCAGTTGATAGAGAGCTGACGTTTTCCAGTAGTCCCTTAGAGTTTTCAACTTCACCAGCCCCATGTAAATGACCATTGAAAAGTAGCAGAAAAGGTCTGACATGGAAATGGTCTTCCATGCCTCTTTCTTTCCTACCTGCTTCTTAGCCCCATACTTTTTGGTGTTCGACAACCAGGGAATCAACAACTGACAAGGTAAAAAACAGTTGAAAAAGTTGAAGGGGGCTGTACTTTGCAGTCATGTCTAGTTGAGGTCCTGGCTGCCTTTTGGGTCTAAAAACTGGTGGATTTGGTTCCACATCATCTTCTAACACTGAGTGCCAATGACTCTCTGGCCTTCTGTCTCCAGGTTTCTCTCTTCCCCACCCCCGCTTCTTTGTCACTGACTTCACATCTCTAGATGGCCAGGTAGGTGTGGAGCTGGAGACAGCGAAGGTCCGGCTGGATGAACCAGCTTCAGAGGGAGATGGACACCTAGACATTGGCGGCTCATAATCAAAATCACTGCCACTGTAAAATATTTAAAAAATCAGTAACAATACTTTCACGTATGAGCCCTATATATATATATATAGAGTACAGGGAACATAATCACTATGGTGAAGTGGTGAAGGGCTGTTCCATTCCATGTTTATGTAAAATACATTTTAAAAATACATCACACACACACACACACACACACACACAGTATAGCCAATGTCATTACAGATGATATTTTATATATTGCAAATAAAATAAGAAAATATTTTAAAAAATATCAAATGAATAATATTTGATATTATTAATTTCAAACAATGACATTAGCATTAGAATTTACCAATCCAGCATGGCATCCTCGCCATGCAGAAACATACATGTCTTCCGCCTGGGAGTCAAAACTAGCTTCCCTGAAAGATTTATCTTCCTGAAGCAACTCGGTCTCGCTGTATCTATCTATCTATTTTCAAACGTATAGCCATTACATATTGCTGTTTACCTCAGCTCATTGGCTATCTTCCAAGCTATGTTTCAAGATGATCAGTGGTCATTGGGCCAAAATACAGTCAATCAACGATAGACCGGTCCTATCATTGGTGTGCAATGATGTCATTGATTGGTGTCTTCAAATCGGTTTGTTTCGGTCAATACGTCCTGGGAAAAGAACCATCAAGTATGGTTGTGTTAGTAACAACCAGAAGATTGCAATGAAACCAACCACGACTGGATAAACGTTTGTTTAGTGTGTGTAATTACCACGAACGCATTGTCCAAAGTTGAATGAGATGGAAATTTAGACGCAAGCAGTTTACAAATGTTTCGTGTTAGGCTATATAAATTGATTTTATCAAACAAAACGAACATTCACTGTGTAGTTAGGACACTTGGCATTGCCACCAGAGGAAGATCTTCAATGGTAAGCGATTCATTTTATTGGTATTTCTGACTTTCATGATGCCAATGCTTGGTTTGAAAATGCTATTAATACTTGTGTGTGCATGGCACCGTCCTCAGAAAATAGCATGTTTGCTTTCGCAGTAACAGCTGTTTGAAATCTGACTCAGCGGCTGGATTAATAAGACGTTCATCTTTTAAATGATATAAGATACATCTATTTACAAGAATGTTTACTATAACAAATGGTGTATTTAGAATGTTAGCTCTCTGCAGTTTCACCGGATGTTGGCCTGGTGGGACGTTAGTGTCTCACCTACCCTAGAGAGGTTAATGTTCCCTTGGTAGGATAGTCTTGACCGAAAATCATCCATTTTGTTTTCCAATGATTGTATGTTGGCCAATAGAACGGATGGTAGTGGATGTTTACACACTTGCCTACGATTTCTCAGAAGGAAGCCCCACCTCCAACCCCCTTTTTCTCCATCCTTTCTTCACGCAAATGACAGGGATTGTGCCCGTTCCCGAGAAAGCAGTATATCATTTACATTACATTACATTTAAGTCATTTAGCAGACGCTCTTATCCAGAGCGACTTACAAATTGGTGCATTCACCTTATGACATCCAGTGGAACAGCCACTTTACAATAGTGCATCTAAATCTTTTAAGGGGGGGGGGGGGGGTGAGAAGGATTACTTTATCCTATCCTAGGTATTCCTTAAAGAGGTGGGGTTTCAGGTGTCTCCGGAAGGTGGTGATTGACTCCGCTGTCCTGGCGTCGTGAGGGAGTTTGTTCCACCATTGGGGGGCCAGAGCAGCGAACAGTTTTGACTGGGCTGAATCCCAGTCCTTTGCGTCGGACTCGTTAAAGAAAAAATATTTGTCCAGTTCGAGTATTTTCGGTCATAAGAGACGGGTAAGAGCAAAATTATTTATAAAATACGTTCCAAAACAAGTTACAAACGATTTGAAAAAACTAACAAAATAGCACAGTTGGTTAGAAACCTGTAAAACGGCAGCCATCCCCACCGGCGGATATACAAGAACTGAGATCTATAATACAATAACTGAGATTTTGTGAGTTCAAATCCCAGGTGTGTATCGTAACAACACATTTTTGCTTGCAGGGCACTGCCTGTGAAAAATGTTCAAGTGAAAATGTGAAAGTTTATGTGATCACGTGAACATCCACATGGGAAACCCAATGTGAAATATCATCACATTTTATGTGATCCAATAACAAATGGTTTCACATGATTTCACATGGGAAAATCCACACATGAAACTTTATGTGAAAAAATCTTCTTCCAAAAACACATGGATTCTCATGATTTCACATGTTCCAGAAATGTCACATGTGAACTCAGAATTTTGAATGTATGGAATAAAAATGACAGGGACTCATTGACAGGGAAGTGTCCGCACACCATTCAAGACGCCATTGAATACCTTTCAACATATTTGTACTCAAATGTGTGTGTAGCCTATGTGGTTGTATTTCAGTGTGTGTTATCATGTAAACATCATGTTATCATGTTATCATGTTATCATGTAAATGCATGCCCATGGCTGATATACATGAATTATTATGTTCCATTTCCATTGGCACCAAGAGTAGAGTCCCCTTGTAAAAAGGCATTTCAAATTACAATAATTTTTACCACTATTTTTACCACTAAAATGCCTCCTGCGTTGCCTAGATGAAATGCATCACAAACGGCAGCCTATCCCCTTTGTAGTGTACTACTTTGACCAGGACCATATGACCCTGTTGAAAAGTAGTGCAATATAAAGGGAAAGGGTGCAGCACTGGTGTCTACCTACTCACGGCCTGCCCAGTGCGGGGCTGTTTAAGTGGCTCTTTGGTGAAGATCAGATAGGAATCATGTTTCTCAGATTAGGAAGGGGGAGAGGGCAAGTACACTCTGAGAGGCCAGAGTGAGCTGTGTAAACTAAACCAAAGAACATGCATTAGCACTGTGAAACAGCACAGGAAGTGATGTGAAGGCAGACACTGGATGTGTCCCAAATGGTACCCTATTCCCTATGTAGTGCACTTCTTTTGACCAGAGGCCCATATGACTCTGGTCAAACGTAGTGAGATAAATAAGGAATAGCGCACCATTTGAGACACAGCCATTAGGGGGGTAGCATCAGTGTGAGGATCAGCGGCTGATAAGGATTACGGCGGGAGGATGCGGCAGGATGCAGCAGCACAGCAGTCAAATGATACCAGTCTGTTTCCTCTCGATCTCCGTTTGACATGGAAGATTAAGGAGGATTGAGGGTTTGCCTCCAGGCCGTATCATTGACATGTAGAGTGTCTGTCTAGACTTAGAGACCTTGTGGTTTGCAGTTGTCTCTCCCTCCGTGCATAGCCGCGGGGAGTAGGAGTGTTGAGTGTGCTGCAGAACCCCCTTAATAAATCAAAATGTTTGTGAAATTAAAATGAGTGAACTAGGCCTTTATTACTCCTATATTAGAAAAAAAAATACTCCTCATTATAGCTTTTTATTCTTGTTTCGAGCTGTCGAGTTACCACTTCTCATGTATTGTAGATGTTTGTCTTTGAAAGCACTTTCAGAAGTGTGAGGCTCAGTCGAACTCAGAGAAAGAGGGGGTGTCATTCTCCTTGTAGAAACATCACAACAGAGTTTTTGAATATCAGTCCCTATACACAATATGGACAAAACTCCACGTGGATTTTAAACTAAAGTAAAATAAAAACAAAGAAAGAGAAACAAACTAAAGCAAATAACCTGGAGGCATCTATCTGTAGCACATTTCTTTGGTGGCTTTATTAACATGAACAAGATTCTCCTCTGAGTATTCTACAAGAACATTGTGTAAAGGCATCTGTCCAACGCTTCTGCTCCCAACAGATTACTGCTCAGAGACACTGTTGTGTAGTTGGAGTGACGACAAGACAAGGAAATGGATGACACTGACTGAGTCTGTGTCCCAAATGGTACCCTATGCCCTTTATAGCAAACTACTTTTGACCAGGGCCCATAGGGAAAAGGGTTCCATTTGGGACTAGGTCACAGTCGATAAGACAAGTAAATGGATGACACAGACTTGAGAAGAATGAGTTACACCCAATGGAAAACTATACTTGACATGACTGCTGTGTGTCAGTGTCAGGTGAGCTGAGCACCGACCTGTCACCTGGCATGGAAGCACCTGACATGTTAGCACGTGTGTTTCATATTTCATTGGCTTTTCAACAGAGAAATAAAACAACACAGATCTGCCAGGAGCGTTAAATCCAAGTTTATAAAAATGTCATCGTTCTGTCAGATCTGTTAGATTAACGTGTCATCTCCAAACATAAGCCACCTCCACCTTGTCTACAGAGACAACCAAGATGGGCAGGGGAGAGGCAGTGCTGTAGACAAATAAAGACTCCTTGAATAAAGATGCTGACATGTGCTTGTCATTTAATGTCATTTCTATGAACATAGTATGTTCTCATATGTGCCAATTCAATCACTCTGATGTATTGGTATTGTACCTAACACCGTGCCTGTTTACTTTGCATGTACACAAAGTATGACGCACTTATTTTCCTCTCTCTTGGTTCTGAAACACCTTACTGAATATAATCTCTCGCGAATTATTAGCAGGGATCAATTGATATTTTGAAAAGGAAATAGGACCTTAGGAAACAGAGACAGATGACCCCGATTTAATAGAACAACGAAGGCTCTTGCCTTCTAAGTGGGCAGCAATATAAATCAGTAGGGAAAGTTAAACCCCACCACCAGAATTTTATTCTGACTACTACATGTTATTGTCATTTGCATGACAAATGCATTAAATATACAGTCGATCCCTGATTCATTTAACATGCACATATAAAATATGATACATTTATAGCATACAAATGGCCGAATTCACCTGATTTTGCATATAGTTCAGTGCCTTCAGAAAGTATTCATACCCCTTTACTTTTTACAAATTTTGTTGTGTTACAAAGTATGAATAAAATTGATTTGTCATTTTCTGTCAAAGATTTTCACAATATCAAAACGGAAGAATTGTTTCAATATTTGTTTTAAAGAAAATCTGAAAAAAAATCTGAAAATATATTGATTAGATAACTATTCCACCCATATCAATACATGTTAGTATCAACTTTGGCAGCGATTAGAGCTGTGTTTTTCTGGGTACACCTGGATTGTACAATATTCTTCAAGCTCTGTCAAGTTGGTTGTTGATCATTGCTAGATAGCCATTTTCAAGTCTTGCCATGGGTTTTCAAGCCAATTTAAGTCAAAACTGTAACTAGGCCACTCAGGACATTGAATGTCTTCTTGGTAAGCAACTCCAGTGTTTTAGGTTATTGTCCTGGTGTAAGGTGAAATTGTCTCCCAGTGTCTGTTGGAAAGCAGACTGAAACAGGTTTTCCTCTCCGATTTGGCATGTACTTAGCTCTATTCCCTTTATTTTTATCATAAAAAACTACCTAGTCCTTGCTGATGTCAAGTATACCCATAAAATGATGCAGCCACCACCATTGTTGAAAATATGAAGAGTGGTACTCAGTGGTATGTTATGTTGGATTTGCCCCAAACATAATGTATTGTTTTCAAGACATAACGTTTATTTTCTTGCCACATTTTATCAGTTTTACTTTAGTGCCTTATTGCAGGCTTCCTTATTTTCAATCTGTAAATTACTTTAGTATTGTGGAGGAAGTATAATGTTGTTGATCCATCCTCAGTTTCTCCTGTAACAGCCATTAAATGCTGTAACTGTTTTAAAGTCACCATTGACCTCATGGTGAATGTCCTGAGCGGCTTCCTTCCTCTCCGGTAACTGAGTTAGAAGGACGCCTGCATCTTTGTAGTGACTGGGTGTATTGATACATCATCCAAAATAAATAATCATGCTCAAAGGGATATTCAGTCTGCTTATTTCATTT
Source organism: Oncorhynchus nerka (assembly GCF_034236695.1). Classification (NCBI taxonomy): domain Eukaryota; kingdom Metazoa; phylum Chordata; class Actinopteri; order Salmoniformes; family Salmonidae; genus Oncorhynchus; species Oncorhynchus nerka. The sequence goes on along the minus strand of NC_088401.1, from coordinate 38,214,916 downwards.
TTACCCATCTACCAATAGGTGCCCTTATTTACCAGGCATTGGAAAACCTCCCTGGTCTTTGTGGTTGAATCTTTGTTTGAAACTCTCTGCTCTAATGAGGGACCTTACAGATAATTGTATGTGTGGGGTACAGAGATCAGGTCATCATTCAAAGATCATGTTAAACACTATTATTGCACACAGAGTGAGTCCATGCATCTTAAGTGACTTGTTAAGCACATTTGTACTCCTGCATGTATTTAAAATTACCATAACAAAGGGGTTGAATAATTGTTGACTCAAGACATTTCACACATTTTTTTTTTGCAACAATGTTTTTTTATGGGGTTTTGTGTGCAGGCCAGTGACAAAAAAAATCACAATTTAATCAATTTTAAATTCAGGATGTTAAAGTCAAGGGGTGTGAATACTTTCTGAAGGCACTGTAGATACAACCACAACTTTCCCCATGTTTATTTTTAGAGAACCAGATTGGTATAATACATCTGGGCAAGGGAGGAATTGGTGGCTTCACAGGTGCTGAAATCACTACTCATTTCTCAAATGACTCTAGCTGTGCCAGCCTGCATGGCTCCCTAGGCCTAATGGCCACTGAAAGAAAGTGTGGCATTTAACAAATGGGTCTGCTTTATTCAATATGCAATTAACCTATATTGGTGGATGGAAGTTTTCGGTCCAACCATGAGTTTTGGCACTCTGACTGATGTCTAAAAATGGCACTATACTATGGAGGAAATCAATGGCTTTTCTCTTATTGATTTCATTAAAAGCCTTTTGGAGATTGATTACACAGAAAGCTGCCCTCTCTATGCATCAGATTACAGTTGTACAATCCCTATCTCATTTTTTAGAAGTCCACAGATGGGGAGTTTATTTTCTTATACTGTGATGTGTAAATCTCGTCGTTTCAATGCCCTGAAACCGCTCCTACTGCTAACTAGAAAAAAACTCTATTGAGCTTCCTTGAGTGTTGTTTATTTTTGGTCATCTTTTATCTCTATTTTCTTGTAGTGTTATCATGACATTCTTCCTTTCAAGTTTATTGTCTGATGAACTACAATTTTTAAGTATAATTTTATTAAATAAAGTTAAAACCTTTCTAGGCTAGGGGGTGGTATTTTCACATCCGGATGAAAAGCGTGCCCAAAGTAAACTGCCTGGTACTCAGGCACAGAAGCTAGGATATGCATATCAGTAGTAGATTTGGATAGAGAACACTCTGAAGTTTCTAAAACTGTTTGAATAATGTATGTGAATATAACTTAACTTATTTGGCAGGCGAAACCCCGAAGACAAACCATCCATGATTTTTTATTTTTGAGGTGACAGTGTTTTCAATGGGTTTCTATGTGGATCTAGACCATTTGTGATATTTATGGGACATATTGGAGTGCCAACAGAGGAAGCTCTTCAAAGGTAAAACATGAATTATATCGTTATTTCTGAGTTTTATGTTTGTCTGTGTTTGATGGGGTGCTGTCCTCAGATAATAGCGTGGTTTGCTTTTGCCGCAAAGCCTTTTTGAAATCTGACACGGTGGCTGGATTAACAAGAAGTAAAGCTTTAATTCTGTGTATTGCACTTGTGACTGTATGAAAGTTTAATATTTCTAATAATTTATTTTGAATTTGGCGCTCTGCCATTTCACCGGATGTTGTCAAATCGATCCCATTAACGGGATTTGATCTTTAAGGAGATCTACCTCTGAACAAGGCAGTTAAACCCACTGTTCCTAGGCCGACAATGAAAAGAAGAATGTGTTCTTAACTGACTTGCTTAGTTAAATAAAGGTAAAATAAAAAATAAATATTGTCATTAAATAGTGGAGTTCAAAATCTGTATTCCGGATCTGTGATTTTGGGATCTAGTCTTCAAAACAGTGTAATTCTCTTCATTCCTACTCAAAATGTGCTGAAATGAAGTCCAGATTGATTTGAAAAACTTAATCCATGTATTAAACTGAGCAGGGCATCATCCCAGCCAGTGTTAATAGTATTTGTATTATCTATACAAAATGTAAAACAATAGCAATTACAGTACAACCCAGTAAAAACAGAATCATACATTATTATGCCCATAGTCAACATTACATAGCTTGGCAGTGTCGCTACAGACAATTCTCACTGGGCAGAAACTGTTTGAATCAACGTTGTTTCCATGTCATTTCAAACCCCAAAAAGATATGTGATGACATTGAATCAGCTTGGAAAACTGATTAGATTTGCAAGAAGTCATCATATTTTTTTCACCCAACTATTCACCTAAATCCAATAACATGGTGACACGTTGTGTCGATTTCACGTTGATTTCACGTTAGTTGAAAACTCAGCCAATGTCAAGGCTGTGCGTAACTGGTGAAAGGAGTCAGGTGCAGGAGAGCTGAGATGCGTAGACAAGGTATTTAATACAAGATAACACCAGTATAAACACAATACTATGGTGCGGGAAAAATACCGGTACCACAAAATAAACGGGGCGAAATAACAAAACCGGCAACAAAATACCAGCCATAAGTAACAACCTGAACAATAAAGCAAACACGCACACAAACATGGGGCAAAGCAGAGGGTTAAATAATGAACATGTAATGGGGGAATTGAAACCAGGTGTGTAGAAAACAAAGACAAAACAAATGGAAAATGAAAAGTGGATCGGTGGTAGCTAGAAGGCCGGCGACGGCGACTGCCGAACGCCGATCGAACAAGGAGAGAAACCGACTCCGGCGGAAGTCGTGACAACCAAATGTAAATTAAAGCTAGATGTTGAACTGGCGTTTGTGCCCAGTGGGTTACTTCTATTGTCGAATGTGTTCTGATCATCAAAGGACAAACTGAATGACAAAGAGTGCCTCAGTGGGAATTTTTATAAAATGTGATGTATGTTATTGGCATATAAACCAATAATATAGTAGATTAATAATAATAGTAACATTATGGCTTGTCTTTCCTAACTCAGCGTCTTCTACAAGGCGGCCATCTTTGAAGTTGCAATGTTGAGGTGGTGTCCTTGTAGCACCATCCACGCTTTGATTCATTTATCTGTCACATATTTTCTGCTGAGCACGCCAGTACAGTTTGTGCCAGTGGGCTGTTTATGAATATATCCTACCAAATGATATGAAAGCAATAACAGTTCACAAGATCCCCGTTATTTCATTGGGAAATTGATTGCGTATATCCCCTGAAATTGCATTTATCTTTTTAAGTTGTTTAATATCGCATTCAATATTACACAGGGCACACACAGGGTGTGAGCAGTATGGGAGGGAGGCAGACGGGTTGGATTTTTACATATGGTTGTCTGTGACCTTTCTCTAGTCCCTAGCTCTGCTTAGTGCAGTATTTTTGGCAGACTGGGGTGTTTTTGCTGAATAGATAAGCGCTTCCATCCCGAAGCGAGTGAGTTGCTTGCCCCTGTGAGGTCTGAGGTTGCTCGCATTTTAAAAGGTTATTTTAGGATGCCAACTAAAACCTTCCATATCGCCTCAGGCTAACTCTCTCCCATCTCTTCCTCTTGGCTTGTCTCCTTTCGGGGCATGGCACCAATATACATGCTACTACTGTACTCAATGCATCAGGGAAATAGGAGGGAAGCAGGGGGATTTTACCCCTCTCAATCCTGTGGGATAGTCCTGCTCTGCAGCAAGAGAAATAGGGAAAGATGTCCAACATGGCACCCCTAATCTCTATATACTTTTGGCTAGAGCCCATGGCCAGTGCCTTATTCCCACCCATATAGGGCATATTTTGCCATTCCATGTTTTTGTCTAGTATATAGGGGCCTGTTGGCCATATGCATGCAGTATTCTTGCTATGAATAGTGGGGTCCTGTGGAGAAGAAGGGGTTGTGTGCCCTGAGGGCCATGGTTGTTCAGAAGGCTCTGTTGGCCCCATACTACAGTATGAAGCAGGGTCCCGTTGGAGAGGGGCTGTATGTTCAAAGGGTCCTGGTTGGTCAGAAAAGTCTGGACAGAGTCCCAAATGGCAACTTATCCCCTATATAGTACACTATGGACCCTGGTCAAAAGTATTGCACTATGTTGGGAATAGGGTGTCATTTGGCTTGCATACATGGTTTAATCCCCAGCTCTTTGCAGTAGTGGAGCCGTCTGAACTGCTTGTGCATTTTGACCCCAGGCAGCCTGAGTCCTGCTGCTTCATTAGCCCATTCTGCTACTGCAAGCTGCCTGAGACAGATTTAAAGCAGGTCCAGTCTCCATGTATGTGTACCAAATGGCCCTATAAATTGCTCTGCTTTAGACCAGTGCCCTCTGGGCCTCGATCACGATTACCATATGGTCTCTGTTATACTGGTCATGCAATATACATACACGGCTTGAATCCGGAGTTATAATAACACACCGTGAAGCGTCATCTTCTGTGCTCTGTGTGCTGGAACTCTGGAGCAATGATGCTGCAGGGATTTCATCATGTATGTTTGTAATTGGGAGAGTTTGTCTCACACACTTTCCGTATTATTGTAGTATGTTTTGTGAGAGAATACAGTGTCACACTGGTCCCAGTTGGGGTCATTTTTCTCTAATCCCTTTTCCTTGTCTCTGACAGGGGAATATACTGGGTAGGTGACCAGGACTTGTTTTAAACACACACAAAAAGATTCCAAAAGGAAGCTGTCTGAAAAGGCATCCTTATGTCGTTGTTTGATGTGTTATTGAATCCATTACACATTTGTGAATAGATTTCTTAACGCCGCAATTGAATTTTTCCTAACCTACACTTCCGAACCCGTCCTCAATCAAAAAACAAAACAACATGTCAAGCGGTAAACTGTAAAAAGAACAAAAAGCCTACGTGAATGACGTTTGGATCATTTCACACGTTCAATTATAATTTTGGAACACCCTCGGCAGCGCACGAAGGACAAGTGAGCTAAATAGTCCAACTTGGGCAGAAGGAAATCAGTATGTAATGAAAGGAGTGGAACGAATGGCTAGCCTTTATTTCTTGGAACAAACAAAGGGGTGACTGGAGTGACAGAGCACAGATGGTGGCGTATGTGTCCCTCAGGGCACACCGAGACAGGACTGTGAGATGGCCAAAGGTCCTCTAACTCCTTCAGCAGGAACATTTAAATAAACTACCTCTGTACCCCACTCACGCCTCCCTCTTTCTTTTCCCTTTTTTTGTCTTATTTCTTTCTGTCTCTGTGTGAGAATGACGAGGGCAGGAAAAGGACCTAACACAGAGAGAGTGTCTTCTCTAAATGATAAATAATGCACCTCACATTATCACAAGATCCACAGCGGACCAGAAATTATGCCCTTTGTCTTCAACAAACAAAGACCTGAAAGACTTAAAATCACTTCAAGGTCTCCGTTTGCCTGGCCCATTCTTTTTCTCGTATAATGACCAAGTCAAATTACTTTTATATCCAGACAGATGCCCATCCCTTGAGGGCCTGCATTTGACAGGTGTTGCGCCTACTTATAAACAACACTAAGTCAAAGTCAGGTCCCCAGCTCTGAGAGGGACATCAGGAGGGTATTGAATGTCACCATCTGTTAACGACCTGTTCGGATGGAGCCATTACACCGTGTTGGGAGAAGGAGGGCGTGGATCCATGGTTCACCCAGGAGACTAAGGGTTAGGGTTATTGCACGGGACCACAGCCTGGCACTGATCTGATTTCCCGGGCTCTGTCTGTCCATGGTGATGACTCTTTTTTTGTCTGGAACATATGGGCCACCATTATCTTCCCATTGCTGTGCCCAAGATCTGTACATTTCTGACGACCAAAGACATTTCACAGTGACCACACCTGAACCTGTACTTTTTAGGCCAGAAAAGGGGTTAGAGAAGTTGGTTGATAGTAGTCTCTACTGAATACCATGCAATATGTATTTCTCTGGAACACGTGGGCCACAATTCTCCAGCCCACTGTAGTGCTCAAAATGGGTAAATCTCTGAAGAACAAAGATATACTGCACTGCACGGATACACCAATGATCATGTTTGAAATTGACATACAGTAACCTACACAACTCACACTTTCTTACCTGATCTTCCGTCTCATCCCATCTTCTCTTCCATACCTCTATCTGCCTTCAGCTTTTCCTTTCACAGCTCTTGCTCATCCAGTTATTTTAAATACTCAAACACAACATAACCATATGAATTGTTCCTGGATGGCAAACAATTATATGGTGCAGCCATCCTTTATGAACTGAATTTTATGCTTTTGCTGTTAGTTCCACTCGTCCCCCATGGTAAGAGCGGGCTTAATAAAATTCTCCATTGTCGGTGAAGACTCTATGGGGGGGGGGGGGGGCTCCATTCTCTCTCCATGCCTCAGGTTGCTGGGACAGTTACAGTGACTGATCAGCAAGAAAGGAGAATGATGTGCGTACATTTACTGTAGCTAAACTTATCTCCTAGGTGATAACTCCAGTGAGAGGAGGACAAGATAACAGTTCCGTTTCCCAGAACTACCTGCCCTGCAGCCATAACCGTTGAATAACTGTCAAAGGACTTTGCCTCACTGGTGGTCTCCTCATCAACTATGCATTTCAAGGAACTGCTGGATGGGTTGTCCTTTGAGATTCAAACCCCCCCTTTCAAATGAAGAAAAGTCATTATTAAGACCCCACGAGCTCTTCTCAGATCATATGCTATTGACTTGCTCTGTGGTGAACTGTTAGTGTTATGAATCGAAAGATTAGTATTCAGCTCATAATGAAACTTTAGTTAGTTTACTCTTAGGCTGAAATGCTTCTGTCTGGACACTGGAACTCTAGCAGTCTGTTTGTCTCGGACTATAGTCTCTCTCTGCCAGTGAGACAAGGTACTGCTTCTGTTCTCTTACTAGTTTGCAATTGTTACATACAATTTTAAGGAACTGTCAAGCCTTTATCATTACTTACATGTCAGACCAATTAAAGCTTGTACTATTCCGATCTTAAGAAAATTATTCTGCTACTTGTCCTGTACTCCTGGCCTGCACATCACTCCCCCCCCAATGCATTGCTCCCACCTTGAGTCTTGACCTCTATATTTACCAATTAGATCATCAAAGAAAAGTGTCAATAGTTTCTAGAAAACCTTCCACAGCTCCCAGTAAAATGACTTGTACACCTTCCTGTGCTTCCGAACTGCACAGCACTTGCCTCCCACTGCTCCCACCTAGTGCCCTGCATGGCCTTGACTGCTGTTCTACAACTAACCCATCCAGCATTCCAGTAGCTTTAGCCTGTTCACACCCACCTTCCCCTCCTCCTATCCTCCTTCAGGGAAACCTGTCTAGCTGCCTACTCGGTCTGTTCACTGGCCTGGCATTCCATAAATTCATTCCAGCATGGCAGGTGGCTGCTCACCCTCCCTCAGCGCCCCTCCATCCCAGACCAACACCACCAATACCCCTGCCACCCGTACGCTGCCGGCAGAGTCCTGTAGTCCCTCTCCTGTGGCGAGCTATCAGGCTTAGCTGGCCCCATAGACCCCCAAGATGCTAGCTTCACAGGAGTGCCATGCTCAGCTGGAGAACAGGCTGCTGAATGTGTTTGGCCTCCTAAGACTGTCTGGAACACAACAACACCGGCGATGTCCTGCTTTTCTTTTCCAACTCTCTTAGTTTGTGTAAATTAGTTTTTCAGAGTTGGGGGCTCGGGAGGAATTAATCAACATATCCCTCTGTGTCTTCACAGGATAATGCTTCATTTCTGAGGGGGATATGTTGCCAAGACTAACAGTAAGGCGTCCCGTTTGGGCATTGGTGAATGCAGATTTCTGTTTGTAAGAAGTGATAAGCACAAAGTTTTTTTGTTATCAATCTAACAGACATCCAAATCACACTGCCTGTCTGACACATTCTGCATTGTGACCCCTTTCATTTATTGACTAGCAGTCTGTTTAGAACAAATCTCTCTCTCTCTCTCCTGAATAGAACATGTTGCACTCTTGGGATGGCATAAATATTTGGATACATGCAGTATAAATTCATACAGTTGTTGCTGACATAATGCAACATTACTCGATGGGATAGAACAAGAGTAGGGCCTTTTAGGGCCTTTGTCTGGCTCTTTAACCTTCTGTTTGATTGCCTGAGCCAGCACCACCAGAATGATTTATTTGGCTTGGAGAGCTAATTGCGTTTATCATCAGAATCACTTCATTCAACAAGCACATTTACACATACCCAGACATTTACTAAGGAATAAATTCTATCAGATCAAGTGTTAACCGGTAATAGCAGACACTGATGTTTTGGTTGTGTCAGAACTGCGTTGGAGTCAAATAGTTAAGCAGCTGGTCTTGTGACCATTGTCACAAAGCCAAACATGTTCCACTTGTGTTTATTAGTTCAGAGTGACAAAGCTTAGGCTATATAGAAATAATGATGATCAAAATATTCAGGATTTCTATCAGCTTAATCGAGGTGTAGATTACATCTCACATTCCAGTGTTCGAAATTGTAAAGAAGGCTGTATGAGATTTCACTTAATGCGACTCCGTGCAGCCAATGGCAATGTCCGCTTTAGGTATAATGCCGGGAGCCACTTGTGGATTTGACAGCTTTAACAAAGTTCCATCTCCGACACCTTCAACTTATCCATCAATAATGATAAGCCACCTGGTATAGACAACCTAGATTGGAAACTACTAACTAAGGCCTAGAGGAATGTGGGTCCACAGGCGTAGAATGAAGCAAAGAAATTTCACTGCCAAAAAATAGTAAAGCACCATTTGCTGGCTCTAACAGCTGCCCAATCAGTTTTCATTTTGTTCTTAGTGAAGTGATGAAGAGAATTGTGTTTTAACAAATGCAATAAAAAAAAATTGAGAGCAAGTTAACTACTGACTTTCAGCATACACATAAGGAAGGGCACTCAACTTGTACGGCACTGACTCAGATGACTGATGATTGGCTAAAGGGAATGGATAATAAGATGATAGTTGGAGCTGTATTGTTAGATTTCATTGTAGCCTTTGATGTTATTGATCATCATTTGTTAATAAATAAAACAAACCTGTTATGGCTTTAAATCACCTGCCATCACATGGTTGGAGAGTTACTTATCCAATAGAACTCAGAGAGTATTATTCAACGGATGCTTCTCTAACACCAGTGCGGTCTCCCTCAGGTCAGTTGCCTTGGGCCGTTACTCTTCCCTATTTTTACAAATTATATGCCACTTGTGTAACAAACTTCTTCGTCTGATGTGGAGTAGGAAGGATCGGACCAAACTGCAGCCTTGTAAGTGTCCATGATAATTTACTATATCAGAACACGAAAAAATACAAAATAACAAAGTGAAGGAAAGAAATGAAAATCAAAACAGTTCTGTATGGTGAAAACACAGACACAGAAAACAACTACCCACAACCCATAGTGGGAAAACAGGCTGCCTAAGTATGGTTCTCAATCAGAGACAACGATTGACAACTGCCTCTGATTGGGAACCATACCAGGCCAAACACATAGAAATATAATACACAGAACAAAACATAGAATGCCCACCCCAACTCATGTCCTGACCAAACTAAAATAGAGACATAAAAAAGGAACTAAGGTCAGGACGTGACAACTTGTCTTACAAGAAGGTCAAATGACTATGTATACTGATGACTGCACACTCTACACATAAGCACCTACAGCCAGTGAACCCACTAAGACTCTAAGCAAGGAGTTACAGTCAGTGTCAGAATGGTTAATTAACAATAAACTGGTCTTAAATACATCTAAAATCAAAGCATTGTATTTGTTTCAAAACATTCTCTTAGACCTAAAACTTCAGCTGGAGTTGTGACCGTTGAACAAGTTGAAGAAGTTGAACACCTAGAAGTAACATTGGATTGTCATGGTCAAGTCATATTGACCAAGTTGTTGTGAAGATGGGGAGAGGTATGTCTGTTATAAAAACATGTTCAGCAAAGAAAGACCTAGCAAAGCTGCATCTGGCTCAAAACAAAGCAGCACACCTTGCCCTTAAATGCACACACAGAACTAACATCAGCAACATGCATGATAGTCTTTCCTGGTTGATGGTTCAGGAGACATTGACTACTTCTCTTCTCGTCTTTTTATTAAGAAACATTTGTGTTTCTATTTGTATACACTTCAAAACAGACATACAGTGCATTCGGAAAGTATTCAGACTCCTTGACTTCTCCAAATTTTCCTATGTTACAGATTAGATTTTTTTTATTCCCTCATCAATCTACACACTATCACAGAATGATAAAGCGAAAATTGTTTTTCAGGAATGTGTGCACTTTTATTAAAAATAACAAACAGAAATACCTTATTTACATAAGTATTCAGATCCATTGCTATGAGACTCGAAATTGAACTCAGGTTTGTCCTGTTTCTATTGATGATCCTTGAGATGTTTATACAAATTGATTGGACATGATTTGGAAAGGCACACCTGTCCCACAGTTGACAGTGCATGTTAGACCAAAATCTAAGCCATGAGGTCGAAACAATTGCTCGTAGAGCTCCGAGATAGGATTGTGTCGAGGAACAGACCTCGGGAATGGTACCAAAACATTTCTGCAGCATTGAAGGTACCCAAGAACACAGTGGCCTCCATCATTCTTGAAATTAAGAATTATGGAATCCCCAATACTCTTCATAGAGCTGGCCAAACTGAGCAATCGGGGGAGAAGGGCCTTGGTCATTGGGGGTGACCAAGAACCTGATGGTCACTCTGACAGAGCTCCGGAGTTCTTCTGTGGAGATGAGAGGAACTTCCAGAAGGAAAACCATCTCTGAAGCACTCTACCAATCATGCCTTTTTGGTAGATATGGCCAGACAAAAGCCACTCCTCAGTAAAAAGGCACATGACAGTCCGCTTGGAGTTTGTCAAAAGGCAACTAAAGGACTCTCAGACCATGAGAAACAGATTATCTGGTCTGATGAATCCAAGATTGAACTCTTTGGACTGAATACCAAGCATCACGTCTGGAGGAAACCTGGCACCGTGCCTACGGTGAAGCACAGTGGTGGCAGCATCATGATGTGGGGATGTTTTTCAGCGGCAGGGACTGGAGCAAAGTACAGATAGATTCTTGATGAAAACCTGCTCCAGAGCGCTCAGGACCTCAGACTGGGACGAAGGTTCACCTTCCAACTGGACAACGACCCTAAGCACACAGCCAAGACAAAGCAGGAGTTGTTTAGGGACAAGTATCTGAATGGCCTTGAGTGGCCTAGCCAGAGCCCGGACTTGAACCCCATCGAACATCTCTGGAGAGACCTGAAAGAGCTGTGCAGTGACGCTCCTCATCCAACCTGACAGAGCTTGAGATGATATGCAGAGAAGAATGGGAGAAACTCCCCAAATACAAGTGCGCCAAGCTTGTAGCATCATACGCAAGAAGATTAAGGCTGTAATCGCTAACACATATTACTCAACAAGTAAGGGTCTGAGTACTTATGTAAATTAAATATTTCTGTATTTTTCTATTTTCTAAATTTGCCCCAAAAAATTGTTTTTGCTTTGTTATTATCGGGTATTGTGGGGTGAAAAAATTATTTCATCCATTTTAAAATAGCGCTGTAACGTAACAAAATGTGTAAAAAGTGAAGGGGTCTGAATTAGTTTCCAAATACACTGTACATGCCCCAACAGATAAGCCAATATGGGTTTCTTCATGGTACCCAAACAGATTTAATGTGTCACTCAGATATGTATAGAGTCATGTCATCCTGGAATGCTCTTCCACCAGTGGTTACTCAGGCAGAATTGTTTTATTTTACTAGGCAAGTCAATTAAGAACACATTCTTTTTTTCAATGACAGCCTAGAAACAGTGGGCTAACTGCCTTGTTCAAGGGGAGAATAACATATATTTTTTTACCTTGTCAGCTCAGGGATTCAATCTTGCAACCTTTCAGTTGTTAGTCCAACGCTCTAACCACTAGGCTACCTGCCACCCCTAGAAAGCAAGTTTAGCTTTAAAAAACAGATTAAAAAAACCATATTGCATGAGATTGCCTACCATATTTCTAAAGAGCTACTTTAACTCTACTCTATATAAAAATATGAATATGTACAGTTGAAGTTGGAAGTTTACATACACTTAGGTTGGAGTCAATAAAAAACGTTGTTCAACCACTCCACAAATGCCTTGTTAATTAACAAACTATAGTTTTGGCAAGTCGGTTAGGACATCTACTTTGTGCATGACAAGTCATTTTTCCAACAATTGTCTACAGACAGATTATTTCCATTATACCTCACTGTATCACAATTCCAGTGGGTCAGAAGTTTACATACACTAAGTTGACTGTGCCTTTAAACAGCTTGTAAAATTCCAGAAAATGATGTCATTGCTTTAGAAGCTTCTGATAGGCTAATTTACATAATTTGAGTCAATTGAAGATGTAGCTGTGGATGTATTTCAAGGCCTACCTTCAAACTCAGTGCATCTTTGCTTGACATCATGGGAAAATCAAAAGAAATCAGCCAAGACCTCAGAAAAAATACTGTAGACCTCCAAGTCCTGTTCATCCTTGGGAGCAATTTCCAAACGCCTGAAGGTACCATGTTCATCTGTACAAACAATAGTACGCAAGTAAAAACCCCATGGGACCAAGCAGCTGTCATACTGCTCAGGAAGGAGACGTGTTCTGTCTCCTAGAGATGAACATACTTTTGTGCGAAAAGTGCAAATCAATCCCAGAACAACAGAAAATGACCTTGTGAAGATGCTGGAGGAAACAGGTACAAAAGTATCTATATCCACAGTAAAATGAGTCCTATGTCGACATAACCTGAAAGGCAAGGAAGAAGCCAAGGAAGGCAAGGAAGAAGCCACTGGTTCAAAACCGCCATAAAAAAGCCAGACTACAGTTTGCAACTGCGCATGGGGATAAATATTGTACTTTTTGGAGAAATGTCCTCTGGTCTGAAAAAATAGAACTGTTTGGCCATTATGACCATCATTATGTTTGGAGGGAAAAGGGGGAGGCTTGCAAGCGGAAGAACACCATCCCAACCGTGAAGCATGGGGTGGCAGCATCATGTTGTGGGGGAGCTTTGCTGCAGGAGGGACTGGTGAACCTCACAAAATAGATGGTATCTTGAGGGAGGACAATTATGTGGATATATTGAAGCAACATCACAACACATCAGTCAAGAAGTTAAAGCTTGGTCGCAAATGGGTCTTCCAAATGGACAATGAACCCAAGTATACTTCCAAAGTTGTGGCAAAATGGCTTAAGGACAACAAAGTCAAGGTATTGGAGTGGCCATCACAAAGCCCTGACATCAATCCCATAGCAAATTTGTGGGCAGAACTGAAAAAGCGTGTGCGAGCAAAACCTGATTCAGTTACACCAGCTCTGTCAGGAGGAGTGGGCAAAAATTCACCCAACTTATCGTGGGAAGCTTGTGGAAGGCTACCCGAAATGTTTGACCCAAGTTAAGCAATTTAAAGGCAACTCTACCTAATACTAATTGAGTGTATGTAAACTTCTGACCCACTGGGAATGTGATTAAATAAATAAAAGCTGAAATAAATCATTCTCTCTATTATTATTCTGACATTTCACATTCTTAAAATAAAGTGGTTATCCTAACTGTCCTAAGACAAGGAAGTTTTACTAGGATTAAAAGTCAGGATTTGTGAAAAACTGATGTAAACCTCCGACTTTAACTCTATATATGAGTCGTGCACATATTCCTATATAGAACTTTTCTCTGTTTTATTTTGAATTAAATGTAATTTCTTAAGTTGTTCTAGTCTATTACTGTTCTGTGCATTGTTATGTATTTGTACTTTCTATGTGGATCCCAGGTAGAGTAGCTGCTGCATATGCAGTTCCTAATAGGATCCTAATAAACTAAACTAAAGCAGATGTTGGCTCTTAGGGAATAGGTTCCACAAGCAATATACAATGTTTTAGACAATGTGCAAACAGAATACAGACATAAAATCAACATGTGTGTGTATATATATATATAATATAATAATAATAATATATATATATATATATATATATATATATATATATATATATATATGCAGATGAAGGGATGCTGCCGTGACAAATATATATAGTGTTGTGCAGAGGTGTACATGGTGCAAATACATTACAGTGTAGTTATTAGTAATACTGGTAATTATTGGCAAGGTGCAGTGATCCGCTCAAATGCAAAGTCTCTTAATCCCTATGGCCGGTTGGTGAAGACCACAGGGGAAGAAACTATTCAGGTGGTGGGTGGTTTTGGTCATGATTGACCTGAAATGTTTGCCAGAGGGGAGTCTTTGAAAGATGGGTGTCTGGGGTGGGCGGGATTAGCGATGATCTTTCCTGCATGCTTCCTTGTCCTGGAGTCGTGCAGGTCCTCGATGGAGGGCAGGTGATAGCCGATGACCCGCTCAGCAGATCAAACAATGCACTCTAGTGTGCCCTTGGTGCAGGCAGACGCAGACCCAAACCAGACGATGATAGAAGAGGTTAGGATAGACTCAATGATAGACTTATTGATTGTGAGAGTTTAAGTTTCTTCAGCTGGCGCATATAATAGATTCTCTGATGCTCCATAAAGTTGTCCTCCCACTTGAGGTTCTGGGAGATGAACAATCCCCAGGAATTTGAATGATTCAGCTGTGTTAACGGCTGAGCTATCAATCACTAGGGGGATAGCTGGTCGGGGACGTTTTCTGAAGACCCAGAGACCCAAATGGAGTTTGGTACGTTCTGCTGGGTGAGTTTGTCCTGTAACGGTTCTGGGATGATGGTGTGAAACGCGGAGATGAATACACCATTCAGTCGGCAGAAATGGTAGATCTAATCTTGGAAACGTGAAGGAGAGTGAACCTTTATTGATTCTGAATGAGAGGAGCATGTCCCTCTCATGGGATTGTGTTCTTTGTTTGAAAACGAAAGTACACCTTTGACATTTCTTTTTTCATTCACAATCAAACAAACATTGTCCGCCCTCATCTCACAACTTTAGCCTACTACTGCTGCCTGCTTGCCTGTGAGAAAGATCCCTGAAGAATTACTTGATTGTTCCCCATGCTCCCAAAATTAAATATTTGTCATGTCGAGATTGTTGTCTGTGATTTATGAGATTGCTTTCTTTGATTGTTTTGTCTTCGAGCAGCTTGCCTTCAGTAATAATGTGTCACTTTTGTGTATCATTTTATTGTTGCTTGATGAAATAAACAGTAAGAGACAGTGGCTGGTTTACATTAAAAACGCTGAAGACTGCTCAGTTCATTATTAAATTCTGCTGCAATATCAGCTTTGTTACACATGAGCTTTGGGTATGTGCATCCTTGATTGCAATGGCCATAGAAGACTCTCCATATGCGTCCCAAATGACACCCTATTCCCTACATAGTGCACTACTGTTGACCAGAGCCCTATGGGCCTTGGTCAAAAGTGATGCACTATTTTAGGGAATAGGGTGCCATTTGGGACATATCCCAAGACATCAAAGAGGATAATTTCTCATTTGTGCCTCTCTAATATTCAGACTAAATCATGTATTAGAGTGAAATTGTTATTCAATTGCGAATTCTCTGTCCTCCTGCATGAGAAGAGCAATCAGGGCTGATCAACCAACATGATCACAATAACACTTCTTCGGTCTCTATTTATTTCGATGTTGATATACTTCCATCGCTGTACAAGACAAGCCTTGGATCACGTCAAGACAGAGCTGATGTTGTTATATCTACAGTTATAACCCATGCTGTCCAAATAGTAACTTATCATTCACTATCATAGACTGCTTTTCATTTTATACAAATAAAATAAAACTCGCTGCCAAATAACTGAAGGATAAATCCATTATCTCTCTTTCTTGCTTTGGCCTACCTTTCAAATGTGTTATTTGATATACACTGTGTACAAAACATTAGGAACACCTGCTCTTTCCATGACAGACTGACCAGGTGACTCAAATCAAATTGTTATTGTCACATGCCATGAATACAACAGATGTAGATCTTACAGTGAAATACTTACTTACAAGCCCTTAACCAAAAATGCAGTTTTAAGGAAAATATGTGTTTGAGTAAAAAATGGATGAGTAAAAAATAAAATCTAAAAGCAACAAATTAAATAGCAGCAGTAAAATAACAATAGCGAGGCTAAATACAGGGGGTACTGGTACAGAGTCAATGTGCGGGTGCACTGGCTAGCAAAACAATCCTGCAAAGTAGCATCTGCTTCATCTGACCACTTTTTTATTGACCGAGTCACTGGTGCTTCCTGCTTTAGTTGTTGCTTGTAAGCAGGAATCAGGAGGATAACATTATCGTCAGATTTGCCAAATGGAGGGTGAGGGAGAGCTTTGAACGCATCTTTGTGTGTGGAGTAAACGTGGACTAGAGTTTTTTCCCCCCTCTGGTTGCACATTTAACATGCTGGTAAAAATGAGGTAAAACGGATTTAAGTTTCCCTGCATTAATGTCCCCGGCCACTAGGAGCACCGCCTCTGGATGAGCACATTCCTGTTTACAGCTCATTGAGTGAGGTCTTCGTGACAGCATCGGTTTCTGGTGGTTAATAGAGAGCTATGAAGAATATAGATGAAAACTCTCTTGGTAAATAGTGTGGTCTACAGATTATCACAAATATACATAGAACCTTACCCCTTGACTTACCAGAGGCTGCTATTCTATCCTGCTGAATAAGCATAAAACTCAGGTGAAAGCAATGATCCCTTATTGATGTCACCTGTTAAATCCACTTCAATAAGTGTAGATTATTAAGGGGGAGATAGGTTATAGTTGGATGTTTAAGCCTTAAGACAATTGAGGTCTAGATTGGCACACAAACACACACATTCAGAGAGTAAATGGGCAAAGCAAAAGATTTAAGTGCTTTTGAACGAGGTATAGTAGTAGGTGCCTGGCGCACCAGTTTGAATGTGTCAAAAACTGCAAGGCTGCTAGGTTTCTCACGCCCAACAGTTTCCCATGTGTATCAAGGATGGTCTACCACCCAAAGGACATCCAGCCATCTTGACACAACTGTGGGAAGCATTGGAGTCAACATGGGCCAGCATCCCTGTGGAACAGTTTCGTCACATTGTACAGTCCATGCCCTGATGAATTTAGGCTGTTCTGAGGGCAAAAGGGGGTGCAATTCCATATTAGGAAGGTTTGTCTAATGTTTTGTACACTCAGTTTATTTTATTCTTAAATTCGTTGTTTGTTAAATTGGGAATGATTCTGTGGGACCTAGGGGTTAACTTTGGTTTTAATCATAACCTTGGAGTTTCTCTGATGTTGGCTGGATATCCTTCATGAGAGAGCAAATAAAATGACTCGTGAATTTCTTATGGCACATTGCTTTTAGAGGCAAGCTAGATATAGTTTCCTGCAATTATTTTATCTGCCGTTTGTAGAAGTGTTTGATCTGAATCTACAAGGGGTGAGTTAGCTTATACTTTTAAGTCTGAAAATGTAATCGTTATGGGGCATCATTCTAAATAGGACTTGTTTGCAATAAGTGAAACTGACAATTCAAGATCAGGAACAGATGGTTACAAAGACTAAATTAACGATTCAAAACATGAAAAGAAAATTGTCTCAAAAAGTACAGAAATAATTGCAATACATTTCATCATCTTCTGTGGTCCAGTTGATTATTTTACAGTATACGGTGACAAGGGTCTATGAATACATTTGATTTTGAACATCATGACTGCAATACTGATCAGGAAAGGGGAAGTCATATTTGCAGTACACACACAGTTTATCAGAGTAGAATTGCTGATCTAGGATCAGTTTTTATTTTTAGAACATAATGAATTACAGACAGGTGAGTCCTTATCCTACAACAGCAATCTTACTCAAAGCATACGGTATTACAGTAATGTATCTTGTTAGTATTACAATAAATAGTATTACATATTTTTTCTCTATTTGACTCAACTCTAATATGACCCAGTTGGAACTACAGAACTTTTCTAAGTCTGGTCTTTCACCAAGCGGAGGCAGAGGTTTTCAGCAGGAAACATTAAGCTACCTCTCAACACTCACAGAATTGTTATTTTTCTAAGACACTCATGTTAGGCCTCCATGCAAAACACATTTTTGTGTTGTGCAAAACACATTTTCAAGCCACTTGATTAACAATAAAATGTTTTACATACATAACAGTTTAACTGTAAAACCATATGAATACAAAGCAGTTACTATGTAGGCCCAATAACAATCACACAGGTAAAGTGACGTACTGGTACAAAAAATGGTGGGCAAAAGGAAATGCTCCCTATACTTCAATGAATTTTTTCACTAAAAGGTGGGTGAAAACATTTGGACAACAAAAAACAGTGGGTCAACTGCATTTACTTGCGTTGTCCCACTAAACCATTGGAAAAGAGCATGTAAATGTAAAGTATTTTCCCACAATTCTGTGTGTTTGTTTTAACAACATTCTAAGCGCAGGAGCAGAAAACATATAGAACAGGACAGACTACCTGGAATATGACTATTTATTATTCAATCTGATCTGGAGGGGGTCATTATTTACCCCTCTGTTTTGAATTGTTATTTCAAAATGAATTAAAATTTGCCTCAACTACCTATTACAGCTCCAAATGAATGGCCCGTGTTATGAAAGTTATACAGCTTCTCCCGTGAACATGAAAATATTGTTGAAAGGTATAATTAATTGAAGTGCTGAGCACTCGTGGGATTATAAATAGAAACATTATTGGTTGTGTCACAATGGCACCATATTCTCTTTATAGTGAACTACTTTTGCACAACGCCTTTGGATGGATATTTGTGTCCAGCAGCTCTTCATTTCTGTTACAAAACAAATCCAGGTGGCATGTAAACAGCTAGACCTAGTAGACCTTTGTACTACTGTATGTTACCCAGAAAGTGTTTTTTGTATAAGTGATTTTGTGTAACCAACAATGGAAACCTGACCAATTAATGTAAGCATATCCTTCTAAAAAAACGACCAGACTACGTCACAAATGGCACCCTATTCCCTACATAGTGCACTATGCATAACCAGAGGGCCCTGGTCAAAATTTGCATACTATGTAGGGATTAGGGTACCATTTGGAACTTATCCTTCATGACTAAAAGTATCTCAAACGGATCCATCTTTTGCTGCTATTACAGCCTCCACTCTTCTGGAAAGGGTGTCCACTAGACGTTGGAACATTGCTGCAGGGACATGCTTCCATTCAGCCATAAGATCATTAGTGAGGTCAGGCACTGATGTAGGGCGATTAGGCCTGGCTCGCAGTCAGCTTTCCAACTCCTAGTAAAGGTGTTTGATGGGGTTGAGGTCAGGGCTCTGTGCAGGCCAGTCAAGTTCTTCCACACCGATCTCGACAAACAATTTCTCCATGGACCTCGCTTCGTGCACGTGGGCATTGTCATGCTGAATTAGGAAAGGGCTTTAGCCAAACTGTTGCCAGAAAGTTGGAAGCACAGAATCATCTAGAATGTCATTGTATGATGTAGCTTTGAGATTTCTGTTAAGTGGAACTAAGGGGCCTAGCCCGAACCATGAAAAAGCCCCAGAACATTATTCCTCCTCCAAACTTTACAGTTGGCACTATGCATCCGGGCAGGTAATGTTCTCCAGTCCATCGGACTGCCAGATGGTAAAGCGTGATTCATCACTCCAGAGAACGCATTTCCACTCTTCCAGAGTCCAATGTTGGCGAGATTTACACCACTAAAGCCTTTGGTATTGCGCATGGTGATTTTAGGCTTGTGTGTGGCTGCTTGGCTATAGAAACCCATTTCATGAAACCCCTACGAACGGCTCTTGTGCTGACATTGCTTCATGAGACAGTTTGGAACTCGGTAGTAAGTGTTGCAACCAAAGATAGATGATTTTTACGCACTACGCTCTTCAGCACTCGGTGGTCCCATTCTGGGCACTTGTGTGGCCTACCACTTCGCAGCTGAGACGTTGTTGCTCCTATAGGTTTCCACTGCATAATGACAACACTTACACTTGACCGGAGCAGCTCCAGCAGGGCATACATTTGAGAAACTGACGTGTTGGAAAGGTGGCATCCTATGACGGGGCCACTTTGAAAGTCATTGAGCTCTTCCGTAAGGCCATTCTACTGTCAATGTTTGTCTATGGAGATTGAATGGCAGTGTAATCGATTGCATACACCTGTTAGCAACAGGTGTGGTTGAAATAGCCGAATCCACTAATTTGTATATATAGTGTAGATTCAGTGTGATCATGTGTTAATTCCCTTTGTTCCAGTGCACCAGTCCCTTGCCGCATAAACTGTAGTATGGTTCAGTGCAGATGTCCAACTCTATTTCTGACTTCAAACGTTAAGAGAGAGACAGAGACAGAGCACGATTTGTGACCTGTTGCCACAAGAAAAGGGCAACCAGTGAAGAACAAACACCATTGTAAATATAGCTTATATTTATGTTTATTTATTTGGCCGTTTGTACTTTAACTATTTGCACATCGTTGCAACACTCTATTTAGACATAATATGACATTTGAAATGTCTTTATTCTTTTGGAACTTTTGTGACTGTATTTCACTTTTGTTTATTATCTTTTTAACTTGCTTTGTCAGTGTAAACATGTTTCCCATGCCAATACATTGAAATTGAATTGACAGAGAGCGAGAGACAGAGAGAGCGAGAGAGAGCGAGAGAGCAAGAGAGAGAGGGTTCATAGTGAGTTAATAATTGCATTACCCTCATTGAATGTTTGGTACATCTTGCATGTCCTTCTGACCAAATAAACATCCCTGCAATGCATCAACATCACAGTAATTGCATTGTTGAGTGTCCATGCAAGTGGGCAGTAAAGTATTGTATTGTATACTATTGCGTCCTTGAAGCACATAGTTCCCATTGGATTTGGAACTTACTGGTCCTTACAGGTGTTCCCTATTCCCTACATAATGCACCACTTTGGGCCCTGGTCAAAAGTAGTGCACTATATCGTTAATAGGGTACCACCCACTTCTCAACCACACACTCAAAGTCAGATGTGCAGAAACAACTCTTCAAGAACATGTGCTGTTCCGAAATGGCACCTATTCTCTACATAGGGGGCCTGGTCAAAAGTAGTGCACTATAAAGGAAATAGGGTGACATATGAGACCTATAGACTGCAACGTCTTCCAATAAAGATTCAGAAATAGCTGGATCTCCTGGGCCGCATTAGCCTGAAGGTCATCAAAGGGGAAAATTACCCTGGTTCCTCCCTCTCTTCCTCCCTCCTGCTGCCCCTCTCCCCCTCTTTTTCTTCTGTAATTGAGTGTGGTGTGTAGCCAGGGAGCCTGTGCTCATCGGCGAGCAGCTCAACATGGTTGTTAGTTACACACGTTTTCACCATAATTCCCAGGCATACTCTCTATGCACTCTGTCTACGGATCTTCCTTCAAGGACATATCAATTTCACAGTTATCCCATGCAGCCCCACCCTCCCTCGCCCACCTCTCCTCTACTATCCGCACTCGTTGGTGTCATTACCGGCTCACAGTTCCAGATTATGTACTTCCTCCTCCTTAAAAGCATATCAAATCCAAATGGTTATTGTTATTTTGCCATCTTATCTCGTCCTGGCAACCATTGCTACAGCAGCAGGAGTGCTGGCGATAACCTTCTAGTCCTGGTGTGTGACTCAATGCCGTCCGTAAACGATGCATAATTAATGTCATGCAGATTTACGGCTGGTGTCACCACTTTTAAACTTTAGCTAGACGCCCCTCTGAAGCGAGAGGCCAGTGATATTTAGAACAAGACACCCAAACATTTCACTGGCCTTTCCACTTTTTCTTTTGAAAAATCTCAGCAGTCGTTCTGAGAAGTGTGGGCCGGAAAGGCTATAAGATTCGGTACACGCTTCTTCTTTCCCTACACTGGCATGTCTCGGATCAGCCATGCTGCATTGCTTATACAACAGGGTGTCTGTTTCCTTCAGTCTCTCACCCTCTACTGGCTCCCCTCGCATTTGCTTGACACCCTTGTCAAACCATGCCCAGTAAAGGCAGAGTCAGTACTTACTGGGTTCACAAGCTCTGTCAAGTCCTCTTGCAGGCCCGGCCTGTCAACCAGGCTGGTGACAGTGTTCTGAGTCCCAAATGGCACCCTTTTCCTTATTTAGTCCACTACTTTTGACTAGAGCTCTATGATCCCTGGTCCAAATTAGTGCACTACATAGGGAATAGGGTGCCATTTGTGATGCTGACAGCGTATACATCAATGGAACTTAAAGCAAGAGGCACTCAAATCAACGCACAGTGGTGTCATCTGTTGCTTTGTTTTACTTAGTTAGTTGTCTTGTGTATTGGCAAGGTGCCGATAAAAGTAGAGCCACCTGTTTGCCGGTGAGTACGCCGTAACCAAATCCCCCCAATGGCCACAGTCAAAATTTGGAGTCTTGCAGTAAATGGGTCCCTGCTGAGTGTTGCTAAAATGATTGCTGCACTAAGTGGATGTGATTTGTTTATGTTTCCGATTAAACTATTAAGTCCTCATATTGTTGTCAGGGTTTTGACGTGGGGAGGGAGGCGGAGGACGATATCAACTCTGATTGCGTGGCAAAGTGATTGTAGAAGATTAGCAGATTGCTGCACTTTACGGACGCTCCTCCTAAGAGACTGAGAGAATGGACCCACTCTCACTACGTCTGCATTGCTTGTTTGATTGAGATGCGATGTGTCAGCCTTTCAGGACTATCGGCCCTCGGCATCTGGGCACGTGTCCGGCATCCTTACCAGAGAATTGATTGAGGTTTATTGTTAAGGTAGATTAAGGCAGGAGAGGTATATATGGTCAATCAGGAAAAGAGGCACGCAGCTCTACTGTGCAGCACAGCATTCCAAATGGCATCCATCAGCTTCCTTCCTTATGACAGAGGAGGGTGACCAGGGCCAAACAGCTTCGATAGCTCATAGTAACACAATCGTTACAGTTACACAGAACCCCCATGGCAGCAGTGTCCTGAAATAGAATCAGGTGAATGTACGGTACGGTGAGGACATGCATGGTTATTAAGCAGTGATATGTGTCCCTCTGGACTTGCCGTACATACTTTGGGACTGGTCTTCAGTGGATACGGTATCCGCCATGCCAATACCAGTATAGTTAATTGCTTTGTTGGTCTCATCTCTTTCAGTCCAAGAAAAGATTCCCCAAAGGAACAAACAAGCCAACTTAACTTGTTCTGTCCCTCTCTGCCTCTGGTTTCTGTTCAGTCCACCCACCTGGACCTGCATCTGACAGTTTTTTGACAGATTGGGCAAGAAGGCATGATTAAAACCTTGTTCGGATATTTTTGGCATTTATATTGTGTACTTGCAGGGATGCTAATGTTTTTACAAGAGATATAAGGTCATAAGGATTTAATGGATGCCCATTATTAATTATGTGCTATCTGCTTCTGTGTGTGCAAAGGGGTGGGGTCTCTGTGTGTTTGCACAGTATATATCTAAGCTAGACCTTTTGGGATTTTGTGGTTTCATTCTTACATGAGTGTGTTGGTGGAGTGTGTGATGTAGGCAAAAATAGAAAAGGTGTCATCGCCAAGGCCTCTGAGGTATAATTTACTTTGCAGTACAGTCCAGAGGAACGGATCTCTGTCCAGTCAGATAAGGAGGTCACTATTGCCCTATGCCACAGACAGAGGTTGCTTCCCAAATGGCTCCATATTCCTTATATACTGTAGAGCACTACTTTTTCCAGGGCCCATGGCACCCTATTCCCTTTATAATGCACAAATGTTGACCAAAGCCCTATGGTCCCTGGTCAAAAGTAGTGAACTATAAAGGGATAGGGTGCCATTTAGGATGCAACCCAGAGAGATCACAGCTATGGTCTCAGCTAGCTTCACCAGACTTTCAGTCTGGTCAGCGACTTGCCCCTTTAATAAATCCACCTGAACTGACCCAGATATCTAAACGTCTCAAATTGGCCCTAGAGGAGCCAGGAACAGATGGCTGTCATATACCAAAGGGTGTAGATAACAGCCATTTATCAAAGCATTAGAGGAATGCCACGAAATATGGCCACTGGACACGCATCACATACTCCGGTCTTTATTCATCTGCAAATTCTCTGTTGCACTCTTTCCAAATTGTTGCTCATAAATAATTCAGTCCCCTTTATTTGGGTTATTTATATTAATAACGCAAGGCAGGATTTTATTACAATGTATTGCCTCATCCTGCCATTCCAGGTGTATTCAAGCCCTGTGAAGTGAGCAAAATTGATTTATATCCTTACATATCTCTGGCTTACCATCATACCATGAGTAGTCTGCTTAAATGCGTAACTTAGTTTATGGGAAACATTTTTGTCATGCGATTATTGTGTAGCTAACATTAAAAAAAAAACGGGTCTACTTTAAGGTTATATTACTCATGAGTATCACTGATTAATGCTGTTAATGTTCTCCAACCTTGCCACGTAGTGGCAACTGAGTTATAATTACTCGTTTGTAGCAATCAGTGGCTTGATTTAGACCCTTCTGATTATGTTTGGCATTTTCTGAACTAGCCAGCCAGGTATGGAACCACACACTTCCAACATTGGAATTCTGTCTGACAGGCAGGAACATTCAGAGTTTTGATTGGGTATTGGTCATTCTGTAAATCCTAAATATGAGACATTAGCTGAAATAGGTCAGTACACACTAAGACTGTAATGGACCATAGTTCAGCTAGACATATTCCTTAATTAGTCACACACTGTCTGCTCCAGCTCTACTCAAATGAATTCACTTGATCAGAAAGGACCTTGCCCTGAGTCACTGCGTTAAATAAATAAAATAACAACTAGTATGGTAAATTACTCAAACGGCATTGAGTTTTCCAAAAAGTAAATGTTTATCCTATACTCTGAGTAATTAGCATGCATAGAGAGTGGTCTAGCGTAAATTCCTTATAGATTAGACTGTGGGAAGGAAATTATCTGGGGAACGCGGTGGTAGGCTATACTGATTTATCTGGTTATTTAAGATTTACACCCAGCATGGTGTGTAACAGGAGTAGTTGTAATCTACATTGATAATGGAATTAAATTGAATTAGATGATGATTTTTTAAAAGTTTTTGGGATATTCCCTTAAATCACAGAGAATCTGGGATTACACATGTGTGCGCGTGTGGGAGAGAGAGAGGCAGAGGGATGACAAGCATTACATGATGGCCACCATAATTGTGACCGAGAGAATGAAATACACTACTTGGCCAACAATACATGGACTCATAGGCGTCGAACATCTCATTCCAAAATCATAGGCATTAATATGGAGTTGGTCTCATTTTTGCTGCTATAACAGCTTTCACTCTTCTGTGAAGGCTTTCCACTAGATGTTAGAACACAGGGACTTGATTCAATTCAGCCACAAGAGCATTAATGGGGTTTGGCACTGACGTTGGGCGATAAGGCCTGGCTGGCAGTCGGTGTTCCAATTCATCCCAAAGGAGTTGGATAAGGTTAAGGTCAGGGCTCTGTGCAGGCTAGTCAAGTTCTTCCACACTGATCTATTGCTAGTGAGTGTTGTGATTGTTGCTAGTGAGTGTTGCAACCGACGACAGACTATTTTTAGTACTCTGTGGCCCCGTTCTGTGAGCTTGTGAGGCCTAGACATTTCCACTTCACAATAACAACACTTACAGTTGAAAGGAGCAGCTCTAGCAGGGCAGAAATTTGACAAACTGAATTGTTGGAAAGGTGGCATCCTATGACGGTGCCACATTGAAAGTCATTGATCTCCGTTAGGAGATTCTAATTCCAAATGTTTGTCTATGGAGATTACATGGCTGTGTTCTTGATTATATTCACCTGTCAGCAACAGGTGTGGCTGAAATATCCGAATCCACTCATTTGAAGGGGTGTCAACATACTTTTTGTATGGTGTATGTCTGAAACACCCTCTCGTCACTGAATTTCATGTAGGGAGACTTGAAAAACACTCCAAATAGTGTTTAGTGATGAAGTTTCCCTTTAATGGTGAGTGATTTAAATACATAAAACATGTCTTTATCAGCTGTTTAGCATTTGAATCCCCTTATATGTCGGAATCAATATCAAAAAGGCTATGTTATGGTATAAGTCTTTAGGCATACAGTCTGGCTTCCAAATCTTTCTAATGATCTGTTCTGGGCACTTTGATTGTATCTGTCTCATTTAGTTGTGATGGTGAAACATTTGAGATATGAGGAGAGAGTGAGAGATCAATAATCCCATTAGAGAATGATGACATGATGTATACTCTCTGGGTAGCCACTTTGTTGGAAAGAAATAACTTCTCATTGGTTTAAAATAAGAACAAATAGCTTAAAGGAGCATACGTGTTGTATACTTTGGCATCACCTGTAATTCTGCAAATAACATTTGGTTACCTTAGTAGGAGCTTAGATTATGAGTTTAGTTGTTAGACAAGCAGAAGTAGAACAACGTGGACTATGCACCCTGCATTTTCATCCTAGAAATGCGCATTGCTCTTTAAACTGCCCCCCCCCCCCACCCCCCCCACCCCCCCCCACTCTGCCAAGGACTGTCTCTTACACATGTATTTCCCTCATGGCACATCATCCTGCAAAATAGTTTTATTCATACATCTCTACATACATACGTTACAATGTAGCTTAATGTTTATAGTCTAGTCCAGGGGTTCTCAACTCTCACCCTACGAGGTCCAGAATCTGCTTGGTTTTCTGTTCCACCTAATGATTAATTGCAGGTCTAAATCAGTCCCTGATTAGAGGGGAACCATTAAAAAGGCAGTGGAACTGGCTTTGAGGTCCAGAGTTGAGTTTGAGGGGTCTAGTCTATAGTTTTTAGCTTCAGTGTTTATCGTGTACATAACTCTACTGTATGTGGATTGTGTAAATTCTGTGTCTATATATTTTGTCCGTATACTCTGTTTATTGTCTGTCAATGTTTTCTGTTTATTGCGGCAGCACCATTTCAGAGTCAAATTCCTGTACATGCAAATGTATTCGGTGAATGAAGGTGACTCTGAAAATGTCAACTTTCAACAAAATCAAAAGTTTAACCAAAGAGACAAAGTTTTTAAATTTGATACAATTAAACAGATATTCTCAATCATACACAAACGTCCCTTTCAGCCCCTGCAAGCTGAATCTAACTGCTTATCAATTTTCATTATCCAATCTACTTCTAAATATACAGTACCAGTCAAAAGTAAGGACACACCTACTCATTCAAGGGTTTTCCTTAATTTTTACTATTGTCTACATTGAAGAATAATAGTGAAGACATCAACACTATGGAATAACACTTATGGAATCATGTAGTAACAAAAGAAAGTGTTCAACAAATGAAAATATATTTTAGAGTTTAGATTTTTCAAGTTAAGTCACCATTTGCTTCGATGACAACTTTGCACGCTCTTCGTATTTTCTCAACCAGCATAACCTGGAATGCTTTTTCAACAGTCTTGAAGGAGTTCCCACATATGCTGAGCATTTGTTGGCTGCTTTTCCTTCACTCTGCGGTCCAAATAATCCCAAACCATCTCAATTGGGTTGAGGTCTGGTGATTGTGGAGGCGAGGTCATTTGATGCATTTGATCCTTCACTCTCCTTGTTGGTCAAATAGCCCTTACACAGCCTGGAGTTGTGTTGGCTCATTGTCCCGTTGAAAAACAAATGATAGTCCCACTAAGCGTAAAACAGATGGGATGGCGTATCGTTGCAGAATGCTGTGGTAGCCATGCTGGTTAAGTGTATCTTGAATTCTAAATAAATCACAGGCAGTGTCATCAGAAAAACACCCCCACACCATCACACCTCCTCCTCCATGCTTCATGGTGGGAATCACACAAGCGGAGATCATCTGTTCACCTACTCTGCATCTCACAAAGACATGGCAGTTGGAACCAAAAATCAAAAATATGAACTCACCAGACCAAAGGACAGATTCCACCGCTCTAATGTCCATTGCTCATGTTTCTTGGCCCAAGCGAGTCTCTTCTTAATAATGGTGTCCTTTAGTGGTGGTTTCTTTGCAGCATTAACACTATGAATGTCACGCCCTGGTCTAAATATTTTGTGTTTTTCTTCATGTATTGGGTCAGGCCAGGGTGTGGCATGGAGTTTTTGTATTGTGGTGTGTTTTGTCTGGGGGTTTTTGTGTGTATGTTAGTGGGATTGTAGCTTAGTAGGGTGTTCTAGGAAAGTCTATGGCTGTCTGAAGTGGTTCTCAATCAGAGGCAGGTGTTTATCGTTGTCTCTGATTGGGAACCATATTTAGGCAGCCATATTCTTTGGTTGTATTGTGGGTGATTGTCCTGAGTGTCTTGATGTCCTTGTTAGAGGTTAGTAGACACATGTATAGGCTGTTTTCGGTTTTCGTTTCGTTTGTTGTTTTTGTAGTGTTAGTGTTTTGTCGTGTTTTACGTTTGTTTAATAAAGATGAATCGCAATCGACACGCTGCAGTTTGGTCCGACTCTCCTTCACCATATGAAAACCGTGACAGAATCACCCACCACCAACGGACCAAGCAGCGTGTCAACAGGCAGGAGCAGCTGCAGTGGGAGAGGCTGCACCACCTGGAGAAATGGACATGGGAGGAAGAACTGGACGGTAAAGGACCCTGGGCTCAGCCTGGGGAATATCGCCGCCCCAAGGAGGAACTAGAAGCGGCAAAAGCGGAGAGGCGCTGGTATGAGGAGGCAGCACGGCGACGTGGATGGAAGCCCGGGAATCAGCCCCAAAAAATTATTGGGGGAGGCTTACAGGGAGTATGGCTACACCAGGTAGGAGACCTGCGCAAACTCCCTGTGCTTACCGGGGGGCTAGAGAGACCGGGCAGGCACCGTGTTATGCAGTGGTGCGCACGGTGTCCCCAGTGCGGGTGCATAGCCCGGTGCGGTATATTCCAGCTCCACGTATCGGCCGGGCTAGATTGAGCGTCGAGCCAAATGCCATGAAGCCGGCTCTACGCATCTGGTCCCCAGTGCGTCTCCTTGGGCCGGCTTACATGGCACCAGCCTTGCGCTCAGTGTCTCCGGTTCGGCTACACAGCCCAGTGCGGGCTATTCCACCTCGCTGCACTGGCAGGGCGACCGAGAGTATTCAACCAGGTAAGGTTGGGCAGGCTCGGTGCTCAAGAGCTCCAGTGCGCCTGCACGGTCCGGTCTATCCAGTACCACCTCCACACCCCAGCCCTCCGGTAGCAGCTCCCCGCACCAGGCTTCCTGTGCGTGTCCTCGGCCCAGTACCACCAGTGCCAGCACCACGCATCAGGCCTACAGTGCGCCTCTCCTGCGCTGTCGGAGTCTCCCGCCTCTCCTGCGCTGTCGGAGTCTCCCGCCTCTCCTGCGCTGTCGGAGTCTCCCGCCTCTCCTGCGCTGTCGGAGTCTCCCGCCTCTCCAGCGCTGTCGGAGCCTTTCTCCTCTCCTGCGCTGCCGGAGTCTCCAGTCTGCCCAGCGCCGCCAGTGCTCCCAGTCTGCCCAGCGCCGCCAGTGCTCCCAGTCTGCCCAGCGCCGCCAGTCTGCCCAGCGCCGCCAGTCTGCCCAGCGCCGCCAGTCTGCTCAGCACCGCCAGCGCCGCCAGTATGCCCAGCGCCGCCAGCACCGCCAGTCTGCCCAGCGCCGCCAGTCTGCCCAGCGCCGCCAGTCTGCCCAGCGCCGCCAGTCTGCCCAGCGCCGCCAGTCAGCCAGGATCCGCCAGAAGTGCCAGTCAGCCAGGATCTGCCAGAAGTGCCGTTCAGCCAGGATCCGCCAGAGGTGCTGTCAGTCTGTATGAAGCAGCCAGAGCTGTCAGTCTGCAAAGAGCTGCCAGTCTGCAGGGTGCTGTCAGCCTGCATGGAGCAGTCAGAGCTGTCAGTCTGCATGACGCAGCCAGAGCTGCCAGTCTGCAGGGAGCTGTCAGTCTGCAAGGAGCTGTCAGTCTGCAAGGAGCTGACAGTCTGCAGGGTGCTGTCAGCCTGCATGGAGCAGTCAGAGCTGTCAGTCTGTATTAAGCAGCCAGAGCTGCCTGTCTGCAAGGAGCTGCCTGTCTGCAAGGAGCTGCCTGTCTGCAAGGAGCTGCCAGTCTGCAAGGAGCTGCCAGTCTGCACGGAGCCGCCAGAGCTGCTAGTCTGTAAGAAGCCGCCAGAGCTGTCAGCCTACATGGAGCAGCCAGAGCCGCCAGTCAGCGTGGAGCAGTCAGATTCTTCCAGATCTGCCAGTCAGCCAGATTCTTCCAGATCTGCCAGTCAGCCGGGATCTGCCAGAACTGCCAGTCAACCGGGCTCTTCCAGATCTGCCAGTCAGCCAGAATCTTCCAGATCTTCCAGTCAACCTGGCTCTTCCAGATCTGCCAGTCAGCCAGAATCTTCCAGATCTGCCAGTCAGCCAGAATCTTCCAGATCTGCCAGTCAACCAGGCTCGTCCAGATCTGCCAGTCAGCCAGATTCTTCCAGATCTGCCAGTCAGCCAGAATCTTCCAGATCTGCCAGTCAACCAGGCTCTTCCAGATCTGCCAGTCAGCCGGGATCTGCCAGTCAGCCAGGCTCTTCCAGATCTGCCAGTCAGCCAGGCTCTTCCAGATCTGCCAGTCAGCCGGGATCTGCCAGAACTGCCAGTCAGCCAGGATCTGTCAGTCGGCCCGGATCCACCAGTCAGCCAGGATCTGTCAGTCGGCCCGGATCCACCAGTCAGCCAGGATCTGCCAGTCAGCCAGGATCTGGTAGATCCATCAACCTTCCCGAGCTTCCTTTCACTCCCGAGCTTCCTTTCACTCCCGAGCTTCCTTTCACTCCCGAGCTTCCCCTCAGTCCCGAGCTTCCCCTCAGTCCCGATCTGCTCCTCAGTCTGGTGGGGTTCTGGGTGAGGACTACTAGGCCATGGTTGGCGGCGAGGTTGGACTATCCAGGGATGCAAGGAGAGGGGACTAAGACAGACATTAACTGAGTGGGGTCCACGTCCCGTGCTGGAGCCGCCACCATGGACAGACGCCCACCCGGACCCTCCCTATTGATTTGAGGTGCGTTCGGGAGTCCGCACCTTAGAACAGGGCGTGACAGAACCCCCCTAAGTATTTTGTGTTTTTCTTCATGTATTGGGTCAGGCCAGGGTGTGGCATGGAGTTTTTGTATTGTGGTGTGTTTTGTCTGGGGGTTTTGGTGTGTATGTTAGTGGGATTGTAGCTTAGTAGGGTGTTCTAGATAAGTCTATGGCTGTCTGAAGTGGTTCTCAATCAGAGGCAGGTGTTTATCGTTGTCTCTGATTGGGAACCATATTTAGGCAGCCATATTCTTTGGTTGTATTGTGGGTGATTGTCCTGAGTGTCTTGATGTCCTTGTTAGAGGTTAGTAGACACATGTATAGGCTGTTTTCGGTTTTCGTTTCGTTTGTTGTTTTTGTAGTGTTAGTGTTTTGTCGTGTTTTACATTTGTTTAATAACGATGAATCGCAATCGACATGCTGCAGTTTGGTCCGACTCTCCTTCACCATATGAAAACCGTGACAATGAAGGCCTGATTCAAGCACTCTCTGAACAGTTGATGTTGAGATGTGTCTTTTACTTGAACTCTGTGAAGCATTTATTTGGGCTGCAATTTCTGAGGCTGGTAACTCGAATAAACTTCATCTCTGCAGCAGAGGTAACTCTGGGTGTTTCCTTCCGGTAGCAGTACTCATGAGAGCCAGTTTCATCATAGCTCTTGACGGTTCTTGTGACTGCACTTGAAAAAAAATTCAAAGTTCTTGACATTTTCCGTATTGACTGACCTTCATGTCTTAAAGCAGGGGTGGGCAACTCCAGTCCTCCGGGTGTCAATTTTTTTTCTCCATCCCTAGCAAACACAGCTGATTTAATTAAATTGCATTCTAAACAGAAGATAATGATTAGGTGATTATTGGAGTCAGGTGTGTTAGCTGAGGCTGGGGCAAAACTGTGACAACAATCAGGCTCTCGAGGACTGGAATTGCCCACCCCTGTCTTAAAGTTAGGAATAACTGTCGTTTCTCTTTGCTTATTTTAGCTGTTCTTGCCATAATATGGACTTAAAAAATAGGGTTATTTTTTGTATACCACCCCTACCTTGTCAGAACACAACTGAGTGGCTGAAAAAAGGAAAGACATTCCACACATTAATTTTTAACAAGGCACACCTATTAATTGAAATGCACCTCATGAAGCTGGTTGAGAGAATGCCAAGAGTGTATAAAGCTGTCATCTAGGCAAAAGGTGGTTACTCTTAAGTATCTCAAATATAAAATATAAGTTTGGGTTACTACTTGATTCCATATGAGATATTTAATAGTTTTGATGTCTTCACTACTGTTCTACAATGAGTAGGTACTCTATGTATTACTTACTTAAGTTGAACAAAAAATGTGTCCCAATAAGTTTTGATATTTGATGCAGTTAAACCTCGACATTCTCATCCTCTCCACCTTGATCTCTGCAATCTGAATTTGCTTACTAATTTCCACTCTCTAATCCTTTATAATGAATATACTTGTTATTCAAACAATCAGGGAGCATGTTTTTTTATTGTGAGTTTATTCTGAGATTGGGTTTTCAAATTTGGTGGTGCGATGGTAGCAATGGTGGCATTGTCTGAGCATGCATGGTTAAATAAACGGAGGAATAGATTTTGTTAATGAAAAATGCAACAGATGGTGGATATAAACCCAGTCCCAGTCGACGCCAGAATGTTTCCTGCCGCAGAGAGAGAGAGGGGATTAAGGTCATTTTTTTTGCACAGCTTTTTCAATTTATAAATTCATGCTCAGTCAAAAAAGTTGAACAAAAAAAATGCAAAGGAGAGGAAAAAGGGACGACTGTCTGGCATCTAGCCAACTTATCGAGACTCCCTGGGATGTTCAAATGTCAACGAGCACAATCATGAAAATGTACAAATATTAGAACTAGAAGAAATTAAACAATGCATGAAGTCCTCCCATTATAACAGTCATTCACTGGCATGCACACAACACAAGCCATTGAAGGACGTCCGACGATCCAACAGCCCAGAAGAAAAGAAAACACTGCCGTTTACTCACACAGTCCAACAGGTGTTCAAAGATAATAAAATAACAAAGACATTAAGTCACCATTTTATAGCTCAATCCACCGCATACTAAACTCTAGGTTTGAGAATTCATATGGATTCCAGCATAACATTAATGACAAAAATGTACTCATAGACAAGAATGATCAATTAAAAAGTACAACGGACTTCCTGGAATTAACTTAAATTTACCCTAACCCTGAAATGTGTCACCTTGTCTCCTTTGTTTTACTATCAAAAGCACAATGAGCCTTTACAACCTGTACACACACACACACACACACCATATGGCAAACGATCAAACTTCCAAACTCCAGATATAGCAATAACAGTGGGTAACGATAAACATGTGCTACTATTCGATGCTGTGAAATAAAGGAGAAGGAGCCAAGGTTGAGAGGGTATGTGTGTGTGTGTGAGTGAGAGAGAGTGTGAGTGTGTGTGTGTGTGATTGACAGGGTACCATTAAAAGAGGATGAGGTGGATGGCCCGCCTGCCCACGTCGGTTCGTTCCTGAAGTGGCGACCCACATGGTGACTCCCCAGCGAGAACATGAGCCAGTGGTCATGACAGATGCCTGGGATGCAGAGCATTAAGTGTCACATTATCTTAATATGTTGCTTGGCGTTGCTCCTAGCTGCAAGCACACTGAGAGCAAATGTTTGATGAAGGTCAATGATTTGAAAACAAGGTGCCACACTGCAAACGCTCCACTCCTCTCCCCCTTCATCTGAGAACCCAAAAACACAGCTAATGATGAGAGGATGTGGGGAGAGGAGGAAGAACTAAGGAAGTGGAGATAAAGTGGGAGGGGGAAGGGTGTTTTAATGAGTATTTATGAGAGTACCAACGGTGCTTTCACATCATCTAGGATTTCATATAACATTTTGTGCTTATACTGTATTTCCATTTCAAAAGGAGGATTGGAATTCAGCTGAACAGAAACCGTTTAACCCCTCCCAGCTGGGCTTTAACCCCAATCCCCTCTCTTATTGGTCAAGAACTCTCCACCAACCAAACCACGGTGTACGTCATCTTCCAGCCTCAGCCTCCTCATCTCTATCATCATTATCATCCATCATCATCACCATATGTCACAGTGGAGTAGTGTTAAACAATATAAACATTCTGCCAGAGGAAAGTTATGGCCCAGGCAGCCGCTGATGTAGATTACAGGCAAGATTAATTAGATGAGGATTTGTGATTGTAATTAGCTGTGGCAAAGGTTTGATGATGTCACCCTGTCTGTTGGAGAAGACAAAGAACAAGACAGGGCAAGACTGGGAGGGGGTTCAAACATTGTAGAATGAATTGGGTCTACAACGTCGTGGGAGGGAGAAAGAGAGCGATATACTAGAGAGGGGAGGTGAAGGAAGAGAGAGAAAGAGCGAGAGACACGAAAGAAGAAAGAGAGAGAGAAAATCAGAGAGCGAGGGAAAAGGGAAGAGGTAGAGTGAACAAGGCAGCCCCATTGGGATTCAGGACATGCATAGAGAGCACATTAGTGCAAAAAAGTGGAACAATCAGTGCGGCATCCTTCTTTTATTAGAACTGGCTATGTCTAGAAATTTAAGACCGCCATATTTTTAGAACTCCATCAACCTGGCCTTTATATAGCTTGATAAAATAGGCCTTCTTGTTCAGATGGAGATTGAACTCGACTTATTCTCCTTCTGTCTGGGAAAAAATAGAGCTGCTTTTGTTGAAAACCTTCTGCGAGGAGGAAGACAGTGAGCTCAAAATATATGGGACACATCACAGAATAATATGTTGATGGATTGTGGCTGCTCCACCTCCCAGCTCTCAACATGGGGATTTGGATAGTGTGTGTGGACACATTTGACTATATTTGTGAGTACCAAAAGAATAGTACACCAAGAATAGTACACCAACTAAAATTCAGAGAAGTGAGGAAATTTCACAGTCCTCACTTGTAAAATTGCTATTTTAGGCTTAGTGGTAAGAATTAGAATTATGATATTGGGTTACTGGTTAAGGCTAAGAGTTAGGGTTATGTTTATCTTTAGGGTAAGGGTAAATTGGATTTTGAATGGGAATCAAATGTTGGTCACAAAAAATCCTCACAAGTTTAGTAAGATATAGTTGTGTCTGTGTGTGCGTGTGTGTCTGTGTGTGCGCATGGATGTGTGCATGCTTGCTAGTAGAAAAAAACATGTTGACTCACCCTACTTGTAGAGAAATGCCAATAACAGCCTTCTCTTTCATGTTACTGAAACGGTGTATGACTCTGTCTCATCTATATTATTCATAGCCATCTATTTACCACCACAAACCGATGCTGGCACTAAGACAGCAGACAACGAGCTGTATTAGGCCAAAAGCAAACAAAAATATTCTCATCCAGCTCCTAGTGGCCGATTCCTGCTTACAAGCGCAAACTAAATCAGGAAGTACCCGTGACTCGCTCAATGCGGAAGTGGTCAGATGAAGCGTTTGTTACTGTACGCTACAGGACTGTTTTTCTAGCACAGACTGGAATATGTTCCGGGATTCATCCAATGGCATTGAGGAGTATACCCCCTCAGTCATTGGCTTCATCAATAAGTGCATCGAAACAGGCCCCATTAACATAAACTGGCAGAAGTGGAGCGGGTCGAGAGTTTCAAGATCCTTGGTGTCCACATCATTAACAAACTATCATGGTCCAAACACACTAAGACAGTTGTGAAGAGTGAACGACAACACCTTTTCCCCCTCAGGAGACTGAGAAGATTTGGCATGGGTCCCCAGATCCTCAAAAAGTTTTACATTTGCACCATCGAGAGCTTCCTGACCGGTTGCATCACCACCTGGTATGGCAACTGCTTGGAATCTGACCTTAAGGCGCTACAGAGGGTAGTACCCAAATCCCAGTACATCACTGGGGTCAAGCTTCCTGACATCCAGGACCTAAATACTAGGCTGTGACAGAGGAAGGCCCAAAAAATTGTCAAAGACTCCAGTCACAAGTCGTAGACTGCTCTCTATGCCACCGCACGGCAAGCCGTACCGGAGCGTCAAGTCTAGGACCAAAAGGCTCCTTAACAGCGTCTACCCCCAAGTCATAAGACTGCTTGAACAATTAATCAAATGGCCAGCCGGACTCTTTACATTGACACTGCTGCTACTCGCTCTTTATTATCTGTGCATATCTATGCACCTCCGCACATTGACTCGGTACCGGTACCCCCTGTATATAGCATTGTTATTGTTATGTAATTTTTTTGTGTTACTTTTTTAAAAACTTTAATTTATTTAGAAAATATTTTCTTTACACTACTTGTAAGTAAGCATTTCACGGTAAGGTCTACACCTTTTGTATTCGGCGCATGTGACATAAAATTAGATTTGATTGAAGTAAAATTATGAAACACAGAGAGACGAAAGATACATTATTTTATATGGGCTCCCCTTGGCATCCATGACTACATTCCACTGTGTGTGTGTGCGTGTATGTGTGTGTGTGTGTGTGTGTATGTTTGATGCAAGTTGTGTGAGCTTGTGCCTGCATGTTTTCTTCTGCATGTGTGTCCACAAATAGGCATTGTTTTTAGATATTTTTACACACTTAAATAGGGCCTCACCATCTTGAGAAGCAACAGAGCAGCATATATGGAGTGTTTCTTAAGAGAGATAACAAAAAGAGAGAGATATAAAGAAAGAGATTAGCCATCGCAGAGAGAGAGAGATAAAGCGATAAAGTAGAGATAGCAAAAGACAGAAGAAACAGAGAGAGATGGTGAGGGACACAAGAAAAAAAAGAGTGAGAAAACTAGTCAGATGTCTCAGGGGTTCCCAGTCCCTATAGCCTTTCTCCCTGGGGAGTCCGTTAATCACCCTTTTAGACCTGTCAGCCAGTGGGTGGGCCCATTACCCTCGGAGGTGCCCGCCTTTTTGCCTGAGACAGTGGCTCTATTCAGGCATGTACCGCGGATGCCTCAGCCCTCGGCATGTCCCACACAAACCCCACCTCGCACATAAAAAAATGCTACAGTTTACTATAGAATACTACAGTACTTATAGATATATATTGTAAACTGTAGTATACTCTAGAATACTAAACTTCACACTGTAGTATCCCTCCATCATGTGTAGTACTTAGTATATAATGTTGCAATATACTGTAAAATACTATAGTAAATAATACAGTATTATCCACAAAAAAACTGTAGTAAAACTACAGAAATATCTGCAAAAACACTACATTTTTAACTATGGTAAATACTACAGTATACCGTTTGCATCTACCCAGCCCAATCCCCTCCCCCATGTCCCAATTTGTGACACTCTTAAGTGAGAAAGGTTAGAGGTTACAGGTTAGAGAAAAGAGCAGAAGTGCTTAACTCTCTGGTCAGAACCCCAGTCCTACCAACATAAAGTAATAACTATCAACTTCCTCATTTAACAGAGAGGCAGTCGAAATGGTTCCTTCATTCAAATATCTTGCAATAACAATAGACCACAAGCTCATCTTCGCACAGCCCACCACTGAAATTATTAAGAAATCACAGCAGCATCTGTCTGTCATCAGACGTATGCGTAACCTGTCCGTCAAAACCCAAACTCCTTCTGCTACTGTACTGGAGCATAATTGAACCACTACTCATCAATTGCAGCATCTGTTACCACAATGCGCTCACAATGCAGCAAACTCTCAAATATCACAACAACGGCATCTAAACTTTTTTGGCCTCGTCAACTCTCCCTTCTGAATGATTGCACTATTCACTCCTGACACATCATTTCCAGCCCGGATCACCTGCTTCACCTTTGCTTCGATCATCTCCCTGCGCGTTTCGGAAGTAGTTTCATCCTGATGCTTTCACCATAGTGAACAATTCCATATAATTTCTCCCATGGGCGGGGGGGGGTACTATTTATTCATGACTGTTGTTTGTTTCTCTGTGTTTTCATATTTGCTTTACGTATTCATGTGTGAGCTGTGCCAATAATAACTTCAGTAAATTCTGCAAAAAACACTACAGTGAAAACTATAGTATTCCTACAGTAGTATTCACTATAGTATTTTTGTCATGTTGGCTTATTAGAGAAACATAAGAGATAATGAACAAATAAACAAAATGCAGTGAGGCAGGCTACGTGACGAGCATACAGAGATAGAGGCTGAGTAGGACTCATTAAGATAAGACACTGGGTGGGTAAGATGCCTGGTTGGCTGGATGCTACATTAGAGTAAAGTACCACGCAGGGTGGCAGAGTGGGTTATTGGCCTGATTTTTATTTAGCCACAGATTTCACTGCTGGAAAATACAGCTTGACCAGCTGAAGTTGGTGAGCTGCTTCACCAGCTCAATGTATATTTCGATACGTAGCTGGCGTGCTGCCCAGTATGCAAAAAAATGTCCGCCTTTGGTGAGCCATCCAGCCATGAGGTAATTTGAAAGACAATAGCAAGGAATTTCTACCATCTCATATTCGTCTGCAACGTTCCAGCTAACCACTGCCAGCCAGAGGCTACAAGCTGTTTTAGTAATTTATATTAATACCCTACATTTGTTGGGATTTTATTGATTTGATCTATTTGCCAATTTAAAACACAATACAACCACATGTGGACATAATGCATTTAAAATCATTGAAGATGACAAAAAGTGATAAACCTAATAATTTATAGTTTAAGTATTAATGATATTGATTATGCCCAAAAATAGCCTACATTTAAGCCATTGATTTAATATACTGTATTTGAGGCACTACAAACGGTTCCTTTATAGCAATTATTGCCACTCCCTAAACTCCCTCACCCACGGCAACTATTAACCCTTTCATGCCTGAGTTCCAAATATCTCTAACGGTCGCCCCAGCGTGAGTTTATTTATGCACGTGATGTTAGAACGTTCTCTCCATTCCAGAAAGTGATTGTTGCGCAACAGGACATTTAATCCGCGCTGCCCTTTAACCAAAGCACGTAGCCTGTTTTTATTTATAGGCTTTTTCAACTTCTATTTCAACTGATTTTTTTGTATTTTCTAAGAACAGTTTGAATTGAGGTTTGTTCCGCCTCCTCATTCATTCACATAAAACAGTCATTTTTACTTTTGCGTTGCCGGAGTCTCCCGTCCATTCGGGACCCGTGGCGAGGGTCACCAGTCCGAGGTCGGCGGCGAGGGTCGCCGCTCATAAGAGGCCACGGGGGTGGTTGAGGAGGCGGACAAAAACTATGGTGAAGTGGGGTCCAGAGCCCCACCCAGACCCTCCCCTATAGGTTCAGGTTTTGCGGTAGGAGTCCGCACCTTTGGGGAGGGGAGGGGGGGGTACTGTCACGTTCTGACCTTAGTTTCTTTGTTTTGTCTTTGTTTTAGTATGGTCAGGGCGTGAGTTGGGGTGGGCAGTCTGTTTGTTTTTCTATGTTGGTTTTTGTGTTCGGCCTAGTGTGGTTCTCAATCAGAGGCAGGTGTCGTTAGTTGTCTCTGATTGAGAATCATACTTAGGTAGCCTTTTTCCACCTGGGTTTCATGGGTGTTTATTTTCTGTGTTTGTGCCACACGGGACTGGTTCATTTGTTTCACGTTGTTTGTTTCACGTTGTTTGTTTAGTATTTGGTAGTGTTCAGTTTTCTTATTAAGTTATGGACACTTACCACGCTGCAAATTGGTCCGATCTATCTTACTCCTCATCAGAGAAAGACGACGAACATTACAGACCAGGACAAAATTACCCAAGTACTTCCCAATTGTTTGCATGCATTCCGATTCTTGCATAGATTGTAATGGGCACATATTATCTGTGTAAAATACTTTCTTGAAGGTTGTACTGATTATGATGAGCTAGGCTAATTCCAGCTGTGTGTAGCTGTTTGTTGACATACAATGCATTCTGGGTTTCACGTAATCGTCTGTTGGACCAAAGATGCTATTACAAAATTAGGTGAGTAGGGGTTCACTCATTTTGAGGACTTCCAGAAATTAATGGTGGGATGTGAACGATGGTGGACGACACCCCCCCCCCCCTTAAACATGCATACTATAAACAGACCAAACTCATATTGTCTCCTCTTATTATCTTTGGTAACTGTGAGGGGAAAAAAGCATGGCAGGGCACGGAAACTAACCATTGTCGGATTACTTTCGATTTCTAGAGTGTTTTGTCTCAATTATTTAGATCATTGGTGAGCTCAGCGTGATGTGATTAATTGTAAATAGTCATTTCTATTAGCTAATTCATATTGTAGTTTGTCAGCGAGAGTTATGAAAATATGACCACTTCTGTTATGTCAATCTTTCCTCAGTTAGAGCTAGGACAAATGTAGCCAAAAAAAATCCGGTTTGGATGATTGTGTTACGCTGTAGATACTTCCGTGAATGTCTGAACATTGCAACAAAAAATAAGCTGCTCACATTCTGGACATAACTTTGTAAGGACTATGTTTGTGCAAAATGCCACTGAAAAAAGTGTGGCCAGCTCAAATGCTGATTGTTGCGTAATTTGAAACTGTCCGTTCTAAATAAGCATTCTACTCACACTGGTTTGATTGTACACTACATGGACCACTGTAGAAGGATCACATCCGTTGGTACATGTGAAATGGTTAAATGCCACAGAAGAATTCGAATAGCCTTCAACCGCAAGTTATCTTTTTTACCATCTTCCATCAACCATTCAAACCTATCTTTGATACTTGATAGTAGCCAGTAGCTTTTCGAAATGAAAATGGGAGGATTTTGGAACTAAAGAGCAGTTTAATAGTTTATTTATCACTACTGAACATTTTGAAATACCAAACATTAATACAGTAGCGGCAACCATTCCCATTCAGTAGTGGCACCCATTCCCATTCATTAGTGGCACCCATTCCCATTCAGTAGTGGCACCCATTCCCATTCAGTAGTGGCACCCATTCCCATTCAGTAGTGGCACCCATTCCCATTCAGTAGTGGCACCCATTCCCATTCAGTAGTGGCACCCATTCCCATTCAGTAGTGGCACCCATTCCCATTCAGTAGTGGCACCCATTCCCATTCAGTAGTGGCACCCATTCCCATTCAATAGTGGCAACCATTCCCATTCAGTAGTGGCAACCATTCCCATTCAGTAGTGGCAACCATTCCCATTCAGTCGATACAGACAGAGAACCTATTCGCTAGGC
Organism: Oncorhynchus nerka; assembly: GCF_034236695.1. Taxonomy (NCBI): domain Eukaryota; kingdom Metazoa; phylum Chordata; class Actinopteri; order Salmoniformes; family Salmonidae; genus Oncorhynchus; species Oncorhynchus nerka. Next base: position 38,173,886 of record NC_088401.1, on the reverse strand, counting down.
TAGATTTATGGCCTTGAGTTATAGCCTTGATCTTGATTTATGTATATTGGCTGGTCCATGGACATTCCTTCAGGGTGGTTTCCCAGTGCTTTGGTGTACCCCAAAAAATGTTTGCATTACATTGGACAACTTGAAGCAGCCCATTTTCTTTTCCTAGACCAGAGGTGCTGCAGTTGGAAAAGCATTTAGCTGGCTATTTTGACAAAGCAGGTGCAATGGAAGTCTGATCAAACCTCCTGATGGTGCAGATTAGACTATTTGAATTGCAAAAGATTCTTCTCAATTCAGTGTAGGCTGGTGGGCTGAGTCACAGTGGTTTGTCCTTATAAAAGTTGATTCATACTGCGGCAAAACTTACGTGCTGCCGCAGCATTCTGTGGCACGTCATTTAATTCTCAGCCATTTTTCCCATAGTAGCACATATATATCAGCATATTTATTCCCATAGTAATTTGTTATGGATCCATAACTAAATCAACATCTGTATTTTGAAAGAGTATATTTTATCATTATTTTATTTACAAAATGTGTTTATTTGTTTATTAGTCTACTGTGCAGTCTACAATACATACTGTAGTAAACATGCTAAAGTGCCTAATTCCTTACATAAGGGAGAGCAGGCCATGTCTGTACAACAGACTGCAGGGCACACGGGAGACCGCGGTTCAAATTGAGTTTTTTCTTAACTGATTCCATATGTGTTATTTCATAATGATGATGTCTTCACTATTATTCTACAATGTAGAAAATAGTTCAAATATAGAAAAATCCTTGAATGAGTAGGTGTCCCCAAACTTTTGACTGGTATTTGCTTAAATAATTTGATTAATATTATGATGTTTCTATTCCATGAAAACAACAAAAAAAACTCTGGGTTTCTGTTAGGATGGAACGGGAAATGCAACGTGATGTCCGGCACTACAGTACTGGGCTATTTAGCTAAAGAATCCCTGTGTCGTGCTTGTCTCAGACCAGCACGAAACAGTGCTAAAATGGTTGTAGGCTTTTGCTTCTAACTGAAATTTCAATGCTCTTTAAATAATTAAGACCTACACCATTTTTAACAGTATATCTACAAATATTTTTTTCAATGATGTGACTCTCCGCCAATAATTACATTTAGAGGATTGGAGGACTCTATATTTGTCAGGACTTCCGCCGAAGTTGGCTCCCCTGCCTGTTCGGGCGGTGCTCGGCGGTCGTCGTCACCGTCCTACTAGCCACTACCGATCCCTTTTTCGTTTGTCTGTTGGTTTTGTCTTATTAGTTTCACCTGTGTGTATTTTATTTTAATTTTAATTTTATTTTTTATTTCACCTTTATTTAACCAGGTAGGCTAGTTGAGAACAGGTTCTCTTTTGCAACTGCGACCTGGCCAAGATAAAGCATAGCAGTGTGAACAGACAAACAGAGTTACACATGGAGTAAACAATTAACAAGTCAATAACACAGTAGAGAAAAAAAGGGGAGTCTATATACAATGTGTGCAAAAGGCATGAGGAGGTAGGCGAATAATAAAAATTTTGCAGATTAACACTGGAGTGATAAATGATCAGATGATCATGTACAGGTAGAGATATTGGTGTGCAAAAGAACAGAAAAGTAAATAAATAAAAACTGTGGGGATGAGGTAGGTGAAAATGGGTGGGCTATTTACCAATAGATTATGTACAGCTGCAGCGATCGGTTAGCTGCTAAGATAGCTGATGTTTGAAGTTGGTGAGGGAGATAAAAGTCTCCAACTTCAGCGATTTTTGCAATTCGTTCCAGTCACAGGCAGCAGAGTACTGGAACGAAAGGCGGCCGAATGAGGTGTTGGCTTTAGGGATGATCAATGAGATACACCTGCTGGAGCGCGTGCTACGGATGGGTGTTGCCATCGTGACCAGTGAGCTGAGATAAGGCGGAGCTTTGCCTAGCAAAAACAATTAGCATCCTTATATATAGTAGGTTGTCCCGCCCTTGTTTTGTGCGGGATTGTTTTTGTTATCCTGTTATATGGTGGTTTTTCGTGTGTTTTATTCTCCGGACTATTATGGTCCTGTGTTAGGGCTGGGTATTTTATTCACCCTGTGTGTTGGCGTGACCGTCGTTTGTGCGCTGGAATCAGCAGGAGCAGCCGCGTCTCCTCTCCCATCGATGGAAGAGAAGGTCCTCCATCACACCAGCGTGCTTCACCGGATTGGTTCGGCCATGGACCAAATGATGGAGAGGATGGATCGATGGGAGAGGAGTGGCCTTCCCACCTCATCTCCAGCACCCCCTTCTTCAGCACCTCCTGTTCCTGCGACCACATCTGGCTCCGGGGCTCTTCGGCTGTAGCTCCCACGGGAGTATGACGGAACAGCGGCTGGGTGCCAGGGTTTCCTTCTCCAACTGGAACTATACCTGGCTACCGTGCGTCCTGCTCCCTCTGGAGAGGAGAGCGTGAGCGCCCTCGTCTCCTGCTTGACTGGGCGAGCCCTCGAGTGGGCCAACGCAGTGTGGAATGGTCTGGACTCGGCGAGGGATAATTACCCAGAGTTCACCCACCGATTCCGAGCTGTGTTTGACCATCCACCAGAGGGTCGGGCGGCGGATGAACGGCTGTTCCACCTGCGTCAGGAGACGAGGAGCATACAGGACTTTGCTCTGGAGTTCAGGACCTTGGCCGCAGGAGCAGGGTGGAACGACAGGGCCTTGATCGATCATTTCAGATGCAGTCTCAGGGAGGACGTCCGCAGGGAGCTGGCATGTCGGGACAGCACCTTCACACTGGATGAACTCATTGACTTGGCTATCCGTCTCGACAACCTGCTGGCTGCCCGCGGGCGTTCGGATCAGGCCCTGTCGTTTCCACTTCCCAGCCCTCCTGCCCCTATCCCTATGGAATTAGGAGGGGCGGCTTCGAGGGGGACCGGAGGAGGAGTGTCCTCCTGCACCAGTTGTGGTCGACGAGGGCACACGGCCGACCGGTGCTGGAGGAACTCGTCTGGGAGTCGGGAGGGCAGGCGGAGCACTGCTCGATCACCCCAGGTGAGTAAGCATCAGACTCACCCAGAGCTTCCTGTCGGTCATGTGTATGTGTTGACTTCTTTCCCTGGGTTTTTTCCCTCTCTACAGCATAAGGCGCTATTCGATTCAGGCGCAGCTGGAAATTTCATGGATCGTGGGCTTGCGTTAAGGCTAGGGAGGCTACAGTGCCGCTGGACATGGTAACGCAGGGGGATCATAAGGAGCAGATAAGTCTGTTCCTTATAGATTCATCTGCGTTTCCAGTGGTGTAGGGAGTTCCCTGGTTAGCTCAACACAACCCGGTGATTTCCTGGCGACAGGGGGCTCTTAAGGGGTGGTCAGAGGAGTGTTCAGGTAGGTGTATAGGAGTTGCCGTTGGTGCGACTACGGTGGAGAGTCCAGACCAGGTTTCCACCGTGCGCGATAAACCTTCTGGAGAACGCTGCACTTCCTAGGAGTCACGTGTATCCATTGTCCCAGCAGGAGACGGTAGCGATGGAAACATATGTTACCGAATCTCTGGGACAGGGGTACATTCGGCCCTCCGCATCACCCGTCTCCTCGAGCTTATTTTTTGTGAAGAAGAAGGATGGAGGTCTGCGTCCGTGCATTGATTATAGAGGTCTAAATTCCATCACAGTGGGGATTAGTTACCCACTACCTCTCATCGCTACGGCGGTAGAATCATTTCACGGGGCGCGCTTCTTCACAAAACTGGACCTGAGGAGCGTGTATAATCTCGTGCATATCCGGGGAGGAGATGAGTGGAAAACCGCATTTAGTACTACATCTGGTCATTATGAGTACCGCGTCATGCCATATGGGTTGAAGAATGCTCCAGCCGTCTTCCAATCCTTCGTAGATGAGATTCTCCGAGACCTGCTCGGGCAGGGAGTGGTAGTGTACATCGATGACATCTTGATCTATTCTGCCACACGCGTGGCGCATGTGTCTCTGGTGCGTAAGGTACTTGGGCGACTGCTGGAGCATGACCTGTATTGCAAGGCGGAGAAATTTGAGTTTTTCAAACAGTCCGTTTCCTTCCTGGGGTATCGTATTTCCACCTCCGGGGTGGTAATGGAGGATGACCGCGTTACAGACGTGCGTAATTGGCCGACTCCGACCACGGTGAAAGAAGTGCAGCGGTTTTTAGGGTTTGCCAATTACTACCGGAGGTTTATCCAGGGTTTTGGTCAGGTGGCTGCTCCCATCACCTCACTGCTGAAGGGAGGACCGGTGCGCTTGCGTTGGTCAGCAGAGGCGGGCAGAGCTTTCAGTCGTTTGAAAGAGCTGTTCACCAATGCGCCCGTGTTGGCGCATCCGGACCCCTCTTTAGCATTCATAGTGGAGGTGGATGCGTCCGAGGCTGGGACCGGGAGTTGTTAGCTGTAGTCAAGGCTCTGAAGGTGTGGAGACATTGGCTTGAGGGGGCGAAACACCCTTTTCTCATCTGGACTGACCATCGTAATCTCGAGTATATCCGGGCAGCGAGGAGACTAAATCCACGTCAGGCTAGATGGGCCATGTTTTTTACCAGGTTTCGGTTTACCATCTCATACCGGCCAGGCTCCCAAAACACCAAAGCCGACGCGCTGTCCCGCCTCTATGATACCGAGGAGCGGTCCGTTGAGCCAACTCCCATCATTCCACCGTCATGTCTCGTGGCACCGGTGGTATGGGAGGTGGACGCGGAGATAGAGGCCTCACAGTTAGAGCCGGCCCCCCCTAACTGTCCAGTGGGGACTCAGTACGTGCCGAGGGGGGTCCAGGACAAGCTGATCCGGTGGGCTCATACTCTCCCCTCCTCGGGTCATCCTGGCATCGAGAGGACAGTGCGGAGTCTGAGAAGGAGATACTGGTGGCCCACGCTGGCTAAAGACGTGAGATTTTATGTCTCCTCCTGCTCAGTGTGTGCTCAGGGCAAGGCTCCTCGGCACCTGCCTAGAGGGAAGTTACAACCCCTCCCCGTTCCACAACGGCCATGGACACACTTATCGGTGGACTTTCTTACCGACCTCCCCCCGTCCCAGGGAAGTACTACGATCCTGGTCGTTGTGGATCGGTTTTCTAAGTCCTGTCATCTCATCCCGTTGCCCGGTCTCCCTACGGCCCTGCAGACTGCGGAGGCCTTGTTTACCCATGTCTTCCGGCACTATGGGGTGCCTGAGGACATCGTTTCTGATCGGGGTCCCCAATTCACGTCCAGAGTGTGGAGGGCGTTTATGGAGAGACTGGGTCTCGGCCAGCTTAACCTCAGGTTTTCACCCCGAGAGTAATGGGCAGGTAGAGTGCGTAAACCAGGATGTGGGCAGGTTTCTGCTGTCCTATTGCCGGGACCGGCCTGGTGAGGTGTGTTCCTTGGGCTGAACTCGCTCAGAACTCCCTATGCCACTCCTCAACTAACTTGTCCCCTTTTGAGTGTGTGTTAGGTTACCAGCCGGTCCTGGCCCCATGGCATCAGAGCCAGACCGAGGCTCCTGCGGTGGAGGAATGGGTACAGCGCTCCAAGGACACCTGGAAAGCCGTTCAGGATTCACTAAGGTTAGCGGGAGAACGGCAGAAGAGGAGCGCTGACCAGCCCCGCAGTGAGGCCCCCGTGTTTGCACCGGGGGACAGGGTCTGGCTCTCGACCCGAAACCTGCCCCTCCGCCTGCCCTGTCGGAAGCTGGGGCCGCAGTGTGTGGGGCCGTTCAAATTCCTGAGGAGAATTAACAAGGTGTGTTACAGGTTACAACTTCCTAGGTATTACCGTATTAACCCCTCGTTTCATGTGTCTCTCCTCAGGCCGGTGGTGGCTGGTCCCCTGCAAGAAGGTGAGGTGCCTGAGGTCCCTCCGTCCCCTCTGGACATCGAGGGGTCCCCGGCGTACACAGTTCGGGGCATTCTGGAATCGAGACGCCGGGTGGGGGGCCTACAGTACCTCATGGACTGGGAGGGGTACGGTCCGGAGAAGAGATGCTGGGTTCCGGTGGGGGACATTTTGGACCCTTCTCTCCTGAGAGATTTCCACCGCCTCCACCTGGATCGCCCAGAACCTCGTCCTCCTGTCGTCCTCGAGGCCGGTGGAGGCGGGTTGCGGGGGCCGTCGGTCAGGGGGTCAGGGGGGGGGGGGGGGGGTACTGTCACAAGTTGGCTTCCCTGCCTGTTCGGGTGGTGCTCGGCGGTCGTCGTCACAGTCCTACTAGCCACTACCGATCCCTTTTTCGTTTGTCTGTTGGTTTTGTCTTATTAGTTTCACCTGTGTGTATTTTAGTTTAATTAGCGTCCTTATATATAGTAGGTTGTCCTGCCCTTGTTTTGTGCGGGATTGTTTTTGTTATCCTGTTATATGGTGGTTTTTCGTGTGTTTTATTCTCCGGACTATTTTGGTCCTGTGTTAGGGCTGGGTATTTTATTCACCCTGTGTTTTGGCGTGACCGTCGTTTGTGCGCAGGAGAATAAACTGACAAATAACTGAAACCTGCTCTCTGCGCCTGATTCCACCCACCTTAGTAATTTGTGACAATATTAATATCTAAGGGGCATTTTCCATTAGGATCTTTGAGAATATCTGAGAATGTCTAAGGGACTTTTATCATTCTAAATGAATTAATAATAATTGTTTTGTTTAAAAAGTAGTTTTTTGGGGGGGAGATTTCATTTTCATTGAACCTAGAGTGAGTGGAAAAAAAGGCCATTCTTGAACATGTGGCAACATTCTTTATTGTAACCACAATGTCACACATAATTTGCATCTACCTTTCCAATTACTTTTAGAGTTTGGGAATGACAAATGTGCGCTTTCTTTTCAGTTTGAAAAAAAGTTTGAAATAACAGGTTTTAGGTCATTAAAATCTATTGTGAATGTATAATCCCTGTCGTTTCTCCAAATTGAACTTTAATGTTCAATGATTCTCTGTTTGCGAGAACGAGAAGTTTTACCTACATAGCACAGCCCACATGGACATTTAATAATGTAGATAACTCATGTAATAATGTCATTTATTTGGAACCGTTTTCCTGTATGTGGGTGGCAGAAATATTCACACACATCATGTTGTTGCACTGTGCGCAACTTCACATATATAGCTACCATTTGGAAGAGGGCGTAAAAGAGCCTGGCTGATTTTCTTTTGTGGCTGGTAGTTGGCATGGACCAATTTATCGTGTAAATAAAACATGCCAGTGTTTCTTGACCACATCTTCCACTTTTCGCAAGTCCAAAGTATATGTAGTTGTGGACATTACAGAGTGTTCTTTAGCTTAAGGGGGTGTCTTTTGTAGCAGTTCATCTCATGTTTTCCCCAATGCCAAATCAAGAGCTTCATCCATACATTGTGTAGAATATGCTCTTCTAACTCCTCTAGCTCGACAATGAAATAGGGTGCAGGCCAGGCAGCAGGCTGTTAGCCAGCCTGCCAGCTTAGTGGAGTCTGCCACTAGCACAGTCAGTGTAATCAGCTCAGCTATCCCCATTGAGACCGTGTCTGTGCCTAGACCTAGGTTGGGCAAAACTGAACATGGCGGTGTTCGCCTTAGCAATCTCACTAGGATAAAGAACTCCTCCATTCCTGTCATTATTGAACGGGATCGTGATACCTCACATCTCAAAATAGGGCTACTTAATGTTAGATCCCTTGCTTCAAATGCAATTATAGTCAATGAACTAATCACTGATCATAATCTTGATGTGAACCCCTTGGGTTGTGCCGTGGCGGAGATCTTTGTGGGCTATACTCGGCCTTGTCTCAGGATGGTAAATTGGTGGTTGAAGATATCCCTCTAGTGGTGTGGGGGCTGTGCTTTGGCAAAGTGGGTGGGGTTATATCCTTCCTGTTTGGCCCTGTCCGAGGGTGTCCTCGGATGGGGCCACAGTGTCTCCTGACCCCTCCTGTCTCAGCCTCCAGTATTTATGCTGCAGTAGTTTATGTGTCGGGGGGCTAGGGTCAGTTTGTTATATCTGGAGTACTTCTCCTGTCCTATTCGGTGTCCTGTGTGAATCTAAGTGTGCGTTCTCTAATTCTCTCCTTCTCTCTTTCTTTCTCTCTCTCGGAGGACCTGAGCCCTAGGACCATGCCCCAGGACTACCTGACATGATGACTCCTTGCTGTCCCCAGTCCACCTGGCCATGCTGCTGCTCCAGTTTCAACTGTTCTGCCTTACTATTATTCAACCATGCTGGTCATTTATGAACATTTAAACATCTTGGCCACGTTCTGTTATAATCTCCACCCGGCACAGCCAGAAGAGAACTGGCCACCCCACATATGCTCTCTCTAATTCTCTCTTTCTTTCTCTCTCTCTCTCTGAGGACCTGAGCCCTAGGACCGTGCCCCAGGACTACCTGACATGATGACTCCTTGCTGTCCCCAGTCCACCTGACTGTGCTGCTGCTCCAGTTTCAACTGTTCTGCCTTATTATTATTCGACCATGCTGGTCATTTATTTATTTGAACATCTTGGTCATGTTCTGTTATAATCTCTACCCGGCACAGCCAGAAGAGGACTGGCCACCCCACATAGCCTGGTTCCTCTCTAGGTTTCTTCCTAGGTTTTGGCCTTTCTAGGGAGTTTTTCCTAGCCACCATGCTTTTACACCTGCATTGTTTGCTGTTTGGGGTTTTAGGCTGGGTTTCTGTACAGCACTTTGAGATATCAGCTGATGTACGAAGGGCTATATAAATAAATTTGATTTGATTTGATTTGATTGGCCTGACTGAAACATGGCTTAAGCCTGATGAATTTACTGTGTTAAAAGAGGCCTCACCTCCTGGTTACACTAGTGACCATATCCCCCATGCATCCCGCAAATGCGGAGGTGTTGCTAACATTTATGATAGCAAATTTCAATTTAACCAAAAAATAATAATCTGCTCAGACCCCAACCAAGGAGCATCAAAAGTTGTGCTATCAAAAGTCGTGCTATAAGATTCCTTGATGCCCTTCCAGACTCCCTCTGCCTACCCAAGGATGTCAGAGGACAAAAATCAGTTAACCACCTAACTGAGGAACTCAATTTAACCTTGCGCAATACCCTTGATGCAGTTGCACCCCTAAAAACTAAAAACATTTCTCATAAGAAACTAGCTCCCTGGAATACAGAAAACACCAGAGCTATGAAGCAAGCTTCCTGAAAATTGGAATGGAAATGGCACCATACCAAACTGGAAGTCTTACGACTAGCTTGGAAAGACGATACCGTGCAGTATCGAAGAGCCCTCACTGCTGCTCGATCATCCTATTTTTCCAACTTAATTGAGGAAAATAAGAACAATCTGAAATGTCTTCTTGATACTGTCGCAAATCTAACTAAAAAGCAGCATTCCCCAAGTGAGGATGGCTTTCACTTCAGCAGTAATAAATTAATGAACTTCTTTGAGGAAAAGATCATGATTATTAGAAGGCAAATTACGGACTCCTTTAAATCTGCGTATTCCTTCAAAGCTCAGCTGTCCTGTGATTGCACAACTCTGCCAGGACCTAGGATCAAGAGAGACACAAGTGTTTTAGTAATATATCTCTTGACACAATGATGAAAATAATCATGGCCTCTAAACCTTCAAGCTGCATACTGGACCGTTTTCCAACTAAACTACTGAAAGAGCTGCTTCCTGTGCTTGGCCCTCCTATGTTGAACATAATAAATGTCTCTATCCACCGGATGTGTAGCAAACTCACTAAAAGTGGCAGTAATAAAGCCTCTCTTGAAAAAGCCAAACCTTGACTGCGGAAAATATAAAAAACTATCGGCCTATATCGAATCTTCCATTCCTCTCAAAAATGTTAGAAAAGGCTGTTGTCACTGCCTTCCTGAAGACAAACATTGTAAACTAAATGCTTCAGTCTGATTTTAGACCCCATCATAGCAACGAGACTGCACTTGTGAAGGTGGTAAATTACCTTTTAATGGCATCAGACCGAGGCTCTGCATCTGTCCTCGTTCTCCTAGACGTTAGTGCTGCTTTTGATACCATCGATCACCACATTCTTTTGGAGAGATTGGAAACCCAAAATGGTCTAAACGGACAGGTTTTTTTTATTTATTTTATTTTTTTATTTCACCTTTATTTAACCAGGTAGGCTAGTTGAGAACAAGTTCTCATTTGCAACTGCGACCTGGCCAAGATAAAGCATAGCAGTGTGAACAGACAACACAGAGTTACACATGGAGTAAGCAATTAACAAGTCAATAACACAGTAGAAAAAAAATGGGCAGTCTATATACAATGTGTGCAAAAGGCATGAGGAGGTAGGCGAATAATACAATTTTGCAGATTAACACTGGGGTGATAAATGATCAGATGGTCATGTACAGGTAGAGATATTGGTGTGCAAAAGAGCAGAAAGGTAAATAAATAAATAAAATAAAAAAACAGTATAAAAACAGTATGGGGATGAGGTAGGTGAAAATGGGTGGGCTATTTACCAATAGACTATGTACAGCTGCAGCGATCGGTTAGCTGCTCGGATAGCTGATGTTTGAAGTTGGTGAGGGAGATAAAAGTCTCCAACTTCAGCGATTTTTGCAGTTCATTCCAGTCACAGGCAGCAGAGTACTGGAACGAAAGGCGGCCAAATGAGGTGTTGGCTTTAGGGATGATCAGTGAGATACACCTGCTGGAGCGTGTGCTACGGATGGGTGTTGCCATCGTGACCAGTGAACTGAGATAAGGCGGAGCTTTACCTAGCATGGACTTGTAGATGACCTGGAGCCAGTGGGTCTGGCGACGAATATGTAGCGAGGGCCAGCCGACTAGAGCATACAAGTCGCAGTGGTGGGTGGTATAAGGTGCTTTGGTGACAAAACGGATGGCACTATGATAGACTGCATCCAGTTTGCTGAGTAGAGTGTTGGAAGCCATTTTGTAGATGACATCGCCGAAATCGAGGATCGGTAGGATAGTCAGTTTTACTAGGGTAAGCTTGGCGACGTGAGTGAAGGAGGCTTTGTTGCGGAATAGAAAGCAGACTCTTGATTTGATTTTCGATTGGAGATGTTTGATGTGAGTCTGGAAGGAGAGTTTGCAGTCTAGCCAGACACCTAGGTACTTATAGATGTCCACATATTCAAGGTCGGAACCATCCAGGGTGGTGATGCTAGTCGGGCATGCGGGTGCAGGCAGCGATCGGTTGAAAAGCATGCATTTGGTTTTACTCGCGTTTAAGAGCAGTTGGAGGCCACGGAAGGAGTGCTGTATGGCATTGAAGCTCGTTTGGAGGTTAGATAGCACAGTGTCCAATGACGGGCCGAAAGTATATAGAATGGTGTCGTCTGCGTAGAGGTGGATCAGGGAATCGCCCGCAGCAAGAGCAACATCATTGATATATACAGAGAAAAGAGTCGGCCGAGAATTGAACCCTGTGGCACCCCATAGAGACTGCCAGAGGACCGGACAGCATGCCCTCCGATTTGACACACTGAACTCTGTCTGCAAAGTAATTGGTGAACCAGGCAAGGCAGTCATCCGAGAAACCGAGGCTATTGAGTCTGCCGATAAGAATATGGTGATTGACAGAGTCGAAAGCCTTGGCGAGGTCGATGAAGACGGCTGCACAGTACTGTCTTTTATCGATGGCGGTTATGATATCGTTTAGTACCTTGAGCGTGGCTGAGGTGCACCCGTGACCGGCTCGGAAACCAGATTGCACAGCGGAGAAGGTACGGTGGGATTCGAGATGGTCAGTGACCTGTTTGTTGACTTGGCTTTCGAAGACCTTAGATAGGCAGGGCAGGATGGATATAGGTCTATAGCAGTTTGGGTCCAGGGTGTCTCCCCCTTTGAAGAGGGGGATGACTGCGGCAGCTTTCCAATCCTTGGGGATCTCAGACAATATGAAAGAGAGGTTGAACAGGCTGGTAATAGGGGTTGCGACAATGGCGGCAGATAGTTTCAGAAATAGAGGGTCCAGATTGTCAAGCCCAGCTGATTTGTACGGGTCTAGGTTTTGCAGCTCTTTCAGAACATCTGCTATCTGGATTTGGGTAAAGGAGAACCTGGAGAGGCTTGGGCGAGGAGCTGCGGGGGGGCGGAGCTGTTGGCCGAGGTTGGAGTAGCCAGGCGGAAGGCATGGCCAGCCGTTGAGAAGTGCTTATTGAAGCTTTCGATAATCGTGGATTTATCGGTGGAGACCGTGTTACCTAGCCTCAGTGCAGTGGGCAGCTGGGAGGAGGTACTCTTGTTCTCCATGGACTTCACAGTGTCCCAGAACTTTTTGGAGTTGGAGCTACAGGATGCAAACTTCTGCCTGAAGAAGCTGGCCTTAGCTTTCCTGACTGACTGCGTGTATTGGTTCCTGACTTCCCTGAACAGTTGCATATCACGGGGGCTATTCGATGCTATTGCAGTCCGCCACAGGATGTTTTTGTGCTGGTCGAGGGTAGTCAGGTCTGGAGTGAACCAAGGGCTGTATCTGTTCTTGGTTCTGCATTTTTTGAACGGAGCATGCTTATCTAAAATGGTGAGGAAGTTACTTTTAAAGAATGACCAGGCATCCTCAACTGACGGGATGAGGTCAATGTCCTTCCAGGATACCCGGGCCAGGTCGATTAGAAAGGCCTGCTCACAGAAGTGTTTTAGGGAGCGTTTGACAGTGATGAGGGTGGTCGTTTGACTGCGGCTCCGTGGCGGATACAGGCAATGAGGCAGTGATCGCTGAGATCCTGGTTGAAGACAGCGGAGGTGTATTTGGAGGGCCAGTTGGTCAGGATGACGTCTATGAGGGTGCCCTTGTTTACAGAGTTAGGGTTGTACCTGGTGGGTTCCTTGATGATTTGAGTGAGATTGAGGGCATCTAGCTTACATTGTAGGACTGCCGGGGTGTTAAGCATATCCCAGTTTAGGTCACCTAACAGAACAAACTCTGAAGCTAGATGGGGGCGATCAATTCACAAATGGTGTCCAGGGCACAGCTGGGAGCTGAGGGTGGCCGGTAGCAGGCGGCAACAGTGAGAGACTTATTTCTGGAGAGGGTAATTTTCAAAATTAGTAGTTCGAACTGTTTGGGTATGGACCTGGAAAGTATGACATTACTTTGCAGGCTATCTCTGCAGTAGACTGCAACTCCGCCCCCTTTGGTAGTTCTATCTTGACGGAAGATGTTATAGTTGGGTATGGAAATCTCTGAATTTTTGGTGGCCTTCCTGAGCCAGGATTCAGACACGGCAAGGACATCAGGGTTAGCAGAGTGTGCTAAAGCAGTGAGTAAAACAAACTTAGGGAGGAGGCTTCTGATGTTGACATGCATAAAACCAAGGCTTTTCGATCACAGAAGTCAACAAATGAGGGTACCTGGGGACATGCAGGGCCTGGGTTTACCTCCACATCACCCGCGGAACAGAGAAGGAGTAGTATGAGGGTGCGGCTAAAGGCTATCAAAACTGGTCGCCTAGAGCGTTGGGGGCAGAGGATAAGAGGAGCAGGTTTCTGGGCATGGTAGAATATATTCAGGGCATAATGCACAGACAGGGGTATGGTGGGGTGCGGGTACAGCGGAGGTAAGCCCAGGCACTGGGTGATGATGAGACAGGTTGTATCTCTGGACATGCTGGTTGTAATGGGTGAGGTCACCGCATGTGTGGGAGGTGGGACAAAGGAGGTAACAGGGGTATGCAGAGTGGGTCTAGGGGCTCCATTGTGAACTAAAACAATTATAACTAACCTGAACAACAGTATACAAGGCATATTGACATCTGAGAGAGACATACAGCGAGGCATACAGTAATCACAGGTGTTGAATTTGGAAAGCTAGCTAAAAACAGTAGGCGAGGCTAATCCGCTAGCACAACAAACAGCAGGTAAAATGGCGTTGACTAGGCAACGGGCCGACAGGTAAGACAAACAAGCAGAAAGGAGTACCGTGATTAATGGACAGTCCAGCGTGCGTCAGCTATGTAGCCAAGAGATCAGTGTCCAGGGGCAGCGGTGGATGGGCAGGGGGCTGGCGAGTGTTATCCAGGTTTTTTTTATTTTTTTAACTAACAATGACTAACTAGCTTGTAGCTAGTTAGCTGGTTAGCGTCTGGAGGTTCTTGAGTGTGTCATAAAAATAAAAATAAGAGTAAAAGTAATAGCGATTCCGTATCACATTGGGTGAGGCAGGTTTCCGGAAGGTATAAACAAATTAAAAATCAAAAAGAGATAGAAAGTAAATGGGGTCAGAGAGTGATTGGGACACGGTGGTACAGACGGTTAGCAGGCCTGTGCTAACAAGCTAACAGTTCGTAGGCCCAAGCTAGACAAGGTAGCAGTTAGCGGACCGGAGCTTGACAAGCTAGCCGTTAGCAGGCCGAATTAGCAAGCAGGGAGATAGCGAGGGCTAGAGAGTTAACCTTTGGGGGACGTCGCGATGGGGTGAGTCTGTTTATTTATTCCTCTTCATGCGGTGAGCTGGAGATACAGCGATTCAGAAAGCTCGCGGGCCTTGGCCAGCAGATGGATCTTTGGCGATGTCGCAGCGGAAAAGCCTGTTGAAACCCCCTCGGACGATTATGTCGGCGGACCAGTCGTGATGGATCGGCGGGGCTCCGTGTCGGCAGTAGAGGGTCAGTAGAGGGTCCAGGCCAATTGGCAAATTAGGTATTTTTGGACCTCTTCGGGTATTCGGGAGATGGGCTTAGCTCGAGGCTAGCTCCAGGCTAACTGGTGCTTGCTCTGGGACAGAGACGTTAGCCAGGAGTAGCCACTCGGATTGCAGCTAGCTATTTACGATGATCCGGTATAAAGCTTCAGAGCTCGCGGTAGGAATCCGGAGATGTGGTAGAGAAAAAGCAGTCTGATATGCTTTGGGTAGATGTCGCGCTGGTGTCCTAGTTAGCGTTGAAGACCGCTAGCAGTGGCTAGCTAGTAGCTAGTTAGCGGCTAGCTTCTGATGAGGGTTCCGATTCTAAAGCATAGAAAAAGCAGATCCGTACCACATTGGGTGATGCGGGTTGCAGGAGAGTATATTCAGCCTGTGGTTGGGAAGTGAGATTAAAATATGTACGAAATATATACGGAAAAAAAGAGGAAAAAAACTATATTTACACTATACAGGACGGGACAAGACAAAACACACGTCCGACTGCTACGCCATCTTGGATCTGGCCTGGTTCAGATCTTATCTGTCGGAAAGATATCAGTTTGTCTCTGTGAATGGTTTGTCCTCTGACAAATCAACTGTAAATTTCGGTGTTCCTCAAGGTTCAATGACTAGTGACTAAATTTTAAAAAGTTTTTAAATCAAAGCCAACTGTTAATCCTACTTCCTATTTTAAACATCCAGGTGAAACAAAAACGTATGTGTACATGCTCCAAAAAAAAAAAGTATAACTTCAACAGACATAACTTTAAATATACTCCCCAAAATCATGAGAACCATCCCCACAACTCCATCCTACACCTCCCACCCCACTGCTCGTTCTTCACTTGAGTCGTTTCATGGCATCGCTAATAATAAGCAGATTTCTTTTTTTGTATCTAACACTGGATTTGCTTTATTTTCTTTTGGGGGGAAGGGGTACTGGAGGCTTGAACTGGGGTGGAGGGAGCTGGCTCATTGCAGGTTGGCCTGGGATCTCCTGTAAGAAAGGACCATTGTGGAACTGACAAGTTCCTCTGGGTGTTAATTGCAGGAGTCATTACCATTCAGTTGTGAAATGTGTAGACTGGTTAGGAGATTGGGATCACTCGATCAAATTAAAAGGAAAATAAATCACAGCTTTGGATAATAACATTGAAGTATACATGGAACACGCTGACTGAGTTCATCAGGAAGTGTATAGAGGATGTAATTCCCACTGTGACTATTAAAACCTACCCAAAACGTCAGAACAGAGACAAAGTGGAGTCGCAATTCAACAGCTCAGACACGAGACGTGTGTGGCAGGGTCTACAGACAATCACGGATTACAAAGGGATAACCAGCCACATCGCAAACACCGATGTCTTGATCCCAGACAAACTAAACGCCTTCTTTGCCCCATTTGAGGATAACACAGTGCCATCGATGTGGCCCACTCCCAATTACTGTGTTTACGGACAAGTTCAATCTCTTCCTATCCCAGTCTGCAGTTCCCACTTGCTTCAAGATATCCACCATTGTTCCTGTGGCCAAGAAAGCTAAGGTAACTGAACTAAATTACAATCGCCCCATAGCACTCACTTCTGTTATCATGAAGTGCTTTTAGTTAAGGACCATATCACCTCTACCTTACCTGACACCCTAGACCCACTTCAGTTTTCTTACCACCCCAATAGATCCACAGATTATGCAATTGCCTTTGCACTGCACACTGCCCTATCCAACCTGGACAAGAGGAATATCTATGTAAGAATGCAGTTCATTGACTACAGCTTAGGCTTCAACACCATAATAGCCTCCATGCTCATCAAGTTCGGGGCCCTGGGTCTGAAGCCCACCCTGTGCAATTGGGTCCTGGACTTCCTGATGGGATGCTCCCAGGTGGTGAAGGAACCAAAATTTCCACTTCACTGATCCTCAACACAGGGGCCCCACAAGGGTGAGTACTCAGTCGCCTCTTGTACTCCCTGTTCACCCATGACTGCGTGGCCATACACGCCTCCAACTCAATCAACAAGTTTGCAGACGACACAACCATAGTAGTCCTGATTACCAACAATGACGAGACAGAGTGGTGCCAGGAAAATAACCTCTCACTCAACATCAACAAAACAAAGGAGCTGATTGTGGACTTCAGGATAAAGCAGAGGGAGCACGCCCCTATCCACATTGACGGGACCACAGTGGAGAAAGTGGAAAGCTTCAAGTTCCCCGGTGTACACATCACTGACGATCTGAAATGGTCCCAACCACACAGACAGTGCGGTGAAGAATGTGAAACAGCGCCTCTTAACCTCAGGAGGCTGAAGAAATTTGGCTTGACACCAAAGACTCTCACAAACATTTACAGATGCACAATTGAGAGCATCCTGTCGGGCTGTATCACCGACTGGTACTGCAACTGCACCGCCCGCAACCGTAGGGCTCTCCAGAGGGTGGTGCGGTCTGCCCAATGCATCACTGGGGGCACACTACCTGCCCTCCAGGACACCTACAGCACCCAATGTCACAGGAAGGCCAAAAAGATCATCAAGGACAACCTATATACATAGACATGGAATCACTGGTCACTTTAATAATGCAACACTAGTCAATTGAATAATGTTTACGTACTGCTTTACTCATTTCATATGTATATATTGTATTATATTCTGCCGTATTTTAGTCAATGCCACTCTGAAATTGCTCGTCCTAATATTTATATATTTCTTAATTCCTTTAATTTATTTTCAGATTTGTGTGTATTGTTATGAATTGTTAAATATTATGCACTGTTGGAACTAAGAACACAAGCATCTTGCTACACCCACAATAACATCTGCTAAATATGTGTATGTGACCAATAAAATTGATTTAATTTGAACCTCATTTGATGAGGCTGCTGTGGCGGGAGGCTCTGATTCGAACAACGCTAACAAGACAGGGGGGATAATGGAAGGCCTGTACCCAACACCTCATGCATATCCGCATAAAACCACCAGGTGCAAGATGTGACTTCCCCGTCTTCAGTCCCAGACCCAGTCTTCAGTTCCTGCAACACATAACATCCATGCTGTTGTCTACATTGTGTGTTAACTTAAATACACATCAACATTTTTCACTGACAGTAGGCTTCTGTTGCGTTTGCCTAAAATGCATCTGAATTAAATATCGTGAAATTGCATTACTGATAACTGTCATTACTGTCACGCAGCAGCCTTTTTTGTTTATTAGTCACTGCATTTCATTCATACAGTCTTCTAGAGCAGTGACACACTAACCTTACTGATTATTCAACCAACCTTATATTTTCTCTTTAGGTTCTCCAATGTTTTGGACTCTTGTTGGCTGGCTACCCAATTATTTGACAAGTGTCCTATACAGAAACAATATTAGTGTGTGTTAAGATAATGGAATATACATTCATATGGACTGTCAATGTGAAATTGCAATGCACGTGGTGACCAGTAAAATATAAACAGCAGCAAGGCACTCACTCTCAAAATTACTTTGTTTCATTTCTCTTTTTGGTGATCTAGTCTTTTTTGTACCCGGAATTGTATGAGCAGCCTGGTTTGCTCAGGAGTACCTCGAGCATTAAAAACATGCATTTACAAATATTGCAGTACATGTATGACAAACGTGCTCATATAGTTAGCTATCTAGCCAAACTAGTACCTGACTAGCTAACTAGCTAGCTAACATTACCTGCTGGCATCGTTTAATGGCAATTTCAAAACAGGTTTTTAGGACAAATTAATTGTACTATAGATGTACTGTTACATACAATGGATAGGAGCAGTGACGTGTTGTTTTACAGGGTCAGCAATAGTAGTACAGCGCCCATGGAGCAAATTAGGGTTAAGTGAGTTGCTCAAGGGCACATGGATATATATTTTTCACCTTGTCAGCTCATATATTCAAACCAGCAACTTTTTGGTTACTGGCCCAACACTCTTAAAGTTCGGCTACCTTCCTGTGCATTAAACTAACATTCCAATTGACTGTCATTTTTTGCATAAATTGTTAATAAATAATTAAATTGAATCAATAAATTACTCACGTGTATGTGTCTTTGCTGCCAGCCATCTTGCAGAGATGTTTTAGCCGCTTGAGGAAACGTCCACAATGTACTCTGGAAAACATTAAACAGCAAGTCTGCATCTCAATTCGCTTCATTTGAAGAAACAACTATAGGGCTGAAAAGGCACTACGCCTCACTCAAATTTAAATTGGGACACAACGACTCGATTGGGTTTGCATGACGTAGGGATCGGGCTAAGGGGGAGGGCTAAACGGGAGTATTGGGATTGAGCATAAAACTAGTCCTAGACTAAAAAGCAGGATCAATGGCAAATCTTCTGGGAATATTATTTCTAGTCCAGGACTAGGTGAAATCTGTGTCTACAAAACCACTCCTTAAAGTAAGAAAACTATAGCCTAGAAAACAAGCAATGTGTTGCCATCTGTGATCCTCTCATTACTTTCATCATGAACTGTGTTGGATTCAATATGATTCAGGAAATAGGCTAGTTACATTTTGTTACAAGTTTTTGTTGGTAATGTTGAAACGCAGGACTATACAAACAGTTAGGATTTTTCAGAAGCAGAAAAATAAATTGAAGTGAGCACAATAACCCTACATGTGACCAAGCCTAACAGGCCTACTCAGATGGGAAATGGACAAGGTAGTTGACAGCTTCATATTTTGAAGCTATATATATATACTGTAGATATTTCACAAAAAATCTGCTGTTTCCAGCTACAGAAGTCATTTAAAACATTAACAATTTCTACACTGTATTTCTGATCAATTTTATGTTATTTTAATTGACAAAAAGTAGCTTTTCTTTCAAAAACAAGGACATTTCTTTGTGACCCCACTCTATTGAACGGTAGTGTAAATCCTTGAGTCAGCATGGCATTGTCCTCTAGAATGTAGTCTCAATTATTCCCCTCCTTTATCTCCGCCTATCACGGATCCTGACTTTCTCCCTATATATCATATCTCTCCTTGGCTAAACTAGGCTCATAATAAACATGTTTACAGACACCATACAATTTTGTAATTATTACTTTTCAATTTCACTTTTCCCAAACTGCCCTACTTTAAAAGGTAGGACATAGCATCAAACACCCATAATCTTGAATTTGGTCACGTTTAAAGGAGCAATCAGCGATTGCTACATCCATTTTTTGACTTTTCAATTAATGAAACACACTCATTGATTCTTCAAGAATATAACTTAGATATTCATCATTAACTTTGTTCAATTGCTGTACCTCATCAGAACCCAAAATATAAGCTCATTCCACTCAACTGTTTGTGCAGTGCCTTGCATAAGTATTTGTCCCCCTTGGCGTTTTTCCTATTTTTTTGCATTACAACCTGTCATTGGATTTTAATTTGGATTTCATGTAATGGATATACGCAAAATAGTCCAAATTGGTGAAGTGGAAAGTAAAAAATATGTTTCCAAAAATTCCAAAAAAAAAAAACTGAAAAATTGAGTACACTGAAAAATATTGTTAATGTATAGGTCAAATTAGATATTTGATGTCACGGTTTTCTAATGGTGAAGGAGAGTCGGACCAAAATGCAGCGTGTATATTACGATCCATGTTTTAATAAACAAACGTAACACGAATCTAAATACAATTACTACAAAAAACGTAAAGAAAACCGAAACAGCCTATACTGGTGTAACCTAACCTAGACAGGAACAAGGACACTAAGGACAATCACCCACAATACAACCAAAGAATATGGCTGCCTAAATATGGTTCCCAATCAGAGACAACGATAAACACCTGCCTCTGATTGAGAACCACTTCAGACAGCCATAGACTTATCTAGAACACCCCACTAGCTACAATCCCCCATAATTACACACCACATACAAAAACCCATGCCACACCCTGGCCTGACCAAATAAATAAAGATAAACACAAAATACTTCGACCAGGGCGTGACATTTGATGCTTACTAGAATTTGTCTTTTTCCGGCCTCAGACAAACACTAAATATTTCACGTAAAACGTATTTATTTGTATTGATATACAACCATGTAGATCCCATTCATAGCCAAGCATATAGGATAACATACACCGCTTCAAAGTATTCAAGAAAACCAAAAATAGTCTAATCCTATACATCTATATATTTTATTATGCTCATTTAAGGCTGACGTAGCAGGCCTATACCCCAAATGGAACCCTATTTCCTATGTAGTGCATTACTTTTGACCAGGGCCCATAAGCTCTAGTCAAAAATAGTGCACTTTATCAGGAATAGGGTGCCATTTGGGATGAATGCCAGGTGTTCAGCATGAGGTAGAATCACTGCAATTTATGTTAGAGTCAACAGCTAAGTTATCCCATTAACCTCCATGGTTATCAAATTTACCAACTGTCTAAATTATCAATAACTATTGTGTTAGGTCCAATTAGAGCCAGATCATGTTGCTTTGTTACAACAGAATTCATCTGTTTTCCTGTGCTACAGATCTACATTTCCCCTAGATTTAATTGACACACACTAGAGATAGGCTTTTGTGCATGGGCTGCGTCTCCAATCCACGTCTCAATCCAACTATGTCAGCATTCCGCATCTGCAGTGAAAGGTGGCAGAGCTTACAGAGGTGTTTGTCAGACCAGGAAACATCCTGAAAATTGATCTTCTCACGAAAACGTCTGTAGCGTCTGAATGGTTAGGGCTACACACTAATATGATAGCTCTCTGGAAAGAATAGACTTCTACGATCACGGTGATGTTCTCCGTTTTGCAGTAGCGTGCCGTGGTTCTGGGGCCTGGGCCTTCAGTGAAGTCCTACACAGTCCCACCCAAATTAATCCACCTCTTATTACCATCATTATGATCCCATGGCTCTAGACACTATACATTTAGACAGAAACGCAGTATAACCAGGCGTTGCGTCACCTTGAAATTGACATTTTTATTCAGAGAAGTGCAGGGGAAGAGTACAATACCTTTTCATTGTGCAGCTTCGTTGCCCTGCGCGCTTGTTCGTTGAGCTGTAGATCCACTCGGGTGTCCCCAAAAGTTTTCAAAAGCACCATTGCTTGTAAGTGCCCAGCCGTACTTTGGTGTCTCGTTGCTGCCTTGGTTAGACAACTCAGGTTTGCAAAGCCAGTGTGGCTCCAAACACCAAATCGATCACTTGCAAATAATCGGCATTCCCAGCAGTAGAGTTTGCAGTGCTTCTCGGAGCCTGTGAGTCATACATACAGTGCCTTGCGAAAGTATTCGGCCCCCTTGAACTTTGCAACCTTTTGCCACATTTCAGGCTTCAAACATAAAGATATAAAACTATATTTTTTTGTGAAGAATCAACAACAAGTGGGACACAATCATGAAGTGGAACGGCATTTATTGGATATTTCAAACTTTTTTAACAAATCAAAAACTGAACAATTGGGCGTGCAAAATTATTCAGCCCCTTTACTTTCAGTGCAGCAAACTCTCTCCAGAAGTTCAGTGAGGATCTCTGAATGATCCAATGTTGACCTAAATGACTAATGATGATAAATACAATCCACCTGTGTGTAATCAAGTCTCCGTATAAATGCACCTGCACTGTGATAGTCTCAGAGGTCCGTTAAAAGCGCAGAGAGCATCATGAAGAACAAGGAACACACCAGGCAGGTCCGAGATACTGTTGTGAAGGAGTTTAAAGCCGGATTTGGATAAAAAAAGATTTCCCAAGCTTTAAACATCCCAAGGAGCACTGTGCAAGCGATAATATTGAAATGGAAGGAGTATCAGACCACTGCAAATCTACCAAGACCTGGCCGTCCCTCTAAACTTTCAGCTCATACAAGGAGAAGACTGATCAGAGATGCAGCCAAGAGGCCCATGATCACTATGGATGAACTGCAGAGATCTACAGCTGAGGTGGGAGACTCTGTCCATAGGACAACAATTAGTCGTATATTGCACAAATCTGGCCTTTATGGAAGAGTGGTAAGAAGAAAGCCATTTCTTAAAGATATCCATAAAAAGTGTATTTTAAAGTTTGCCACAAGCCACCTGGGAGACACACCAAACATGTGGAAGAAGGTGCTCTGGTCAGATGAAACCAAACAAACTTTTTGGCAACAATGCAAAACGTTATGTTTGGCGTAAAAGCAATACAGCTCATCACCCTGAACACACCATCCCCACTGTCAAACATGGTGGTGGCAGCATCATGGTTTGGGCCTGCTTTTCTTCAGCAGGGACAGGGAAGATGGTTAAAATTGATGGGAAGATGGATGGAGCCAAATACAGGACCATTCTGGAAGAAAACCTGATGGAGTCTGCAAAAGACCTGAGACTGGGACGGAGATTTGTCTTCCAACAAGACAATGATCCAAAACATAAAGCAAAATCTACAATGGAATGGTTCAAAAATAAACATATCCAGGTGTTAGAATGGCCAAGTCAAAGTCCAGACCTGAATCCAATCGAGAATCTGTGGAAAGAACTGAAAACTGCTGTTCACAAATGCTCTCCATCCAACCTCACTGAGCTCGAGCTGTTTTGCAAGGAGGAATGGGAAAAATTTCAGTCTCTCGATGTGCAAAACTGATAGAGACATACCCCAAGCGACTTACAGCTGTAATCGCAGCAAAAGGTGGTGCTACAAAGTATTAACTTAAGGGGGCTGAATAATTTTGCACGCCCAATTTTTCAGTTTTTGATTTATTAAAAAAGTTTGAAATATCCAATAAATGTCGTTCCACTTCATGATTGTGTCCCACTTGTTGTTGATTAATACAGTTTTATATCTTTATGTTTGAAGCCTGAAATGTGGCAAAAGGTCGCAAAGTTCAAGGGGGCCGAATACTTTCGCAAGGCACTGTAGTTGAAAGTGGCGAACGAACCCCTTTCCCTCCTGTGACAGGCTTTGTAGCGTCGGCGTCTACCTCTCCTGACAATGTCTAACTTTTCTTGAAAAGTTTGTCTTGAGAATGGCGTTATAATTATATCCTCGACCAAATCGATATCTTCTCCTTCCGCCATTGTGTGTTGAAAAAACAGCTTAGTAGTACGCAAATTAATTCGTTGATCAATTTCAGTTTCCTAGTTCTGAGACCTGCCCATATAGGACCTGCCTCTCAATATTGGTAATCCAATCAAAAGACATACACGCACTACGCCTGCTAGCTGGCTCCTGTGTAACACTGGAGCCAGCCAGCAGGCGTACAATAGCCAACTCTAAAGCTGATTGGTTGACACTAAATTTTTATTTCCATTCACTTTAAGCTGCAAGCGTCCGCACTGTTGATTCTGAAGGCCTGAGGTCAGATTTTAGACCCCTGGCAACACATGATGGCTGAATATGATTGGATAAAAGATCTAACATAAAGACCAGCCCTCCAAATCTCAACCTTTGGCTGGAAGCAGTGCAACCAAGAGGAACGCTATGAAATGAAGAGTGTAACTCTTACTCTGGGCAATAATTTAATACATATTTGTGGGAAAATATATTTAAAAAATATTATATTCTGATGATGTTTAGGCCAGCAGAGAAGGCCTTGCTGGCCCTGACGGCCCACCACTGCCGTTTTGCCCCCCAAGTGTTGCGAGACTTTTCTGAAAGTAACCTGGTACCGGGTTGAAAAATCATTGGAAGCAAATAGGGCAAATAGGGGCATTTTTTTACTAACACCCAAACACACCCGTCATGGGAGCATGCAGTGTACTTACACTGCAGCTCCCACTGCAATCTAAGGTGTTTTAAAAGCATCTTAAGTCATTTCAACATAATTTAGGAAATGTGTGATGATGCGTCAACAAAATAGATGGACGGTAGGCAAGGGAACGAAGCAGAGGGGGGAAAAGGAGAAGAAGGTAACAATCACTGAAAAGTTAAAGAAAATAAAGTGGAATAAGTCACACACTGAAATGGAATAGTGAGCAAGGCACTTTAGCAAATAGCTGAGTGGTCTTTCAGTTATGAAAGCACACAGAGCGGAGGTGAGGAATGATGACTTCACTGGCTTTCATGACAAAACATCTGACACATTTCTCTGCCTTATTCCTTGTATTCCTTTATAGTAATGTGCTGCCTGCTGCTGCTTGTACAATAAAAACACCCAAAACACATGATGCAGAGACAGAGAGTTTTCCAATTGTTCTGTACATCTTTGTCCCTCTAAATTGCCTTCCATTATTGGTACTCTCTCTGTAGCTGTGTCCATACATCCATCCATACATTTGGCATCTTGGGAGGAGGTATAGCTACGTTATCTATCCACGGTTGAAAACCTTTTATGAAACAGCATCTTTAACTTTACCCGGTTGACTCTGCCAGGGGGCTGAAACTTGGCATCAAGTGAATCTGAATTGAAGAGGGCAGGCCATAAGCGCAGGGCGAAGGATATCAAGGATCTGGAAAGAATCTGTATGGAGGAATAGTCCCTCCCAATGTGTTCTCCAATCTCATAAAACATTTCAGAAAAAGGCTCAGTGCTGTTATCCTCCAAAGTGAGGTATTGAAAACAGGAGTGGCTATAATTTTCACCCTACCTTTGAGGTTTGATTAGTACTTGTTAAACAAAACCTCTTTCACAGAGCAATTGTATTTGTAAAAAATATATTTTTTAGCATACACTATAGATCAGCATTTGCATTGTACAGTACATTTTACACAATATTTATTTTGCTCATATTTATCAATGGTGCCAATGATTTTGTATGTGATTGTAGTACTCTCCTCCTCACAATAACAATACCATAATATGTTACGCCATGTACACAGTCCTCTCATCCTCACAATGACAATACCATAATATGTTACGCCATGTCCACAGTCCTCTCATCCTCACAATGACAATACCATAATATGTTACAGCATGTACACAGTCCTCTCCTCCTCACAATGACAATACCATAATATGGTACGCCATGTACACAGTCCTCTCATCCTCACAATGACAATACCATAATATGGTACGCCATGTACACAGTCCTCTCATCCTCACAATGACAATACCATAATATGTTACACCATGTACACAGTCCTCTCCTCCTCACAATGACAATACCATAATATGGTACGCCATGTACACAGTCCTCTCATCCTCACAATGACAATACCATAATATGGTACGCCATGTACACAGTCCTCTCATCCTCACAATGACAATACCATAATATGGTACGCCATGTACACAGTCCTTTCATCCTCACAATGACAATACCATAATATGGTACGCCATGTACACAGTCCTCTCCTCCTCACAATGATAATACCATAATATGGTACGCCATGTACACAGTCCTCTCCTCACAATTACAATACCATAATATGTTACGCCATGTACACAGTCCTCTCCTCCTCACAATGATAATACCATAATATGTTACGCCATGTACACAGCCCTCTCCTCCTCACAATGACAATACCATAATATGTTACGCCATGTACACAGTCCTCTCATCCTCACAATGACAATACCATAATATGTTACGCCATGTACACAGTCCTCTCATCCTCACAATGACAATACCATAATATGTTACACCATGTACACAGTCCTCTCCTCCTCACAATAATAATACCATAATATGTTACGCCATGTACACAGTCCTCTCATCCTCACAATGACAATACCATAATATGGTACACCATGTACACAGTCCTCTCTCATCCTCACAATGACAATACCATAATATGTTACGCCATGTACACAGTCCTCTCATCCTCACAATGACAATACCATAATATGGTACGCCATGTACACAGTCCTCTCATCCTCACAATGACAATACCATAATATGGTACGCCATGTACACAGTCCTTTCATCCTCACAATGACAATACCATAATATGGTACGCCATGTACACAGTCCTCTCCTCCTCACAATGATAATACCATAATATGGTACGCCATGTACACAGTCCTCTCCTCCTCACAATGATAATACCATAATATGGTACGCCATGTACACAGTCCTCTCCTCACAATTACAATACCATAATATGTTACGCCATGTACACAGTCCTCTCCTCCTCACAATGATAATACCATAATATGTTACGCCATGTACACAGTCCTCTCCTCCTCACAATGACAATACCATAATATGTTACGCCATGTACACAGTCCTCTCCTCCTCACAATGACAATACCATAATATGGTACGCCATGTACACAGTCCTCTCCTCCTCACAATGACAATACCATAATATGTTACGCCATGTACACAGTCCTCTCCTCCTCACAATGACAATACCATAATATGGTACGCCATGTACACAGTCCTCTCCTCCTCACAATGACAATACCATAATATGTTATGCCATGTACACAGTCCTCTCCTCCTCACAATGACAATACCATATTATGGTACACCATGTACACAGTCCTCTCCTCCTCACAATGACAATACCATAATATGGTACGCCATGTACACAGTCCTCTCCTCCTCACAATGACAATACCATAATATGGTACGCCATGTACACAGTCCTCTCTTTATTTTCTTTCTTCTCCTCTTTTCTTGTTGATGTCTTTTCTCATTGACTTAATGAATTGTCTGAGGAGACTCCAGAAAGTGGTCTTTTTTTATTCCTCCTATTAGAGCAACTCATCGCCGCTTATCCCTCAAACTTTATTGCATCCCTGACCCATTTGGCTTCTCAAATAAGATGAAATATGATTCAAAACTCTGAAATTACCATGGTTTCATCACATTTCACTTCTCAGGGGTCTAGGGCTATATTGCTACCGGCAATTCTCACTGAGATTTCTGCTAGACTCGAGAAACATCTGCCTACCTTTTTGTTTTTGACCACTGCTGCCAATGGACTGTCTCTGCAAGTTATCTATTCAGAAGTGAAATATAAACACATTTGCACACCCTGCATGAAATTCTAATCAAGCACAGTGGATGCTTTGCAATGGCTAAGAGGCAAAAGAAGGTGTAAAAGAACTACTCATTTGAGTTTTCATGGACAGACTGGGTCTGCTTCCCAAATGGTCCCCTATTCCCTATGTAGTGCACTACTTCTGACCAGAGACCTATGAAGCCCTAGTCAAAAGCATTGCAATACTTAAGGAGTAGGGAGTTATTTGGGAAATAGACGCTCAAGGATATGTATGAAGGACAGTGGATATATCCAGTCAAATATATTAAGAGCGTATTCAGTCCTGAAGCAATACTCATCAGTTCATCTTTCAATACACCTAAGTGGAATAGTGTTTGAATTAGTAGTAGGTAATGAGTGTCTTGAGGTGCTCTGCTGTGTGATGTCAAACTTTAGACAAGAAGCTAACAGTCACAGAGGAAGGAGGTGGAGGGAAGACAGGGTCTCAAATCCCCTCTTGTCTGCATTCCTCTCTCCTCAGCTACATGCTACTCATCCTGCTGTCTGTCTATATATCTGGAAGTGTCACTGATTAAAATCAGTTTTTAACGTGACTTGGGGAGAGCCTGGCTACAAACAATATGTTTGCAAGGATGACCATATGATTCTGTCACAAAACACAATTATTTGCATGTTTTTCACTTTACGTTGAGTTGAGCCTGCTGTTGGGCTCCATATGTCTATCACCTGTTGCCAAGGTATTTATTAGTGCGTAAGTGAATCTGAGCTTAGATCACAACTAGGGCGAGGTATAACCTTTCCATACAAACATAATCACAGTCATCTGTTTTAGGTGCAGCGTATGGAACCAAATGGTTTACAATCTATGCCGTATGTCTATACAGTCCTGATGTATTTGAATCTATGGCATTTTTGATTTGGCCTCAGAAGCTTTGAAGAAAAAGGGATATATGCACTGTAATTTTACTCCAACAAGGTCAAAGTCATTTACATGCATTATAGAAGGGTGACATTTAAAAACCACTCAACCGCAACCACAGAGGATAGAACACTGACAACAAAAAAGCGTTGTTTCTCTAGAGACTTCAGTTTACTGTGGCATGTCTTCTCCTCACCTTGGACACTGTGCCAAGTGTCAGCTGTCAGTGCAAGGATGACAGCTTCAATAGTCTCTCTCTCTATCCCTCCAGTCTCTCAATATCCATCTAGTCTTTCTCTCGCTCTCGCTCTCTCTCGCTCAATCAATTTCAATTTAAGGGGCTTTATTGGCATAGGAAACACATGTTTACATTGCCAAAACAAGTGAAATAAACAAAGATGTACAGTTAACCTTACACTTAAAAAAGTTCCAAAATAATAAAGACATTTCTAATGTTATATTATGTTTATGTGCGTATAGTTAAAGTACAAAGGGAAATTAAATAAACATAAATATAGGTTGTATTTATTTGTTCTTCACTGGTTGCACTTTTCTTGTGGCAACAGGTCACAAATCTTGCTGCTGGATTGCACACTGTGGTATTTCACGTAATAGATATGGGACTTTATCAAAATTGGATTTGTTTTCGAATTCTTTGTGTATCTGTGTAATCTGAGGGAAATATGTGTCTCTAATATGGTCATTAATTTGGCAAGAGGTTAGGAAGTGGAGCTCAGTTTCCACCTAATTTTGTGGGCAGTGTGCACATAGTCTGTCTTCTTTTGAGATCCTGGTCTGCTTACGGCTGCCTTTCTCAATAGCAAGGCTATGCTCATTGAGTCTGAACATACTGAAAGCTTTCCTTAAGTGTGGATCAGTCACAGTGGTCAGGTACATGTATTCTGCCACTGTATACTCTCTGTTTAGGGTAATAATAGCATTCTTGTTTGCTCTGTTTTTTTGTTAATTCTTTCCAACGTGTCAAACAATTATCTTCTTGTTTTCTCATGATTTGGTTGGGTCTAATTGTGTTGCTGTCCTGGGGCTCTGTGGGGTCTGTTTGTGTTTGTGAACAGAGCCCCTAGACCAGCTTGCTCAGGGGACTCTTCTCCAGGTTCATCTCTCTGTAGGTGATGGCTTTGCTCTGGATAAGAGCGTCTGCTAAATGACGTAAATGTAAATGTAATGTTATGGACGGTTTGGGATTTGCTTCCTTTTAGGTGGCTGTAGAATTTAATTTCTCTTTTATGGATTTGAATAATTAGCCGGTATCGGCCTAATTCTGCTCTACATGCATTATTTTGTGTTTTACATTGTACACAGAGAATATTTTTGAAGAATTCTGCATGCAGAGTCTCAATTAGCTGTTTGTCCCATTTTGTGAATTATTGGTTGGTGAGCGGACCCCAGACCGCACAACCATGAAGGGTTCTATAACCGATTCAATCATTTTTAGCCAGATCCTAATTGGTATGTCAACTTGTATGTTCCTTTTGGTGGCATTGAAGGCCCTTCTTGCCTTGCCTTTCAGCTTGTTCACAGCTTTGTGGAAGTTACCTGTGGCGCTGATGTCTCTCACTCCCTGTCTCTCACTCACTCCCTGTCTCTCACTCCATTTTCCCTTAGGGCCAGAGGAAGGCCAAGCTATTAACTTTCCTTTAAGTGTATTCTTCTAAGCCTGGCTGTAGTCTCACCCCTACTGCAGTCTCTCCCCTTACCCTCACAAAGACCGACAACCTCCCTGTGAGAGCCAGGCGGAGCCGGAGACAGGCCCCTATGTAGGGCTGGCTGTCACGGCACTCTGCCTGTAGGAGTCTGTCTGGCAGCCGCACAGAGCCAAACGCTCCTCAGTGCATTTGAAAGGCAAAATTATTCCGTCTACGAGTAAAGTTAGTCATCAAAGCAAATGTATTTCACAGGCTTTTTGCCAATTTTAGTAAGACCCCCTCTCGGGCCTGCTAGTCAGTCAAACTAACACTAACTCTCTACCATTTCCAAAGAGTTGTGATCTATGATTCGTTATTTTAGTCGATACAAGCTATTTGCATACATTTTCGATATATTAATTTATATAAAACATTTTAAATTGAGTTTTCTAACCTCAGAATAGAGAGCGGGATGGATTTATCGAAAGGATTTTGGAAATGTTTTGACTGAGTGTATGGAGAGAGAGAGAACAAAAGCTATTATATTGGAGAACATTGGGAATGTTCCAAACCAAGGTTAGAAAGAGCACTTTACAGTTGTAGCAGTCTATCCAATTGAAATATTAAAACAACATTTTATGTCGATTTCTGGCTAAATCCTTCCTTATTGGTCAAAATGGAAGGAAATATTTCCAACTAGAGATTAACATTGAAGAATATCATCGGACTGTAATCTGACAAAAGGCACAACAACAACCACCAAGTTCCATTTGTTTTTTACCACCAGCGCAATTACTCAAAAAGCAATTACATTAGTGTGCATCGGGAGATGGATTAAAATAATTTGACAATAATTTCAGTGGCTGAGATAGCTTGGACCTCGTCCCGCTGACTGGTGATCTGAAAAACACATCTGCGTCCCAAATGGCAGCCTTATTTTCTATACGGTAAATGTAGGATATAGGGTGCCATCTGGGACGTAATCATGGAGTGGAGAGCGTTTGGCTAATTAGTCTAGGGGATAAGCCGGGGCTATTTTATGTGTGTGCGTGTGTGAGAGCGGCTCTCCAGAACCCTGTTCTAACCAACATGTATTAAAGCACATGCCTGTAAAATCAGAAGCTGGACGCGTGCCGAATGCACTCCACACACAAATGCCTGCCAGTGCCACACACTCATGCCACACAACACTGCACCATATTTCACAGCCCCTCCATGCTTTATTAGACTGTGAAATGTGCCGAAGAAAGGACCCACAGCCTAATTAAGGAAGACTTGGGTCCCCTCACAAATCACACAGCTACACTCCTCCAGTCTGGGCGCTTCTAATGAACTCTATGTACTGTATCTACACTATGTCATATTATATTATTGACTCCTCAAGTTTCTACGAGTAAACTAGCTACCTCTACTGAGGGGGTGGGTGTTGGACAGTGGGGGGAGGTTGTATCACAATGCAGTTACTCAAGTTTGGTTATTTCCAACCAATTCCATGCATTCAAAAGCCTATGCTACGCCAATTAATTTTTATTTTATTTAACCAGGTAGGCCAGTTGAGAACAAGTTCTCATTTACAACTGCGACCTGGCCAAGATAAAGCAAAGCAGTGCGACAAAAACACAGTTACACATGGGATAATCAAACGTATTGTCAATAACACAATAGAAAAATCAGTATACAGTATGTGCAAATGAAGTAAGAAGGTACGGCAATAAATAGGCCATAGTGGCAAAGTAATTACAATTTAGCAATTTACACTGGAGTGTTACATGTGCAGATGAGGAAGTGCAAGTAGAAATACTGGTATGCAAAGAGCAGAAAAACCTAAACAAATATGGGGATGAGGTAGGTAGTTGGTTGGATGGGCTATTTACAGATGGGCTGTGTACAGCTGCAGCGATCGGTAAACTGCTCTGACGGCCAACACTTAAATTTAGTGAGGGAGATACAGTATAAGTCTCCAACTTCAGTGATTTTTGAATTCGTTCCAGTCATTGGCAGCAGAGAACAGGAAGGAAAGGTGGCCAAAGTAGGTGTTGGCTTTGGGGATGACCAGTGAAATATAATTGCTGGAACGTGTGCTACCGGTGGGTGTTGCTATGGTGACCAGTGAGCTGAGATAAGGCGGAGCTTTACCTAGCAAAGACTTATAGATGACCTGGAGCCAGTTGGCGACGAATATGTAGCGAGGACCAGCCAACGAGAGCATACAGGTCGCAGTGGTGGGTAGTATATGGGGCTTTGGTGACAAAACGGATGGCACTGTGATAGACTGCATCCAATTTGCTGAGTAGAGTGTTGGAGGCTATTTTTTAAATGACATCGCCGTAGTCAAGGATCGATAGGATAGTTCATTTTACGAGGGTATGTTTGGCCGCATGAGTGAAGGAGGTTTTGTTGCGAAATAGGAAGCCAATTCTACATTTAAAACTGCTAATGGATGGGTGTCCTGGAGGGCGCACAATTCAAATAAATAATCATAAATATTATGGATTTTAAACATTTAGGTACATATAAGTGTCTTATATCGGCAGAAAGCTTAAATTCTTGTTAATCTAACTGCAATGTCCGATGTACAGTACCTATTACAGCAAAAACATGCCATGCAATTGTTTGAGAACGGCACCCCACATCAAAATATTTTTCAACCGGCACAGGTTTCATACATTCACATATAACGATTAAATATTCACTTACTTTTTGAAAATCTTCCTCTGAATTGTCATTCGAAGGGTCCCAGCTATAACATGTAGTGTCGTTTTGTTAGATAAAATCCTTCTTTGTATCCCAAAAAGTCTGTTTAGTTGGCGCCATCGATTTGAGTAATCCACTCGTTCAACCTTCAGAGAAAGGAATCCGAAAATCTACCCATAACCTTTGTTTCAACAAGTCAAAATACATTTCTATTTACTCCTCATATACCCTAAAATGTAATCAAACTATAATATTTATTTCAGAAAGAACTATGTTCAATAAGAAACCGATTTTAGCAGGTGCTTAATGTCTTCATGGCGCACACAAACACAAATTTCCAAGACTGATATTTCTTATTAGTTTTTTACAAGCCTGAAACCTTGAACATAGACTGCTGACACCCGGTGAGAGCCATAGGAATTGCATCCAGGGAGCTAATTCCCAATATGACCCTTCTCTTGCATTTTTAAGAGGATGGTCTATCAAAAAATAAAATCTGGTTGGTTTTACTTTGGATTTTCTCCTACCATACCTATTTTGTTATATTCTCCTACATTATCATTTATCATTTCCCTAAACTGCAAAGTGTTTTCTTTCCAATGGTACCAATTATATGCATATCCTGGCTTCAGGGCCTGAGCTACAGGCAGTTTACTTTGGGCATGTCATTCAGACTGGAAGTGGAGAAAAAAGTGGCCTATTTAATTTTGGATTGGAGATGCTTAATATGAGTCTGGAAGGAGAGTTTACAGTCTAGTCAGACACCGAGGTATTTATAGTTGGCCACATATTCTAAGTCAGAACCGTCCAGAGTAGTGATGCTAGTCGGGCGTGCGGGTGCGAGCAGCGATCACTTGAAGAGCATGCATTTTGTTTTAATTGGAGGCCACGGAAGGAGTGTTGTATGGCGTTGAAGCTTGTTTGGAGGTTTGTTAACACAGTGTCCAAAGAAAGGCCAGATGTATGATGTCGTCTGCGTAGAGGTGGATCAAAGAATCATCCACAGCAAGAGTGACAGTTGCTGCAGAGCTGTTGGCTGGGGTTGGGGTAGCCAGGTGGAAAGCATGGTCAGCCATAGAGAAATGCTTATTGAAATTCTCGATTATCGTGGATGTATTACTGGTGATAGTGTTTCCTAGTCTCAGTGCAGTGGGCAGCTGGGAGGAGATGCTCTTATTCTCCATGGACTTTATAGTGTCCCAAAACTTTTTGGAATTAGTGCTGCAGGATGCACATTTCTGTTTGAAAAAGCTAGCCATTGCTTTCCTAACTGACTGTGTATATCGGTTCCTGTCTTCCCTGAAAAGTTGCATATGGCGGGGACTATTCGATGCTAGTGCAGTACGCCACAGGATGTTTTTGTGCAGATCAAGGGCAGTCAAGTCTGGAGTGAACCAAGGGCTATATCTGTTCTTAGTTCTACATTTTTTGAATGCTTATTTAAGATTGTGCGGGAAGCACTTTTAAAGAGCAACCAGGCATCCTCTACTAACAGGATGAGGTCAATATTCTTCCAGGATACCCGGGCCAGGTCAATTAGAAATGCCTGCTCGCAGTAGTGTTTTAGGGACACAGGCAATGAGGCAGTGATCGCTGAGATCCTGGTTGAAAACAGCAGAGGTGTATTTGGTGGGCAAGTTGGTCAGGATGATATCTATGGGGTTGTACCTGGTGGTTCCTCAATAATTTGTGTAAGTTTGAGGGCATCTAGCTTAGATTGTAGGATGGCTGGGGTGTTACGCATATCCCCGTTTAAGTAACCTAACAGTATGAACTATAGATGGGTGGCAATCAATTCACATATGGTGTCCAGGGCAAAGGTGGGAGCTGAGGGGGTTCTAAAACAAATTGCACCAGTGAGATATTTATTTCTGGAGAGTTGGATCTTTAAAAGTAGAAGCTTGAACTGTTTGGGCATAGAGCTGGATAGTATGACAGAACTCTGCAGGCTATCTCTACAGTAGATTGCAATTCCGCCCCCTTTAGCAGTTCTATTTTGACAGAAAATGTTGTAATTGGGGATGGAAATTTCGGGAATTTTTGGTGGCCTTCCTAAGCCAGGATTCAGACAGGATATCAGGGTTGGCGGAGTATGCTAAAGTGGTGAATAAAGCAAATTTAGGGAGGAGGCTTCTGATGTTAACATCCATGAACCCAAGACTTGTGTTTGCAGAAGTCAACAAATGAGAATGCCTGGGGACACACAGGGCCTGGGTTAACCTCTACATCACCAGAGGAACAGAGGAGGAGAAGGATGAGGGTACGACTAAAGTCTATAAGAACGGGTCGTCTAGTGCCTTGGGAACAGAGAATAAAAGGATCAATCTAATAATAAAAGGACTCATCTTTATCAATGCAATCAAAATAAAATGTTATGTGTCACATGCTTCATAAACAATAGGTGTAGACTAACAGTGAAATGCTTACTTATGGGCCCTTCCCAACAATGGGGAGGCAGGTAGCCTAGTGGTTAGAGCGTTGGACTCGTAACCAAAAGGTTGCAATATCGAATCCCTGAGCTGACAAGGTAAAAATCTGTCATTCTACCCCTGAACAAGGCAGTTAACCCATTATTCCTAGGCTGTCATTGAAAATAAGAATTTGTTCCTAATTGACTTGCCTAGTTAAATAAAGGTAGAAATAAAAAAATAATAAATGAATAATGAGTAAAAAATTAGTTCGCTACATAAATGGGATACCAGTAAAGAGTTGATTTGCAGGGTATGAGGTAAGTGACGTGGTACACTACTTGGCCAGAAGTATGTGGACACCTGCTTGTCTCATACCAGAACCATTATACAATGAATGTGTAATAGTGTTTCTGTCTTTCTCGCAAAGCAAATAGTGCTTGGATACAAAGAAGCTGATGACTCTCAAGAGGATATGTGAAAGGTCCCATGACATCAATCACCCTTGTATCAAAGTGACTCTGAGCACCACCCAAACATACCATTTGCAAGTATTTGTTGTAGGCATTAGTCATATTCAGTATGAACATATAGGTAAGGGTAAAGTGACTATGTAAGAGGATATATAATAAACAGTAGCAGCAGTGTATGTGATGAGTCAAAAGAGTTGGGGCAATGCAGATAGTTAAATAGTTCACCAATAGCTACCCAGACTAACTGTTTAGCATTCTTATGGCAGACCTGGGGCATCGGCACCACTTGCCGTGCGGTAGCAGAGAGAACAGTCTATGACTTGGTTGGCTGGAGTCTGACAATTTTTAGGGCCTTCATCTGACACTGCCTGATATAGAGGTCCTGGTTGGCAGGGAACTTGCTTGGCCTTATGCAATAGCAACCAAAGCCCATGTAAGTCTGTTTTTGACATTCCATCATTGGTTACTCAGAGTTCCTCATATTGACATTGGCTGCGGCCTCAGGCCCTATGGTGCTAACCTTGGAAAAGTAATTTCAATATCTACTCCTTCCTCTATTGCTACTGTAATAGGGATATACCAAATGGTGCAGTTCTATGCAATCTAATGTAATCTAACCTTTGTGCACTCGCGGATATACGTA
The DNA here is from genome assembly GCF_034236695.1 of Oncorhynchus nerka. Lineage (NCBI taxonomy): Eukaryota > Metazoa > Chordata > Actinopteri > Salmoniformes > Salmonidae > Oncorhynchus > Oncorhynchus nerka. Next base: position 38,137,753 of record NC_088401.1, on the reverse strand, counting down.
ACCATTTAGTTTGTTGTCTTCTTTTATGAAATGATAAACTATTATCCTGGGTGACCTAAATTATGATTGGGAAATGCAGGCTTCAGATATTCTAAAAGACACGTGTAATGATCTAAACCTATCCCAGCTGGTGACTAATCCTACACTGCCCAACCCTAAAGATCCTTCAAAGTCAACTCTGACTGGTGTACTGGTTAAAATAAGATCAGAGAAATGTGTTTCTACTGGTATCTTCGCGGAAGACATTAGTAACTATTGTCCAGTTGTTTGTGTACAAAATCAAACCCTCGTGTCATCACAAAGAGGAACTTTAAAAACTTCAGTGAACTGGTTTTTTTTTTTTTTACATTATCTTTCTTTTTGTGACCTTGATTGTATTTCAGCTATCCCTGAACCCGATTTAGCTTTGAGCCTTTTTGCAGATGTCTTCAATAGTATTGTGGATAATCATGCACCCTTCAAAAAAATTAAGGGTTAAAGGTAAATCGAATGCCTGGTACACTCCGGAATTATCTGAAGTAATTAATAGAAGAGATGATGCTTGGGTCAAGCAAATCAGAAAGGCTAAATCGGATTATTATGTAACCGCTCGTTCGGATTGTAATGGGAACCCAGCTAAATTCTGGAGAATTGGAAAATCCCTGAAGGGTTCTATGTCCTCCTCTCTGCCACATCAAATGAATTCAGACACTGGCCTCATTATAGAAAAACATCTATGCATTTAATCACTAGCCTATACACAATGATATTGGGCTGGAAGCTGATAGGGGAAACTTGCAGTCAAAGCTTTTCTTTTAGGCCTTTAACAGAAAAATAAGTCCTTTGCGAGCAATAGACAACAAGAAATCCATAGGTGCCGACCAGTTGGATTCTGGTCTGCGCAAGTGTGCAGCACCCATCATTGTTGGGTCAATTATCCACATTTATAAATGCAACATTTATATCAGGAAATATTCCCAAAGTATGGAAATCAGCTCTTGGGCTGCCCCTCCATAAGGGTGGGAATAGTAGTTATCCTAATAATTATCATCCCATTTCAAGACTTCCTTGTCTATCTAAGATTCTTGAATCCTTGGTAAATGTACTACTTTGCTATTTTTGATCTGAGAAATGTATTTTGTGTATTAACCAATCAGGGTTTAGGCCTGGGCATAGCACTATTACAGCAACCACTTTAGTTCTTAATGATCTTGTCTAACCCTTTGTTTGTGGACATGGCAAAAACTTTTGATACTGTTGATCATGGTATTTTATTGAATAATGATGTCCTCAATAGGCCTGAGCTCAGACACCAGCTCACAGCTGGGTTTCCCTTTGTAATCCGTGATAGTTTTCAAGCCCTGCTAGACCCAACGCATGTCAGAGTATATGAATCAACCTTAGTCCTGTATTAATGTTTAGACTGTTTGATGGCTTAGCGGGATTTCTTAGCGGGATTTCTTGTAAGCGTCCAGAATAGTGTCTCACTCCTTGAAAACTACAGCTCTAGCCTTTAATTCAATGCGGATATTGCCTGTAATCCATGGCTTCTGGTTAGGATATATGCGTACTGTCACTGTGGGGAAGATGTCGTCAATGCACTTATTAATGAGGCCGGTGACTGATGTGGTAAACTCCTCAATGTTATCGGATGACTCCCAGAACATATTCCAGTTGGTGCTATTGAAACAGTCCTGTAGCTTAGCATCCGCTTCATCAGATCACTTCCGTATTGAGTGTGTCACTGGTACTTCCTGTTTGAGTTTTTGCATGTAATCAGGAATAAGGAGGATAGAGTTATGGTTAGTTTTGCCAAATGGAAGGCGAAGGGAGAGCTTTGTATGCATTTGTGTGTGTCGAGTAAAGGTGATCTAGAGTATTTTTGCCTCTAGTTGCACAGATGATATGCTGTTAGAAATTAGATTAAACAGGTGGGAACCGTTCATGCAGATTAGAGTCTTCAGCCACACCAGATGGAGCTGAGCTGTGGGGACAACAGAACAGAGTAGAGCAGGTAGCTACCAGATTACTGAAGGACCACCAGAGGAGAGACACAGTGTACTTGGCAAAAGACACCCTATTCCCTACAAAGCGCACCACTTTTGAGCAGAACCCTATGGGCCCTGGTCAAAAGTAGTGCCATTTGGAACGAAAAAACACACACACACAGCCCTCTTTAGGAGTTACTAATGGGTCTGGAAGCTATAGCACACATCCGGGGCTGTGGGGCAAATGAGGGAGAGAGAGATCGCTAGGGCTGGAGGGATTAGATTAGCCACACATCTCTCTCTCTAACTCTCTCTCTCTCACACACACACACACACACACACACACACACACACACACACACACACACACACACACACACACACACACACACACACACACACACACACACACACACACACACACACACACACACACACACACACAGAGCTATGAGAAGGACAATAGAGTCACACAGATCCCAGTAGTCTGTTGGGGTAATGGGCCCAGCCGTTGGGCATAATATAGCTCCAACTTGCAGACTATCTGATCTGCAGGCAGGGCCCCTCCGGTATATTAGAGAAAAGACAGGGATGGTGTGGTGATAGTATGGGGTGGAAATTGCCTGGCCAACCGGCCAACCTTACCAGTCATTTATTTGTATATGTCTCCTGGTTCATGGAAAAGGTCAGTAATTACCATTAGCAATTACCACTGAGTGACTGCAGACACCTCCACAAGCCCAGCCCAGTGATGCCAGATGTGTTACTGAGGGGAGAATATAACTAACAGGGCCTTGGAGTCTAATTCTCTCTCACCCACCCTTTGGCACAGTTCAGTTTGAGAACACTCCAGAATAGTTTTGAAATCTTCCCTACAGAATCCGTCCAGAGATTCTGACCTGCACCAGTGTTCCGGATAAAGAACCACTCTATTTGTTACCGTCTGGCCATGAAAATGTTTCTCAAATTGGTCTCGATATTATCAAGATAACGACTCCTTAACTGAGGAGAATAGCTCATGACACACACACACAAACACACAGGGATAGCATCTAGGGAGTGGGGAAGTCACATAAACGCTAGGAAAAAAGAAGAGCCTAATAGATAAGGCAAAATGAACTTGCTGGTGAAACCATCAGTAATGCAAACGGATGTGGACAGGGACTGCCCATTAGCTATTTCGTCTTCGGGTGTTAGCATTAGCACAACTGGGTGTGGGGGTGTGGGAGGGGGGTAGCTTGTTTATGACTGGCCATCTTTGTGCTTGTGACTGCTTCCCAAATGGCACCCTATTCCCTACATAGTGCACTGCTATTGACTAGAGCCGGGCTGTGGTCAAGAGTAGTGCACTATAAAAAGGATAGGTGTCTCCAGATCAGAGACTGGCAGGGAGGCAACCAGATCTCATGGTTTGACTATTCAAATTATATCCACAGGGGGATAGGCGTCAAATTTATACAGTTACATTTAGGGATTAATCATGAAAGGTTAAGATAAGGGTTAAGGTTTGGGATAGGGTATAAACAAAAGTAAACAAAAAACGAGTTCCTAGCACTAGGATTGAACACACGACCCTCGGAGCCAGAGCTTGCAGCTTACTTTTTGGAGTCATCACCAGACGTCCTGGTTATCTGGACGAATGTCGAATATCGCCTTGGATCTGGAATGAGCTGACTGAGGGAGGATGGGGAGGGAGGAAAGCAGCAGAGTGGTAGAGAGACGCCCTGCTGCTTAGTGGCATCGCGGACACCCCACCATGACGGTAATGAGACAAGACCAGCGCTGCTGAGACAGAGGAGGTAATTACACACACACACGCACACACGCACACACACACACAACTAGCCTTCCACCCACTCTCCTTCTCATTCCCCTGCCTGCTGCACCAACATGCCATGCACAGACATGCGTGGTCGCATGCAGAGACACACATACACAGTCCACACTCCAAAAGCACACTTGTAGTGTACAGATCATGGTGTGTGAGTCAGACCTCCTGATCTCTAACCCTCTCACATCTCCTTGCCTGTCCATAATATGTCCAAGGGGTCAGATACCCCTACAGCTGTACACTCATGTACTCTACTACGTTATTCACAGCAGGTATCTGCCAATATTGTGGAAACATGAGTAGTGCTATGGGCATACTCTGTGGATAAGAAACTATGTTTGGACTCGCTGTACTATGCTGTGTATTTACGGTTGCAAGCTGTGCTTTGCTGTTCTGTGTGTCAGGCAGTAGATGTATATGTGGGAGACATTGGGTGAATCTCAAAAGTCCTTTCTCGGTTCCTCGCGTCCTCTTGTCCTCACCCCACTTCCATTTTTCTCAGCCTCCAATGCTCTACTCTCTTCCCTTTGATGTTTTTGAGAAGAACGACAGATTTGTACCTGGTCAGCTCGGGGATTTGAACTTACAACCTTCCGGTTACTAGGCCAACGCTCTAACCACTAGGCTACCCTGCCGCCCCAGAATCAAGGAAGGACTTTTAAGATTCAACCAACATCTCAGCCCATTGACATGCTCTCATATGTGTGAAGCCACTGAAGACCTAAGATGCAGGCCAGTGAGAAGGTTTGCAAAACACCTCAAAAATAAGTAAAAAAATTACCCAGTTTTTCAGAATTCCTGGTTGGAAAATTACTTGTTATTCCCTCCTATTCCAGGAATTGTATAACTGGGATTTCTGGAAAAACCTTCTGGAAATGCTGCAACCCTAGCAGGAAGCTACAAAAGACTATTGAGGCGCAGCCCAGAGGTTGTGTCCCCAGCTGTCATGGCTGTTGAAGAAAGAACTGGACCAAGTTGCAGCGTGGTGAGCGTATATACTTTTAATAATAGATGTCGCCAACAAAACAATAGTACATACTTTTAATAGTAGATGTCGCCAACAAAACAATAAACAATATCAAAACAAACCGTGAAGCTTAAGGCTATATGCCAGCCCCCCGCAAGTGCCATGCGAGAGTGGGAATCCAGCCAGGGCGGATTGTGGCAGCTCAGCATGCTTGATCTCCGGTGTTCCGTTTCGGCCAGGGTGTCCTGCGCCGGCTCTGCGCACTGTGTCTACAGTGCGCTGGGACTGTTCAGTTCGTCCTATGCCTGCGCTCCCCCGTGCCGGGCTAAAGTGGGCATTCAGCCTGGAGTAGTGGTGCCAAAGCTGTGCACCAGAGCTCCAGTGCTCCCCCACAGCCCAGTTTATCCGGTACCTCCTCTACGCACCAGGCCTCCTGTAGGTCTCCCCAGCCTGGTGGGCCCTGTGGCAGCCCCACGCACCAGGCTGTCTCTGCGTCTCCTCTCTCCAGAGTCACCCTCCAGTCCGGACCCTCCAGCGATGCCCTCCAGTCCAGCGACGCTCTCCAGGGCGCCTCTGGAGGCTCCGGACTGGAGGGCAACACTGGAGGCTCCTGACCGGAGAGTGTCGCTGGAAGCTCCGGATTGGAGAGTGTTGCTGGAATCTCCGGATTGGAGGGCTCCTCTGGAGGCTCCGGACTGGAGGGCCCAAGCCAGAGGTGGAGCGGGGTCTATGTCACTCCTCAGAGCCGCCACCGCAGATAAATGCCCACCCATACCCTCCCCTATAGGTTCAGGTTTTGCGGCCGGAGTCCGCACCTTTGGGGGGTGGGGGGGGGGGGTGGTACTGTCACGCCCTGACCTTAGAGCTTTTTCTGTCTCTATTTTGGTTTGGTCAGGGTGTGATTTGGGTGGGAATTCTATGTTCTTCTTTCTATGTTTTTGTATTTCTTTGTTTTGGCCGGGTGTGGTTCTCAATCAGGGACAGCTGTCTATCATTGTCTCTGATTGGGAACCATACTTAGGTAGCTTTTTCCCACATGGTTTTTGTGGGTAGTTATTTTCTGTTTAGTGTTTTCTGCACCTGACAGGACTGTTTCGGTTTCGTTATTTTGTTATAGTGTTCAGTTTCAATAAAAAGCATGAACACTTACCACACTGCGCTTTGGTCCGATTCCTCTTCTTCCGATGACAACTCCTGTGAAATCAGCTACCTCTCTTCCTTTCCTCATTAGTGTGTCTGCTCTCAGCCTGCCTGATGTTCCACATGGCCTCTTCAATTATACATCCCCAGCTAATTTACAAATGATTTAATATTAATCTGAATGCTTTATCTCTATCTCAACCTCTAGGTGGATCATGTTTTATTTGGTAGAACCCCCCTCTTTGGAAAGGGAACAATATTTTTCTCAAATTAGTCTGATTTGGGTTTGTTCAGTGTTAGGATCCGGTCAATGTTCTAGGTGAATGCAATAAGGCGGAGTCCTTCGCAGGACTCAGGTATGTGTGAAGCCACGATATTTACTCAAATTCAACAATAATCCAACAAGGATAAACATAAACAATCCAGATCACGTACACGGAACCAGTTGACCAAAACAATCACGCACAAAACAAAAGGGGAAGCCAGAGGGTTAAATAAGGAACACTGATTATGGAATGGGAAACCAGGTGAGTATAATGAAGACAAAACAAAAATTAAACATGGATCGGTGGTGACTAGAAAGCTGGTGACGTCGACCGCCAAACGCCGCCTGAACAAGGAGAGGGACCAACTTCGGCGGAAGTCGTGACAGATCCATATGTATTGGGACATCTCAAATAGCCTAGCTCATCAAGGGTGATCTAAAAAAGCGGATTCAGAGATTTGTATAAGGATAGCATCTTTGCATTCATCCTGACGAATTGGGAACTCCCAATATGCATGGTGATATCATGTCTGTCTCATGTCATATACACTATATATACAAAATGATGTCGACACCCCTTCAAATTTGTGGATTCGGCTAATTCAGCCACACCCGTTGCTGACAGGTGTATACAATCAAACACACAGAGATGCAAACTCTATAGACAAACATTGGCAGTAGAATGGCCTTACTGAAGAACTCAGTGACTGTCAACGTGGCACCGTTATAGGATGCCACCTTTCCAAAAAGTCAGTTTGTCAAATTTCTGCCCTGCTAGAGCTGCCGGGGTCAACTGTAGGGCTGTTATTGTGAAGTGTAAACTTCTAGGAGCAACAAATGCTCAGTTGCAAAGTGGCAGGCAACACAAGCTCACAGAACCGGCCGCCGAGTTCTAAAATTGTCTGTCCTCGGTTACAATTCTCACTTCTGAAATCCAAACTGCCTCTGGAAGCAATGTCAGCACAAAAACTGTTAGTTGGGAGCTTCATGCGTTTCCGTGGCCAAGCAGCTGCACACAACCCTAAGATCACCATGCGCAATGCCAAGAGTTATGTAGTGCTTGCTGCCATTAGGCTCTGGAGCAGTGGAAATGCATTTTATGGAGTGATGAATCACGCTTCACCATCTAGCAGTCCAATGGATTGAATCTGGGTTTGGCGGATGCCAGGGGAAAGCTACCTGCCCGAATGCATAGTGCCAACTGTAAAGTTTATGAGGGAGGGATTATGGTCTGGGGCTGTTTTTCATGGTTCGGGCTAGGCCCCTTAGTTCCAGTGACGGGAAATCATAACCCTACATCATACAATGACATTATTTGTGGCAACAGTTTGTGGAAGGCCCTTTGCTGTTTCAGCTTGACAATTCACCCGTGCACGAAGCGAGGTCCACACAGAAATGGTTTGTCGAGATCGGTGTGGAAGAACTTGACTGGCCTGCGCAGAGCCCTGACCTCAACCCCAACGAACACCTTTGGAATGATTTGGAACACCAACTGCGAGCCAGGCCTAATCGCCCAACATCAGTGCCCAACCTCACTAATGCTCTCATGGCTGAATGGAAGCAAGTCCCCGCAGCAATGTTCCAACATCTAGTGGAAAGCCTTCCCAGAAGAGTGGAGTATGTTATAGCAGCAAAGGGGGAGCAACTCCGTATGAATACCCTTGATTTTGGAATGAGATGTTCAATGAGCAGGTGTCCACATGCCTTTGCTTTGTTCATGTATTGTAACAGCTAACTGCCAAAATAAAGGAAAAACCAACATAGATTTTCTTAATAGCGTGTTGGGTCATCACTGTTGAGAACAGCTTCGATGCACCTTAGAATAGGTTCTTGAGTCTCAAACTCTATTGGAGGGATGGAACACCATTCTTCCACAAGAAATTCCATTAATTTATGTTTTGTTGATGGGGGTGGACAATTACAATGAGGCAAAAAAGTATTTAGTCAGCCACCAATTGTGCACGTTCTCCCACTTAAAAAGATGAGAGAGGCCTGTAAATTTTCATCATAGGTACACTTCAACTATGACAGACAAAATGAGAAAAAAAAATCCTGAAAATCACATTGTAGGATTTTTTATGATTTTATTTGCAAATTATGGTGGAAAATAAGTATTTGGTAAATAACAAAAGTTTATCTCAATACTTTGTTATATACCCTTTGTTGGCAATGACAGAGGTCAAACGTTTTCTGTAAGTTTTCACAAGGTTTTCACACACTGTTGCTGGTATTTTGGCCCATTCCTCCATGCAGATCTCCTCTAGAGCAATGATATTTTGGGGCTGTTTCTGGGCAACACGGACTTTCAAATCGCTCCAAAGATTTTCTATGGGGTTGAGATCTGGAGACTGGCTAGGCCACTCCAGGACCTTGAAATGCATCTTACGAAGCCACTCCTTCGTTGCCCGGGCGGTGTGTTTGGGATCATTGTCATGCTGAAAGACCCAGCCACGTTTCATATTCAATGCCCTTGCTGATGGAAGGAGGTTTTCACTCAAAATCTCATGATACATGGCCCCATTCATTCTTTCCTTTACACGGATCAGTCGTCCTGGTCCCTTTGCAGAAAAACAGCCCCAAAGCATGATGTTTCCACCCCCATGCTTCACAGTAGGTATGGTGTTATTTGTATGCAACTCAGCATTCTTTGTCCTCCAAACATGACGAGTTGAGTTTTTACCAAACAGTTCTATTTTGGTTTCATCTGACCATATGACATTCTCCCAATCTTCTTCTGGATCATCCAAATGCTCTCTAGCAAACTTCAGATGGGGCTGGACATGTACTGGCTTAAGCAGGGGGACACGTCTGGCACTGCAGGATTTGAGTCCCTGGCGGCGTAGTGTGGCTGATGGTAGGCTTTGTTACTTTGGTCCCAGCTCTCTGCAGGTCATTCACTAGGTCCCCCCGTGTGGTTCTGGGATTTTTGCTCACCGTTCTTGTGATCATTTTGACCCCACGGGGTGAGATCTTGCGTGGAGCCCCAGATCGAGGGAGATTATCAGTGGTCTTGTATGTCTTCCATTTCCTAATAATTGCTCCCACAGTTGATGTCTTCAAACCAAGCTGCTTACCTATTGCAGATTCAGTCTTCCCAGCCTGGTGCAGGTCTACAATTTTGTTTCTGGTGTCCTTTGACAGCTCTTTGGTCTTGGCCATATTGGAGTTTGGAGTGTGACTGTTTGAGGTTGTGGACAGGTGTATTTTATACTGATAACAAGTTCAAACAGGTTCCGTTAATACAGGTAACGAGTGGAGGACAGAGGAGCCTCTTAAATAAGAAGTTACAGGTCTGTGAGAGCCAGAAATCTTGCTTGTTTGTAGGTGACCAAATACTTATTTTCCACCATAATTTGCAAATCAATTCATAAAAAATCCTACAATGTGATTTTCAGGATTTTTTTTCTCATTTTGTCTGTCATTGTTGAAGTGTACCTATGATAAAAATTACAGGCCTCTCTCATCTTTTTAAGTGGGAGAACTTGCACAATTGGTGGCTGACAAAATACTTTTTTGCCCCACTGTCTGTCTCAGGCGCCGCTCTAAAATCTCCAATAAGTGTTCATTTGGGTAGTGATCTGGTGACTGAGACGGCTATGGCATATGGTTTACATCGTTTTTATGCTCATCAAACCATTCAGTGACCACTCATGCCCTGTGGATGGGGGCATTGTCATCCTATGGAGGCATAGCCATGATATCCAAAATAATGGCCAAAATAATGGCCTGCCCAGAATTTCTATACATGACCCTAACGATGGATGGGATGGTTAATTGCGTAACTAACTCAGGAACCACACCTGTGTGGAATAATCTGCTTTCAAAATACTTTGTATCTCTCATTTACTCAAGTGTTTCCATGATTTTTGCAGTTACCTGTATTTTCCCTCTCAATATATCTATATTGTCCTAAATGTATAAATTATCCAATAGCACAAGCTTAGGTAGAGGGCTGTAGGAAATTAGATCAGAGTGGTTTCACCGCTGGCAACATTAGGTAAACTACATTACCCCTAGTATGAGACATGATTGATGCACGTGTCTGCTGCCGGATCGGTATATATTTAATCCAGTAAATGGCGTTTCACCTTTGATTTCACCTGATAAATAGAGAGAGCATGTATGAGACATGACATGGATATATTTTTTTGTTTAGTTAACTGAGGATACGGACCTGAGACAGCAGCCAGATTATGTGCAGATTTTGTTTCACGGATAAAAATAATGTCACTCATCCATCAATGGCTTCAGCAGAAGACTCCACTGCTCCAGGGGCTCTGGGGGGCAGGTATATGAACTATCTATGGGAGAGGCACAGTTACAGGGAGTATTGTAAAAAAAAAATTGCAGTGAATTACGGCCTTGTCTTATCTGTGGTAACGTGAGTTATGTCTTGTTGTAGTTGTGGAGGACAGAGACTATATTTTGTAAAACCGGGGGGAAAAAGTCCGTTGAGATTTACCTTCAAATTGAGTCTGTCTCACTCACTCTCGGTCCTGTTACATTCACAATACCTTCGAAATCAATTCTCTTTCCACATTTGCATATCATGAAGTTAGACTAAGACATATTTTAAAGCAGGTTTTTGCAAGCATTTCAGTAATTTTAGCAAGTCACAAATGAAATAGCCAAAAATACTGTGTGAATAATCCCAATTGAGTTTGTACGTACAGTATAGTCATTCTAGGTGGGTAGTTAATGTGAGATCCATAACTCCAGACAGTGTTGTAGGAATGAAAAGACGGGCCTCCAGAGTCTGGGCTATTCACAGGATGCTGCTGCTACCATGTCATGGTCCTCTGAGCAGGCCTGGCTAATCTCCATTATCTTGACCCTGCAGCCCTTTTGTAATATATTGAAAAACATGTCAATCCAAGATTGAAGGCTTGGTACTATTAGCAGCCGAAGCATACACTCACATACACTGTGGTGTCTAAAGAAAATCGAAGGCACTCCAGAGGTGGACTTTAATTGTGGCACGACTCAACCAAGTATAAACTACAAGTCTCTCACTTACACTCTTTCTTTCTGAATGACTGACTGAATGTTTCTGTCATTGCTCATCCATATATTTATATGTTCTTATTCCATTATTTTACTTACAATAGATTTGTGTGTATTAGGTAGTTGTTGTGGAATTGTTAGATTACATGTTAGATATTGCTGCACTGTTGGAACTAGAAGCACAAGCATTTCGCTACACTCGCAATAACATCTGTTAACCATGTGGAGGTGACCATTAAAATGTGATTTGATTTGAATGACATACTGCTCTTGACCACATCACTGAAACTGAATTGGCCTGAAAAGCCTCCGTATTTCGTTTGTGAATGTTTAAGAATTCTCATGACTAAATTATTTATACATTTTTATTGTATTCTGTGGAATTTATATTTAAGAGACTAAACAAAAAGTAAAAAGTTCCTCTCCATCAGTTCAAACGCCTTGGCACTGCACACCCATGAAGAAATTATAGAAAATGCATCCCAAAAGGGACCCCATTTCCTATATAGTACACAACCTTGAGAATAAGGTGCCGATTGTGACGCGGCCTGGGATCAGTGCAGGTAATCTTACATGGAATCACCCTGAGAATTAAAGTCCCCCTCCTCATCAGTTTAGAAATAAAATGATAGGGGGGACCCCTCTGGCAAACACCCCCATAACACATCTCTCCATGTCTCCCTAGCCAGAGGAGAAGATACCAGACGTGAGTGTGTGAGTCTGAGTGTCAGAGGAGTAAAGTACCCAGGGAAATGTATTGCATTAGATAACACTGACAATGACCTACTGGGGAGATTTGAGGGCATTTTCAAAATGTTTACTTACTTGTGGAGCATTTGTATCAGAGAAGTAAAATAGCGGCACGGCATAATTCTCATGCATTTACTCAGTGGTCATGACCATACCCATACCATCGTATTACATTCTTAAACTACATGCTCATTTCGCCGTTTGATCTAGTCGAATTTACTCAACTTTTCCTGATTCACGTGTTTGACAACAGATAAAAATCAAATCTATTGAACCACTGGCGGGAGTCAACGCAATCGCGTATTAGATGACGCATTTGGGGGAAATTTTGAATTTCACAAACTATAAAACGTGACACTATTTTGTACACTACTATGGGCATTCGGACAAGAACAGTGTGAACTGCAAGTCAAATGTGTCCCGGATAGACAAACCAGTACATTTGCTTCACTGGGTTTTGTGGGCATTTAGTATAAGCAAAACATTGTTGAAATCAAATAATACAAAAAAAATCCTATAAAATATTTTTCTTTACTCCCACCAGAAAAGCAGAGGGAATTGGAATGAGAAAGCATGTTTAGTCTAAACCAAAACATGCTTTAGGTTAGGAACTCTTTAATATATAATGAAGTGTAACAAGGTGAGTTAATAAGCGGCATTAATGTTTTTCCCAGAATGCAAATAAAAAGATGGAAAATGTTATTTCTTAGAGATCGAACTCAGCAAGTCTCGATTCCAGAAACTTCAACTGTTGCTATTTTTTTTCTATCTCTTCAACAAATTATAGAGGAAGTGGGTACTTTTGAGAATTATTCCTGTGGACAGAGTGAATCAGGGAGTGAGGACCAGTGAATTATATGTACCTCCATGGAAGATTAAATTAGTATTTCAGAAACTTCCCTTAGAGCAACTCAAGTCCCTCAACCCAGAAAATGCAATTTGATTTGTGCTTCATTTTTCTATTTCTCTATTTTCTTTTAAACCTGACCTCTTGACAAAGACTTGGGCCAGTGTGGTACGGCTAGGGAAAACGTTGCGTTTCAGAGGGCTGCCTATAAAGAAGTAGAAATAAATTATCTTCCTTGTATGGGTGAATTGCCCTATGACATGGTAATTTTGTACAGATTTGTGGAGGCCATCTGGGTAGTGTGTGTGTGTGTGTGTGTGTGTTCACGCTTGTGTCCATGTTTCTAATGGTAGTTTTTATTGAAGACATTACTGATGAAACTTCCATGCAGGGCCCCGACTATGATCTAATTCACATTCCTCTGTTGCCCTTACCATCATGTCTTTGTAGAGATGTGTGATGTGGATCCTCGGGACACTGAATCTGTCTGCATCCCAAATAATGCCCAATTTCCCATGTAGCCCTACTTTTGACCAGGGCCAATAGGGCTTTGGTCAAAATTAGTGCACTACGTATGGAATAGGGTGGCATTTGGGATGCACACACAGTCAGAACTTATGGAGCAGCTTGTTGTTAATGTGTCTACTCTCTGCCACAGGAATGTTATGTTTTTATTTTTATTTTTTATTTCACCTTTATTTAACCAGGTAGGCTAGTTGAGAACAAGTTCTCATTTGCAACTGCGACCTGGCCAAGATAAAGCATAGCAGTGTGAACAGACAACACAGAGTTACACATGGAGTAAACAATTAACAAGTCAATAACACAGTAGGAAAAAAAAGAGAGTCTATATACATTGTGTGCAAAAGGCACGAGGAGGTAGGCGAATGATTACAATTTTGCAGATTAACACTGGAGTGATAAATGATCAGATGGTCATGTACAGGTAGAGATATTGGTGTGCAAAAGAGCAGAAAAGTAAATAAATAAAAACAGTATGGGGATGAGGTAGGTAAAAATGGGTGGGCTATTTACCGATAGACTATGTACAGCTGCAGCGATCGGTTAGCTGCTCAGATTGCAGATGTTTGAAGTTGGTGAGGGAGATAAAAGTCTCCAACTTCAGCGATTTTTGCAATTCGTTCCAGTCACAGGCAGCAGAGAACTGGAACGAAAGGCGGCCAAATGAGGTGTTGGCTTTAGGGATGATCAGTGAGATACACCTGCTGGAGCGCGTGCTACGGATGGGCGTTGCCATCGTGACCAGTGAACTGAGATAAGGCGGAGCTTTACCTAGCATGGACTTGTAGATGACCTGGAGCCAGTGGGTCTGGCGACGAATATGTAGCGAGGGCCAGCCGACTAGAGCATACAAGTCGCAGTGGTGGGTGGTATAAGGTGCTTTAGTGACAAAACGGATGGCACTGTGATAAACTGCATCCAGTTTGCTGAGTAGAGTGTTGGAAGCAATTTTGTAGATGACATCGCCGAAGTCGAGGATCGGTAGGATAGTCAGTTTTACTAGGGTAAGTTTGGCGGCGTGAGTGAAGGAGGCTTTGTTGCGGAATAGAAAGCCAACTCTTGAGTTGATTTTCGATTGGAGATGTTTGATATGAGTCTGGAAGGAGAGTTTACAGTCTAGCCAGACACCTAGGTACTTATAGATGTCCACATATTCAAGGTCGGAACCATCCAGGGTGGTGATGCTGGTCAGGCGTGCGGGTGCAGGCAGCGAACGGTTGAAAAGCATGCATTTGGTTTTACTAGCGTTTAAGAGCAGTTGGAGGCCACGGAAGGAGTGTTGTATGGCATTGAAGCTCGTTTGGAGGTTAGATAGCACAGTGTCCAAGGACGGGCCGGAAGTATATAGAATGGCGTGGTCTGCGTAGAGGTGGATCAGGGAATCGCCCGCAGCAAGAGCAACATCATTGATATATACAGAGAAAAGAGTCGGCCCGAGGATGGAACCCTGTGGCACCCCCATAGAGACTGCCAGAGGACCGGACAGCATGCCCTCCGATTTGACACACTGAACTCTGTCTGCAAAGTAATTGGTGAACCAGGCAATGCAGTCATCCGAAAAACCGAGGCTACTGAGTCTGCCGATAGGAATATGGTGATTGACAGAGTCGAAAGCCTTGGCAAGGTCGATGAAGACGGCTGCACAGTACTGTCTTTTATCGATGGCGGTTATGATATCGTTTAGTGTGTGACATCTGCAATGGAAATTTTCATTTTGTACGTAGTTTTTCTTTCTAATTGGCAATATATTTGTCAAGACAAATTGAAATTCAATTATCAAACAGAAATCTAGATCTATCGCTCTCAAGTCACCTCTCTTATATTCTGTCATCTTATGAACCCCAAATTTCCAATGTTTTCTTTCCATAAAATTAGAGGTAATTCTGTAGTATAAAAATAGGAAGTGTACCACCGAGGGATCTATGCTGTCTGTAGTCGGTTGTGTTATAATGTCAGGCTAAACCAATGTTTAAACCTATGGGAGGCTCAAATTGTGGGCCACACAGACACAGCCCTGCTAAAATACAGTAGTGTTTATATTCTGTTTTATTTCCCCATATACCACCAACATGTTTTGATAAGCAGGTAACAATAATACACTTCAGACATACTCATGGCATTAACAGTAGAACAACTGGGTGTGTGTGATACTGTGACAGTGGACATGTGGCTGATGGACCGTAATGGAAGCAGTGTGTAACCGCTGGTGGCAGGAGCATAAAAGGGACTGGAGAGGAGCACAGAGACAGGGGCCAAAGTATCTGGGCCGGGCTTGGAAAGGGAGGGAGGGGGCGAGGCTATTTAAGCTGATTGGGAGCGAGCGAGCGAGAGCAAGCGAGAGAGAGAAATGGAGAAAGGGAGAGAAAAAGAGTGAGACAAAGAGAGAGGAGGGTGAGTGAGCGAGATGAAATGTGTAATGAGATGGTAAGACACTGCCAATGTCACTCTCTATGATATTGACTGACTACAATACACAGAGAAGGAAACGAAAGATCAATGCATAAACAGGGGAGGAGGGATGGAAGGAGAGAGAGGAAAAAAAATGTCTCAAACACAAGGTGGCTAAGCTCTGGTGCCCAAACACTAGGCATGCCCTGGAGCTGTTATCAGAGGACAGACTAGGGTCCCCCAGCCACATCATAATTCACATGGGCACAAATGACCTGGGGGCCCAGCAGGAAAGGATGGCCACAGCACTCAAGGGAGTGACTGAAAAAGCTTCTTCCACTTTCCCCAACACAAAAGGAGTTATCTCCACCCTGCTACCACGAAAGGACTTTCACCTTGCCACCATACAGCGAGTGAGTGCAAGCATTTCACGAGAATGTGCCTCAAAACCTAATGTCTATCTGGCCCAATACTCCACCTGGACTTGAACAGCCTTTACGACCAGGTCCACCTCTACAAGGCAGGCATCACAACTTTTGCCAGGACACTGAAGGACGTCACCCTCAACCGTAGCCCCAGTACCTCACACAGGAGCAACAGAGCAACGGACACCCCGCCCAAACCAGCGAGACACCCTCCCAGACCTGCAAGACACACTCCTGAAGGACCTGCACCGAGAGAACCCATGCCAAGAGGACCTGCACCCAGACCACAGCATCGCCAGCCACAACCCAATCACAACCTATGCCCCTTCTGTCTGCCCCATGCCCCATGCCCCCCGCCCCTGCGGCAAGAACCTCAACATGACAGCAGGACATATGCCCAGACCATGAGCAGAGCAACAGGCCCAACCCCCACAATTACACCAGCCCAAGCCCCATCCTGCGACCTAAGAGGTACAGTATGTATCAGATGCTCAACATGCTCTGCTCACACCTACTGTGCTGGTCCAGGCATAAACCACACAAAAACAACACTATACACTATGGAACACAGAGCTTTTACTATCTCATCCTGGAATATACAGTGTCTGAGGTCATCTGCCTTTGGCCTAAAGAGCAGGAACCCAGACTTTATCAAATAAATTGGAAATACAGAAATTGTCATCCTACAAGGAACATGGTATTTAGGAGACGGACCCTCTGGTTACCCTCTAGGTTACAGAGAGCTGGTAGTTCCATCCACCAAACTATCAGATCTGAAACAGGGAAGAGACTCAGGGGGTATGCTAATTTGGTACAAAGCAGACCTAACCCAATCTATTAAATGAATCAAAACAGGAACATTTTACATCTGGCTAGAAATGAATAAGGAAATGATCTCAACAGAGAAAAATGTCCTCATGTGTGCTAGCTATATCCTCCCAATAGAATCATACTTTAATGATGACAGCTTCTCCATCCTAGAGGGGGAAATCTACAATTTCCAGGCCCAGGGACATGTACTAGTCTGTGGTGACCTAAATGCCAGAACTAGGCCTGAGCCTGACACCCTCAGCACACAGGGGGACAAATACTTAGTGCCAACATTCCCTCCCCCATATGCCCCCCTAGACACAACTATGACCACATAACCAACAAAAACGGGTCACACGTCCTGCAGCTCTGTCGGACGCTGGGTATGTACAGCTGGAGTCGGAAGATTACATACACCTCAGCCAACTACATTTAATCTCAGTTTTACACCATTCCTGACATTTAATACCAGGAAAAATTCCTTTCTTAGGTCAGTTAGGATCACCACTTTACTTTAAGAATGTGAAATGTCAGAATAATAGTTGAGAGAAGTATTTATTTCTGCTTTTATTTATTTCATCACATTCCCAGTGGGTCAGAAGTTTATATACAGTTCATTCGTATTTGGTAGCATTGCCTTTAAATTGTTTAACTTGGGTCAAACGTTGTTGTCCTTAAAAGCCATTTTGCCACAACTTTGGAAGTATGCATGGGGTCAATGTTCATTTGGAAGACCAATTTGGAACCAAGCTGACTGATGTCTTGAGATGTTGCTTCAATATATACTCATGATGCCATCTATTTTGTGAAGCGCAGCAGTCAAAACACACCCACAACATGATGCTGCCACCCCCGTGCTTCACAGTTTCGATGGTGTTCTTCGACTTGCAAACCTCCGACTTTTTCCTCCAAACATAAAGATTGTCATTGTGGCCAAACAGTTTTATTTTTTGTTTCATCAGACCAGAGGACATTTCTCCAAAAGGTACGATCTTTGTACCCATGGCTGTTTGGAGCAGTGGCTTCTTCCTTGCTGAGTGGCCTTTCAGGTTATGTCGATATAAGACTCGTTTTACTGTGGATACAGATACGTTTGTACCCATTTCCTCCAGCATCTTCACAAGGTCCTTTGCTGTTGTTCTGGGATTGATTTGCACTTTTCGCACCAAAGTACGTTCCTCTCTAGGAAACAGAACGCGTCTCCTTCCTGAGCGCTATGACGGCTGCGTGGTCCCATGGTGTTTATACTTGCGTACTATTGTTTGTAAAGATGATGAACGCCTTCCGGCGTTTGGAAATTGCTCCCAAGGATGAACCAGACTTGTGGAGGTATACCATTTTTTTCTGAGGTCTTGGCTGATTTCTTTAGATTTTCCCATGATGTCAAGCAAAGAGGCACTGAGTCTGAAGGTAGGCATTGAAATACAACCACAGGTACACCTCCAATTGACTCAAATTATGTCAATTAGCCTATCAGAAGCTTCTATAGCAGAAATAATTTTCTGGAATTTTCCAAGCTGTTTAAAGGCACAGTCAACTTAGTGTATGTAAACTTCTGACCCACTGGAATTGTGATACAGTGAATTATAAGTGAAATAATCTGTCTGTAAACAATTGTTGGAAAAATTACTTGTGTCCTGCACAAAGTAGATTTCCTAGTTTGTGGTGTGGTTGAAAAACAAGTTTAATGACTCCAACCTAAGTGTATGTAAACATCCGACTTCAACTGTACAAAGTTAATGGAAGGCATCGAGGGGACTCCTATGTTAGGTACACATATAGCTCATCTCTTGGCAGTAGTACTGTAGACTACTTTATCACTGACCTCAACTCAGAGTCTCTTAAGAGTGGTCACTGTCAGTCCACTGACACCCCTATCAGATCCCAGAAAAACACACTCTACATGAACAGAGCTTTGCTCAATCATGAGGCATCAAAGCCAAAGAAACTTTAATAATATTAAGAAATTATATAGATGGAAGGAGAGTAGTGTGGAAATCTACCAAAAAACTATTTGGTAACAACAAATTCAATCCCTTCTAGACAATTTCATTGGACAGAATATTTTACCGTCATAGTGAAGGTGTATACCTGGCAGTAGACAACCTAAACATTATATTTGACCTCTCAGTTTCCCTATGAAATCTAAACATTTCATTCACACAACCTAAGAAAATGCACTGCTTACGGCTAGGGGTTCCCCTTGAAAACATTCCGCTGAAAAGGCAGAGCATGAATTTCAAAAATATTTTTTTATTATGTAACTTTCATACATTCACAATTGCAATACACCCAATTAAAGCTTAATTTATTTTTAATCTACCCATCGTGTCCGATTTCAAAAAGGCTTTACAGCGAAAGCACACCATATGATTATGTTAGGTCAGAGCCTAGTCACAAAAACACATACAGCCATTTTCCAGACAAAGAGAGGAGTCACAAAAAGCAGAAATAGAGATTAAATTAATTACTGACCTTTGATGATCTTCATCAGATAGCACTCATTGGACTTCATGTTACACAATACATTTATGTTTTGCTCGATAAAGTTCATATTTATATCCAAAACTCTCAGTTTACATTGGGGCGTTATGGTCAGTAATGTTGTGCCTCGAAAACACCCGGCGAATTTTCAGAGAGCCACATCAATTTACAGAAATAATCATCATAAACTTTGATTAAAGATACAACTGTTATGCACAGAATTAAAGATATACTTCTCCTTAATGCAACCACTGTGTCAGATTTTTAAAAAACGTTAATGAAAAAGCACACCATGCAATAATCTGAGTATGGCGCTAAGACATAAAAACAAGCCATAAAAACAAGCCATACAGGTACCCGCCATGTTGTGGAGTCAACATTTGTCAGAAATAGCATTATAAATATTCACTTACCTTTGATGATCTTCATTAGAATGCACTCCCAGGAATCCAAGTTCCACAGTAAATGTTTGTTTTGTTCGATAAAGTCCATTATTTCTGTCCAAATACCTCATTTTTGTTAGTTCAGTTCACAATCCAAACTCACGAAGTGTGGGCAAGTCCAGGCGAAAGTTCTGACGAAAAGTCAAAAAAGTTATATAACAGTTCGTAGAAACATGTCAATTGAAGTATAAAATCAATCTTTAGGATGTTTTTAATTAACATAAATCTTCAATAATGTTTCAACAGGAGAATTCCTTTGTCTTTAGAAATGCAATGGAACGCAGGTCGCTCACTGTCATGCGCGTGACCAGCTCATGGCACTCTGCCAGACATCTGGTTGAAATATTCCCTCCTCCCCTCACAGTAGAATCTCAAACAAGGTTCTAAAGACTGCTGGCATCTAGTGGAAGCCTTAGGAAGTGCAATATGACCCCATTGACACTGTATATTAGAAAGGCAATGAGTTGAAAAACTACAAACCTCAGATTTCCCACTTCCTGGTTGGATTATTCTCAGGTTTTAGCCTGCCATATGAGTTATGGTATACTCACATACATCATTCAAACAGTTTTAGAAACTTCAGAACGTTCTCTATCAAAATATACTAATAACATGAATATATTAGTTTCTGGGCCTGAGTAGCTTTTCATCCAAATGTGAAAATGCTGCCCCCTATCCCAAACAGGTTTTAACAACAATGACAAATGGTTTGATGAAGAATGCAAAAATCTAAGAAAGAAATTGAGAAACCTATCCACCAAAAACACAGAGAGACAGAAAACCTGAGCCTATGGCTTCACTATGGTGAATCACTTTAACAATACAGAAATACACTATGGAAAAAGAAGGAACAGCACGTCATTAATCATCTCAATGTAATTGAAAAATCCATAGAATCTAACCACTTCTGGGAAAATTGGAAAACTCAAAACAAACAACACGAATAGATATCTATCCAAAACTGCTGCAATCTTTTTGGCTCTATAACAAAGAACAAACAGCAAAAACATATACATGTGTCACTTTCTGACCTTAGTTCTTTTGTTATGCCTTTGTTTTTGTATGGTCAGGGCGTGAGTTGGGTGGGTTGCCTATGTTCCTTTTTCTATGATTTGGGATTTCTGTTCTTTGACCTGGTATGGTCATAATCATAAGCAGCTGTCATTCGTTGTCCCTGATTGAGAACCATACTTAGGTAGCCTGGTTTCACTTTTGAGTTGTGGGTGATTTTTTTCCGTGTCAGTGCTTGTTCCAAACGGGACTGTTTAGTTTGTTTCATTTATTCATGTTGATATTTTGTACTTTTCAGTGTTCTATTAAAAGGTGTCACCATGAACACATACCACGCTGCACATTGGTCCTCCGATCCTTCCTACTACTAGGACAATCGTTACAACATGATGAAATACAAAAATTAGAATCATCTATTAACTCTCAGGGTTAGGCGTCCCGCTAGCGGAACAACTTCCGATAAATCTGGAGGGCACGCAATTCAAATAAATAACCTTAAAAATGTTGGATATTAAATGTTTTTCCACCGGCACATGTTTCATACATTCACAAATAGTGATTAAATATTCACTTACTTTTTGAAAATCTTCCTCTGATTGGCAATCCAATGGGTCCCAGCTATAACATGTAGTGTTGTTTTGTTAGATAAAATCCTTCCTTATATCCCAAAAAGTCTGTTCAATTTGAATAATCCACTCGTTCAATTTGCAGAGAAAGGAATCCGAAAATCTACTCCTAAACTTTGTTTCAACAAGTCAAAATACATTTCTATTTTTTCCTCAGATACCCTAAAATGTAATCAAACTATAATATTTCTTACAGAAAGAAGTATGTTCAATAGGAAGCCAATTTTAGCAGTCTTTGTAACGGCGTTCTTCGTTTGTGGAAAGAGAGTCGGACCGAAATGCAGCGTGTTGGTTACTCATGACTTTAATGAATGAAATGCGGTACATGAAATAACTCAGAATACAAAACAACAAACAGAACGTGAAACTAATTACAGCCTATCTGGTGACTACAACACAGAGACAGGAACAAACACCCACGAAATACAAAGCGAAACTGAGGCTGCCTAAATACGGTTCCCAATCCAAGACAACAAGAATCACCTGACTGATTGGGAATCGCCTCAGGCAGCCAATCCTTTACCACACCCCTAATCAGCCGCGATCCCAAATATTACAAACCCCAATACGACAACAACATATAAACCCATGTCACACCCTGGCCTACCCAAACATATAACGAAAACACAAAATATATTGACCAAGGCGTGACAGTCTTGTCTTCATGGCGCACGAAAACACAAATTTCCAAGACTGTGTCCCTGTACTAAAACTGTTATTTCTTATTCATTTTGGACGTTAAAAGCCTGACACCTTGAACATAGACTGCTGACACCCAGTGGAAGCCGTAGGAATTGCATCATGGGAGCTAGAATTGAGGATACCCTTATGCTTGCCATTGGAAGAGCATAATCTCTCAAAAAAGATCATTCTGGTTGGTTTTTCTTTGGATTTTTTCCTATAATATCTATTGTGTTATACACTCCTACATTCTTTTAACATGTCTACAAACTTCAAAGTGTTTTCATTCCAATGGTACCAATTATATGCATATCCTGGCTTCAGGGCCTGAGTAACAGGCAGTTTACTTTGGGCACGTCATTCAGGCGGAAATTGAGAAAAAAGGGGCCTAGCCCTAAGAAGCTTTAGACCAGAACCTACTGCATTCTCCAAATACATTGAACGAACTACAGGTCAAAATACAAACCCTCCAACCCAAAAATGCCTGTGGTGTTGATGGTATCCTAAGTGAAATGATAAAATATACAGACCACAAATTCCAATTGGCTGTACTTAAACTCTTTAACATCATCCTCAGCTCTGGAATCACAAAAAAAACAAATAATGCTACCAGAGCAGAACGCATAAATTCTACAACCACCTAAAAGGAAGCGATTCAAAAAACTTCCATAACAAAGCCATCACCTACAGAGTAATGAACCTGGAGAAGAGCCCACCTAAGCAAGCTGGTCCTGGGGCTCTGTTCACAAACAGACCCCACAGAGCCCCAGGACAGCAACACAAACAAAAATATAATTACTTGACTCATTGGAATGAATTTACAAAAAACAGAGCAAACAGAATAACCTTCCACTGTGACTGACCCAAAATTAAGGACATCTTTGTGTGAGGATCGATGCTGGAGACGAGAAGCAGGTACAGCGAGTGAACATTGAATAAACAACGGACATGAAACAGATCAGGAACAGCGTCTGGACATGGAAAAAATTACGAGATCAATGCTGACACAGGGTACAAACTGAGGAGCAGGCACATATAAATATATGGAGTCCTCGTGAGTCCAATATTGCGCATCTGGGCATAATGATGGTGACAGGTGTCACCATCATTATGAAAGGCAGCCTTCATAATGAAGGGCAGCCTGGAGCCCTCGAGCGCCAGAGAGGGGGAGCGGGAGCATGCATGACATGCACAGACTCAGTGAGCAAAGCCTTGCTATTGAGAAAGGCAACTGAAGGCTGACCTGGCTCTTAAGAGAAGACAGGCTATGTGCACACTGCCCACAAAATTAGGTGGAAACTGAGCTGCACTTCCTAATCTCCTGCTAAATGTTTGACCATAGTGGAGGCACATATTTCCCTCATATTACACAGACCCACAGAGAATTAAAAAACAAATCCAATTTTGATAAACTCCCATATCTATTGGGTGAAATACCACTGTGTGCAATCACAGCAGCAAGATTTGTGACCTGTTGCCACAAGAAAAGGGCAACCAGTGAAGAACAAACACCATTGTAAATACAACCTATATTTATGTTTATTTATTTCCCCTCTTGAACTTTAACTATTTGCACATCATTATAACACTGTATATAGACATAATATGATATTTGAAATGTCTTTATTCTTTTGGAATCTTTGTGAGTATAACATATGTGTACATTTTTTATGTTTATTTCACTTTTGTTTGTTATCTATTTCGCTTGCTTTGACAATGTAAACATTTGTTTCCCATGTCAATAAAGCCCCTTAAATTGAACATTGAATTGAGAGAGAGAGAAAGAGAGAGTCCACCACTTTTCTATATCAGAAATATGTTGCCATTTGGGACATATATACTGCCCTACCAAGCAAAAGCTTTGCACACTCTTGGCATTCTCTCAACCTACTTCATGAGGTAGTCGCTTGGAATGCATTTGAATTAACTTGTGTGCATTGTTAAAAGTTGATTTGTGGAATTTCTTTCCTTTTTTATGCATTTGAGCCAATCAGTTGTGTTGTGACAAGGTTGGGGAGGTATACAGAAGATAGCCCTATTTGGTAAAAGACCAAGTCCATATTATGGCAAAAATAGCTCAAATAAGCAAAGAGTAGTGACAGACCATCATTACTCTAAGACATGAAGGTCAGTCAATCCGGAGTGCAGTCGCAAAAACCATCAAAAACCATCAAATCGCTATGATGAAACTGGCTGTCTTGAGGACCCCCAAAGGAAAGGAAGAACCAGAGTTACCTCTGCTGACGAGGATAAGTTAACTGTACCTCAGAAATTGCAGCCCAAATAAATACTACACAGATTTCAAGTAACAGACACATCTAAACATCAACTGTTCAGAGGAGACTGCGTGAATCAGGCCTTCATGGTCGAATTGCTGCAAGACACCACTACTAAAAGACACCAATAAGAAGAAGAGACTTGCTTGTGCCAAGAAACATGAGCAATGGACATTAGACCGGTGGACATCTGTCCTTTGGTCTGATGAGTCCTAATTTCAGATTTTTGGTTCCAACAATCGCTGTGTCTTTGTGAGATGCAGAGTAGGTGAACTGATGATCTCTGCATGTGTGGTTCCCACCGTGAAACATGGAGGAGGAGGTGTGATGGTGTGGGGGTGCTTTGCTGGTGACATTGTCTGGGATTTATTTAAAATTCAAGGCACACTTAACCAGCATGGCTACCACAACATTCTGCAGCAATACGACATCCCATCTAGTTTGTGCTTAATGGCACTATCATCAGGAAAAATATTTGGACCGCAGAGTGAAGGAAAAGCTGCCCAGCATATGTGCCCAGCATATGTGGGAACTCCTTCAAGACTGTTGGAAAAGCATTCCACATCTCCAATGATCTTCCTACAATTAATTTGACTGGACAATAAAATAAACTCTGAAATCATTTTTCTCAGTTTCACTCTATGAGCATTTACTGCTATTTTGCTTGGTAGGGCAGTATAGGACATGCAAGTCCATGTTGTTATACATGCAGATGGGACCTCATGTTGTATCTTATTCAATTATATGGCCTTGTTTTGCCCCAATCCTCAAATGTCAGTCAATCTGCCTGTTAGAAATGTGAAGTATATTTATCCGTCTGAATGCATCCTGTTAGGTATGTGTGTGTCAGATATGTGTGTAGGTTTTAAACGGTAATTGCTGAAACTCTTACTGTTCTTGTCAGTCGGTTTGTAAGATGTGGAATGTGAGTCAATCACATTTGTTGTGTACGGCCTTGAGCCATACTGAAATGGTTTTATTTTCTTCTTTAAAGTTTACAGACCTGCAGTAAAGAAGGTATGCAAAACCAACACTTCAAATCCCCATCTGAATTGCACATGAAGAAGTGCTTGACAAACAGCAAGTCCAAGTGCTGCTGGTACTCAGGAGAGAGGCTGAAAGATATTCATGAAAAGCAAAGTTACCCCCCTGTGCATCAGAGTTCCATTTCCTTGAACAAACCTGTGGTTTTCTTGAAATCCTCCCCTGTTTGCCCCTCAAACAATATGTGACTCTCATTCTAAACCCATGCGTGGATTGTTGGTTAAGTATTTGGATCATCTCTGTGTGATGTGTCACGTATTGTTGGAGGTAATGCACTCCCTGGTGATGATGAAAGGAGAGAGTTGATGTCCCAGTGGTCCCGTATCCACGAGGGAGCAAAAGTGGGCTTAGCCCCCTCAGTTGAATCTTGTACCGCCTTAGTTTTACTTTTATGTCCCTATATAAAAATAGCAAACTTCAAATGATTGAGTGACAGGTTGTCTCAAAATCTGTATGTATCTCAGCTGCGCTGTGCCAGCACAATGGACAGAGCGGGCCTCAACGTGTGTTGGGGTGTATAGAATACCACTTGGGTGGTTAGGTATGACTCCTTTGGGTTTCCATAAAAAGATGGGAAATAAACGGCTAAGTGAACAACGTGGTACACCTCCGTCTGTAATATTTTATTTAGATTTATTAGGGAGGGGTCAAGTTTACCATTGTAGATGCTTCACTCAACTCTGCCTCACGCCCAACCATTACAGAGTTTAGTTAGCTTCTAATTTAGCTGTAACAAGCGTTAATGTTATTAGCCTTAGCCTATTTAGCCAGCCACAATGGATATCAGAAATTGGCTTTGTCAAAGTACCCAAACAAAGCCAAAAGGGGAAGGAGAGCGATGAGCAGCAGCATCAAACCACCAAGGTCGCCGCCAAGCCCAGCAGCGAGGATGCTGTTGAGCTCCATCTAGGATAATGGCTCGACAACCCCCTCCACCTCCAACTGTTCCTGACGATCTTGGCTCAGAGGAGCCAGCACAGATTAGCCTAGAATCCTACCCTAGCCTAAAGTTCTGTCCAAAAACATTAATTTAACATCAATACTCGGTTACTGCAGAATTCTACAGGATTCCAATGCAAGAACCCAAATGACGCCCCTGGGTATAGCTACAAATCGGTACATTTCATCATAGAAATAGACACATTCTATTATGGTATTCTTGGTAGCCTATTGGTTTTCGTGGTTGTAAATCGAACTGTTAATATTGGAAACGTGTTTATGGTAGG
Source organism: Oncorhynchus nerka (assembly GCF_034236695.1). NCBI lineage: Eukaryota > Metazoa > Chordata > Actinopteri > Salmoniformes > Salmonidae > Oncorhynchus > Oncorhynchus nerka. Next base: position 38,111,046 of record NC_088401.1, on the reverse strand, counting down.
CTGGATTTGCTTACTTGATTACGTGGGTCGAATTTGAAGTGTATTGTGTGCATTGAAATGTAATGTGCCATATCATAACGTGTTGCTGTACTTATGAGCGGCATTGTTTTTCATGTTTGAAGCCGGCCTATAGGCCTATTTGTTTGACAACACAGCTGTGCATGGATGCATCTCACTGTAGTAGGCTCTGTTTTGGTTATTTGGCTCTCCATTCGCCTTTTGTTTACTGCGTTTGTTTACTGTTATTGTGTCATGCCTTTATCGATCTGATATTTTGTTTTCTACCGCTGTTGTTTTGTCCTGTTTGCATTCGCCATTGTGTTGGTTTTCTAAGCCAAACTGCTAATCAGTATTTTTGTTTGCATGCATGGATAACTAGGCCACTACTTTCAGCATTTAGTTTGCATTATTTTGGTAAGACAGCTGTGTGTATGGCTGCATTCACAAAGGCTGTTTGTAATAGGTGAATTACCCTTTCTTGTAGCCTATAATAATTACCAAAACAACGTTGCTTTAGTGAGTAGGGTACTGTCCAGTGTACTGATACAGCACAGGCTACAGATTTCCTTCGAACGTCTCACTTCAAGAGCACTCAGAGTCTAAGCATTTGACGTTCGTGTTTATTGTGGTATAGCGTGATATAAGCAGAATTTATACAATTCCAATGCAAGAACCCCCAAAAATCATGCCCTCACCAATTTCAGCTGCCCCCTTAGTCACTTCATCCTGGCGCCAGGTCTGTTCCCCAGAGAATTTCACATCTCCACGTCTCACATATATACAGATGGAGAGGGAGAGAGAAAGCGTGAGATTAAAGAGAGAGAAAAGAGATAGAGAGAGAGTGAGGGGGGTAGGGTTAGAGGAAGAGGAAAAGATAGAGATGGGCAGAGAGAGAGGGGGGGGGGGTTAGGGTTAGAAAGAAAGAAAGAAAGAAATAGGTAGAGAGAAAGAGAGACAGACAGACAGAGACAAAGAGAGTGGGTCATCCATAGCATAAAAATATGTACTTTGGCACAAGCCTTGAAAAATGGGCCGCCCCATCTCTCTCCACTCTAAGCATGATTTCACCGGAGACGTGGCATCAAAGCACTCGGCAGCAGCCGTAGCGTACAGACGTACACTAATGATCACATGAGTGGTAGCGAGGTGTTGGAGCGTTAACCTTCCTCTCTGCCGGAGCTCCTATGTAGGTCAAAATAAATATGTTTTGCCTTAACAGCCCTACCTGAAAATGCCAGTCAGATTCTGTCCTCCTTTCCTCATTCTGTCCTTCTATGCCCCTCCTTTCCACCCTCGTGACATGGTGACAGACAAAATAGGACAGTTACAATATTGACGTTGATACTGTGGCTTCGTAAGTCACTGTTGCGTGTTATGTGTTGAATCAACAGACATTTTTGAAGTGATGCATGCATGCGTTGATATTGTTGTAATTATATAAAAAAACATTAGGAATTTAAAAGAGCCAGACATGATGCACATGCCGTCTAACGTGTCTGCTGAACATTCAGGACAGAGAAGAAGAGGTAGTCTGCATCCCAAATGGCACCCTATTTCCTACATAGTGCATTACTTTAAAAGTAGTACACTATTGGAATACGGTGCTATTTGGGACATAGCCATTGAATGAACTCATTGGATTATAAGGCTGTGTAAATACCGCTCTCCCAGTCTGAGGTAGTAATGATATAATTTATTCATACAGATATGTTGCCAGTTTAATTCTGCACCAATTTTCAACAATTAGCGTTTATTAGGGGATCTTTATTTAAGGTAAATGAAGTGAAGGTTTCAGTGATTAAAGCACTTTGTAAGCAGCCCTTTATTTAAGGCCCATCCCTAAGTTCAAAAAAGGTTATCATATATCATTCATAAATAGTTTTTTTTTCTCACAGCTTTGCTTATCATGGCCTAAGGCTTCTTTTTATTTCACACAAATACAACATAGCGTGTCCATTTGAATAGTAAAGAAATTAGCAATGTCCTCCCCTCTGACTCTTCAGGAGTATCCCACCAACAAGTTTGCTTGATGACTCAGAGGACTCATATCCCTGCTGTTCATATCCCTCTAGTCGTCAGTTGAATCCCAAATGACAGCCTACATAGTGCATTACTTTTGAACAGGGCCCATAGGTCTCTGGTCAAAAGTAGTACACTATAAAGGAAAAGAGAACCAATTGGGACACATCCTAATTTTCATACACTGCAGTAAATGTGGTTCAGGTTTAGCTAGGCAATACGCTAGACTGGACAGGCTCAGCACATGAGGTCCCCTTCCCGTTCAGTGGAATCCCCTCACTCTTATTTTTCCTTAGTGGTGATACATTCTCTATAAGTGTAGATTATTTCCAGAGAAAACTGGGGCTTTTAGTGCCAAGGCATGTCGCCAAGATAAAAGCCCAGGTAGGACTGCGGTGAGCTGGGTTTTGACAATGCAGGGGTAGAGAGGGGTGGAGTGTGTATGTGTCAAAGCAGTGTATTGATAGATACATCTGCAACTACTAACTAGAGAACTACAGTTACATCTCTGAGAAGGACTGCAGTGTCTTTCATTTGTAAAGAAGTGTATCTATTTGGCTGGAAAACCACTGTATTCAAGCTATATTAAGTCCAAGTGGAAGTAAAGTAGAGTGCACTTGTGTTTTGATGTCAATTCAGAACTGAATCATCATGCTAATTATGTTCTCTCAACTGTATTTTTTAAGAACTTTAATAGAATATGTCTATGGGGGAAACATTTTTAATTTCAACTCAGTTTATTCAGTCTTATGGTTTTCGGAATGTAAAAAGAGAGACCCATGACAGAGCTTAAACATAAATATTTAGGCCATACACAACACCAGCAAATAAAATATCCTTGTCGCTCTCTTGAAGTGTAAATACTTTAAATCTGTCCTACCCCCTCTCCCACCCCTCCCATTTTCGTTCTCTCTCCCATTTAATTAAGTTGAACCCATGTGACGGTACTCTGCGCACTTGTCCGCGTGCGTGTGGACCCTGTGGCCACTGACACATGATGCGACTCCTCAGCGGACTGACTGCAGACCTGGCATGGTCCCCTGTTGAACGTTGGGAAGGGGCCATGACCCTGTCTTTGTCCCTAGCCCTGTTCAATAGTAGTGCACTAGGCAGGGAAAACGGTGCCATTTGGGACATAACCCTGGCATGGCTTCCTTGCTGAACCTTGGGAGTCACATCACTATTCTTCTCATCCTCTCTCTTCCCCTCCTCTCCCCCTCTCCTCCAGGGTTCCTAAGGTGTCATGGCCACAGATGGGGTCTCTCAGTTTCCTGTCTGTTTGATCTGAGCACAGATCACAGATCCCAGAGCTCTAGCCGCCGCACCACAGCCTCCCCAGCTGCCCACCCGCCCAGACCTAAATAATCAACCCCCTTTAAAGTGGATGTGTGTTTATGTTAACTCAACATGAATGGTTAGACTGCAGCATCGGGCGCTAGCTGGTTGGCCCAGTGATAATTACAGAGTGTTTATTTTATTGAATTGTAATTACTAAGGACAAACAGACTCCAACGAGCCACTTCCTGGTAGAAACAGCAGTTGAATGCAGCTGTGGAGTGGGTGGTGGATGACGCCACGGTAGACAGAGAGTGCATGTATCTGTCGTAGATGTCATGAAATATAAAATACAAAAATGGTGCTAGATCACTTCAGTATGAATCACTATGGGGCAGAGTTCCAGACATATTTTTTACGGAGCTTTCATTTTATTTCAGGACTAAATTTAATCTGTGTCATGGAAACTGCCCCTATGCACTTTAGTTTAGTATGATAGTACTTCCCTAATTCTCTCTAACACCAATTGCATGCACACAAACACCATTTATTGAGTAGGTATCGAACAAAGAACTCATGCAATCTGTCTATATTATGAATAATTTATTTGGGTATCATTGATCACTAACCTTTCCACCCTGCTAAATTAATCTCATTACGACCTTTGACAACTTGACATTTCTATATAACTGACCTATCTCCAAGTATTCTACTACTCTATGAGAAATGGAGATAGCATACCCAGCAAACCAAAACTGGTTCTGTGAACCAGTAGGCTGCAGCAAATGTTCTCATAACACAAACACTGTGAAGTTGTGCTCATGATTACACAATAGTTGTATGAAACATTCGCCTGAGGTTGCAAGAACGCTCCACTAGTTTTGTGGATGATGATACAATGTTTCATTTAAGGGTGCAAAAAACATTCAGCTGATGTTACAACAACGTTCCCAGACTATATTTATGTTCTTTAAAAGATCCTAAAACATTTATTTAGGTTGCGGGAACATTGTTGGGACATGATGTGATAGGTTCCCAAAACACTAAAACTGTCTACTTGCAGATAATGTTTGCATCAGGGTGCATAAACATGTTGTTGATGTTGCAAGAATGTTGACAGAACAGCCTTTGAGTTATTTAACATTTCCCAGAAAAAGAGAGGTTCCCAAAGTACAAAATATGCTTAGTTGAGATGATATTCATACAATGTTTAATTAAGTTAGGTTTCACAGGACATTCCATTAATTCCATTGAAGGGGGCTCCTGAGTGGCGCAGCCGTCTAAGGCACTGCATCTCATACTAGATGTGTCACTACAGATTCGATTCCAGGCTGTATCACAACCAGCTGTGATTGGGAGTCCCATAGGGTGGCGCACAATTGGCCCAGCATCCTCCGCGTTAGGGTTTGGCCGGGGTAGGCTATCATTTTAAATAAGAATTTGTTCTTAAACTGACTTGCCTTGTTAAATAAAGAAATAATGTTAAGAGAACACCAGGTCTAAGTTCTTTACAGGTTCCCAGAATGTTATGGGAGTTGTCTGAGATGTTGCAGGAATATTCTTGTGATTTTCACCTATTGTTATAGGAGATTGCACAGAATATTCCAACAATGTTGCATAATGTTCCAGAATTTCCAAATGACATTCAAGGCATATTTGTTTTGGGTTTCATTACTTTTATTCTTGAGTATTCACCTGCTCATTAAAATACAGGATCAGAACCTTCAATCTAAATACAAAATCATTTGACCTTTTCTCAATTTCAAATCAAAACACAAACAAATGTAGGCAATAGCCATTCTAAAAATATTAAACATGTATATAAACAAATTCAGAAATATCTTAATTTAGCACATTCATGGGTTCAAAAACATTAAATATCCAATATGTGATTTAGCACACATTTTAACAGAATTTGGTGTACAGTGCACAATTGTATATTCTTCAGATTAGCACCATTGTCCTCACTATGAATTCTAAAATAAACAAGTTCCCCAGTTTTCCTGTGTGGGGAAAAACCGAGTTTGCCCAATGTAAGGTTTCAGTTCTTAAAACCTGAATTCCTATGACTACAATTGCATGCACGTATATTGCTATTTGAAAAGTTTTCAGACCCCTTGATTTTTTTTGTAACATTTTGTTACGTTACAGCCTTATTCTGCTTAGGGTCATTGTGCTGTTGGAAGGTGAACCTTTGCCCCAGTCTGAGGTCCTGAGCGCTCTGGAGCAGGTTTTCATCAAGGATCTCTATGTACTTTCCTCCTTTCATCTTTCCCTCAATACTGACTAGTCTCGCAGTCTGTGCCTCTGAAAAACATACACACAGCATGATGCTGCTACCAGCATGCTTCACCATAGGATGGTGCCAAGTTTCCTCTAGATGTGACGCTTGGCATTCAGGCCAAATATTTCTCATGGTCTGAGTCCTTTAGGTGCCTTTTGGCAAACTCCAAGCAGGCTGTCATGTGCTTTTTACTGAGTAGAGGCTTCAATCTGGCCACTCTACCATAAAGGCCTGATTGGTGGAGTGCTGCAGAGATGGTTGTCCTTCTGGAACATTCTCCCATCTCCACAGAGGAACTCTAGAAATATGTCAGCGTGACCATTGGGTTCTTGGTCACCTCCCTGACCAAGGCCCTTCTCCCTCTACTGCTCAGTTTGGCCAGGCAGACAGCTCTAGGAAGACTCCTGGTGGTTCCAAAATTCTTTAGTTATAGAATGATAGAGACCACTGTGTTCTTGGGGACCTTCAATGCTGCAGACATTTTATGCTAATCTTCCCCAGATGTGTGTCTCAACACAATCCTTTCTCGGAGCTCTACGGAAATGTCCTTCCACCTCATGGCTTGGTTTTTGCTCCGACATGCACTGTCAACTGTGAGACCTTATATAGACAGTTGTGTGCCTTTCCAAACCATGTCTAATTAATAGAATTGTCCTCAGGTAGCCTCCAATCAAGTTGTAGAAACATCTCAAGGATGATCAATGGAAACAGGATGCACTTGAGCTCACATTTGAGTCTCATAGCAAAGGGTCTGAAATCGTATGTAAATAAGGTGTTTCTGTTTTTTTTGTCATTATCGTGTATTTTGTGTAGATCAGAGTGTTTAAAAACAATTTAATCAATTTTAGAATAAGGCTGTAATGTATAAATATGTGAAAAACGTCAAGGGGTCTGAATACTTTACGAACACACTGTAAAATAATTAACAAATCAACAACATTTTACGACGTGTTATGAAAACAGTCCTCAGCCTTAAGTACTCTACTACCTTTAAGTGTCTGAATGCTAATGTAACCTGAATGAAATGGCTAGTTATTTAGGATGGAAGCAAGACTGTTACTATATACAATTGTATCATGTTTTAATGTCAACACACAGATTTTGAGTTCACATAATTTCAGAATTTAAAATTATCGTTTCTTGTTCCGCTTCTTGTAGTTGTACAGTGCCCACAGGTCAATGCCATCCACTTCTCTGATAACCAATCTGACTCTTTCCCAGGAAGACATTATTTGAAGGAATACAAGTTATTTATTTAAAATACGCTTTATAAATATCAATGCAACTAAAATTAAATAATGTCTTGATTGACCATAATGCCCTATCAACTGTAAATAGACTGAACCCCTGCCTGCTATCCTCTGGTGGTGCGGAGGATTAACCGGTCATTTGAGCAGCATTTAATCAGACAATCACAACCATATGTTTTACACTTCATATGTTGACAAACTGCAATGCACATGTTGTGTTTAGAACGGCAATCTTCGGATTATCAGTCAGATCATTTTAATCTACCCATCGTGACCAATTTCAAAAATTCTTTACAGAGAAAGCACAACATATGATTATGTTAGGTCAGAGTCAAGTGACAAAAACACACACAGCCATTTTCCAGCTAAAGATACGAGTCACAAAAAGCAGAAATATAGATAAAATTTATCACTAACTTTGATGATCTTCATCAGATGACACTCATAGGACATCATGTTACATAATACATGTATGTTTTGTTCGATAATGTGCATATTTATATCCAAAAATCTCAGTTTACGTTGGCGCGTTACGTGCAGTAATGTTTTGATTCCAAAACATCCTGTGATTTTGCAGAAATACTCAAAATAAACATTGATAAAAGATGTAATTGTTATTCACAGAATTAAAGATAGACTTATCCTCTATGCAACCGCTGTGTCAGATTTTTAAAAAAACTTAATCTGAGAACGGTGCTCAGAACCCAAAACAGCCAGAGGAATATCTGCCATTTTGGTGTCAACAGAAACTAGAAAAAACACTATAAATATTCACTTACCTTTGATGATCTTCATCAGAAGTCACTCCCAGGAATCCCAGTTCAACAATAAATTACTGATTTGTTCCATAAAGTTCCATAAAGCCCATCATTTAGCCACTTGTTGTTAGCGTGTTCAGCCCAGTAATCCATCTTCATGAGGCGCGAGCACTTCCTCCAGACAAAAACTTGAAAAGTTCCGTTACAGTCAGTAGAAACAAGTCAAATGATGTATGCAATCAATCTTTAGGATGTTTTTAACATAAATCATCAATACATTTCCAACCGGAGAATTTCATTGTCTGAAGAAAAGCATTGGAACGAGAGCAATCTCTGTCGGGAGCGTGCGTCATGAGACCGAGTCTCTCTGCCAGACCACTCACGCAAAGAGTTATTATGAGCCCCTCCTTCATAGTAGAATCCTCAAATCAGTTTCTAAAGACATCTAGTGGAAGCTCTAGGAAGTGCATCCTCATTCATATCTCACTGCGATTTCAATAGGCACTGTTTTGAAAATCGATTTCTCACTTCCTGTTGGGATTTCTTCTCAGGTTTTTGCCTGCCATGTGAGTTCTGTTATACAAACAGACATCATTCAAACAGTTTTAGAAACTTTAGAGTGTTTTCTAACAGCTTACAAAAGTAGTTTGAAATGTTTTGTCAAAGTTTACAGGCAACTTTTGAAATATTTTGTAGTGACGTTGCGCAATTTGGAAGCTGTTTTTTTCTCGATCAAACGCGCCAAATAAATTGACATTTTGGATATATATGGAGGGAATTAATCAAACAAAAGGACCAATTGTGATTTTTATTGGACATATTGGAGTGCCAACAAAAGAAGCTTGTCAAAGGTAAGTCATGTTTTATATTTTATTTCTGCGTTTTGTGTAGCGCCAGCAGGGTTGAAATATGCTACGCTCTTTGTTTACTGTTGTGCTATCATCAGATAATAGCTTCTTATGCTTTCGCCGAAAAATTTGAATTTGAATTTGAATTTGAATTTGCAGCGCTGCATTTTCCCTGGCTTTTGGCCAAGTGGGACGCAAGCGTCCCCTATACCATAAGAAATTAATGCAACCGCTGTGTCAGATTTCAAAAAAGCTTTACGGAAAAAGCAAACCATGCAATAATCTGAGGCGGCGCTCAGAGCCCAATCAAGACACAAATATATCCCCCATATTATGCAGTCAATAAAAGTCAAAAATAGCATTGTAAATCTTCACTTACCTTTGCTGATCTTCGTCGGAATGCACTCCCAGGACTCCCACTTCCACAAGAAATGTTCCTTTTGTTCGGTAATGTCCATCATTTATGTCCAAATAGTTACTACTGTTAGCTAGTTTGGTAAACAAATCCAAAGCCATGAAGCGCATTCACTAAAAGCAGACAAAATGTCAAAAAGTTCGTAACAGTCAATAGAAACATGTCAAACGATGTATTGAATCAATTTTTAGGATGTTTTTAACATAAATCTTCAATAATGTTCCAACCGGAGAATTCCATTGTCTTCAGAAGTGCGATGGAACAGAGCTCCCTCTCATGTGAACGCACATGGTCAGAGCATGTTCAGCTAAAGGCAGACCTTACTCAATCCCTTCCCCTTCAGCCCCACTTCCCAGTAGAAGCATCAGACAAGGTTCTAAATACTGTTGACATCTATTGGAAGCCTTAGGAAGTGCACCATTACCAATATCCCACTGTATCTTCAATAGGAGCTGAGTTGAAAGTCGACCAACCTCAGATTTCCCACTTCCTGGTTGGAATTTTTCTCAGGTTTTTGCCTGCCATGAGTTCTGTTATACCCACAGACATAATTCAAAAAGTTGTATAAACATCAGAGTGTGTTCTATCCAGATCCACAAATAATATGCATATTCTAGATTTTATGGCTTTATAGCAGGCCGTTTACTCTGGGCATGCTTTTCATCCGGATGTGAAAATACTGCCCCTACCCCAAAGAAGTTAAGGCCATTTTGGGGGGATTTAAGGTCAAAAGTGAAAATCGAGTTCTTATTTGGCCACTTCACGTGAAAGTACATGAACCTACGGTGTCAGGAAAAAAAGAACTAGACATTTATCTATCGTAATTTAAGATAAATCATAAAATGTACAATTGGTGATGTTCAAAAAAAAAAGTATTTCCAAAAAGGTTACAGATCCAGTTGCAGCATGTTCAGACGAATCTGTTAATGCGGGTTTTCGAGATCTGCGACACTCATTCAACCCTCTGTAAATACGTCAGTTCTTAACGTAAAGACTTAAAACTCAATTTTTCAGAAGAGCCTACCCCATGTGTTCACTTTCAGCTTCCTGTGTCAACCGGAAGTGCCTTAACAGAATGTTCAAAAAAGTAGAGGGTCGACTTAAGAGGTTAAAATGGTGTCATAGGGGCTGTTTCAAAGGGTTAAAAAAGGTCAGATCTTTTCAAAACTTCATAAGTGTGATTAGGCAACCCTCATGAACTGTAAATCAGTCATTCATCCCATCAGATTTCCAAGACGTTGGAAACCTGTTCTAGAGCTCAAGTTGATAGTGCACGGTGAGTTATGTGGCTCTCGAAGGTTCTCAGACCGAGAACCAGCCTCGTACATTTGCAATAACTTCAATTAATTTTGACCATCACGAAAATGAAAATGAGTCACAAGACTAGGTGCATTGAAACTGCCTCAGCCCATAGAAACAGACCGTAACGTTTCTGTCCGATTGTTCATTCAAGGACCCCGTAGCAACGGCCGGAAAATGTGGATTTTCAGCACCAATTAAGGTCGCTGCTCGGGCTCCAAATGACCTATCGAGCCGAAACTTGGGAATCGGGGTCGACTCAGCTAGGCCTAAAGATAATGTCAGAACTGGACCCACAGCTAGAACATAACTACTTGTTTTATGTTTTTATTGTGGTTTAACTTCTTGACGCAACCCATCCCTAACCTCTTGGAACTATCGCTCCCGGATCCGGGTGAATTGTCATCAACTGACACTAATTAGCATAACCAACAGACAAAAAATATTACTAGAAAATATTAATATTCATGAAATCACAGGTGAAATATATTGAAACACAGCTTAGCCTTTTGTTAATCACTATGTCATCTCAGATTTTGAAATTATGCTTTACAGCCAAAGCAAGACAAGCATTTGTGTAAGTTTATCGATAGCCTAGCATAGCATGCCTATGCCTAGCTAGCAGCAGGCAGCTTGGTCACGAAAATCAGAAAAGCAATCAAATTAAATCGTTTACCTTTGATGAGCTTCGGATGTTTTCACTCAAGAGACTCCGAGTTAGATAGCAAATGTTCCTTTTTTCCATAGAGATTATTTTTGTAGCCGAAATAGCTCCGTTTGTTCTTCACGTTTGGCTGAGAAATCGACCGGAAATTGCGGTCACGACAATGCCGAGAAATATTGCAAATTAGATCCATAATATCGACAGAAACATGGGAAAAGTTTTTTATAATCAACCCTCAAGGTGTTTTTCAAATATCTATTTGATAATATATCAACAGTTATAGAAGTCATTGTTTTATTTTACTGCGGAGCCCCTAGTCCCTTCAACATGCCATAGATAGCTCCATTGTCCCACCCCCCACACATGCAGAGACCTCACCTAGATTAACTGGCGCCTACTGAGACGCAACCTCTCTCATTGTCACACAATTCATAGGTTTACCTCCACTGTACTTGCACCCTACCATACCCTTGTCTGTACATTATGCCCTGAATTTATCCTACCACGCACAGAAATCGGATCCTTTTATTCTCTCTTCCCAACGCATTAGACGACCAGTTCTTATAGCCTTTAGGCGTAGCTTCATGCTACGCATCCTCTGGTGATGTAGAGGTTAACACAGGCCCTGTGTGTCCACAGTCTCTCTCATTTCTTGACTTCTGTAACTGTAAAATCCTGGGGTCCATGCATGTTAACATCAGAAACCTCCTCCCTAAGTTGGCTTTATTCACTGCTTTAGCACACTCCGCTAACCCTGATGTCCTAGCCGTGTCTGAATCCTGGCTGAGAAAGGCCACCAAAAATGTTATAATGTCCATCCCCAACTACAGCATTCAGTCAAGATAGAACTGCTAAAGGGTTCTGTCATACTATCCAGGTCTATGCCCAAACAGTTGGAGCTTCTACTTTTAAAAATCCACCTCTCCAGAAATAAGTCCCTCACTGTTGCCGCTTGTTATAACCCCCCCCTCAGCTCCCAGCTGTACCCTGGACACCATATGTGAAGAGTTCTTGAAGCTAGGGGGCACTATTTTTATGTTTGGAAAAATAATGTTTCCAAAGTAAACAGCCTTTTTCTCAGGTCCAGATGCTAGAATATGCATATAATTGTCAGATTAGGATAGAAAACACTCTAAAGTTTCCAGAATAGTCAACTTATTGTCTGTGAGTATAACAGAACTGATATTGCAGGCGAAACCCAGTCTAAATCTCTTCGGGTATTCATTCACTCTGGGGCCAATGAGAGATTTTTGGATGCTACCCTAGCTTCTGAGCTGAACATCCCCACTCAGCCCCTCCCATCAACCTACTGGTGTCAGGGAATCACAGCGAGACTATTCAATTTCTTCTCATCAAGTCTCTTCAGATCCTATGGTTTTGTGATTCTCCTGGCTCCAGCGACACAATCCCCTCATCAGCTGGTCGACGGGTGTCATCAATGGCTGGTGTCTGTTCTGCCACGCCCATTGTCTGAAGTCAGCGCAACCTGCCATCTTCCTGGGTGCTCAGAAGGTGCCCTGGACTTCTCCGCCATCCCCACGGAGTACCAGGACCCCCGCAAGGCTCGGGCCACTCCGCTTCTGCCCCACCAACCCTATGACTTCAGGATTGACCATTTCCCCAGCAACACGCCGCCCTGGGGACATCTGTACTCTCTGCCAGGACCGGAGGCCAAGGCTATGGAGACCTACATTGGGGACTCCCTAGCTGCAGGATTTATCCGGTCTCTTCCTCTCCCGCCAGCATATGGTTCTTCTTTGTGGAGGAAAAGGACAAGACCTTGCGCCCGTGGACCGACTACCGGGGACTCAATGACATTACTGTCACCCAATACACTAATTTCCTCAGCCTTCGAGCTGCTCCAGGGGAACATTGTGTTTTCCAAGCTGGATCTACAAAACGCCTACAACCTGGTGCGGGTACGAGAGGGGGGTGAGTGGAAAACTGCCTTCAACATGGCCAGCGGCCACTACGAGTATCTGGTCATGCCTTTTGGCCTCACCAACACCCCTGCTGTGTTCCAGGCTCTGGTAAATGATGTTCTCTGTGACATGTTGAACCGGTTCGTCTTCATTTACATTGATGACATCCTCATCTTCTGCCGCTCCCCTCAAGAACACGTGCTCCATGTCCAGCAGGTCTTCTACGCCTTCTGGAGAACCAGCTGTTTGTGAAGGTGGAGAAGTGCGAGTTCCCTCGGGGGGGGGGGGGGGGTCCAGAAAACAGGATGTTTGTGTCTGATGCTGTCCGCTCCGCGGTCCTGGAGTGGGCCCATTCCTCCACCTGGGCTCCCGTCAGACACTGGCCTCCGTGCAACAACGTTTTGGTGGCTTAAAATGGTTCCGGATGTCGCAATGTTTGTCGCCGCCTACACAGTCTGTGCTCCGGTTGGTCCTCTTCAACCACTGCCTGTCCCTCACCGTCCCTGGTTCCACATATCCCTGGATTTCGTCACGGGTCTCCCACCGTCTGTCCAAAGCCTCCCACAAAATCCGGATCCATGGACTGCTCGTGGACATCAGTTCTCATCCCGGTTCTGGAAGGCATTCGGTACCCTCATTGGGTCGTTGGCCAGCCTGTCCTCTGGGTTCCACCCCCAGACCAACGGCCAGTTGGAGTGAGCCAGCCAGGCCCTTGAGACAACTATGCACTGCCTGGTCTCCGCCAACCCCAGAACCTGAAGCCAATATCTTGTGTGGGTGGAAAACGCCCGCAACACCCTTCCCTGCTCTGCCACGGGCCTATCGCCATTTGAGTGTTCCCTGGGGTATCAGCCCCCACTCTTTCCTGAGCAGAAAGAAAAGGTTGGCATACCTTCTGCCGAGATATTTGTCCGCCACTGTCGTCATACCAGGAGGAGAGCCCGGTCGGCCCTCCTCAAGACCACCTCCAGGTTAAGGCCAGGCAGAGAGGTGCTGGGTCCCCGCCAGGGTCATCCTGGACCCCAGCTTCAGCGCAGATTCCCCCCCCAGGTGTCGCCCATCTACCCCATTATGCCCTGTGTATTTATACCTGTGATCTCTGTTTGTCTGTTGCAAGTTTGTTTTGTTTCATCAAGCCTACCTGCGTTTCTCCCACTGTTCCTGTCTCTCGATTGTTCCTATTTTCCAGTTTTCCCAGTGTTGATATTTTCTGCCTGCCCTGAGCCCACCTGCCATCCTGTACCTTTGCCGCACTTATCTGGATTCCTGACCCCTGCCTGCCCTTGACCTGTCTTTTGCCTGCCCATGTTGGATTACTTAAGTATCTGCCCCTTTTTTTCCATTTTCGCCTGAAATGACATACTCACATCTAACTGCCTGTAGCCAGGCCCTGAAGCAAGGATATGCATATTCTTGGTACCATTTGAAAGGAAACACTTTGAAGTTTGTGGAAATGTGAAAGGAATGTAGGAGAATATAACACAATAGATCTGGTAAAAGATAATACAAAGACAAAAAAACAACATTATTTTGTATTTTATTTGTACCATCATCTTTGAAATGCAAGAGAAAGGCCATAATGTATTATTCCAGCCCAGTTTCAATATACATTTTGGCCACTCGACGGCAGCAGTGTATGTGCAAAGTTTTAGACTGATCCAATCAACCATTGCATTTCTGTTCAAGATTTTGTATCACGACTGCCCAAATATGCCTAATTTGTTTAACTTTTCATGTTCGAAATTCCCCTCAAACAATAGCATGGTATTCTTTCACTGTAATAGCTACTGTAAATTGGACAGTGCAGTTAGATTAACAATAATTTAAGTTTTCTGCCAATATCAGGTATGTCTCTGTCCTGGGAAATGTTCTTGTTACTTACAACCTCGTGCTAATCCCATTAGCCTGCATTAGCTCAACGTCCCGTGGAAGGGACACTGTTAACCTCTTACCTCTACCTGGGACGCTTGCGTCCCAACTAGAGCTCTGGAAATGCAAATGTGCTACGCTAAATGCTAATAGTATTAGTTAAAACTCAAAAGTTCATTAAAATACACATGCAGGGTATCAAATTAAAGCTACACTCGTTGTGAATCCAGGCAACAAGTCAGATTTTTAAAATGCTTTTTGGCGACAGCATGAGAAGCTATTATCTGATAGCATGCACCAATACACTACAACAGAAAAGCACAGCAGGGGACGTAAACAAAATAATTAGCATTTCGGCGTTACACAAACCGCACAATAAAATAGAAAACAGTCATTACCTTTCACCATCTTCTTTGTTGGCACTCCTAGATGTCCCATAAACACTATTGGGTCTTTATTTCGATTAAATCGGGCCATATAAAGCCAAGATATCGTTATATGTAGACTGTGTGATAAACGAAAAAAACAGCGATTTCACAACGTAACGTCATTTTTAAAATTCAAAAGTAGACGATAAACTTTCACAAAACACTTCGAAATACGTTTGTAATGCTACTTTAGGTATTAGTAAACGTTAATAAGCGATAAAATTCATCCGTAGGCGATATACATATCATTAGCTGTCGTCTTGGAAAAAATTTCAGGAGAGAGCTCTTCCGGAATGATCTGGGCGGAGACCGGAGGTACGTCGTGCCCCTCTTTCGGTTCAACCAAGAATCAAAGAGGATTAAATTCACAAGATACTCGACTACATGGGGATGCTGTGGGAGTTGAATGCTCGGTCTTATCTAATTCGGCTCACTGTTAACAATTGCTGGAAGTGGCGCAAGGATATTTATTTCCATTTTCTGTGATCAGGTTTTCCTGTGCTTTCCGATGTAACGCACGTTATGTAATAGCCACAGTCGTGATTTAACCAGTTTTAAAAACGTCCGAGGGTTTCCTATACACACATTCTAACCATATGAACGTACTATATTCCTGGCATGAGTAGCAGGGCGCTGAAATGTTGCGCGATTTTTAACAAAATGTTCAAAAAAGTAGAGGGTAGGAGCAAGAAGTTAAAACCTGTTAGGGCTACTAGTTCCCCTTTGGGAACTCACCCCACCCCTGAGCTGTAATGTGGCGCAGGGAACGCAAGAAATAATCCTAAAAATATTTAACCTCCACAGAATCGCTTGAAAAATGGCTCAAATGAAAGATAAAGAAGTTATTTATCTACCCAGCAAGTCAGATTTCTAAAATGTTTTACGGCGAAAACATAGCACATATTTATGTCCAACCACCACTGCATACATACTTCATTAGCTTAGCCAAGTAGGAAAAAATATGCAATCAACAAACGCAGGATTAAAAGAAAAATAATTTCACTAACCTTTTGAAATCTTCATCAGATGACAGTAATATAACATGTTACACAGTACATTCATTTTTTTTCAATAATATGCAATATATATCCATAAATCTCTGTTTACAATTATGCATCGTTCAAAAAATGCTACTCCAATGTCAGGAGAAATAAATAGCTCCGGCAGATAACGTCAGCTAACAAGGAATACACATCATAAACTTTGACTAAATATGCATGTTTTACATATGTATGGCAAGATAAACTTCTTCTAAATGCAATTGCTATGTTACAATTATTTTTTACGTTACATTTGGCGTTTACTAGGCTATAATGGAGAGTCGGCGCTCTCAGTTAGCATGCTGACTCCTCTATCATGGAGTCGGCAGAAACCCAAAATGAAGACGTAAATATTCCCTTACCATGGCTGTTCTTGCTTCAGAAGACGTGGAAGGGTTAATACTCACCAAGTTAGCGTTCAGTTTGCAAGTCTGTGTCTTTCCGTTCTCAAACTAGACACTTTTCGGTCGAAATGTATGCAAATTTCAAGTGGCTGCGCACCAAAACGTCGAAAGTATACATTATATTTCGAGTAAACTTGTCAAACTATGTTTATAATTAAGCCTTAGCATGTTATAAAGGTCTACAGCAATCGTGAGGGCGAACAGATTAGCACACGTTGTTCAGTCTGTCCTGGGAGAAAGAGAGAGAAATCTTCAGTCTCCCATTGGTGAAACTTTTTTGTGCGTCACCGGGACGTTTGGTCACGCTGAACGTCTCGTGAGCACGTGATTCTCGCAGTTACAGGCCTCATCGAAAGCAGGCTTCACGCTGAAGACATAGAACGTGTTTCCATGGTTATAGCTCTTTGGGAAGTGTGTAAACAATGACGTCAAAGTGATGGCAACTTTTCCCATTACAAGAGAGACTTTGGGAGAATGCATGCCCTGAGACTTCTGCTTTAGCTAGAGACAAAATTTAAACGGTTTTATAAGCTTTAGAGTGTTTCCTATTCGATAACAATTTTTAATTGCATATATTAGCAACTTTTGACAAAAATTTATCATGGTTTATATGGGTGCCGAATTCCTCCAGAAGGGGCAGTACTCAGGGCTAGCCCTAACAGGTTTTAATAAACTGTTGTCACTTCGGCGTTGTCTGCATCTGGGCCTTACCTGAAACGTGACACTAGACAGTTTTAGTGTTTTGGAAACCTTGTCATATCCCCACAATGTTCCCTCAAACTAAAATAAATGTGATTAACAATGTGTTCTGGAAACATTTTTGTGAATGTTTTTTTGCACCCTAAAATAAACAGTGTATAAACATCCACTCAACTGGACATCTCATCTTTTGTGATGTCCCAGAACTTTCCCACAGTTAACCTCTTAGTCCGCCCCATCCCGCATGCGGTATCGTTACTACAGCCTCAAGCTCATTAGCATAACGCAACATTAGCGATTTTTAAAAATCGCAAATGAAACGAAATAAATATGCCTGTTCTCAAGCTTATCCTTTTCTTAACAATCCTGTCGTCTCAGATTTTCAAAATATGCTTTAGAACCAGAGAAAATCACTAATTTGTGTAAGAGTGGTGATAGCTAGCTTAGCGTTAGCATTAGCATTTAGCACGCAACATATTCACAAAAACCAGCCAAGGAATCAAATAAAATAATTTACCTTTGAAGAACTTCAGATGTTTCAATGAGGAGACTCTCAGTTACATAGCAGATGTCCAGTTTTTCCTGAAAGATTCTTGTGTAGGACACATCGTTCCCTTTTGTTACTATGCATATGGCTACCGAAACTAACCGAAAATTCAGTCACCTACATGTCAAACTTTTTTCCGAATTAACTCCATAATATTGACTGAAACATGGAAAACGTTGTTTGAATCAATCCTGAAGGTGGTTTGTCATATTTCTCTCCGTTGAAAGCACCGTCCTTTTAGCCTGGTTTGTTCTGAGATTTGAATGGAAAAATACCGGGACCTGACTTTTGCGCACCAATTGCCACACAGCCACCTAGCGGGACACCTGGTAAATGTAGTCTCTTATGGTCAATCTTCCAATGATATGCCTACAAATACGTCACAATGCTGCAGAGACCTTGGGGAAACAAGAGAAAGAGTCCATTGATTCCTGTCGCATTCACAGCCATATAAGGCGATCATGGAAAACGTAGCCTCAGAAATCCTGTGCATTTCCTGGTCGGTCATACATCTTGGTTTTGCCCGAAACATTTGTTCTAAGGGACTCACAGTGAAAATCTTTGCATTTCTGGAAACGTAAGACTGTCTTCTTTCCAAAGCTATCAATTCCAAGCATATTCGAGCATCTTTTCGTGACAAAATATTGCGCTTAAAACGGGCACGTCTTTTTATCCAAAAATGAAATACTGCCCCTATAGGACTAACAGGTTAATGAAGCATTCTTGGATCCTTCAAAATAACAGATGGGATGTGTTCTGGGAATGTTCTTGCAACATCAGGTGAACGTTTCATATAATCAGCAAGACTGGACAGATTTTGTGTTGTAAGAACATTTGCCGCAACTTGACGAATGTTTTGGGAACTTTCACGGAGCCAATTATGGTTTACTCGGAACATTCTTGTGAATGTTAGAACATTCCAAGGATATTTCATTAAAAAAAACTGTTATCAATAACATCCTTTGAATGTTTTTGGGATGAGGTCATCCTAATGGTAGATAAAACCCAAACTAGAATTTGTTGTGAATCTTAGCTAATGTTCTGGAAAAGTTCCCGGTTTGCTGGGTATCATAATAATTGACTTCTGTCCACATCTTGAGAAAAGGTCACCTACCAGCCAGCTTGACAGATGAGTAATTAAAATTCTGCTTCCCAATGGGCACCCTATTCATCATAGGTCTCTGGTCAAAAACACTATACAGGGAATAGGCTGTCATTTGGGATGCAACCAATCTATGCCACTCTAAGACACCCATGGAAAGTAAAATGCTTAATTCCACTCATCATTAGTCATGGTATGACTGACTCTCAGCTCTTTGTTCCATTCCCTCTTACTTAGTTTTGCATTTTCACACAATGTGTAATCATTAGTAATATCTAAAGTAATTGGAGGTGGCATTTGGTAAATGGTTCGCTGACAGGTGTAGGGTGGGGAGAATGGAGGGAGGAGGTGGGAGTAGGTGTCCGTCTACCTGTCAGGGATGAATGGAGGTGAGAAGTTTATGACCTTGGTCTCCCCATCAGACATCATCTGTCCAAACAAAACTATAAGAAGGTGAGACAGTTCACCTTAACTTGTTCTGAACTGAACTCTGTTCATACAACTTTTAAATGTTCCTGCATCTAATTGTAGGCCATGTTCTGTTTGTGGTTTCTACTGTGGTATCTGATTTTTTCCCCAGGAACGCAAAGAAAGGTTTTGTATTTCCTGGGACAATTTATAAAATGGTTACGAGAGGATAATTGTCATATAACATTACAAATAAAATAACGCTACATGGCAGGCTCTTTCAGCAGCCAAGCCCAAGTTAGCTAGAAGACTTTGGCACAGAAGCGGATATCCCTAAGGTACGCTACATAACCAAAAGGATGTGGACACCAGCTTGTTGAACAACTCATTTCAAAATCATGAGCATTAACATGTAGTTAGTCCTCACTCTTCTGCGAAGGCTTTCGACTAGATCAGGCCAGGGTAATTATTTTCCATGGAGGGCCACATTAGAATATATTTTTTCCATCGCAGGCCAGAATCATATTACAGGATTAAACATCATGTGTATGACTGTGTTGGAAGATACATGTGTAAATCATGTCCAGATGTGCTACTTATTTTACTTTTTTAACTTCTTATTGTTGGGAGGCAGTATTGAGTAGGTTGGATGAATAAGGTGCCCAAAGTAAACTGCCTGCTACTCAGGCCCAGAAGCTAATATACGCATAGTATTAGTAGATTTTGATGGAAAAAACTCTGAAATTTCTAAAACTGTTTGAATGATGTCTGTGAGTATAACAGAACTCATATGGCAGGCAAAAACCTGAGAAAAAATCCAACCAGGAAGTGGGAAATCTGAGGTTTGTAGGTTTTCTTTGCCTATCCAATCTAAGTCTTTGCCGATCGAATATACAGTGTGACATTTGGTCCGATTGCACTTCCTAAGGCCTCCACTAGATGTCAACAGTCTTTAGAACCTTGTTTCACGCTTCTACTGTGATGGGGGGGGGCGAATAAGAGCTACTTGAGTCAGGTGTCTGGCAGAATGCCATGAGCTAAGTCATGCGCGTGGCCGTGAGCACGAGCTCTGTTCCTTTTCATTTCTAAAGACAAAGGAATTGTCCGGTTGGAATATTATTGAAGATGTATGATAAAAACATCCTAAAGATTGATTCTATACATCATTTGACATATTTCGAAGAACTGTAATGGAACTGTCGTCTGAACTAAGTGCCTGCGCCTTGTGAATTTGGATTTGTGAACTAAACGCGCGAACAAAATGGAGGTATTTGGACATAAATGGAGTTTATCGAACCAAACAAACATTTATTGTGGAACTGGGATTCCTGGGAGTTTATACCGATGAAGATCATCAAAGGTAAGTGAACATTTATAATGCTATTTCTGACTTCTGTGTACTCCAATGTGGCAGGTATCTGTATGACTTGTTTAGGTCCCTGAGTGCTGTACTCAGATTATTGCATGGTGTGCTTTTTTCGTAAAGCTTTTTTGAAATCTAACACAGCGATTGCATTAAGGGGAAGTATTTCTTTAATTCCATGCTTAACACTTTATTTTCATCAACATTTATGATGAGTATTTCTGTAAATTGATGTGGCTCTCTCCAAATCACCTGATGTTTTGGAAGCAAAACATTACTGAACATAACGCGCCAATGTAAACTGAGATTTTTGGATATAAATATGAACTTTATCGAACAAAACATACATGTTTTGTGTAACATGAAGTCCTATGAGTGTCATCTGATGAAGATCATCAAAGTTTAGTGATTCATTTTATCTCTATTTCTGCTTTTTGTGACTCCTCTCTTTGGCTGGAAAAATGGCTGTGTTTTTCTGTGACTTGACCTAACATAATCGCATGGTATGCTTTCGTCGTAAAGCCTTTTTTAAATCGGACACTGTGGTGGGATTAACAACAAGTTTATCTTTACAATTGTGTATAATACCTGTATGTTTGAGGAATTTTAATTATCGATTTCTGTTGTTTTGAATTTGACGCCCTGCACTTTCACTGGCTGTTGTCAAATCGATCCCGTTAACAGGATTTCAGCCGTAGGAAGTTTTAACATGCACAGAAATAAACCACATCCATGTTCTCCTTTTGGTAGGTATTTCCATTATTACACATGCAATGAACTATAGGGAGGGAAAAGTACACTGTGCATTCAGCACCACGGACAGAATTCTTGTGAACGGGTATGCACAAAAACACAAGAAATAGAGAACTCAACATTACATTTAAACTACTCAATAAGTGTGAGGAGTGAAGTTTCTGATGGGCATTGACTAGAGCAGTGAAGTCAGGTATAGTTTCTGACATAGCAATGCGCAGGATTGCTGAGAGTTGAGAGTCAATAAGAGATTATCTGTGCCTTGACTTGTTATATTTCATCACTATAAATGTCTGTTCACATACATAGGTTGACCCAAACAGTACAAACATTTTCTGAGCATGATTCCTAATCTTTGGAAAGTTTTGTTTATCGAAAGATGCATAGAACCTCGTCAGAGACATTGTTTGGAATAGTTCTCCAATCACTGCCTCAGACTGAAGATCGATAAGCTGCAGGTCAGTGGGAGCATTATCCACATTGATGGGGAAAAGATAGGAAACCAACAGCATGTCATTTTCCCACACTTTGAAATCCTCAAAACTCACCATTCAAAGCACACACCAGCGTTGTATACCTCTTCCAACGGTCATCTGATAGGGAACAGACTAGTAGTGTCGGAAGGTGGGTGAGATTGTTGGCTTCTACTTGGCGGGTCAGGAGGAGTAATTTTCCCTTGAAGGCTTTGACAAGGCTGTACATCTGATGTGCAAAAAGGCCCTTCCCTTGTAGTTTGGAATTCAGCTAATTCATGAGGGCCATGATGTCCACAAAGAACGCAAAATCAGCCAACCGTTCTTTATCTTGCAGTTGAGGGGAATTGCTTTCATTTGCAAAAACTCAGCAATCTCTGACTTCAGATCCCACACCCTTTTAAGGACCTTCCCCAAACTCAGCCATCTCACTGCGTGATAGGGTAGGGGAGATCTGCATGACCCGACTCTGTCTCTTCCAACAGTGAGACAAACTGTCTCTGGTTTAAAGATTTTGCTCTTATGACATTTCCCACTTTAGTGACTGTATCCAAAACATGGCTCATTTTCAGTACACATTTACAGAGCACCTCCTGATGAATAATGCAATGCAGGAAATAAAGCTTAGCTACTTGATCTTGTATCCTTTTCAAAAGACCAACGCTTTTTCCTATCAAGTTTGGGCACCCATCAGTGGTCACACTGCATAACTTTTCAAAAAGCAGTCCCAGCTTTGCCACACACTTATTATCCTCCTCCATTAAACCTTTCTATGTGGATGTGCTCTTCACTGATTGCACTGAAGCAAGCTCATCAGGTTTCAGGTATGACCCAGATGCAGGCAGTGTTGAAGAAACAAAAGTTTATTTCTAATACAGTGGCAGGCCAACGACAGTTCAAAGGCAGGCAGGGCTCAGTAATCCAGAGAGGTTGCAAAGGGTCCAGAACGGCAGGCACTCTCATTGTTAGGGCAGGCAGGGGTCAATAATCCAGGGAGGTGGGGCAAGGTATAGAACGGCAGGCAGGCACAGGGTCAGGGCAGGCAGAAGGGTCAAAACCGGGGAGGACTAGGAAACAGGAGCAAGAAACAGACAGGAGCAGGGGAACAAACACTGGTAGGTTTCACAAACAAAACTAACTGGCAACAGACAACACAGGGGATAATGGGCGACACCTGGAGGGGGGTGCAGACAAGCACAAAGACAGGTGAAACAGATCAGCGTGTGACACTCCTCTGTAATTTCTTATGAGGTTATGCCTCGTAAGAAACTCAACAACTGTGACGTGCATCACTGCTCTCATCTAGGGCCAAGGAGAAACCCTTTACCTAACTAGGCAAGTCAGTTAAGAATAAATTCTTATTTACAACTACGACCTACCCCGGATCAATTGTGTGCCGCCCTATGGGATTCCCAATCACAGCCAGATGTGATGCAGCCTGGATTCAAACCAGGTACTGCAGTGGTGCCTCTTGCACTGAGATGCAGTTGTCTTAGTCTACTGCGCCACTCGGGCGCCCACTGTTGTTCCGTATTCTCTGCAATGTCCTCAACACGGCGTGTCACTCTTCGTCTTGACAGGGAAACATTTTAAAACAGCTTTTTCTTGTCAGGGCAAACTATGTCTGCAGAGTCAATTAAACATTATTTAATGAATTTGCCATCAGCAAATGGCTTGCTATGTTTAGCAATTTTGTGGGACAGCACATAGCTAGCTCTCGCAATTCCGTTGTTTGCTGAATGCAGTTTTGTGAAAAGTCCTTGCTGCTTTTGCAACTGAGAAAGCAACACTTTCGATGCACTTGCACTCTGCTCAGAAGACATATTCCTATATTTCTCTGCATGCTTCATCTGGAAGTGTCGGGAAAAGTTGTACAGTAGTCTTTCAAGACAGCAATGCTCTCTTTGCATGCTAAGCACACAGCATTCCCTGATACCTCAATAAATAAATATTTCGATGTCCACTCTTGCTGGAACACCCAACATTCATTGTCTACTTTCCTTTTGGTGGAAAACTTTAGAAAACATTTTTTTTTCGCAATTTCAAGTTAGCTACCATTTGTAACTGTGACGTGTGTGCCAGCCTGTCAGTCACTGTCCTCGTGCAGTTGTTATTTAAACGTGCCTTCAAAATAAATGTCCCACAAGCGGTGGAAGTTAAATCAATTACACAAACGCGAGTATTGATTGGGCTTTTAGCAAATATGTTTTTCAAAACTTTACTAATGCAAATACTGTATATGATCTGAGCATGATTCCAAAGGCAGTATTGAATCAGGTCGCGGGCTGGCCTTTGCCCAGGCCTGCACAAGATGTTGGAAAATTGCTGCAGGGACTTGCTTACATTTAGCCACAAGACCATTAGCGTGGTCAGGCACTGATGTTGTGAGATTATGCCTGGCTCGCAGTCTGCATTTTAATTCATCCTAAAGATATTCGATGGGGTTGAGGTCAGGGCTCTGTGCAGGCCAGTCAAGTTCTTCCACACCGATCTCAACAAACCATTTCTTTATGGACCTCACTTTGTGTACGAGGGCATTATCATGCTGAAATAGGAAATGGCTTTCCCCAAACTTTTTTAACAAAGTTTGAAGCACAGAATTGTCTTGAATATCGTTGTATGCTGTAATCTTGGGTCCAGTGAAGGGACATCTTAAGGGGCCTTGCCCAAACTATGATAAAAAGCCCCGGATCATTATTCCACCTCCACCAAACTTTACAGTGGACACTATGCATTTGGGCAGGTAGCGTTCTCCTGGCATCCGCCAAACCCAAATGTCAGTTGTTGAAGCGTGATTCATCACTCCAACGAACATGTTTTCACTGCTTAAGTGTCCAATGGAGGCGAGCTTTACACCACTCCAGCCAACACTTGGCATTGCGCATGGTGATGTTAGGCTTGTATGCGGCTGCTCAGCCATGGAAACAGATTTCATGAAGCTCCCGACGTGGTTTGGAACTCAGTAGAAAGTATTGTAATAGAGATCGACCATGATGATCCCTTACAAGATCCTGGATTGAGAAGGTAAAATAAACTCAAAAGTAGCCACTAAGTAACTACAAAGATAAGGGGTGGCAGGTAGCTTAGTGGTTAGTCTTGGACTCAAATCCCTGAGCTGACAATCTGTTTTTCTACCCCTGAGCAAGACAGTTAACCCACTGTTCCTAGGCTGTCATTGAAATTAAGAAATTGTTCTTAACTGACTTGCCTAGTTAAATAAAAATACAGGGAGCTTTATTCAATGCCTTGCAAAAAAAGGCACTGATAGGTTAAAAAGTAAACATCGAATAACCCTATGAGTGATGTTACTATTTAGGCTTTGGATAGTGTATCAATACATCAAGTCACTACAAGAACAGGTACAAGAACAGGTGTATTTCCTAACCGAGTTGCCGTAGAGGAAGAAAACCGCTCAGGGATTTCACCGTAAGAACAATTGTGATTTTGAACAGTTACATAGTTTAATGGCTGTGATTAAAACTGAGGATGGACAACAATATTGAAGTTACTCCACAATACAAACATAAACAATAGAGTGAAAAGAAAGAAGCCTGTAAAAATATTCCAAAACATGCATCGTGTTTGCAACAAGGCACTGGAGTATATCTGAAAAAATGTGGTACAGGGCAATTCACTTTTTTCCATATGCTTGTCATAATCAAAGACTGGGGAGTTTCAGGACAAAAATAAACAGAATGGAGCTAAGCACAGGCAAAATTCTAGCCTGGTTCAGTTTGCTTTCCACCAGACACAGAGTGACAAATGTACACTGCTCAAAAAAATAAAGGGAACACTAAAATAACACATCCTAGATCTGAATGAATTCAATATTCTTATTAAATACTTTTTTCTTTACATAGTTCAATGAGCTGACAACAAAATCACACAAAAAGTATCAATGGAAATCAAATTTATCAACCCATGGAGGTCTGGATTCTGAGTCACACTCAAAATTAAAGTGGAAAACCACACTACAGGCTGATCCAACTTTGATGTAATGTCCATAAAACAAGTCAAAATAAGGCTCAGTAGTGTGTGTGGCCTCCACGTGCCTGTATGACCTCCCTACAATGCCTGGGCATGCTCCTGATGAGGTGGCGGATGGTCTCCTGAGGGATCTCCTCCCAGACCTGGACTAAAGCATCCGCCAACTCCTGGACAGTCTGTGGTGCAACGTGGCGTTGGTGGATGGAGTGAGACATGATGTGCCAGATGTGCTCAATTGGATTCAGGTCTGGCGGGCCAGTCCATAGCATCAATGCCTTCCTCTTGCAGGAACTGCTGACACACTCCAGCCACATGAGGTCTAGCATTGTCTTGCATTAGGAGGAACCCAGGGCCAACCGCACCAGCATATGGTCTCAGAAGGGGTCTGAGGATCTCATCTCGGTACCTAATGGCAGTCAGGCTACCTCTGCCGAGCACGTGGAGGGCTGTGCGGCCCCCCAAAGAAATGCCACCCCACACCATGACTGACCCACTGCCAAACCGGTCATGCTGGAGGATGTTGCAGGCAGCAGAACGTTCTCCACGGCGTCTCCAGACTCTGTCACGTCTGTCACGTGTTCAGTGTGAACCTGCTTTCATCTGTGAAGAGCACAGGGCGCCAGTGGCGAATTTGCCAATCTTGGTGTTCTCCCCCACCTGTGGACGTCGGGCCCTCATACCACCCTCATGGAGTCTGTTTTTGACCTTTTGAGCAGACACATGCACATTTGTGGCCCGCTGGAGGTCGTTTTGCAGGGCTCTGGCAGTGCTCCTCCTGCTCCTCCTTGCACAAAGGCCTAGGTAGCGGTCCTGCTGCTGGGTTTTTGCCCTCCTATGGCCTCCTCCACATCTCCTGATGTACTGGTAGCGCCTCCATGCGCTGGACACTACGCTGACAGTCACAGCAAACCTTCTTGCCATAGCTCGCATTGATGTGCCATCCTGGATGAGCTGCACTAGCTGAGCCACTTGTGTGGGTTGTAGACTCCGTCTCATGCTACCACTAGAGTGAAAGCACTGCCAGCATTCAAAAGGGACCAAAACATCAGCCAGGAAGCATAG
The DNA here is from genome assembly GCF_034236695.1 of Oncorhynchus nerka. Classification (NCBI taxonomy): domain Eukaryota; kingdom Metazoa; phylum Chordata; class Actinopteri; order Salmoniformes; family Salmonidae; genus Oncorhynchus; species Oncorhynchus nerka. Next base: position 38,084,177 of record NC_088401.1, on the reverse strand, counting down.
GAACTGAGAAGCGGTCTGTGGTCACCACCTGCAGAACCACTCCTTTATTGGGGGTGTCTTGCTAATTTCCTACAATTTCCACCTGTTGTCTATTCCATTTGCACAACAGCATGTGAAATTTATTGTCAATCAGTGTTGCTTCCTAAGTGTATAGTTTGATTTCATAGAAGTATGATTGACTTGGAGTTACATTGTGTTGTTTAAGTGTTCCCTTTATTTTTTTGAGCAGTGTATATATTAACAAGAAGACAGTGGACATACATAAATGGCTTGGTTGCAGTTTTGACTTCTGCTTGAATTTGCTTGAAAACCTATGGCAAGACTCCAAAATGGATGTCTAGTAATTTGACAGAGCTTAAATAATTTCGAAAGGAATAATGGTCAAATATTAATCCAGGTGTGAAAAGTTGTAACAGACTTACCCAAAAAGACTCACAGCTGTAATCACTGCCAAAGGTGATTAAAATGTAATGACTCAGGGGGTGAATACTTATCTGAGCCACAAAAATGTGTGTAGATTATTGACAAAATCCATTTTAATCACACTTTGTAACAATAACATTTGAAGAAATCCAAGGGTGTGAATACTTATGGTACACTCTTAAAAAAAAGTTGCCATCTAAAACATAAAAGGGTTCTTCGTCTGTCCCCATAGGAGAACCCTTTGAAAAAGCCTTTTGGGTTCCAGGTAGAACCCTTTTGGGTTTAATATAGAACCTATAAGGGTTTTACCTGGAACAAAAAAGGATTCTCCTATGGGGACAGCAGAAGAACTATTGTGGAACCATTCTTTTCTAAGAGTGTAGATATCCTTTAAACAGACTGCTTGGGTGTGTTATAAATATCAAAGCTGTGACTGTTTCAAAAAAGTGATGCCCTGGTACTGTAGGTTTACATTGACCTATCCTGTATTACTGTGATAAGTCATTCCCCAAAAATGTCTGTCACAAAAGGAGACATATACCGTAGTTCCAATTACTCTTCTAGTGGAATTCCTAAACTTTGGGACCTTTACCCACAGTGAAAAAGTAGTCTTAGCAAACTTCAATCAGATGCGATTCCATAGTTTTAAACTGGCCTCTACGCAACATTTTATAATTAACAATACCCAAGTGTGATAACTTTATATGGGTAAGTCTTCTCTCCCTCCTGGTGCTACTGCCACAGCCCTAGGATACCCACTCTGTTTGTCCTGCCTGTCATTTGCAAGGCCTTGTGGGATATGACTAATGGAGTGTTGTGCTTAAAGGATTACAGTGTGTGTGTTGCGCTAGAGTGTTCCCTGGGTTAATTACCTGGGATTGAGCAGTTACTTTGGCCCTCGCCGGGGCGAAACACACAGAAGCACGTACGTGAGAGTAAAGCGATGTGTCTTAAACTGGCTGCAAGATTCCTTTTTTCCCCTCTCCTCTCTTCTTACCCTCCTGTGTGTCTTTTTTTTCATAATTTCGTGTAGGAATCAATCTTATTTGATGGTATAGTAGCCTCAGGAAAAAAATCACATTTTGAGTGAATTTATGGGAAGGTGCTTTTTTTTCTCACTTCCTTCTTTTTAGAGGAGAGAGAGGGGGTATGATTGGGTCATTCTAAAATGAATTACATTGAGCTGATTTACCACATACGGTATTCACAAACATCCCGTTATTCTATGCAGCATTCAACGTCCTTGGAAGACTATAAAACGTTTTATGATTTTGTTAAAAGCAAAGGATTAAAAACACTATAAACACCTGAGAGGATTTTAGCTGGTTCAGGGCAGGTAGAACCTAATTAAACTAGCTCTGTTGGCTGGAAGTCTGGGCCGGGATAAAGCAGCATAGCTTTGGCATTAAACATCTCTTCCGCTCAGTCATACAGATAGTGAAGGTCAGTGGCAGAGGCAGAGAGGTTGATGGGTTGGAGTATCAAAAGGAAACTTTTAGCCTCCTTTCCCCTACCCCCAAATATAAGTGTGATAAGTGATGTGTGTGGAGGTAGTTGGAAACTAGTCAGAAAAATAAATAAATACATTTAGCCTATGTGCACTGGAAAGTTTATCTCTGAGGGTATAGAGTCACGTCCAAAATGATTGGCACGCTCAATAATAATGCAAATACTGAGCTACTGTATATTGTATGCAAAACTACTTTTGGAAAGTGTATTATTTTATTGGCACCCATCTTTTTGCGGGACAAATTTGTTAGTTGTTCATTTTGAACCCTCTGTTTTCATTACCTCACCTTGCGAGGATAATGGCACCAAGGCTTTTTCTAAATGTTTAATGAGATTGGAGAACACATTCTTGGAGACCATTCTTTCATACAGAATCTTTCCAAATCCTTGATATCCTTTGTCCCTGCTTATGGACTCCCCTCTTCAATTCAGATAGTTGTTCAATGGGGGGTGTGCAAAATTGGCCATTGCAAAATTTGGATTTTGTGGTCAATTAACCATATCTTTGTGTGCTTGGGGGTATTGTCTTGCTGGAAGATGCACTTCCACTTGCGACCAAGTTTGATGCCGTTGACCAGTGGAAACGAAATAGTCCCATATGATTAAATCAGGTGTGGGGTTATTTTCTGCACAGGCATGTTTCTTTCGATGCCAAATCCAACACTGACGTGTGTGACCAAACAGTTCTATTTAGCTGTCATCCAACAAATGTAATCTCTAAACGACATTGACATTTGGATTGGATTCGGTGCTACAGTCAGATGACATAAAAACAGAGATCTTTGGCCACGCACACTAGTGGTGGGTTTGGCGTTGAACGAAAGATGCATATGCAGAACAAAACTAATAGCAAAAATCTACATTTGCAATGACCATCAAAGTATTCAGACTTAAACCCCATTGAAAACCTGTGGTTTTAATTGAAGAGGGCCATCCATAAGCACAGGCGAAGGATGTCAAAGATCTGGGAAGATTATGTGTGGAGGAATTGTCTAAGATCCTTTCCAATTCGTTCTGTAATTTTCATTTTAAAAAAGGTATGCGTACAATATAGCTCAGTATTTGCATTATTTATTTTATGCCGTCTTTTTTTCTCATCTTTATTAAGGGTGCTGATAATTTTGGACCACAACTAGTTGGCAAGTGTGCAATGAAGCCTGCTACGGCGTCACATCATACTGTGGCTCCTAATAGGAACACGGCTTAAGAGGCCCTTACATCTTTCGTTTCACTTGAAGTTGTCACTCAGTAATCCCTCGGCAAAGTGTAATGCCGATGGATTAGCAGTGCCAACCCCAGAATTCCAAATTATCATCATAAAAAAAATGTCCGAATGATGTTGATAATAGGAACTAAATTATGCAGCCGGGGGGAAAAAGGAATAAATGCTTTTCTACTCTCTCCCAACCCCTTTTCAATTCGTCATGTCAGTTTTCAAAAAAAACTTTTGTAGCAGAAAGATTAGTGCGTCACGCCAGTAGTTCATGTCCTTCCACTAGTGTTGGAGCCTTGGGAAAAAAAACCTTCCAGATGATAATATGACAGCATCACTGGAGGATTTAGTAATAGGGGCCAGTCTGAGTCCATCTCTGGCGGAGCACTGGACTAATCCCTTACACAGTGAATGAGACTGTACATTAAAAACCCTTCCTCTGATGGCCCATGTCAACAGCAACAAGAGCGGGAGGAGAGGAGAGGGAGTGAGAATGGCTTTGGACGCTCTCCCCTCATCTCTTCTACTCTCTCCTCTCCAGAGTGGATGGAGAGCATCCACGGCCCAGGCCCACACCCTCTGATCTTATCCCCCCAGGGGCATCTAAATCAGAGAGGCCCCATAGTGTTGTTCACTGTGATCCTCAGGCTTCACAGCCTTTCAATTAAAATACAAAATGATTACATGTGTTCTCTTAACTTTCACAAGTAAACACACATAGACACACACACACACACACACAAAAAGGAGAGACACTGTCATTGCTTTTCTTCACTATATCAATACATTTCAGCAGTAACCTGAGAAGTAACCATGCACCAGATTTTTATAAGGCTTTTCTAGTAGCCAAACGTGATTATGATGGATCATATGTTATTTGTGGATAGATTGTTTTTCTGCCACACAACAAGATGATATGACTGCCTGTTTGTGCTATATGTGTTGCTCGCTTAATGGCCACGTACAACACCAAAAAGGAGTCGTTCCATGTAATTTCAGCTAGCGACGACACCGACCATCTCAGATCATTCTGAAATTGTTTATGTAGTTAGAAACAGCTAATATTAGCATTCTTAAAACTTTTGACATTAGGCTAATTGAATGAAACCAATTTGGCCCTTCTAATGTATAGGAGTCACTGAATTGTCAACAAATAGGTCTGTCAAAGTTAACGTGTGTGATTAATTTAAAATGCATGACGCTGTTCATTTTCAAGCGCTGCAGAGTTAGAACAACAGCAAGTTGCAAATGGGCAACAGAAGGAGTCACTCACACAAGCCGTCACAACAATGTGGAATTTCACACTGGAAATGGTCAAGTGTGTGCACAGAAACCAGCAACCACAGAGATGCTCTGGCCCAACAGTAGACCAACATCACCATGCCAACCACAGCTGAACTAGAGAAACAATTGACTGCGTTTTTTCATTTATTTTTATTATCTTCCAATGCAGGTACACGTACTTGACTGAATTCCTGGGAGGAGAGAAGTACATTTCCTGTTCACTGGTCCTGCCAGCTTTGTGCCATCTCTTGCGGGTGACGGACAGCTCTGCTGGTGACCCTGCCTACGTGGTAAGATTCAAGCTGACATTCACAACAGACTTGGAGAAACACAAGGAAAACACCAACGTCACATGGCTGAAGAACACCACAGCACGACCTAAGGTTTAAAGATCTGAAGTACCTTCCCAGAGCTGAGAGTGGGGAGGTGTGGGTTCTGGTCAAATCTTATTGACGGAAGAGAGGCCTGCACAGCAACCTGAGTAAGCAACAAAGTCAGAGCCACCAAAGAAGAAAGAGGCCTAATTGTTGGGTTCAGAGTCTGAGTCTGATGAAGAGGAGTCCAATGAGAAATGTGTGGAGTGTTACAAAGCAGAGCCCTGCATCAACATGGAGGACTGTTGAATGCAGTGGGGGGTCACAGCATGCAGGGGCACACAACAGGCTGGCCCGCATTGCATGCAGTACCCTGGCAACACCTGCCACAGCAGTACCTTGTGAGAGGTTGTTTTCACTATCAGGGCATATTTAACAGAAGAAAAGAGCAGCTTTATCATCTGAAAATGTCAGCAGGCTTGTTTGTCTTGGCAACTGGCTCAGTGGAAAGTAATAGGAGGACTGAAATGAATGGTACAGGTTTATGTTCTGGTGAAAATGCTACTAAAAACATTCTGATAAGATTATTTGTGTTATTTGTGTTCCGTCCCTTACAATCAAAGTAGAGTATGCCTATAACACAATGCACTGCTTTTTAAATGGAAAATATTTAGGGCAACATCTTAACAAATTCAAAAAGTGTGATTAATCGCAATTAACTACAGAAAATCATGTGATTAATCACAACTAATTATTTTAATTGTTGGACAGCCCTAATAAATACAGTAACCAACATCTGATTTGGACCATAATTCTTCCTACCATTGCGCAAGACATGGGAAATGGTAAAAAAAAAGCCACCCACGGACCCCCCCCCCACACTCCATGCCAATCACACCCCAAAAACCAGTTATCTATGTCTGACAAGTAATATGGAGCTGCGGCTTGAGGTATTGCTTCTTCATGCTATGTAATGTATTCCATGAGAATCTGGTCATTTTTTTTCTCCCCCTGTTCAGAGAATATAGCTATTGAAGTTGCTTGCATTATTTACCATAAATTATTGTTAAAGTACCAGGTTTTACCCATTAGATGCTGCTGTTCCTGCTATAACGCCACACTCTTTTATCTGTTTTGTTGGTCTCTTGTGTTTTGTCTGACATGGCCGTTTCACTTTCTGCAGCCGATATCAGAAGAACAGCAGACATGGTTTGCGTCCCAAATGACACCATATTCCCTACATAGTCCATTATTTTTGCTCTGGTCAAAAGTAGTGCGCTATATAGGGTGTAAATTGAGATACAGCCGTAGGCAAGGGACAGGGGAGGAGGAAGCATAGTAGACTCCATGTGCCCTCACAACACTATTGGGCTCACTGCCTGCCATTAGGACTATGATTTATGATGCCGTCAAAACCTACACTGTTATTTTGTTTGTACTTTACCAAGGGTCACTGTGTTGTTGTACAGTTTACTGTATGCCTCTGTCTCACACTGCTGTAATATGATACTCTCTCTCTTATAACCTTTAAAATAATAGACATTTATTTCAAAAGTTTTTGTATCTCACTTGATTTAGGCTACATTATTGCATGCTAAATGTTTCTGATCAGTGACAGATGAGCAAATAAATAGCTATACCACCTCCATTTATTTGCCCATTCAGAGAATTAACCAAATATACAGACAGAGATTCAGTGAAATCAAATCATATTGATTGATTAAGACAAGTCAAGGCTTTTGGTCGGGAGTATGCCTAGGCGACAAAGCAACTGCGCGTGAAACACAAACAATTCCACTTGTTAAGCTACATAACATGCTGTTAAAATACTATGATCAGTGCTAATAAATGAGCCAACTAGACAACATGATCATGAGCAGCACTCACCTCAACTTGGCTAACATTTCCATAGCCTAATTGTAGCCTAACCAAAATCCAAAATGGAGATTTAGTGAAAAGAAAAAGTGGACATTGATTGATTGATCAAGAGAGTCCACATGCTTCTCTCAAAGCAGCAAAAAATGGTGCTGGACTAATTGACCCCACGCGGGTAGCACGCGGGTAGGCTATTGCTTAAAATGCATTGTAATAATTGGATGACATTGGGAGTTTCACTAAACAACCATTTGATGACTTCAATTGCATTAGCCTACTAAATTACAATATTTCCATCATTCAGTGATATTTATTCCCAAAGTAATTTGTTATGGGTCCACCCAGTTTTGATTAAGAATAACAGTGCATGTGGTGGGCTATGCAAAGAGATGGTGAAGTTTAGAACTGCAAGGAGGAAGCATAGTAGTAATGGGCGCAGCCTAGCAACAGTCAAGAGCAATATAACATAGTGCATACCAATATTGTCTCAGCATTACGGCTACATTTCATACTAAGCCATAGGCAGATCTTTATCGTAATCAAGACTAGGTCGGTTAGTGAAATTAACAGTTGAGGCTGTATATACAGTGCAATCGAAAGGAGTATTCAGAACCCCTGACTTTTTCCACATTTTGTTACATTACAGCCTTATCAGTAACATTTATTAAATTATTTTTGCACTCAATCTACACACAATAGCCCATAGTTGTTTCTTTGCAGCAATTCAACCAAGAAGGCCTGATTCATGCAGTCTTCTCTGAACAGTTGATGTTGAGATGTGTCTGTTACTTGATCTGTGAAGCATTTTTTTGGGCCTGCAATCTGAGGTGCATTTAACTCTAATGAACTTGTCCTCTACATCAGACGTAACTCTGCGTCGTCCTTACCTGTCGCGGTCCTTATGAGAGCCAGTTTCATCATAGCACTTGATGGCTTTTGCGACTGCACTTGAAGAAACTTTCAAAGTTTCGACATTTTCCGCATTGACTGACCATGTCTTATAGTATTGATGGACTGCCGCTTCTCTTTGCTTATTGGAGCTGTTCTTGCCATAACCTTGCCATATCTTCTGTATACCACCCCTACCTTGTCACATCACAACTGATTGGTTCAAACATATTAAGAAGGAGAGAAATTCCACAAATGAACTTTTTAAAAAGGCACACCTGTTAATTAATTGAAATGCATTCCAGGTGACTACCTCATGAAGCTGATTGAGAGAGTGCCAAGAGTGTGCAAAGCTGTCATCGAGGCGACTTTGAAGAATCTCAAATATAAAATACATTTGTTTAACACTTTTTTGGTTACTACGTCATTCCATATGTATTAATTAATAGTTCTGATGTCTTCACTATTATTCTGCAATGTAAAAAATAGTAAAAATAAAGAAAAACCCTGGAATGAGTAGGTGTGTCCAAACTTTTGACTGGTACCAGGCGCCTTGGATCGGCAATGATCAGCACGATGTGTTAACGTAATCTTGACCAAGTACATCAACACATTATTTTCATAGTTTCAGCATTTCATTTATTTTAGGGCAATGTTTCATTAAATTTTTATGTCATGCTTTTATCGTAACACGTGCAATAACGGTATTGATAACATTGTTTGATTATGCTGTGATCATCTCTTTGGGTACTACTAGACCAAGTTGGTATGACATATTGTGGCTAGCCATACTGTTTATAGTCCATGCTTAGATGTTAACATCAATTCACAGAGAGGAGAGGAGAGCTGTGCATCTCTCTGAGAGGGAATATCAAACTGTGAACTTTCTAACTCCAGAACTACTGTAGCCAGTTATTTACAAAGAAAATATGCAGTAAGGTGAAAACTCTTCAGCACACCTTGCAAAATACCAAGTAACAGAAAGTTATCAGTATTTGAAGGTGATAGGAGACTTCTTAACGTTCCCCTTTAAAAATGGCTGTGAGTAAGTGCAATGCAACATGACAGAGTCTATTTGGATGTGTGTCTAATTCATTTCATCCCCTGCTAGAGCCACGCGGCTGCCAGTCATGTGCAGCGTGTGTGTGTGCATGTGTGTGTGTGCGTGTGTGTCAACAGACCCAGAGTGGGATTTTTCTCTGTCAAAGGAGGCAACTTGGCTTCACTGATTAGCTACGCTGCCTAAGCATGCCCCATGCCCAGATGCCTAGCCCATGGTTAAAGGGGTGGAATGGATTCTGGTTTCTGTATGTGTGCGTGTGTACGTGCGCGTGTGTTGTCAGAAGCTGTGATTGCATGCTTATAAACACATGGTGTCAACAGAGTCATGCAAATAGGAACTGTCCCTGGTGATACACAGGACTTTGACTGGATGGCTGTGATTTTGGTTGCTGTTGTTGTTGTTGTTTTGGTGCCTCAATCACATATACTAGAATGTGGTTAAACCACTAAGCTAACAACAGTAATTGTAGTTGTTTTTTATATTCCAATATTGAGTATTACGACTTCACTGTAATCAGTTTGAAAATTCAGCTGACCAAAACCAAATGAGTTTGTCATCATGTACTCTGTGACCCTTCTTGGCTTTGATCTATAGGGTTGAGTCCAAAATGACACCCTATTCCCTATACAGTGCATGTTTTTTGACCAGACCCGTATAGGCCTTGGTCAAAAGTAGTGCAGAAATAGAAAATAGGTGCCATTTGGGATGGAGCCTAGTTCTTTATTAGGAGCTAATGTGAGCGCTAGCCAATACTCTATTCATTTGGCCCTCTAAGACATTGAGAATCATTCAAAATGTTTCCATTGACTAACATGCTGATCAGCATGAGGAGTGGCCATTTTGTCAGCAGAGAATTATGTGAATTATTGCACAATCTCTGATGATCTGTTCTCTTTTCTAAAGCAGCTATTAGACTGCTTATTAAAGAGTAATAGCAATGTACTTGTTTTGGGTTATGAACATCGAGATAATTCACAATTAGAATATGGCTCAAATGTTGTTGCAGCCTTGATACTGTCCTGACTAGCATGGTCTGATGCCTTTACCACAAATTGGAATTACTATATTTATGAAAGTCGTGGAACAGAGACTCTTATTAGCGTCTTTTTGTTCTACTCATCACACAATGTATAGTTTTTTTATTCATGCAAGCAGAAAATTAATCTTCATTACTGTACTGCACTACTGAACTTATATTACCATGTTCATCATTCAGAAAATTTTCAACACAGCAAAGACCTTATCAGTTTTACAATTAGCCAGAGGTAGAGTTTATAATGGCACAAGGTGAGACCCAGTTGCATACACGGAATGCAGATGGTTTGAGTCTCTGATATTTATTGTAATCCAAGGGGTAGACAAGAGAATGGTCGTGGACAGGCAAAAGAAAAAAGCAAAGCAATTTGCCAGCTATATGTGGTGCCATGTTTGTTGACATTAAACAATGCATTCTGGGTGTCACGTAATCTGCCAGACCAAAGTTATAATTATATTATATATGTTATAATGACGTGAAGGAATGGTTCACTCATCTTTCGGGTAAACTTCCGGAAGTGAATGAAGGGATGTGGATCATCGTAGACGACACACCCCATTCACCATGCATACTATAAACAGACCAAACTCTTCTTGTCTCCTCTTATTATCTTTGGTTGATAAAAAAAAAAAAAAACATGGCGGCACGCACAAACTACCCATCGTCTGATTACTTTCGATTTATAGAAAGTGTTTTACTCAATTATTTCGATCAATGGTGAGCTCACCCGTGATGTGATTAATTATAAATGGTAATTGCTATTAGCTAATTCATATTGTAGTTTCTGTCAGCCGAGAGTTATAAAAATATGACAGATTATGTCACGTGGATCTTTCCTCCGTTAGCACTAGGACAAATGTAGCCTACATTTTTGCGGATTGGATGATTGTGTTATGCTGTAGCTACTTCTGTGAATGTCTGAACATTGCATCCAAAAATGAACTCCTCACATTCTGGACATGACTTTGTAAGGACTTGTGTTTGTGCAAAATATTTCTGTAAAAACTGTGTGGCCAGCTCAAATGCTGACTGTTTTCTCAATTCTATATAAGGGTTCTAGTCACACCGGTTTGATCGTACACTACAGGTACCACTGTAGAATGATCACACCCATATGTTGGTATGTGTGAAAAGGTTCAAACAGTTACTGAGGTACATGGCTGGCTGTGATAGCAGAAACATGAGCATGGGTCAACAACATTGTAGTTAATCCACCATACTAACCTAATTGACAGAGTGAAAAGAAGGAAGCCTGTACAGAATAAAAACATTCCAAAACATCCGTCCTGTTTGCAACTAAAGTAATACTGGAAAAAAAACTGCAAAGGAATTTACTTTTTTTCCTGAATACAAAATGGGGCAAATCTAATGCAACCAGTGGTGGCTACTGAGGGGAAGACGGCTCATAATAATGGCCGTAACGGATCAAATGGAATGGCATCAAACACATGGAAATTATGTGTATTATGTAATTGATACCATTCCACCTATTCCACTCCAGCCATGAGCCTGTCCTCCCCAATTTTTTATTTTATTTATTTTACCTTTATTTAACTAGGCAAGTCAGTTAAGAACAAATTCTTATTTTTCGATGACGGCCTAGGAACAGTGGGTTAACTGCCTGTTCAGGGGCAGAACGACAGTGTAGATTAAGGTGCCACTAACCTCTTGTGAATGTGACACAGTACTGAGTACCACGAGAACCACTCTCCATATTGTCAAGCATAGTGGTGGCTGAATCATGTTTTTAATCAATAAAGACTGGGGTTTTTCAGGATTAAAAAGAAACGGAATGAAGCTAAGCACACGTAAACATCCTAGAGGAAATATTGGTTTCAGTCTGCTTTCCACCTGACACTGGGAGATTAATTCACCTTTCAGCAGTACAAAAACCTAAAACAAAAGGCTAAATCTACACTGGATTTTCTTACTAAGAAGACAGCAAATATTCCTACTTAAAAATCTATTGCAAGACCTGAAAATGGTTGTCTAGAAATGATAAACAACAGTTTTGAAAGATCTTAAAAAATGTTGAAAATATTTATGGGCAAATGTTGTACTATCCAGGTGTGCAAAGCACTTAGAGACTTAACCAGAAAGACTCACACCTGTGATCGCTGCCAAAGGTACTTCTACAAAGATGGGGTCGGAGCGAGTGGTCGCATCCGCACTTCGGTCCGCAGGTAGTATAACTTTTCATTACATTTCATTACATTTCATTATAGTACAACGGTTTGATTTGTCTAATCTTAGCAATTTCTTCTTAGCTAGCTACATAGCCGTCATTGTATCAAAGATAATTGCGTAATTATCGTATTTCGTCGTCCTAACGTAGTCTACACTGCTATCTGCCCAGCAGCTAGCCAGCTAGCAGCTAGCAAACGTCCACCGTTTACCGAATAGCAGCACTGTAGAAACTATTACACTCAACTGAACGACTTGATTAGTGTAGTGTTAGCCAGCTACATAGTTGTCTTTGCTGTCTTCGTATCCAAGATAATTGTGTAGTTTAGAGTGTGTAGTTTTAGAGTGATTATCTTAATTTACCGAGGTTAGCTAGCCAGCTATTTGTCGTCCTTAACGTAGGAGACACTGCTAGCTAGCCAACAGCTAGCCAACGTCTACCGAATAGAACTTCCGCACTCAACAACCCGATGCACTATTGTAAAGTGGCTGTTCCACTGGATGTCATAAGGTGAATGCACCAATTTGTAAGTCGCTCTGGATAAGAGTGTCTGCTAAATGACTTAAACGTAAATGTAAATGTAATTTTCTCATGGCTGTGAATACTTATGTAAATGAGATATTTCTGTATTTAATTTTCAATAAATTTGAAAACATTTCGAAAAACATGTCATTATGGGGTATTGCGTGTTGATGGGTGAGGACAAGAGTGTACGATAAATTACGTAAATGTAAATATAAATGTAAAAATGAAAACTTGCTAAGGACACTGGGTAATATGTAACTGTATGGGTAATTTCAGTTATATCAGTGGTGTGTTTTTATGGATGCCAATGGAAGCCAGGCTTCCCCAAAACGTTTAGCAAGAATACAAATGTAAAAAAAACAATCATTTACCTTTCATCTCTCTGTGTTTCATAATTTTCCTTCAATTCGCAAGAGGCTGAATGTATCTCACCAGAGAAAGTATCCGAGCCAACGAAACAGTGCCCATATGTCTCTGTATGTCTAACTGATGATGTCTGGTCCAAAAGAGTATGACATTGTTTCCCTCCAGAGCATTGAATGCAAGGGAAGTCAGCGAGCATTTGGCCTCCATTGATCATTTTTTAAATAAAATAATAGTCAACCAGCGTTGAGCTAAACTGAGTGAGCTCAACTGTGAATGGTCCTGGCGCACCAAAAAAAATCAATTTTGGTCTGGCTTCATTCCAATCACATCGCATCGAGAGCATATGTCATTGACAGAAACTCGTTGTGCATCTCATTGTGTCATTGTTCTCTGATGGCTAGCTAGCTAGAGTGGGCCCTTTCCTATATTAGCCATTGATGTAGATAGGGATTTGGACTTGTTATTTTACTTAATTCTCCATACTGGCCAATGATTATAAGGGCGATTATGATCCATCCATACATTCATACATTGTCAAGTGGCAACCCGTCATTCAGGGCAGGTGGGGCAGACCCACATTTTTAGGGGGGTTTTGCTTGTTATTTTGGTGTTATTACGTGTCACATTTCAGTTTGCAAACAATGTAAAAAATATATATAATCATTGAGTTAATAAAACCGCATACAAACATGGTCTCTTTTTTGCTTTCTTGAGTAAGCCAGCTGCAAAATGCAGGTGCTGCAAATTGCAGGTGTTCCAGCCTCTGCTTTCTGTGGTGGTGGGGCCAGCCAGCAGAAAATACAGAGCGTTGCTCCTGATTGGCTCAGTTTTCTGCCACTTATGGGACAGTATGTTACCCCAAATGTTAAGGTTAGAGTTCGAAATGTTTTGACTGTAGAGTAAAATTAGAAGTGCCCATCCAAATAGGCTCAAGGTCATTGGCCACAGATAGAATGCCATCAAGTCACGTTATATCTACAGTAGCTTTGATTGGATTGATCATGTCAACATTTTACTTTCAAAGTCTTAGCTAGCAGTAATTCTCATAAATCAAGTTGACAATCTACTGGCAAATCCTTTTTAATCCTTGTTATTTGAAAATGAATCGGCCATTGGACATAAAGATTACACAACAAGTTGGAAATCTCAAATTCAACAATGAGTTGTTTGGAAGGAATCCGTGGCTAACTGCAAGCAGTACAAAGAAATCAGTAAGAGTAGCCTGCTATTCAATCGAGTGGCTGTGTGTTTTTTTCCCCAAGGACTCACCATAAATCCAGAGAATGACAGACTTTGATGACAAAGTTTGATGACAAAACCGCCGCGCCATCTTCATGTTTAAGTGAGCACATCAGAAGCCAAGGTGAATTCAAAAAGGTCTTGCATGCTGCTGCATAAATGATGTAATATGCCAGGGAGATATGTATACTGTAGCTGAGAAAGTAATACTAAGTGTATGTTGTGTAGTAAGCTGTTCATAGCCCATGTGCCTGACCCTAATAATTGGCCTATATTCACCAACGGGGTATTGTAAACACATCGTTCGTGGCTGGTGTGTGCTTGTTTGCCTATGACCTGTTTTCGAGAGATGTAAACATTGAATATTGTAAGAGCTTTTATTTTCTGTTTATATGTATGAATTCTGTCACTGTACATTTCGTAAGTGCTGAACAAATAGTTATATAAGACTACGTGGCGGCAGGTAGCACTTAACCCACTGTTCCCCGGGAGCCGAAGACGTGGATGCCGATTAAGGCAGCCCCCAAGGCAGCTCTCTTATTCAGATTTCAGTTGAATGCATTCAGTTGTTCAACAGACTAGGTATGCCCCTTTCCCTCTCGCTAATTCATGTCTTAATCGAAATTAAGGATGGCCTCTTATCCGCTTGTCATCCTCTTATGCAATAGTTTGTACATCTCAACTGTCAGTAGAAACCACATTTGTTTAAGCAAGTCAGCCATATCAGCTATGTTTTTTTTAACCTCTTGGGGCTAGGGGGCAGAATTTTCACTTTTGGATAAATAGCGTGCCCAATTTCAACTTCCTGCTACTCATGCCAAGAATATACGATATGGATATATTATTCATAGATTCATTGCCCAGGGATATTTCTTAGGAACCTGTATTCAGTTCCTACCGCTTCCACTGGATGTCACCAGTCTTTGGAATTTGGTTGAGGTTATTCCTTTGTGCAATGAAGAAGTAGGCCAACTAGGAACTGGGTACACTGTTGAGAGTTGCGCAAGACGTAAAAAGTATCGCTGGTTTGGTTTCATTCCTATATTGAACACAGAAAGACCTGTCTACTATTTGATCGATTATTAACGTTTAACCTCTTAAGTCGATCCTCTACTTTTTTGAACATTCTGTTAAAAATCGCGCAACATTTCAGCACCCTGCTACTCATGCCAGGAATATAGTATATGCATTTGCTTAGTCTGTGTGGATAGAAAACACTCAGACGTTTAAAAAACTGGTTAAATCACTGCTGTTGCTTTACCAGAACGGCATTTACATCGAAAAGCACAGGAAAAACTGATCACTGAAAATGGGAAAATATATCCATGCGCTACTTGAACCCATTGATAAACGTGAACCACAATTAATTGACTGAGGTTGCAGTACCTACAGCTTCCACATGGTGTCTAGAGTCTTGTCATTTCCCTTCGAGTTTTTTCTTGGTCAAACACATGCAGGACACCGTATCTCCTCCGGTCTAGGACCGGATATTTTCGTTGAGTTTTTAGCCGGACATTTTTCCAGATGGACAGCTAATGATCTTTACATCGCCTCCTGATGAATTTTATCGCTTATTAACGTTTACTAATACCTAAAGTTGCATTACAAACGTATTTCGAAGTGTTTTGTGAAAGTTCATCGTCGACTTTTTGAATTTTAAAAAATGACGTTACGTTTTGAAACAATGTTTTTTTCGTTTATCACACAGTCTACATATAACGATATCTAGGCTTTATATGGACCGATTTAATCGAAATAAAGACCCAAATAGTGTTTATGGGACATCTAGGAGTGCCAACAAAGAAGATGGTGAAAGGTAATGAATGTTTTCTATTTTATTGTGCGGTTTGTGTAACGCCGAAATGCTAATTATTTTGTTTACGTCCCCTGTGGGTCTTTTGGGGTGTTGCATGCTATCAGATAATAGCTTCTCATGCTTTCGCCGAAAAGCATTTTAAAAATCTGACTTGTTGCCTGGATTCACAACGAGTGTAGCTTTAATTCGATACCCTGCATGTGTATTTTAATGAACTTTTGAGTTTTAACTAATACTATTAGCATTTAGCGTAGCGCATTTGCATTTCCAGAGCTCTAGTTGGGACGCAAGCGTCCCGAGTAGAAGCAACAGGTTAAAAATACCTAAAGTTGTATTACAAAAGTAGTTTGAAATATTTTGTAGTGATGTTGCGTTTTTTGTAAGCTGTTTTTTTGGATCGAACGCGCTTTATAAATTGACATTTTGGATATATATGGACGGAATTAATCGAACAAAAGGACCAATTGTGATGTTTATGGGACATATTGGAGTGCCAACAAAAGAAGCTCGTCAAAGGTAATGCATGTTTTATATTTTATTTCAGCATTTTGTGTAGCGCCTGCAGGGTTGAAATATGCTAACCCCTTTGTTTACTGCTGGTGCTATCATCAGATAATAGCTTCTTATGCCTTCGCCGAAAAGCATTTTAAAAATCGGACATGTTGGCTGGATTCACAACGAGTGTAGCTTTAATTGAGTATCTTACATGTGTGATTTAATGAAAGTTTGAATTTTATAGTATTTTATTTGAATCTAGCACACTGCATTTTCCCTGGCAATTGGCCAGTTGAGACATTTGCGTCCTGCCTATCCCAAAGATGTTTTAAAGGCAGTAAATGAGGCTGAATGAACTGTAGCAGTGGTAAGGCGTTGTTGGGATTCTGCTGTTGGGACAGCTTTATGTAGGCCCTAACAGTTTGTGGGCACCGTTTGTTATTGTGTAATTATAGTGCAATTAATGTATTGTTTAGTGTTGTGTTGTGGCTTTGCTGGCATGCATCCCACATTTTCTTTGTTTGACCCACCAAGATGTACATGCTAAAATCGCCACTGATTGTGCCCCTGGCCTGAGAGGATTGATGTTCAATATGTAGCTACATGTAGAAGGCTAATGTTAACTAACTAAGAGTTGTCCATGAAAGGAAGCTAGGCTAGCAAGCAAGCATTTTAGCCAGGTTGCCTAGGACAACAAAAATGAAAGCATGTACAGTATCACAGTGATAGACGCTTTCATCAAATTCAAAGAGAGGAGGATGGCATTGGCATTTTTTTCTACTTGCATGAACGCACATGCATACACACATACACACAAAGAAATCAGAACCGAGGACTGCCACATCATACTGTATTTTGCTTAGGTTGATTGGACTAAATCGTTTTTGGTATTGTTTAGTTTTCACTGTATTAGACTAAGTATAGGTGATTTGATGATGTTGAAATATTGACAATGAAATGGTGCAGGAATAGTCGAGGTAGCTCCTGTTTCCTTTTAAACTTGCAGTAACTCTCTGTGGTTCTAAATCAATAGTTGTTTAGTGAGCCGAATATGTCGGAAACATTGACTTGTTTGACCGTGCTTGCTACATGCAATATGCTTTGTGGACTTCACAGGATAGAGGTTGCTCTCCGGGTTTTGTGATGAAACAAAGGTTTGGTTGAATGTATCCTGCCACTGTGTCCTCTTATTGTCTCGGCCGTGGGCCTGTATATCACGGTCGCAAAGCATATGAACTAACAGGTTATAGAGCAAACTGCGCAATTATCACAACACAGGTTGTAATATGGCTTTTTCTTCCGGCTTGGCTTCCCCAGTCATTTTACAGACGCACCACTACTGATTTAAGTGTACATTAGATTAAAGTCAAACCAAATGTACTGTACCATTAAATTGATCACAGTAGCTGTACTGTAAATATAAATTAGAGTAATTTACCGGCCAATTGCTGCCAGTAAGTTCCCTGTACATTTTACAGGAAATGTTTTACAATGTGTGTGTGTGTGTGTGTGTGTGTGTTGTGTGTGTGTGTGTGTGTGTGTGTGTGTGTGTGTGTGTGTGTGTGTGTGTGTGTGTGTGTGTGTGTGTGTGTGTGTGTGTGTGTATATAGGTGTGTGTGTGTGATGTGTGTGAATAGTATCCTAAATACATCTTAATAAATGCATGATTCTATTGTATACACAGTCTCTATCAATGCTCCCAATGTACTCTCTGCTAATCTGTACACCAATCTAAATGCACATCAAATTGAGTATTTCTTTGTCTGAACATTTAGGATTTTCACCTAATCCGGAGGGGTTTTTGCTGGCCACAGCAATTTTAACACCGTAGCAAAGAGTGGTCAGCTTGGTAAGCATTCCAGTGAAATGTGCATCATAAGGCACCCTATTCCCTATAGTGCATTACTTTTGACCTGAGACTTATGGTTTCTGGTCAAAGGTAGTGCACTACATACGGAACAGGGATGCAACCCATATAAGGGGTCATGATACAGGCTGAAATGTGAAAACACTTTGCCATAAATCAACTGAGGTCACAAGATGGTCACTGGATAATTTGATTAGCTTTATTACTGATCTTTGATTCCAAAGATGATTTAAGCACATTGCTTGTAGCTCTAACAAATAGCTACATTTCAATATTCATTCAGTCCTGATATATATATATATATATATTTGTTTTCTTTTTTATCATGAAAAAGCATTTAAATGCCAGCTAAATGTATGCAGAAGATGCAATATTGCGACAGTGAGATGATTTATACCAGAGTTTCCCCACCAGCCAAATCCAAAACATTTGCCGTTTTATTTCCCCATAGAATTGTAAAACTAGTTGATAAAAAGTTATCTTTGCTTCACAGAACAACAGGGTATCTGATATTTTCTAAAAGGAACTATGATATCCCAGATATGGCTCTTTTTGGTGCCTGACTCCCCTGTGCTCTCTTATTCATGTTCATGTTGTGCCACTACCATTGATCTTTACTGGCGTGTTTGTGGACTATGGTGTTATGATGTATGTCAGGACACACTTATAGATGGTAGTTCTAGAGAAAGAGAGAGAGAGTGAGAGACAGATACCCTTTCATAAACTTACAAAGATTCCACTAATTTACCATGCCTGCTTCTTTTTACCTGCGTTTAGGTATGTCTGAAAGGGGTAGCGGGTTAAAAACATGGCAATTAAAAGCCACCTAAAGACCTAGTCATGATTCCTGCATATTCACAGACCCTGTAACCAAAATGCAGGTCTGTGTGAATGGTTCTCTGCTGTTTGTCCTGAAAATTCATTAACACTACCATTGTTTAGCACCTCCTTAATTTGAAATACAAACAGCCCCCATGGCTTAACAACACCCTCCAACCATCCCCATTTGCCCGTTAACCACTTATATGTATTAACCTCTTCCTCCTACCCTCTACTTTTTTGAACATTCTGTTAAAAATCGCGCAACATTTCAGCGCCCTGCTACTCATGCCAGGAATATAGTACATCTTATCCAAGATGGCGTAGCAGTAGTTGTCCTGTCGTATCGTCTCTCTGTAAATATCGTCTCTTTTTCGTTTTAGATATTTTTTTAGATATTTTTTTCTTCGCATATCCTTAAAACATTTTGTTAAACCTAAGCTTCCAAATACTCTTCTGCAACCCGCCAATGTAGCTACTTTCCTAACGTAGTTATATTTACTTCGGAACCGGACACTCTCAACTGAAGCTAGCCGGCTAACTACCAGCTATGCTAGCGACCATCAACTAACCTTTAGCTCGGAAAGCTCTCGCCTGTTCGAACAACGCGAGACTAGAGCGACGCTAACCAGAGCATAACGGACCTAATTTATTTTTTTATTTTTTTACCCCCGGATTCCCACCACAAACGGAACATCCTTCAGCTGGATCCTCGCAACTAGCCATTGAGTGTAACAGCAACCCTGGTTGATTACTCCTGGCTAGCGTTTCCACCCACATAGCTTGAAGCTAGCCCGGCCAGAGCTCCTAGCATACTCCTGGGCTACAATACCTTGACTACGACCGGTCTATCGATATCACCGCTTGAAGAGGAATAAACAGACTCACCCCATCGCGACGTCCTCCAAAGGCTAACTCTCTAGCCCTCGCTATCTCCTTGCTTGCTAGTTCGGCACGCTAACTGCTAGCTTGTTTAGCCCAGGTCCGCTAACTACTACCTTGTTTACCCTGGCCTGCTAATCTGTTAGCTTGTTAGCACAGGCCTGCTAACCGTCCCGCCGCGTCCCAAAAACGCAGTGGCCCATATGTACTCTATCTCTTCCCGATTAAAAAAAAAAATTGTTTATACCTTCCGGAAACTTGCCTCACCCAATGTGATACGGAATCGCTATTATCTTTATTTTTAGAACACACTCAAGAACCTCCAGAAGCTAACCAGCTAGCTAGCTACAAGCTATTTAGTCATTGTTAGTTTTCTTAACCTGGATAACACTCGCCAGCCCAGCCCCCCCTACCCCATCCACCGCTGCCCCCTGGACTCTGATCACTTGGCTACATAGCTGATGCACGCTGGACTGTCCATTACCACGGTACTCCATTCTGCTTGTTTGTTTTATCTGTCGGCCGAGTTGCCTAGTCAATGCCATCTCACCTGCTGTTGTTACGCTAGCTGATTAGCTGTTGTCTCACCCACTGTTTTAGCTAGCTTTCCCAATTCAACACCTGTGTTCACTGTATGCATCGCTGTATGTCTCTCTCAAATGTCAATATGCCTTGTATACTATTGCTCAGGTTAGTTATCATTGTTTTAGTTCACAATGGAGCCCCTAGGCCTATTCCTCACACCCCTGATACCTCCTTTGTCCCACCTCCCACATATGCGGTGACCTCGCCCATTACAACCAGCATGTCCAGAGATAAAACCTCTCTCATCATCACCCAGTGCCTGGGCTTACCTCCGCCGTACCCGCATCCCACCATACCCCTGTCTGTGCATTATGCCCTGAATATATTCTACCATGCCCAGAAACCTGCTCCTCTTATTCTCTGTCCCCAACGCTCTAGGCGACCAGTTTTGATAGCCCTTAGCCGCACCCTCATACTACTCCTTCTCTGTTCCGCGGGTGATGTGGAGGTAAACCCGGGCCCTGCATGTCCCCAGGCACCCTCATTTGTTGACTTCTGTGATCGAAAAAGCCTTGGTTTCATGCATGTCAACATTAGAAGCCTCCTCCCTAAGTTTGTTTTACTCACTGCTTTAGCACACTCTGCTAACCCTGATGTCCTTGCCGTGTCTGAATCCTGGCTCAGGAAGGCCACCAAAAATTCAGAGATTTACATACCCAACTATAACATCTTCCGTCAAGATAGAACTGCCAAAGGGGGAGGAGTCGCAGTCTACTGCAGAGATAGCCTGCAAAGTAATGTCATACTTTCCAGGTCCATACCCAAACAGTTCGTGCTACTAATTCTGAAAATTACTCTCTCCAGAAATAAGTCTCTCACTGTTGCCGCCTGCTACCGGCCACCCTCAGCTCCCAGCTGTGCCCTGGACACCATTTGTGAATTGATTGCCCCCCATCTAGCTTCTGAGTTTGTTCTGTTAGGTGACCTAAACTGGGATATGCTTAACACCCCGGCAGTCCTACAATCTAAGCTAGATGCCCTCAATCTCACACAAATCATCAAGGAACCCACCAGGTACAACCCTAACTCTGTAAGCAAGGGCACCCTCATAGACGTCATCCTGACCAACTGGCCCTCCAAATACACCTCCGCTGTCTTCAACCAGGATCTCAGCGACCACTGCCTCATTGCCTGTATCCGCTACGGTGCCGCAGTCAAACGACCACCCCTCATCACTGTCAAACGCTCCCTAAAACACTTCTGTGAGCAGGCCTTTCTAATCGACCTGGCCCGGGTATCCTGGAAGGACATTGACCTCATCCCGTCAGTTGAGGATGCCTGGTCATTCTATAAGAGTAACTTCCTCACCATATTAGATAAGCATGCTCCGTTCAAAAATGCAGAACTAAGAACAGATACAGCCCTTGGTTCACTCCAGACCTGACTGCCCTCGACCAGCACAAAAACATCCTGTGGCGGACTGCAATAGCATCGAACAGTCCCCGCGATATGCAACTGTTCAGGGAAGTCAGGAACCAATACACGCAGTCAGTCAGGAAAGCTAAGGCCAGCTTCTTCAGGCAGAAGTTTGCATCCTGTAGCTCCAACTCCAAAAAGTTCTGGGACACTGTGAAGTCCATGGAGAACAAGAGCACCTCCTCCCAGCTGCCCACTGCACTGAGGCTAGGGAACACAGTCACCACCGACAAATCCATGATTATCGAAAACTTCAACAAGCATTTCTCAACGGCTGGCCATGCCTTCCGCCTGGCTACTCTTACCTCGGCCAACAGCTCCGGCCCCCTCGCAGCTCCTCGCCCAAGCCTCTCCAGGTTCTCCTTTACCCAAATCCAGATAGCAGATGTTCTGAAAGAGCTGCAAAACCTGGACCCGTATAAATCAGCTGGGCTTGACAATCTGGACCCTCTATTTCTGAAACTATCCGCCGCCATTGTCGCAACCCCTATTACCAGCCTGTTCAACCTCTCTCTCATATCGTCTGAGATCCCCAAGGATTGAAAGCTGCCGCAGTCATCCCCCTCTTCAAAGGGGGAGACACCCTGGACCCAAACTGTTACAGACCTATATCCATTCTGCCCTGCCTATCTAAGGTCTTGAAAGCCAAGTCAACAAACAGGTCATTGACCATCTCGAATCCCACCGTACCTTCTCCGCTATGCAATCTGGTTTCCGAGCCGGTCACGGGTGCACCTCAGCCACACTCAAGGTACTAAACGACATCATAACCGCCATCGATAAAAGACAGTACTGTGCAGCCGTCTTCATCGACCTTGCCAAGGCTTTCGACTCTGTCAATCACCATATTCTTATCGGCAGACTCAGTAGCCTCTGCTTTTCGGATGACTGCCTTGCCTGGTTCACCAATTACTTTGCAGACAGAGTTCAGTGTGTCAAATCGGAGGGCATGTTGTCCGGTCCTCTGGCAGTCTCTATGGGGGAGCCACAGGGTTCAATTCTCGGGCCGACTCTTTTCTCTGTGTATATCAATGATGTTGCTCTTGCTGCGGGCGATTCAATGATCCACCTCTACGCAGACGACACCATTCTATACACTTTTGGCCCGTCACTGGACACTGTGCTATCTAACCTCCAATCGAGCTTCAATGCCATACAACACTCCTTCCGTGGCCTCCAACTGCTCTTAAACGCTAGTAAAACCAAATGCATGCTTTTCAACCGATCGCTGCCTGCACCCGCTTGCCCGACTAGCATCACCACACTGGATGGTTCCGACCTTGAATATGTGGACACCTATAAGTACCTGAGAACCATACTAGTCTGGCTAGACTGCAAACTCTCCTTCCAGACCCATATCAAACATCTCCAATCGAAAATCAAATCAAGAGTCGGCTTTCTATTCCGCAACAAAGACTCCTTCACTCACGCTGCCAAGCTTACCCTAGTAAAACTGACTATCCTACCGATCCTCGACTTCGGCGATGTCATCTACAAAATGGCTTCCAACACTCTTCTCAGCAAACTGGATGCAGTTTATCACAGTGCCATCCGTTTTGTCACTAAAGCACCTTATACTACCCACCACTGCGACTTGTATGCTCTAGTCGGCTGGCCCTCGCTACATATTCGTCGCCAGACCCACTGGCTCCAGGTCATCTACAAGGCCATGCTAGGCAAAGCTCCGCCTTATCTCAGCTCACTGGTCACGATGGCAACACCCATCCGTAGCACGCGCTCCAGCAGGTGTATCTCATTGAGCATCCCCAAAGCCAACACCTCATTCGGCCGCCTTTCGTTCCAGTACTCTGCTGCCTGTGACTGGAACGAATTGCAAAAATCACTGAAGTTGGAGACTTTTATCTCCCTCACCAACTTCAAACATCAGCTATCTGAGCAGCTAACCGATCGCTGCAGCTGTACATAATCTATTGGTAAATAGCCCACCCATTTTCACCTACCTCATCCCCACAGTTTTTATTTATTTACTTTTCTGCTCTTTTGCACACAAATATCTCTACCTGTACATGATCATCTGATCATTTATCACTCCAGTGTTAATCTGCAATATTGTAATTATTCGCCTACCTCCTCATGCCTTTTGCACACATTGTATATAGACCCCCCCTTTTTTTTTTTTTCTCCTGTGTTATTGACTTGTTAATTGTTTACTCCATGTGTAACTCTGTGTTGTCTGATCACTCTGCTATGCTTTATCTTGGCCAGGTCGCAGTTGCAAATGAGAACCTGTTCTCAACTAGCCTACCTGGTTAAATAAAGGTGAAATAAAAAAATAAAATAAAAATATGCATTTGCTTAGTCTGTGTGGATAGAAAACACTCAGACGTTTATAAAACTGGTTAAATCACTGCTGTGGCTTTACCAGAACGGCATTTACATCGAAAAGCACAGGAAAAACTGATCACTGAAAATGGGAAAATATATCCATGCGCTACTTGAACCCATTGATAAAGGTGAACCACAATTAATTGACTGAGGTTGCAGTACCTACAGCTTCCACACGGTGTCTAGAGTCTTGTCATTTCTCTTCGAGTTTTTTCTTGGTCAAACACATGCAGGACACCGTATTTCCTCAGGTCTAGGACCGGATATTTTCGTTGAGTTTCTAGCCGGACATTTTTCCAGACGGACAGCTAATGATCTTTACATCGCCTCCTGATGAATTTTATCGCTTATTAACGTTTACTAATACCTAAAGTTGCATTACAAACGTATTTCGAAGTGTTTTGTGAAAGTTTATCGTCGACTTTTTGAATTTTAAAAAATGACGTTACGTTTTGAAACGATGTTTTTTTCGTTTATCACACAGTCTACATATAACGATATCTAGGCTTTATATGGACCGATTTAATCGAAATAAAGACCCAAATCGTGTTTATGGGACATCTAGGAGTGCCAACAAAGAAGATGGTGAAAGGTAATGTTATGAATGTTTTCTATTTTATTGTGCGGTTTGTGTAACGCCGAAATGCTAATTATTTTGTTTACGTCCCCTGCGGGTCTTTTGGGGTGTTACATGCTATCAGATAATAGCTTCTCATGCTTTCGCCGAAAAGCATTTTAAAAATCTGACTTGTTGCCTGGATTCACAACGAGTGTAGCTTTAATTCGATACCCTGCATGTGTATTTTAATGAACGTTTGAGTTTTAACTAATACTATTAGCATTTAGCGTAGCGCATTTGCATTTCCAGAGCTCTAGTTGGGACGCAAGCGTCCCGAGTAGAAGCAAGAGGTTAAACGTGTACATATTTGTAGGTAATATATTACGTCTTCTGTCTGAAATGGCTAAGAGAGAAAAGGAGAAAGAGAAAGAAAGTGAGAGAGACAAAGAGACAAACAGGCCCAACCCCCACTATTACACACTCCCAAGACCCATAGTGCAACTGTAATGAATGTCGTCTGGAGAAGGAGAAGAGGACCAAGTTGCAGCGTGGTAAGTATTCAAAATATGTTTAATAAATACGAACACTTGAACAAAAAACAACAAACCAACAGTTCTACAAGGTGCAATAAACAAAACATAAAACAACTACCCACAAACACAGGTGGGAACAGGCTACCTAAGTATGGTTCTCAAGCAGAGACAACGATTGACAGCTGCCTCTGATCGGGAAGCATACCAGGCCAAAGACATAACAATACAACACACAGAACAAAACATTGAATGAAAAACATATAATGCCCACCCCAACTCAAGCCCTGACAAAACCAAAATAGAGACATAAAAAAGGAACTAAGGTCAGGACGTGACAGTATTCCCCCCCCCCCCAAAGGTGCGGACCCCGGCCGCAAAACCTGAACCTATAGGGGAGGGTCTGGGTGGGCATTTCACTGCGGCTGTGCCTCTGGTGCGGGACGTAGACCCCACTCCACCTTAGTCTTGGCCGACTTAGGTGGCGCCTCTGGAGTGGCGACCCTCGGAGTGAAGGGCGGCTCTGGCGGCTCCGGAGTGAAGGGCGGCTCTGGCGGCACCGGAGTGACGGGCGGCTCTGGCGGCTCCGGAATGATGGGCGGCTCTGGCGCCTCTGGACTGACGGGCGGCTCTGGCGCCTCCGGACTGACGGGCGGCTCTGGCACCTCCGGACTGACGGGCGGCTCTGGCGCCTCCGGACTGACGGGCGGCTCTGGCGCCTCCGGACTGACGGGCGCCTCTGGCGGCACCGGAGTGAAGGGCGGCTCTGGCGGCACCGGAGTGACGGGCGGCTCTGGCGGCCCCGGAATGATGGGCGGCTCTGGCGCCTCTGGACTGACGGGCGGCTCTGGCGCCTCCGGACTGACGGGCGGCTCTGGCGCCTCCGGACTGACGGGCGCCTCTGGCGCCTCCGGACTCACGGGGAGCTCTGGTGCCTCTGGACTGACGGGCGGCTCTGGCAGCTCTGTACTGATGGGCGGCTTGAACAAAAATACGAACAATTGAACAAAAAACAACAAACAAACAGTTCTGCAAGGTGCAATACACATAACAGAAAACAACTACCCACAAACACAGGTGGGAACAGGCTACTTAAGTATGGTTCTCAAGCAGAGACAACAATTGACAGCTGCCTCGGATTGGGAAGCATACCAGGCCAAACACATAAAAATACAACACACAGAACAAAACATGAATGCCCACCTCAACTCACGCCCTGACCAAACCAAAATAGAGACATAAAAAAGGAACTAAGTTCAGAACGTGACAGCAACCTAAGAGGTATGTATCAGATGCTCAACATGCTCTGCTCACACCTACTGTGATGGTCCGGGCGTAAATCACATAAAAACAACACTAGACACTATGGAACACAAAGCTTTTACTATCTCATCCTGGAATATACAAAGTCTGAGGTAATCTGCTTTTGGACTAAAGAGCGGGAACCCAGACCTCAAATAAATTGTTTGTCATCCTACAAGAAACATGGTTTAAAGGATACATTGTTTGCCCTCTAGGTTACAGAGAGCTGGAAGTCCCATCCACCAAACTACCATGTGTGAAACAGGGAAGAGACTCAGGGTGTATTATGCTAATTTGATATAGAGCAGACCTAACCCATTCTATTAAAAGTTAAAACAGGAACATTTTACATTTGGCCAGAAATGAATAGGGAAATTATCTAAACAGAGAAAGATGTTCTCATGTGTGCTTCCTATCTCCCCCCAATAGAATCCCCATACTTTAATGATGACAGCTTCTGCATCCTAGAGGGGGAGATCAACAATTTCCAAGCTCAGGGACATGTACTAATCTGTGGCGACCTAAATGCAAGAACTGGACACAAAAAACGGAGCCTACGCCTTCACTATAGTGAATCACTAAAACAATACAGAAATACTCTATGGAAAAAGAAGGAACAGCACGTCATAAATAAGCTCAATGTAATTGAATAATCAAAAGAATCTAAACACTTCTGGAAAAATTGGAAAACTCATGACAACATAAAGTGTTATCTATCCAAAATGGAGATGTATGGATATACCACTTCTCTAATCTTATGGCTCTATTACATTTACATTACATTTAAGTCATTTAGCAGACGCTCTTATCCAGAGCGAATTACAAATTGGTGCTTTCACCTTATGACATCCAGTGGAACAGCCACTTTACAATAGTGCATCTAGGTCTTTTAAGGGGGGTGAGAAGGATTACTTTATCCTATCCTAGGTATTCCTTAAAGAGGTGGGGTTTCAGGTGTCTCCGGAAGGTGGTGATTGACTCCGCTGTCCTGGCGTCGTGAGGGAGTTTGTTCCACCATTGGGGGGCCAGAGCAGCGAACAGTTTTGACTGGGCTGAGCGGGAACTGTACTTCCTCAGTGGTAGGGAGGCGAGCAGGCCAGAGGTGGATGAACGCAGTGCCCTTGTTTGGGTGTAGGGCCTGATCAGAGCCTGGAGGTACTGAGGTGCCGTTCCCCTCACAGCTCCGTAGGCAAGCACCATGGTCTTGTAGCGGATGCGAGCTTCAACTGGAAGCCAGTGGAGAGAGCGGAGGAGCGGGGTGACGTGAGAGAACTTGGGAAGGTTGAACACCAGACGGGCTGCGGCGTTCTGGATGAGTTGTAGGGGTTTAATGGCACAGGCAGGGAGCCCAGCCAACAGCGAGTTGCAGTAAACCAGACGGGAGATGACAAGTGCCTGGATTAGGACCTGCGCCGCTTCCTGTGTGAGGCAGGGTCGTACTCTGCGGATGTTGTAGAGCATGAACCTACAGGAACGGGCCACCGCCTTGATGTTATTTGAGAACGACAGGGTGTTGTCCAGGATCACGCCAAGGTTCTTAGCGCTCTGGGACGAGGACACAATGGAGTTGTCAACCGTGATGGCGAGATCATGGAACGGGCAGTCCTTCCCCGGGAGGAAGAGCAGCTCCGTCTTGCCGAGGTTCAGCTTGAGGTGATGATCCGTCATCCACACTGATATGTCTGCCAGACATGCAGAGATGCGATTCGCCACCTGGTCGTCAGAAGGGGGAAAGGAGAAGATTAATTGTGTGTCGTCTGCATAGCAATGATAGGAGAGACCATGTGAGGTTATGACAGAGCCAAGTGACTTGGTGTATAGCGAGAATAGGAGAGGGCCTAGAACAGAGCCCTGGGGGACACCAGTGGTGAGAGCACGTGGTGAGGAGACGGATTCTCGCCACGCCACCTGGTAGGAGCGACCTGTCAGGTAGGACGCAATTCAAGCGTGGGCCGCGCCGGAGATGCCCAACTCGGAGAGGGTGGAGAGGAGGATCTGATGGTTCACAGTATCGAAGGCAGCCGACAGGTCTAGAAGGATGAGAGCAGAGGAGAGAGAGTTAGCTTTAGCAGTGCGGAGCGCCTCCGTGATACAGAGAAGAGCAGTCTCAGTTGAATGACTAGTCTTGAAACCTGACTGATTTGGATCAAGAAGGTCATTCTGAGAGAGATAGCGGGAGAGCTGGCCAAGGACGGCACGTTCAAGAGTTTTGGAGAGAAAAGAAAGAAGGGATACTGGTCTGTAGTTGTTGACATCGGAGGGATCGAGTGTAGGTTTTTTCAGAAGGGTGCAACTCTCGCTCTCTTGAAGACGGGAGGGACGTAGCCAGCGGTCAGGGATGAGTTGATGAGCGAGGTGAGGTAAGGGAGAAGGTCACCGGAGATGGTCTGGAGAAGAGAGGAGGGGATAGGGTCAAGCGGGCAGGTTGTTGGGCGGCCGGCCGTCACAAGACGCGAGATGTCATCTGGAGAGAGGGGAGAAAGAGGTCAGAGCACAGGGTAGGGCAGTGTGAGCAGAACCAGCGGTGTCGTTTGACTTAGCAAACGAGGATCGGATGTCGTCGACCTTCTTTTCAAAATGGTTGACGAAGTCATCTGCAGAGAGGGAGGAGGGGGGAGGGGGAGGAGGATTCAAGAGGGAGGAGAAGGTGGCAAAGAGCTTCCTAGGGTTAGAGGCAGATGCTTGGAATTTAGAGTGGTAGAAAGTGGCTTTAGCAGCAGAGACAGAGGAGGAAAATGTAGAGAGGAGGGAGTGAAAGGATGCCAGGTCCGCAGGGAGGCGAGTTTTCCTCCATTTCCGCTCGGCTGCCCGGAGCCCTGTTCTGTGAGCTCGCAATGAGTCGTCGAGCCACGGAGCGGGAGGGGAGGACCGAGCCGGCCTGGAGGATAGGGGACATAGAGAGTCAAAGGATGCAGAAAGGGAGGAGAGGAGGGTTGAGGAGGCAGAATCAGGAGATAGGTTGGAGAAGGTTTGAGCAGAGGGAAGAGATGATAGGATGGAAGAGGAGAGAGTAGCGGGGGAGAGAGAGCGAAGGTTGGGACGGCGCGATACCATCCGAGTAGGGGCAGTGTGGGAAGTGTTGGATGAGAGCGAGAGGGAAAAGGATACAAGGTAGTGGTCGGAGACTTGGAGGGGAGTTGCAATGAGGTTAGTGGAGGAACAGCATCTAGTAAAGATGAGGTCGAGCGTATTGCCTGCCTTGTGAGTAGGGGGGGAAGGTGAGAGGGTGAGGTCAAAAGAGGAGAGGAGTGGAAAGAAGGAGGCAGAGAGGAATGAGTCAAAGGTAGACGTGGGGAGGTTAAAGTCGCCCAGAACTGTGAGAGGTGAGCCGTCCTCAGGAAAGGAGCTTATCAAGGCTATAACAAAGAACAAACAGCAAAAACATATACCGTTGAAGTCTGAAGATTAAATAAACTTAGTTTGGAGTCATTACACTCGTTTTTCAACCATTTCACACATTTCTTGTTAACAAACTATAGTTTTGGCAAGTCGGTTAGGACATTTACTTTGTGCATGACAAAAGTAATTTTTCCAACAATTGTTTACAGACAGATTATTTCACTTATAATTCACTGTATCACAATTCCAGTGGGTCAGAAGTTCACATACACTAAGTTGACTGTGCTTTTAAACTGCTTGGGAAATTGTCGAAAATTATGTCATGGCTTTAGAAGCTTCTGATAGGCTAATTGACATAATTTGAGTCAATTGGAGGTGTAACTGTGAACGTATTTCAAGGCATAACTTCAAACTTAGCGCCTCTTTGCTTCACATCATGGGAAAATCAAAAGAAATCTGCCAAGACCTCAGTAAACAAATTTTAGACCACAACAAGTCTGGTTCATCCTTGGGAGCAATTTCCAAACGCCTGAAGGTACCATGTTCATCTGTACAAACAATAGTACGCAAGTATAAACGCCATGGGACAATGCAGCCGTCATACCACTCAGGAAGGAGACGCGTTCTGTCTCCTAAAGATGAACGTACGTTGGTTTGCGAAAAGTGCAAATAAATTCCAGAACAACAGTAAAGGACTTTTTGAAGATGCTGGAGGAAACAGGTACAGTAAAACGAGTCCTATATCGACATAACCTGAAAGGCCACTCAGCAAGGAAGAAGCCACTGCTCCAAAACCGCCACAAAAAAGCCAGACTATGGTTTGCAACTGCACATGGGGACAAAGATCGTACTTTTTGGAGAAATGTCCTCTAGACTGATGAAACATAAATAGAACCGGCCATAATGACCATCGTTATGTTTGGAGGAAAAAGGGGGAGGCTTGCAAGCTGAAGAACACCAAAGTCAAGGTATTGGAGTGGCCATCACAAAGCCAAGGCATCAATCCTATAGCAAATGTGTGGGCAGAACTGAAAGAGCGTGTGCGAGCAAGGAGGCCTACAAACCGGACTCAGTTACACCAGCTCTGTCAGGAGAAATTAGCCAAAATTCACCCAACTTATTGTGGGAAGCTTGTGGAAGGCTACCTGAAACGTTTGACCCAAGTTAAACGTTTTAAAGGCAATGCTACCAAATACTAATTGAGTGTATCTAAACTTCTGACCCACTGGGAATGTGATGAAAGAAATAAAAGCTGAAATAAATAATTATCTCTCCTACTATTCTGATATTTCACATTCTTAAAATAAAGTGATGATCCTAACTGACCTAAGACAGGGAATTCTTACCAGGATTAAATGTAAGGAATTGTGGAACTGAGTTTAAATGTAGTTGGGATCATATTACAAATATTAGAATCAACTATTAACTTCTTTCGTCGAGCCATCCCGGATCCGGGATCGTGAATACAGCCTCAAGCTCATTACCATAACGCAACGTTAACTATTCATGAAAATCGCAAATGAAATGAAATAAATATGCTAGCTCTCAAGCTTCGCCTTTTGTTAACAACACTGTCATCTCAGATTTTCAAAAATATGCTTCTCAACCATAGCAAAACAAGCATTTGTGTAACAGTATTGATAGCTAGCGTTAGCATTTAGCGTTAGCATTTAGCGTTAGCATTTAGCGTTAGCATTCAGCAGGCAATATTTTCACAAAAACCAGAAAACCATTCAAATAAAATCATTTACCTTTGAAGAACTTCGGATGTTTTCAATGAGGAGACTCAGTTAGACAGCAAATGTTCAGTTTTTCCTGAAAGATTATTTGTGCAGGAGAAATCGGTCCGTTTTCTGCGTCATGTTTGGCTACCAAAAAAAAACGAAAATTCATTCATCCAAACACCAAACTTTCTTCCACATTAACTCCATAATATCGACTGAAACATGGTAAACGTTGTTTAGAATCAAGCCTCAAGGTGTTTTTCACATATCTCTTCATGATATATCATTCCTGGAAGTCTCCTCTCTGTCTCAATCACATGGATGAATGCGAGCAGCTTGGAGATTACGCAACAATTTCAACAAAGGACACTGGGCGGACCCCTGGTAAATGTAGTCTCTTATGGCCAATCTTCCAATGATATGCCTACAAATACGTCACAATGCTGCAGACAACTTGGAGAAACGATAGAAAGGGCAGGCTAATTCGTGGCGCTTTCACAGCCATATAAGGAGACAATGAAAAACAGAGCGTCAAAAATCCTGCTCATTTCCTGTTTGAAGTTTCATCTTGGTTTCGCCTGTAGCATCAGTTCTGGGGCACTCACAGATAATATCTTTGCAGTTTTGGAAACGTCAGAGTGTTTTCTTTCCAAAGCTTCCAATTATATGCATAGTCGAGCATCTTTTCGTGACAAAATATTGCGCTTAAAACGGGCACGTTTTTTTATCCAATAATGACATAGCGCCCCCATAGGTTGAAGAGGTTAAAGACCAGAATCTATTGGATTCTCCAAATACATTGAATGAACTAGAGGACAAAATACAAACACTCCAACCCAAAAGGCCTGTGGGGTTGAAGGTATCATAAATGAAGTGATAAAATATACAGACCACAAATTCCATTTGGCTATATTTAAACTCTTTAACATCATCCTCAGTTCTGGCATCTTCCCCAATATTTGGAACCAAGCACTGATCACCCAATCCACAAAAGTGGAGACTAATTTGACCCCAATAACTAACGGGGGATATGCGTCAACAGCAATAGTGGGAAAATCCTCTGCATTATCATTAACAGCAGACACTTACATTTCCTCAGCGAAAACAATTTACTGAGAAAAAGTACAATTGGAATTTTTACCTAATTACCATATGACACCCATGCATTTACCCTGCACACCCTAATTGACAAACAAACAAACAAAAACAAAGGCAAAGTCTTCTGGTGATTTGTTGTTTTCAAAAAAGCA
The DNA here is from genome assembly GCF_034236695.1 of Oncorhynchus nerka. NCBI lineage: Eukaryota > Metazoa > Chordata > Actinopteri > Salmoniformes > Salmonidae > Oncorhynchus > Oncorhynchus nerka. The sequence goes on along the minus strand of NC_088401.1, from coordinate 38,051,327 downwards.
TTAGACTCAATTTGGCATGAGGGTCTGCTATACACTTATGGAAAGTGGTGTTGGGGGAAAAACATACAACATGATAAAATCCATGTACACAAACAACAAGTGTGCGGTTAAAATTGGCCAAAAATACACACATTTCTTTCCACAGGGCCGGGGGCTGAAACAGGGATGCAGCTTAATCCCCACCCTCTTCAAAATAAAGAACCGCAAATTAGCGAGGGCTCTAGAACAGTGTGCTGTACTCGGCCTCACCCTACTAGAATCGGAAGTCAAATGTCTATGTGTTTCTGTCCCCAAACATGGAGGGCCTAGAGCAGCACCTATATCTTCTGCACATATTCTGTCAGACCTGGGCTCTGACTGTAAATCTCAGTAATACAAAAATAATGGTGTTCCAAAAAAGGTCCAGCTGCCAGGACCACAAATACAATTCCATTTAGACACTGTTGCCCTAGAGCGTGCGAAAAACTACACATACCTCGGCCTAAACATCAGCGTCACAGGTAACTTCCACAAAGCTGTGGATGATCTGAGAGTAGGCAAAAAGGGCCTTTATACCATCAAAAGGAACATAAAAATGTGACTTAGGTTCTGGCTAAAAATACTTGAATCAGTTATAGAACCCATTGCCCTTTATGGTTGTGAGGTCTGGTGTCCGCTCGCCAACCAAGAATTCACAAAACAGGACAAACACCAAATTGAGACTGCAAGAGCCGTTAAATTCTACAACCACGTAAAATTAAGCCAATCCCAAACCGTCCATAACAAAGTCTTTACCTACAGAGAAATTAACGTGGAGAAGAGGGGCTCTGTTCACAGACACAAACAGACCCCACAGAGCCCCAGGACAGCAACACAATTAGACCCAACCAAATCATGAGATAACAAGAAGATAATTGCTTGACACATAAACAAAATTAACAAAAAACATAGCAAACTAGAATGCTATATGGCCCTAAACAGAGTGTACACAGTGGCAGAATATCTGACCACTGTGACTGACCCAAACTTATAGAAAGCTTTCACTATGTCCAGACTCAGTGAGCATAGCCTTGCTATTGAGAAAGGTCGCCGAATGCAGACGTGGCTCTCAAGAGAAGACAGACTATGTGCACACTGCCCGCAAAATGAGGTGAAAACTGAGCTGCACTTCCTAACCTCCTGCCAAATCTATGACAATATTGCAGACAAATACAACCTATAGGTATGTTTATTTATTTTCCTTTAACTATTTGCACATCATTACAGCACTGTACTGTATATAAACACACTATGACATTTGAATTGTCTGACTATTTTGAGTGTAATGTTTACTGTTAATGTTTTACTGTTTTATTTCACTTTTGTTTAATATCTAGTTCAATTGCTTTGGCAATGTAAAGATATGTTTCCCATGCCAATAAAACCCCTTGAATAGAAATTGAAATTGAGAAAGAGAGAGACAAAGAGAGAGAGAGGGGGGGGGGAGAGGGGGGGAGACAATGAGAAAGAGGAGAGAATTAGGAGAGAGTAAGAGAAAGAGACCATGCATCCGTGAAACAAGTCAGTATTCAACATTCCTGCATGCCTGTGGAGCTGATGTCTCTCCTGCAGGGAAAGGCGGCCGAACAGGCCCCTATTAACATCAACGGGGCTGTAGTGGAGCGGGTCAAGAGTTTCAAGTTCCTTGGTGTCCACATCACCAACGAACTATCATGGTCCAAACATACCAAGACAGTCGTGAAGAGGGCACGACAAAACATTTTCCCCCTCAGGAGACTGAAAATATTTGGCATAGGTCCCCAGATCCTCAAAAGGTTCTACAGCTGCACCATCGAGAGCATCCTGACTGGTTGCATCACCGCCTGGTATAGCAACTGCTCGGCATCTGACCGTAAGGCGCTACAGAGGGAAGTGCGAACGGACAGTACATCACTGGGGCCAATAATAGGAGGTGTCTGAAGGAAACCCAGAAGATTGTCAGAGACTCCGTCACCCAAGTTATAGACTATTATCTCTGCTACCGCATGGCAAGCGGTACCAGAGCGTCAAGTCTAGGACCAAAAGTCTCCTCAACAGCTTCTACCCCCAAGCCATTAGACTACATTGACCCACCCCTCTTTTACACTGCTGCTACACTGCTGTTTGTTTGTTACCTATGCATAGTCACTTCGCCCCCACCTGTACATAGCCTCGTTATTATTATTATTATTATTGTGTAACTTTTTATTATTACTTTTTATTTTAGCCTACTGGGTAAATACTTTCTTCTTCTTGAACTGCTCTGTTGGTTAAGGGCTTGTAAGTAAGCACTTCACAGTAAAGTCTACACTTGTTGTAGTCGGCGCTTGTGGCAAATAAAGTTTGATTTTATTTGAAGATGGTGTTAATCCCGTCCACTAGGGGCAACAGTGAGTGCTATTACCTTTAAGTAGGTTTCGGTATTGCTAGGGCGTTGTGGACTGGGACTTATGTTGCCAAAGTTAAAGTTTGAATGTGGAATCCAGCGATGGAAAGTTATTTGTATTTTTCCTTTAAGCCTATCTTAACCCTTACCTTAACCATTCTGAGTTAATGCCTAAACTTAACCTGAAACCCACATTTTGTTTAGAAGAATTTCAAAATTGGAGTTTTCTGAAACATGGATAAACTTCTAATTCTGACGAGAGACTGTGAGAGTTAGTTGAGACCAAGACCAAAACAGAATTCATAAATATTCACAAAACCAATATTGAGTCTATCCAGGCCCATTCAGTAGGGAAGATTTGGTCAAGACCCACAGTCAGTCATTGTCAATCAGTGGCTGATCTTTTAATTGAACATGCCAGATGTAGAAATCCCTCTGGCTCAGTGAATAGCTAGAGTTTGATGCTTGGTTGGGAGGACAGCTCCAAAGTGAAAGATTGGGAGAGTTCCAGGAATTAAACTCCCTGGGGAGGGAACAACTCTTGTAGGCCTGCTGTTTGTCACTATTTATAAAGAACTCGCCATAGTTCAATAAATCAAAATTAGAACCACAAACGAAATAATTGACATATTTTGCCCACTATAGATTTTTTTTATTTGTATTTAGAGGAAAAAAATATTATTGCCACACTATGTAATTCAAGTTTTCTATATTATCCACACTTCAAGGTTATCATTTGAATAGTTACAAAAAGGCATTCAAACAGTAGCCTACCTTCTTCTTCCATGCTAAATAGGCCTATCCTACTGGTCACGGATGTCAGTTCATCTAGATTTGAGTTGTCAACTAACATGAATTCAACATGAAATGAACAAAAAAGGTTCAAAGTTGGGTGACAAAAAGAGAAATGCCCTTACATTGATGACTTTTTGCAAATCCAAATAGTTTTCCACATTGATTCAACATCATCCCATATATTCTTGGAGGTTGAAATTCCATGGAAACAACGTTGATTCACCAGGTTTTGTCCAGTGGGATATGTCAATATATTTGGACATTTCTTTATTAGGCCTATATTGTTATAGATGTTAGTAGTATTACTTTCAGGCTGAGGTTTTCAAATTGAGCTGACAATAATATATAATTTCTATCCATCCCTCCGTTGAAGTAGCCTACATCAGTCCGTTCAAACATACCTCCACAGCGCGGCAAGCTGTTCATTATTTCTGTCGGACGATTTCTCCCCCTGCCCTGTATCAGGGACTTGTGAAAGACAGCCAATCGGAGGCTGTGCCCTTTCCTTCAGCCTCCCTGACATACACACAGAGAAGTGATGCTGCCTACGCGAAAAAGCTAAACGCAATTGAGGTACAGCCTTGAAGCTCTTTTGGAACTGCTGCAGTGAACGAAAGGATACACTTCGCTCTCATCTCACCAACTACCCCTTCGCTATCGTAGGATTTCTTTAACTGAATAAGAACTCCGGTGGCAGGTGAGTGAAACGATCAAATCAACTTTTTATATATATATCGATGTGAACATATTTTCAGCTTTGTGCTTTGTGGCCATATGAAAGGTTGTCCCGATATATAAGGCTACTGTTTGAAAACTGGCGAGTCAAGTGCTATTGCGACCTAGAGGTTAGGCTATTGGTGTAATTTATTGACCGTTGTGCATGAATTGATTTCCAGGTATCATTATACGTTATATGTTCAATAGTTGATTCATAAATAAGGGTAAGTCTAGGCGAGTTAACTTTAGCCTACATCGCTGGAAGTTGCTTGGAATATCACTCGATGTGTAATGCATTATGCCGCATTCACGTAACCACCCGGAACTACGAAACTCGGAAATGTTCGACTTGCTAACTGGTTGAACGCGGCGCGTGCAGCCTCTAACTAGTTAGCAAGTCGGATATTTCCGAGTTTCCTAGTTCCGTCTACCACATAAACGCGGCTTTAGACATAATGGACCACTGCGTCAACTTTAGGTTTTCGTTTATTATATGCCACGATGTTGGATAATGTATTTTGGATAATATTATTTATTTGACTCCTTCAGATCAGATGTACAGTAGGCTGCAGTAGCACTGTGATGGCACCACAAGGCAACACATCATGGAGTATCAAACAGAGAGAGGTCCACCTTATATCTCTTTAATATAATGACAACTGAATATTTTTTTAATGTAATATTCATTGTTTGTTGGGGCTATATGAAATGTTCTCATTCCTCTTAATTCTTACCCACTGGTTATGCTACGGATATCGATGCAGGTAGCCTAAAGGCTACAGTAGAATAAGCTACATGCATTGATGAAAATATGAAATTCTTCCCCTCTGTACAGTTGGTTGGTGTAGCCTGAAGCGCAGGGGCCAGACCATGATTTGAATAGGCTCCTGGAGATGCCTGGATTTGTCCAAGTATGCCTCCTCAAGTGCGCCCTCAGTCATATTACATTAAGTCATAACGTTTGAGGCTTTTACAGTATTAATTTGGACTAGGTACATTCGGGTAGGCCTGTAGGCTATGCCATTCCTCAACATCTTTGCATTCTCATCAGCCTTTTTTGGGGGCCTTAAGCAATATTTGGTTGGGGGGGCCCCCACCTCGCTGCATTTGTTTTTGTTGCCATGGGCAGAGGGAAAACAATTGCAGTTTTGCAGCTAATTTCCTGCATTTCTACCCATTTTGTCATGGGGTGGAATAAGATGTTTGCAGTATTAAAGCTAATTTCATAAACTTTAAAGCTAATGTTGTAATGACATCTGAGTGAGAATGACTAACAAAATCAATGGGGACCCCCGGAAGTCAGGGCCCCTGATCAAGTGCCCTATATGCCCGGTCGGTATTCGGATGTGATTACTACAAGTTTAGATAGCTGGTTAGACTAATTACCAATTCAACAATTATTAGTTGGCATGACTAATTGAGTGACTGTCAGTGACTGACATAACAAGATAAAACGTTGCTTTATATATGTTTGTATGGCAAAAAATGTATGGGGGTTTGGAAGTGATGCATTTAATTACATTGATGGAAGCTACAGTCTATCTGCAATATTAAAGCTGATCTACACCCTGGAAAAAAACGTGGAAAAAAATGTTTGAGACCCAGACTGAGCCCTCCCCACCCCCCATACAGTCAGGGGCCCTACATTTATGTTGCCTATGCCTGGAACCTTAATATCTTTAATTGCTTGCATGAGTTTGATTGAGCTGTATTCTTTGGGTTGGTTTGGCCTACCTTATGCAATTTTCTTGGACAATATGGCAGTTGATTCTTTCCTAGTGATTTTCTTTTGTTTGGTGCCATTTAGCCTATATCACAAACTTGACTCTTGACGCATCCATCCCGTTAGCGGGATCATTTTCATCAACACCCGCTGAATTGCAGTGTGCCAAATTCAAATTAAATGACTAAACATATTTAATTTTCATGAAATCACAAGTGCAATATTGCAAAAAACAGCTTAGCTTGTTGTTAATCCACCTGGCGTGTCAGATTTCAATACAGCTTTTCGGCGAAAGAATAACAAGCGTTTATGTAAGAAGATCTCTCAGTAGACAAAATATTACAAACACCTAGCAGCCAAGTAGATTGGTCACGAAAGTCAGAAAAGCAATAGATTAAATCGCTTACCTTTGATGATCTTCGGATGTTTGCACTCACGAGACTCCCAGTTACACAATAAATGTTCCTTTTGTTCCATAAAGATTATTTTTATATCCAAAATTCCTCCATTTGTTTGGCGCGTTATGTTCAGAAATCCACAGGCTCAAGCGGTCACGACATCGCAGGCGAAAATTCCAAATAGTATCCGTAATGTCCACAGAAACATCTGAAACGTTTTTTTATAATCAATCCTCAGGTTGTTTTTGAAATATATAATTGATAATATATCAACCGGGACTGTCACTTTTTCAATAGGAGAGGGAGAGACAATGGCTGCCCCACTCTGTTGCGCAAGCAAAACTGTGATCACCCAGCTATCCACTGACGCAAAGTTAACTTTCTCACTCATTTTTCAAAATAAAAGCCTGAAACTGTGTCTAAAGACTGTTGACACCTTGAGGAAGCTGGGACATCTTGAGGAATCTGGTTGATATCCCTTTAAATGGAGCAAAGGCAGGCTATGGAACATGGAGCTTTCAAAATAGAAGCCACTTCCTGGTTTGATTTTCCTCAGGTTTACGCCTGCAATATCAGTTCTGTTATACTCACAGACAATATATTGACAGTTTTGGAAACTTTAGAGTGTTTTCTATCCTAATCTGACAATTATATGCATATTATCATTTCTGGGCCTGAGAAATAGGCAGTTTCAAATAGGTACGTTTTTTTTGCCAAAAACGAAAATCCTGCCCCCTACACTCAAAAAGTTTTAACAGGCCCTTTGCTCTGTATGCCTTAGCTTGTGCAGCTTATAAATTACTTCATGTTTCATGCTTCAGTTATGAAAAATATTGCTCTTAATTAAAGGATAAGATTACAAACTACATTCTCAGGTTGTGGGAACGTCAGGTGAGCGCTACTGGGTGTTGTCTAGATGGATTACAGTTATGTCAACATTGACTTTTCGTCGCTGGTTAGGAGAACTTACACAGCAGGTTAGGAGAATTAACATAGCAGGTTAGGATCATTCGATTAAAGCTAGGAATTTTTTTAGGGTTAGCTCAAATTTGACGTCAATTTGGCATAAACTGAATCCCTTCTAGACATGACCATGCTGTTGGTCATGCGCACTGCATTCTGGGAATCTGCCTATTCCTCAACTTTTGGAGAAAAAATGCCCCATTTAGACATACCTCACTGTGACCAAAAAAACACAAAGATAAAAATAAAAAAAGAACCACTGTTAAATTAAAGTTGATATGTAACAGTAATTAATTATTCAAACATTCATATTTTGTGTTTTAATGCTTGAAAAAGTTATCCAGGCCTTCCTCTAGCCTCCAGATTGCTTCATGTTGGTTATATTGTTCTAGCTCTCTAAAGCCTGCAGTGATATGCCTGGAGGAGGCCAAGAAGTTGTTAGGGGGAGTTGACTAAGTAGGCTACCAGGGGAATATGCTGCAAGAATATCACCCTCTCACACATTCAAATGAGCCGATCATGTACTACAGTACATGCTTAAAAATAAAAAAGATTGTACGCTGTTGACAGAGACCTGTGCAATGGGTAGCTCATGCATTACATTAAGATGTTGGCTTTGGAAATAACATACGTTTTACATTGACACCTGCAAGGAATTGTGTTATAGGCCTAATGCTGATATGTTTTTCATAATTCACCCATCTGCATTTGAAAATTACTTATCACCATTTTGTTTGCATGAGACAGATGACAGCAGTTTGGTACTGTAAAATAACTTGCTAGTGTGACGAGACCAAGGTTTTTGCAACAGAACAGATTTCATGGCTCAGTTTGTACATACATTTTGGTTTGAAGTTGGAAGATGAAAGAGAGAGAGTAGCATAAGATCTGTGTCTGATCAAAGACATACAGTAAACATGTCAGGGAATGAATATTTATAGCCTCTGAAAATAGACATTCCTCTGTGTGTGTGCCCGCGTGCATGGATGTGTGTGTGTGTGTGTGTGTGGGGGGGGGGGGGGGGTTGTAAGGGAATAAACATATCAAAACCATTATTCTTCAAGGCCTTGAAATTAATGCTTTGGAGCCAACATTTCATTAATCATATTTTTTTTTAACTATCTAGTATATTCCACAGGTAATTTGTTTCATCAGTTTAGGGCAAATCCAAAAGCTGGATGTTGTTATGAGGTGATGCTGATTACCTGTGTTCTCAATCTGCTCTCTCTCTCTCTCTCTCTCTCTCTCTCTCTCTCCTGTCTTCACTATCTCTCATCTCTTGAGTGTTAGTGTGATGATGATGACACCACAGGATGCGGATAAACCCGTTGGCCGCGCTGTCTGCGATGACCAATGACCCACTGCTGATTACATTATGTCCGCTCCAGATGGACAGCGTCATTTTGATGTGTCCTGCTCCAGAATCATAATATTGAACCTTTCAAGTCCTCAGTCCTCCAAGTAGCAGCATCTGGTCTTCATGAAATCACATCCCCATGCCCACTGACTATCGTTACCACTTCACAGTGACACACAAAACGAATTGCGTTCTTTCTGTGTTTGTGTGCGCGTGCGCATGTGTCCTCATGCGTGTCTGTGTGTGTGTGTGTGTGTGCACATGCGTATCAGTCACAGAATACCTTGGGGCACCTTGATTTCTTCTGTGCGTTAGTGAAGGTCCACACATGTTGTGATTGTCATGGCTATGGTTGTATTGAAACAAAGGGTATGGAGATTGAGCATTTGTTCATTTGGATATTCCTGGGTTTAACTCAAATGGAGGATGGACTCACTAGAATGTTTGAAGAATTGCCTTTAGTATTTTGCCCATACAAAAAAACATGCCCCCTTCTGGACAGAAGAGATATGGAAACTATATGACAGGTGTTTATGACTGCTGACTTGTCATCATCAAAACTAAGCATGTTGAAGTTTCTTTGAGTTTCTATGTGCTAATGGTGTATCTTCATTCAGAAAGGTATGGTCAGAACATTTTGTAACTGAACACAAGCAAAATAACACTTAAGATGTGGTGCCGACATCCCAAACTTCTGAGATGTCTGTATTTTGGTTATTCTCAGTGTTTGTGGAGGTCAGTGTTCTTTACCCCTGGAAGGTCCCACGTCTCCTTTACCGTAATTACAGAATCTGCTCAAATCGGTTAAAAGGGGACATTTTCTGCGTTTTTTGTGTGTCATTAAATACACTGTAGGAGAAGATCACCAACACCTGATTTCTCAGTTGTTAATTATCTCAGTAATACCTTTAGTAACAACATAGTAACAACATAGTAGTTACACAGGTATTACTATGTAATTACATGGTAATAGTGTTTAGAGATATCAGTTATTACACAATTGGAACAAGGACTGTAATTACAGATCCACTTGCTGATGGTTATTCCATTACTAACGTTATTACACATTTTCTTGTTCCACTATGTAATTAATGTTATGTAATAACACGTATAAAAGTAAACTGTGAGTTAACATTTTTATAACGGCCAATAAATTGTGACCTCGTTACCTGTAACCACACAGTGCCGCTACCATCAAATCCCCCACGTAATCCCAGGGTCTATTCCATCTTGAGCTAATGATGGAAATAGGCTGGTAACAACAATTACATACACACCAGGGTTGGGGTCAATTCCATTTCAATTCCAGTCGATTCAGGAAGTACACTGACATTCCTATTCCACTTACTTCCAATGCTTTTAAAATGAATTGGCATTTTGTTTACTTTCTGAATTGGGTGGATTTGAAACCCTGACACACACACACGCACACACACACACACACACACACACACCAGAGACAGCATGAAGCAAAAGGTATAAGGTTCCCAACACGCTTCTCAGCACAATTTAACAAGATATTTTAGTCACCCAGGAGGCAGCAAAAAGCCAGCCGTCCACAGTGCTCAGCAGACTGGGCTCTGACTGGGGAAGAGAGATAGTGATTTACCACAAAGCCCTGTAGACCATGGCACTATTTCAGAGGCTGGGAAGTCACATGGTTGAGGCATGGCCGTGAAAGCCCACACATACAGTGGCTAGTTACTTATTTTTCTTTTTTCTTAGGGATATAGGCTTGGAAAGAGTTGGAATTAGAGTAAGGGGGATTTACGGTGGCTAAAATGCAGGTTTTAGCTAAATTGTTGTGTTTGGACAGTGCTGTGAGCTGTAAGGTATGAAAAGACAAACAACTCCACCTTATATAAACTTAGATCGGGTGCTGAATCCTCGTGCTGTGCATAGTCCAAACAACACAAATAGGACAGCACACCGGTGAATAAACTGAAATGAACCTATTTGTATTAACGCACAAACTTTTAGAGTATGAGCCCTTCTTCAGCGTGCATAGGAGGCAATGGCAATCAATGTTATGACAAAACAGGCCACAGACAGGTGGCCATTATTATAGATTCACAAAGTCAGTATTGATCCAATCAAGAGATGCAATGCAGACTTTTCTATGACGCATCATGTGTGTTCCCTCAGTAGTATTATAGCATGTGTCTAATCTGCGCTGTGAGCTATCAGGTGTGGACAGATACTGTAGATGAAGACACTCACACAGCAGCACAGCATTCACACACACTCAGATCCTACCTTGCGTCCAGCCGCTTCACTCTGGTTATAAGGATTCCTGGCAGTAGACAGACCAGGGGCTTAACTCCAGCACTACAGACAGGGCACGTCCCAAATTGAACCTTATTCCCAATATCATGCACTACTTTTAACCAGGGCCCATAGGGATCTGGTCGACAGTAGTGCACTATGTAGGGAATAAGGTGCCATTTGGGACGAAGGAACAGACTGCACTAAGTGGCCTGAGGATGTTAAACAGTGGTTGGGGGGCAGAACAGAACAGAACATGACAGTCAGTTAATAAGTGTTGAGAAGAAGACCAAGTGGAGGCCAGAGAACAGACGACAACAATGCCTGTCTGTCTGACTGACTCAACATACTGTACAGCACAGGAGGGTCTGACTGGTGTTAGAGAAAAGGAATGGATCCTATTGACTGTTGGATAAGAACGGGGCAATAAGAAGAGATCACAGATCCAAGCAGAAGACAAGAGTATTAGTGGCTAGCTTTGATACATAGACAAGGAATGGGGCTGTGTGTGTTTGTGTCTGACTCACTAGAGCAGGGACTGTGGGAGAGGAGAGGAGAGAGGGATCTAGCTAAATAGGGTGATAATGACACATGCTTACTCCTGCAGGGCCTTCCATTGTTCTGTCATCACAGCAGAGAACTGTCAACTACAGAGAACGCTAAGACCAAGGAAGATGTGTGTGTGATAGACTGTTTGTCTGTCAGTGTGTGTGTGTGTGTGTGTATATACTGTAAGTGTATATACTGTAAGTTGGCAGCAGAGGGGCGTGATATGATTTCCACACCCTAATAGTCTTCAGAAGTAATTATGCAGGTTATTGCATATGACTAGTAACACGTCAGCTCAGTGAATGTTCACAGTGTGACAGGCTGTCCTTGTGCATTAGCCTAAGGGCTGTGCTTCTGTCCTGCTGCTGGCCAAAACTCTCCTCTTACACCCAGCCCATTCAGGCAGGCAATCATTATTTTATTATTTCTCTCTCTCTCTTTACACTCAAACACACACTTTTTAGTAGCACATTCACACGAATCTGCATGATAAAATGTTTCACATGAAGTATGTAAACATTTCTCATTTATTTCCCAACGCTAAAATGCTTAGCATCCTATCTCGACCCAACTTTCAAATACTGGAGGGAAGAAATGGTTATAAAACACCGGTCCAAGATATATCAATCAGAAAGGGGAGGAGTCAAGGTTAGAATGACTGTCAGTTGTCAGAAAGCAGAATATTATTGCCAAGCAAAGCTCTCTCGCTCTCTCTCCCTCTCTCGTTCATGGAACAACACTTGAAAACTCTGTAGGATTTTATAGCATCTCTCAAATCTCTCACTCTCGCTCACTCTGTGGGAACTGTATGTGTGTCTCTCTTTCTCTTTGCTGTTGATGGCTTCCCTGCCCGTTGTGACACTGATACTGTATCTGGACTTTCCTTTCCCGACAGTCTTCTCTCAACACATCTTACTAGATGTACCTTGTAAAGAAGAAGAACAGCTAACCTTTACAACAGGCTTTCATACACTCTTAAATATTAAGGTGCAAATTGGAACCAAATAAGGTTCTTGAGAGCGATGCCATAGGGTAGCCATTCTATATACAGGAGGGGTACCGGTACAGAGTCAATGTGCGGGGGTGGCACCGGTTTATTGAGGTAATATATACATGAAGGTAGAGTTATTCAAGTGACTATGCATAAATGATAACAACAGAGAGTAGCAGCGGTGTAAAAAGGGGGGTGGGGGGGCAATGCAAATAGTCTGGGTAGCCATTTGATTAGGTGTGCAGAAGTCTTATGGCTTGGGGGTAGAAGCTGTTTAGAAGCCTCTTGGACATAGACTTGGCGCTCCGGTACCGCTTGCCGTGTGCTAGCAGAGAGAACAGTCTGTGACTAGGGTGGCTGGAGTCTTTGACAATTTTTAGGGCCATCCTCTGACACCGCCTTGTATAGAGGTCCTGTATGGCAGGAAGCTTGTACTGGGCCGTTCGCACTACCCTCTGTAGTGCCTTGCAGTCCGAGGCCGAGCAGTTGCCATACCAGGCAGTGATGCAACCAGTCAGGATGCTCTTGACCTTTTGAGGATCTGAGAACCCATGCCAAATCTTTTCAGTCTCCTGAGGGGGAATAGGTTATGTCGTGCCCTCTTGACGACTGTCTTGGTGTGCTTGGAACATGTTAGTATGTTGGTGATGTGGACACCAAGGAACTTGAAACTCTCAACCAGCTCCACTGCAGCCCCGTTGATGAGAATGGCTGTGTGCTTGGTCCTCTTTTTCCTTTTGTCCACAATCATCTCCTTTGACTTGATAACATTGAGGGAGAGGTTGTTGTCCGGGCACCACACTGCCAGTTCTCTGACCTCCTCCCTATAGGCTGTCTCGTTGTTGTTGGTGATCAGGCCTACCACTGTTGTGTCATCAGCAAATTAACGATGGTGTTGGAGTCGTGTCTGGCTGTGCAGTCATGAGTGCACAGGAAGTACAGGAGGGGACTGAGGGGCCGCACCCCTGAGGGGCCCCTGTGTTGAGGATCAGCATGGTGGATGTGTTGTTACCTACCCTTACCACCTGGGGGTGGTCCTTCAGTCCAGGATCCAGTTGCAGAGAGGAGGTGTTGACTCCCAGGATCTTTTGCTTATTGATGAGCTTTGAGGGCACTATGGGGTTGATCGCTGAGCTGTAATCAATGAATAGCATTCTCACATAGGTGTTCCTTTTGTCCAGGTTTGAAAGGGCAGTGTAGATAGCAATAGAGATTACATCATCTGTGGATCTGTTGGGGTGGTATGCAAATTGAAGTGGGTCTAGGGTTTCTGGGATAATGGTGTTGATGTGACCAGCCTTTCAAAGCACTTCATGGCTACAGACGTGTGCTATGGGTCGGTAGTCATTTAGGCAGGTTACCTTAGTGTTCTTGGGCACAGTCACTATGGTGGTCTGCTTAAAATATGTTGGTATTACAGACTCGGACAGGAGAGTTTGAAAATGTCAGTGAAGACACTTGCCCGTCTGTAAGTAGAGTCCAGCTAAAGTCGACGTTTTGGAAGCCAAAGCTTTGTACGTCATTTATCATGTGATAACTACGTTTCAAGTTTGCTTTGGGTTTGAATTCAACTTTTTCGATTCACTTTTACATATTAGCAAACCACGTTGGATCCATATTTTAATAAATACCATTAACAACTACTAGAGCTGTTTAATTTTCAATCACTGTTTGAGGAAGAAAGATATCTAAATAGGCTCTTTCAATTCGATACTAGTGTGCTATGATAGATTTGTCTGCTGTGTAGCTCTACTCCCTGAGCTGTCTTTCCACCTGTTTAAAAGGTGAAATATCAAGATAAAATAGAAGGCTTACAACAGAGGTCGGCGCTCTCACTTCGGAGTTCCAACACCTGCTTCAAACGTCATCATCTTGCGGTATCGACCTGCTTTCGAGCGTCATCATCGTGTGGTATTGTTAGTTTGATACAAGCATCGCTACGTTGTGCCAAATCAGTTGTGCTTGGAAACTGCATCAGATCGTCGGAGCTCCGGTATCGATCGTCCCATCGCTACTTTCAAGTGAATTTTTGAGTTACCGGTACCACCGATGACTGTGTTTGCTAGTGACAGAGACATGGTTTATGCATTCATTCATTTTCAGTTCTGTGGCCTTTACCAAATGAGATCCTAAGAAAATATGTCATTAAAATTAAATTATTTTAGACAATACAGTACATATTTCTTTTGAGGGCCTAGTATTATCCTAATACAGTGGCCTCAAATGCTAGCTTGCAATGCATAAAGTTAGCTTGCAAAGTGATGAGTAAATCCAACATTTACATTTTTATTCACCCACCACCTGCATTCAAAATGACGAAGACATGAAACTAGCGTAATTAAAACCTCTTAAATGTAATGGCACAATGTAGATTTCCGCCTAAATAGCCATACCCCAAAGTAACTGCTATTCATGTGTAATTACATGATTCTGACATGCAACAACTTGGTACATTTGGAAAGAAGACATCTGGTAGATTATGAGGAAATTATCAGAAGATAGATAGGAGTTACATAGTTCAGAATACACAAGATCAAGCACACACAAAATAACCTTTTTTGTATTTATTTTTTATTTTGAAAGGCATCTTTCATTGACAACAAATTAGAGCTGGGAACACAACATGTGAACAATATCAGAGAAAAAATTGGGATTGATAGACCTAAAAACTAGAGATGGGCAGATGTTTTAGTAAGTGGTGTCAGGTGTGGTCACGGGACGTTTCCAAGTGTCCCTAAACCTCTCCAAAGTGGCATATGTCTGTCAATTATATCATTAGATCATATTTGCAATCCCTAAATGCTATTTGTTCAGTATAAAACCACTCAAACATAGTGGTGGTGTTATGGGGTATCCAGGGTACATTCAAAGTGTCCTTTCAACCTCTCAAAAGTGTCCAAATGTGGTAATTGCATAGTTTTTGCACACTGGATGTGCCTAAAAGTTATTGTTAACTATAAAAACTACATTTCTACAACACCAACCTCTCTTATACATTGTGGTTGGGTTTGGGGACATACAGAGGATATGGATGCCTACAGCGTGTAAGCAGGCAACGTTATATTTTTGATGCGCAAAGATATAGTCACTCAGTGGACATTCGATGTTGTCATTAAGTCAT
Source organism: Oncorhynchus nerka (assembly GCF_034236695.1). NCBI lineage: Eukaryota > Metazoa > Chordata > Actinopteri > Salmoniformes > Salmonidae > Oncorhynchus > Oncorhynchus nerka. Next base: position 38,036,065 of record NC_088401.1, on the reverse strand, counting down.
ACATCATCAGTTATCATTGATAATATGCTAGATTTGTTCCTACCAACCTAAGGATTAATTTGATGCCCTCCATGTAGCTATAGCTCAAATACAGACCAAATTTAAGCTTACCTTGTAAGATGTTCGCTGTTTGGTGAAAATGTGTAAAATATACATATTGACTCTCTGGTCTGGTGATCAATAACGGTAGCTTCACAACGCTAACTGGAATGTAGGTAGCAGCCATCTTGAAACAAGGTCATGGGCTCGGCCTGCCATTATAAATGTGTATGCCCATATATGGTAGTAAGTCATACCAAAGATTTGAAGGCACCGATCAATAGCCAAGATACTCAGCTTTTGCAGAAAGGGGCTACCATTCTCATACCAGACTGAATTGAATAAAAACAATCAAATATGTGGACTTTACATCTAAACAACCATTTCAGTAACGGGTACAATAAGTCCAAGTAACGGATTGGAATAGTTCAGAATTTTTTAACGTTATTTATATTGGAGTAGATTAAGATGAATGTTCATGCAAAAACATAGATATTGAATCAAACAATAAATAAAAAAATCTACATGCAAAAGACCATGCTGGTAAATATGATAACTCTGTTTATGAACACCAATTCTGGGGATATTTTACACCACTCTATTTAACTATTTACAGTGTTTTTATTTTTATATATTTTTTATCAACATTAGAAGTGTTACACTGAAAAATCAACACTAGTTAATTAACACTGTCCAATTTGCTGTGTTCTATGAATGGGACACATTTTCAGGCTCCCATGCATTTCAATAACCTTTCAGATGTCTGAAGAACTGTAGATGCCACGTCAAGAACCCCACACTTAACTCAACGGTTCATAAGAGCTGAGGAAGAACCATTTAAGAAACTATCCCCCAGCTAATGGGGATCCTAATAAAATACCAAATCAAGTTAGAGTAGCTAGCAACGTTTCTCAAATTATTTTCTGGGGACCCTCTAAGGGGTACACATTTTTGTTTTTGCCCTAGACAGCTGATTCAAATAATTAAAGCTTGATGATGAGTTAATTATTTGAATCGGTTATGTAGTGCTAGGGCAAAAACAGAATTGTGCAACCCTTGAGGTCCCCAGGACCGAGTTTGGGAGAAGTTGAGTGAGCTTGTCTAACTATCTTAGCTGGCATGCCTGCTGGAAAAGGTTGGTAGACTTTAGAAAGGCAAGCTACATGTACTGAATATGACTCACATTCATTTAAATCATTTACCCAGATTTTAGCAGAGATGCAGAGACATGTATTTGTTTCTTTAAAAAAGTAACCACCAGACAGGAGGATACAGAGGTATGCTTAGATATTTTTTATTTTACCTTTATTTAACTAGGCAAGTCAGTTAAGAACAAATTATTTTACAGTGACAGCCTAGGAACAGTGGGTTAAATGCCTGTTCAAGGGCAGAACTACAGATTTTTACCTTGTCAGTTGGGGGGTTTGAACTTGCAACCTTCCAGTTACTAGTCCAATGCTCTAACCACTAGGCTACCCTGCCACCCCAGAAAATAGACATATATTTTTTACACAAAATTAAGCATAATAATTATGGCTCTAGATTGCAGGAAATAGCTGTTTCAGGTGTTTGAAAAATCTAAAATTTTCAGCAGAGTTGCATAGGCTGTGTGGGGGGGTCAACCGGACCACCCCTCTATCCATGCTCACGTAATTTGTGCCCCCCTCGGATTTCTGATGTGCATGACTCCCCTGACTGGGAACAATCTCTCATAATAATCTTAACCTTTTCTACAGTGGTCCCTGTAGCGTACTATCAAACCGGTGTGATTAGAACGGTTATTTAGAATGTCCAGTTTCGAATGATGCAGCAATCAGCGTTTGAGCTGGCCACACTGTTTTTTCAGAAACGTTATGCACAAACACAGTCCTTACAAAGTTATGTCTAGAATGTGAGAAGTTTATTTTTGAATGCAATGTTCAGACATTCACAAAAGTAGCTACAGCATAACACAATCATCCAAACCGTAAAAATGTAAGCTACATTTGTCCTAGTGCTAACTGAGGAAAGATTGACGTAACAGAAGTGGTCATATTTTTGGCTGACAGAAACTACAATATGAATTAGCTAATAGCAATTACAATTTCGAATTAATCACATCACGGGTGAGCTCACCATTGTTCAAAATACCTGAGTAAAACACTTTCTAGAAATTGAATGTGATCCGACGATGGGTAGTTTGTGCACGCCGCCATGCTTGTTTTTTTTCGCATCAACCAAAGATAATAAGAGGAGACAAGATGAGTTTGGTCTGTTTATAGTATGCATGGTGTAGGGGGTGTGTCGTCTATGATCATCCACTTCCCTTCATTCACTTCTGGAAGTTTACCCGAAATATGAGTGAACCATTCCTTCATCTCATTATAACATCTTTGGTCTGGCAGATTACGTGACACCCAGAATGCATTGTATAATGTCAACAAACTCAACTCATTAAAGTCAGTACAACCTTCAGAAAAAGTATGTTACACACATCACAGGTGTCTATTACAATATATGTAATAATCGGAATGCATTATTTGTCACCAGTAATTGAAAACATGTGAATAAAACTAAATACATTATGCTGCATATATACATACATACATACATACTGTATGCACCTACAGTAGAAATGACGACACGATATACAGAAAATAAGGAACTTACTTTGATAGGAACGCACACACATTGATAAATGCCTAGAATATTTACATTTTGGGGAATCTCTTATAAAATGGGTTAAGGTTATGTATAGTAACCCTAGGTGTAAAATAATAAATAATGGCTACATCTCAGAAAGTTTTAAACTATCTAGAGGAGTAAAACAAGGTTGTCCACTATACTATCGGCATATCTGTTTATTATTGCCATCGAAATGTTAGCTGCAAAGATTAGATCAAACAATAATATTAAGGGGTTAGAAATCCGTGGCCTAAAAACTAAGGTGTCATTTTACGCTGATGATTCATGTTTTCTTTTAAAACCACAATTGGAGTCTCTCCACGGCCTCTTAGTGTCAGATATATGTGTATAGGTGGCAGGGAAGTCAGGCGCAGGAGAGTCAAACTGAGTGTAAATTGGAGTCTTTTAATGAATGTCCAAGTAACATGCTCCATAACACTAAATAGAAAAATGAATATAAACAAATATGGGTACGAAGACCCGTCGCGCACCTATACAAAAAAACACTACACTGACAAATAAACAATCTCTGACAAAGACATGAGGGGAAACAGAGGGTTAAATACACAACAGGTAATGAATGGGATTGAAAAAGGTGTGTGGGAAGACAAGACAAAACCAATGGAAAATGAAAAATGGATCAATGATGGCTAGAAGACCGGTGACGTCGAACGCCGAGCACCGGCCGAACAAGGAGAGGCAACGACTTCAGCAGAAGTCGTGACACTTAGAGGATCTAGATACTTTTGCTATCCTCTCTGGATTAAAACCAAATTATGATAAATGTACCATATTACGTATTGGATCACTAAAAAATTCACATTTTACATTACCATGTAGTTTGCCAATTGGGTGGTCTGACGGAGGTGTAGACATACTCGGTATACAAATCCCAAAGGAAAGAAATGATCTCACTCCAATAATTGTTTACAGAAATTTAGCAAACATATATAAGATATTGCTACCATGGAAAGGAAAATACCTGTCTATTTGTGGAAAAATCATCCTGATTAACTCCTTAGTTATATCACAGTTTACCTATTTGCTTATGGTTTTGCCTACACCTGGTGACCTGCTTTTTAAATGATATGAACAAAAAATATTCAATTTTATTTGGAACGGCAAACCAGATAAAATTCAAAGGGCCTATTTATATAACGAATATGAATTCGGTGGGCAGAAATTATTAAATATTAAAGCATTAGACCTCTCACTAAAAGCATCAGTCATACAAAAGTTATACTTAAATCCAAACTGGTTCTCTAGTCAATTGGTACGAATGTCTCATCCTATATTCAGGAAGGGCCTTTTCCCCTTTATTCAGATTACACCTGCTCACTTTCGGTTGTTTGAAAAGGAAATAATCTCCAAAATGTCTTTATTTTTTAAACAAGCCTTAGAAAGTTGGTTGCAATTTCAGTTTAATCCACCTGAAAGGACGGAACAAATAGTACAACAAATATTGTGGTTAAATTCAAATATACTAATTGATTAAAAAAACTTTATTTATCGAAGACATTTTTAAAAAAGGTATAAATTTAGTGAATGATATCATAAATAGGACTGGTGGAGTTATGTCGCACATGCAGCTAACACAGACATATGGAAATGTCTGCTCTACCCAAAATTACAAACAATTAATTGCAGCATTACCACAAAAATAGAAGAGGCAAGTAGAAGGGGAAAAAAGTAAGGAACTTGTATGTCGGCCCTGTATTAAAGAACATAAATGGTTAAAGAAAAGTGTGATGAATAAAAACATATACCAATTTCATTTAAGGACCAAAAAACTGACAGCTGTGCCATATAAATTGCAAAATAGTTGGGAAGAGATTTTCGATGTACCCATTCCATGGCACATGGTTTATAAATTGATATGCAAAACAACGCCGGATTCAAAATGTCGAATTTTTCAATATAAATTACTATACAAAATTCTTGTAACTAATAGAATGTTATATATATGGGGGATACAATCTTCCCAGCTCTGCAGATTCTGCTGTGAGGAGGCAGAGTCATTAGATCATTTATTTTGGTATTGTCCATATGTAGCTCATTTCTGGTCACAGGTTCAGGAATGGTTGAAGAATTGCAATATTTGCCTAGAACTAACACTACAGATAGCAATACTGGGTGATTTGAAAAGCCATTGTCAATCAATCAATAATATAATAATTATTTTAGCAAAAATGTTTATTTTTAATTTACAATCTGTAGAAGCTATGAGAATAGGAAGGTTCAATTAGTTTGTGAAGCATCACAGCACAGTTGAAAAATATATGGCAAGTAGAAATCCGAAATGGATGATGTTGAGAGACAGATGGGAGGGGTTGAGTGGAGCTGAAGGGTGGGACTAATAACAAGATAAACAATGTAAAACATACGGGATCTGTAAAATGTATATAGGTTCGGAACTTTTGTGAAATAGCATAGTTACAAATAGAAATCATCAAACTGGATGGACATCAGAAATAGAGGAAGGACTAAGAACAAACAAGAGAGAACTATTGTAAAGTAGACTGTGTCTGTAGAGTATGTATAAGATGTTTGGATTGAAGGTAGAAGCAGAAGTGTTTATTAGTTTACTCCAATTGGGGGATCGGCGGAAGGGTTTGCGGGGAATAATAATAAAGGTATATTCTTTAAAAAAGTATGTATGTCTATATAGGTATGTGTATGTATATATGTGTGTATATATGCATGCGTGTATGGATATATATATTTACCCCAAAAATATGAGGGATTGGAAATGATGCAGACAATTACATTGGAAGCAACATTCTTTCCGCAACTTAAAAAAAAAATTAAAAAAAAGGAACGCAGATGTCCAAAGTTATTATTTGTAAGGAAAACAACAAAGAAGGCAAAGCGAGGGCCAGCAAGAAAACATTCAAATTCTTGCAAGTCTGCGCAAATATATGCATACTTGATCTGCGCAAACATGAGTGAAGTGCGGTGGGTTCTCCTGGAAGAGAGAAATTTAAACCCGGCTAAGTAAAGCCTCAAACAAAAATTGTCCACAACGCTGAAATGGACTACTTTTATGTGAATTAATGAGGAGGCGGAACAGACCTCAATTCAAACCGTTGTTAGAAAATACAACTTGATAGAAATCATTTGAAATTGACAACTTGAAACAGCCTATAAATAATTAGCAGGCAGCACGTGTTAACTGTCCTGTTGCGTAATAATCACATTTTGGAACAGTGAGTGCATTCTGACATTTACATTTACATTTAAGTCATTTAGCAGACGCTCTTATCCAGAGCGACTTACAAATTGGTGCGTTCACCTTAAGACATCCAGTGGAACAGCCACTTTACAATAGTGCATCTAAATCTTTTAAGGGGGGTGAGAAGGATTACTTTATCCTATCCTAGGTATTCCTGAAAGAGGTGGGGTTTCAGGTGTCTCCGGAAGGTGGTGATTGACTCCGCTGTCCTGGCGTCGTGAGGGAGTTTGTTCCACCATTGGGGGGCCAGAGCAGCGAACAGTTTTGACTGGGCTGCGCGGGAACTGTACTTCCTCAGTGGTAGGGAGGCGAGCAGGCCAGAGGTGGATGAACGCAGTGCCCTTGTTTGGGTGTAGGGCCTGATCAGAGCCTGGAGGTACTGAGGTGCCGTTCCCCTCACAGCTCCGTAGGCAAGCACCATGGTCTTGTAGCGGATGCGAGCTTCAACTGGAAGCCAATCACGTGGGGGCGACCGTTAGAGATATTTGGAACTCCTGTGAAAAGGTTAATCCATCGCTGTCCACAGTCACTTTGACCACAAACAACGCGAACCTTGCTCCTTTTCTCGTATCAGAACACATTTGGCGTTTCATCGATTTGAAGTGTTTATTCTAACTGTTAGATAATGAATTCACCTCATAATATGGACACTAATAATAGTTTGCGAGAAAGAGAGACTGTAAACAGCATACATGTAATCCCGGTTGTGGCCCTACAAGCTTGTTGGAATGGTACAATACAATCTGTCTAGAGAGTGACAGTCAGAAAATGAACATGTACTAATAATGCAACAATACCACAGTGTATACATAGGCCTATCGGTGGGGTCAGGGGCTGGGGTCCCTTCTGTGTCTTACATGTCCTCAGTCAGCCCCTTTGTGAAAAGGTCACACTTTGAGACCCAAAACAGCTGAACACAGTGCCGTGACACACTTAACTGACAGGTGGATTTGTATGGGCTGTGAAGGCCTCCAATTACTTTCTGACGTGTCAGCCCATCAAAGAGAAAGAGAGCAAGGACCTGTCAGAGAGGTTGGTGTGTGGTGTGTGTGTGTGTGTGTGTGTGTGTGTGTGTGTGTGTGTGTGTGTGTGTGTGTGTGTGTGTGTGTGTGTGTGTGTGTGTGTGTGTGTGTGTTTAACTACATTTGTGGGAACCAGACGTCCCCACAAGAATAGTAAACAAACAAGGTCAAATGTTATTTCTAGGGGGTTTAGGGTTCTGGTTAGAAGTAGTGTTAGGTTTAGGGTTCGTGTTAGGGTTAGCATTAAGGTTGGATTTCTGGGTTAAGGTTAGGGTTAAGGTTCTCATTAGGGTTAGGTTTAGGGTGAAGTTAGGGAAAAAATGATTTTGAATGAGATTGAATTGTGTGTCCCCACAATGTTAGTTGGACAAGACTGTGTGTGTGTGTGTGTGTGTGTGTGTGTGTGTGTGCGTGCGCATGCCTAAAAGTCCACGAACCCCTGTCATTGTGGAGGGGCTGCAGGGTACTCGTCATTAATTGAGTTTGATCTAATGAAGCCGATGCCAAATGAGAGTTATTGTTAGCCCCGAGGACAATACAAAGTTGAATTTGATTTAAGATGCTTGGGGAATTTCTTTGAAATGGAAAAATTGCATTAAACATTCCATTTGTATTAATCATATTGTGCTTGCTATTAGTAGCTATGGTGTGCTTCTCCTACTAGCAGCAGAAACAGCAGTTTAAGGCTATTTCCTACATGATATCCTTTTCCCTATGTCAAAGGTAGTGTACTATATAGGGAATAGGGTGCCACTTGGGACATAGACAAGCAGTGGTAAGGAATAACTAAAGCAGGACTCTCCAACATTGTCCTCGAGAGCTACCCTCCTGTAGATTTTCGATCCAACCCCAGTTAAAACTGACCTGATTTAATTTATGAACCAGCAAATGTTTTTAATCATGTACACTAGATTAGGGCTGGAGCAAAAACCTACAGGACAGTAGCTCTCCAGGAACAGTGTTGGATAGTCATGCTGAAAAGACATTAGAATAACCAGAAGCTAACTGTATGTGGCTTAGGCCCTTAGTCAAAAGTAGTTCACTATATAGGGCAGTGTTTGTCAACCCTGGTCCTTGAGTACCCCCAACAGTACACATTTGTGTTGTAGCATTGGACAAACACACTTCATTCAACTCATTGAGGGCTTGATGATTAGTTGACAACTTGAATCAGGTGTGCTTGTCCAGGTTTACAATAGAATTGTGTACTGTTGGGGGTACTCGAGGACCAGGGTTGGGAAACACTGATATAGGGAAAATGGGTGCCATTTGGTACGCAAGTTAAGTGAATCCAACAGTTGGTATATTGTTAATCATAATGTTTAGACCTCTGCTCCCGTGGGACGTTGTCAGTCATTCAAGCTCTTCACGAGCAGATTAAATGAATCATCCTCTTAATTCAATCAAATGGCCGACACTCACAGGTCAGCCTCTCTAAGTGGCTTTAAGAGAGTTGCGAATGCGTCCCAAATAGCACCATATTCCCTTTGTAGTGCACTACTTTTGACCAGAGGCCATGGACAAAAGTAGTGCACTACATAGGGACAAGGGTGCCATTTGGGATTGATAGGGAGACTATGTTTGAGGGTGTGTATGGCCCGTCACAACATAGCTAAAGAGCTAGGCTTCTTTCTGTCTGGAGAGAATGAGAACTACTCCAAGTGGTCAGGGGTTGGATTCACAGAGTCAGGTGTAGTAGTTATTCATGTTTCACTTATCCTACACTACAAACACACAACTTCAAACCTGGCCTTATTCATGGGCTTGCCTAAGACTATACTACATACACACCAACTCAAAGTCAGAACTTGAATTCTATCAGATGCTGAGTTGCAGACCAGTTGTAAAAATGCAATGCAGTCCATCCATATCTTGTAGTCCTCCTCTTCAGCCGCCAGGGGCGGCACGTAGCCTAGTGGTTAGAGCGTTGGGCAAGTAGCCATAAGGTTGCTGGATTGAATCCCAGAGCAGACAAGGAAAAGTAATCAGTTGTTCTATCTGTGAACAAGGCAGTTAACCCACTGTTCCCTGGTAGGCTGTCATTGTAAATAGGAATTTGTTCTTAACTGACTTGCCTAGTTAAATAAAAATGATATATAATGGACACAGGCGAAGCATCTGTCAACCTGTTCCAGATAGGAGTCGAGCAGGATGTGCTTGCTGATTGACTCAAACTCAGCATACACTTCTGCCATCTCTATCTGATGAATTCATGAGGTCCTAGGTCTCTAAATTGACCATCCTCCCCTCCACACAAACAAACAAACTTGCACCTGCCGCCCGGAAACTTGCCAGTAACGTAACATCTTCAGAGTGTATGACTGTAGGATAAACTTAAGCCTCCGATGCCCTCGGTCTGTCAATTTATGGAGGGCACTCTTATACTTCTTGAACAATGAAATGGACAGCACTCCAAAGACAATCTTCAATATTTACCCACACATTTTTTAAAGAACAATCTGTGAGTTAGTATGTAGTCTATGATCTCACATTCTCACTCTGCAGGCAGCTTCGCTCAATGAAACCAACGTACCTCTATGCTCACTGACATAGGGCTAAAAGTGGCCGTGAAATATGTCTCAGGACATTTTGAATCTCTATTTTCATGGCTGCTGTCATTTCTACGCCTCTCCCTGCTCACCGCTGTTGAGGTGCTCAGTAGAATGAGTGGTGGCAGGCTGCATCCCAAATGGCACCATATTCCCTATATAGTGCACCACTTTTGACCGGGACCCAGGTCAAAAGTAGTGCACTATATAGGGAATAAGGTGCCATTTGGGACACAGCCAGGGCGTACTGTACTGTACGGCTGTACTGATATAGCTGGTTTATGGACTATAGAGCACTGTCCACCCAGCTTTGTCCTAATGGAGGATTCAGCTCATAAAACAGCATCATGATTTGTAATAAGCAGTGTGAGAGAGAGTAATGAGTGGAAATCAACTGAGCATTTTTTTTATCTGACTTTTGCGGCCCTCCCAGCCTGCCTGTCCCCTCTACTCCTATGTCTTCCTCTCCTCCCCCCTCCCTGCCGGCTCACCTTCCTACCGACCGGCTCCCCTCTTCCCGGCCGGCTCACCCTCCTCCGGGCTGGCTCCCCTTCTCCCTCTGTAATGGAAATCGTGGTGCTCCCTAATAAAGCTAAGAATGAGCTGCGGTGTTAGTAAACATAACCTGTAATCATTCAGCCAGGTACCAGTTCTAGCAACGTGCCTCTTCTTGTGCGTGACTTCGACTAGCCATATCCAGGAAAACAAAAGCTGACCGGAATTGGGCATTTGGGGATTTTACTTGGCGATGAATACAAATTGTTTGATCCAAGTATGGAGGGGGTACTTTTTGGGCCTACTGATAAATACAGCTTTGTTGTCAGCTATACACAGAGGTTCAGAAAAGTTGCTTATTTCATTGGCTGTGCATGGACTATAGCAGGGAATGTATTGATTACGAGCAGGCATTATAAAGGGCAAGACGGAGCCTTTGAGCTAACCATTTTATAGATAGTCATCATCGTCACAGTGTAGAAATGGAGTGGCCAAGAATGTGGATTAGAAGCAATCATCAAAAAGAAAAGGGTCAGATACTTTTAGAGTGGAAATACTTGGCCTGGGAGTCGTGTTAAAATATCCATTCCTCGCCCTGTGACATTGATCGAAAAGCAAAAAGACTATAAAGTAGGGTATTCGTTTTCTAATGCAGTGGGGTCTTTCATTCTGAGACTAAGGCCAGGGTAAGAAAGATAACACTTGTTTGACTGAGTGACTGAGTGAGTGTGTATCTGTTGACCTCATATACAAAGAAATGACATCGAGGGATAATGAAAGAAAGTGGCCTACATTTTCGATATCAGTTTGCCCCTCAAGTTCATGAGGGAAATTGGTTGCCTGTAGTCCACCCATGACATTGGGCTGAATGATTTTTCTCATCTAGCTGTTTAAAACCAGGTTGCCTCCTCTGCCTCTTTAATGTGGTATTGATTGTTTATGTGAAATAACACAGTGCTGGAGCTGTGTTGGTGGCAATGAGGGTTGGGTAGAGGATGGATAGGGCAGTGGGGGAGAAAGGCTGGGTGGTAAGGTCATGATGGATAATCAGACACGCTTTACAGACCGGTTGTGATCCTGTATCTTACAAGTTCCACCCTACCAGTACAGTACATTAATGGCCCACGTCTTAAATAGATAGAACCTGAGTTTGAAATGTTAGAAATGTGGCTCATGTTCGATAAGGCATCCTCAAATTCATATGAAATCTTATGCCCTAGTCTAGTGGCTTCCTGTTGGCTTTGCCTGGTGCCAAGGGCTTGTGTCCACCATCCACCCCTCTCTGCACCCTCTCTTTTCTGCCCATGGCCACTGGGTCTCCAGCCCATATGGTCAGATACAGTGTATCACAGTGACCTGTGGCTGGGGTTGTTGTTCAGCCAGACCCCTGAAGTGCCTGGTAATTAAACATGCACCGGATGTCACCCTGGTCACTGGAGAGGTGAGTAGGGTGGTGGGGGTCCTGTATACTGTTTAGGCGCGTGTGTGTGTGTGTGTGTGTGTGTGTGTGTGTGTGTGTGTGTGTGTGTGTGTGTGTGTGGTTCAGTGTGTGTGTGAGTGTGTGGTTGAGTGTGTGTGTGGTTCTTTCATTAGGGTGTATAAAAAATAAAAAAACAACACATTCAAAGCACTTAATTTCAATGATTAGACAACCCAAGCCATAGGAATAACGTATTGCCGATAGTCACCATTTACATTTACATTTAAGTCATTTAGCAGACGCTCTTATCCAGAGCGACTTACAAATTGGTGCATTCACCTTATGACATCCAGTGGAGCAGCCACTTTACAATAGTGCATCTAAATCTTTTAAGGGGGGTGAGAAGGATTACTTTATCCTATCCTAGGTATTCCTGTTAGGGTCAACAGAGGTTACGCCAGGCCACATCTCTAAGGAATTCACGGACAGAGTGGGTTAGAAATGAAAGAGACGAATTCCACCAAGCCATTCATTGGAGCAAGTGGTGTAAAGTACTTAAGTAAAAATACTTGAAAGTATTAGCTAAGTCGTTTTTGGGGGTATCTGTACTTTACTATTTATATTTTTTGCAAACTTTTACTTTCACTTCACTACCTTCCTAAAGAAATTATGTACTTTTAACTCCATGCATTTTCCCTGACACCCAAAAGTATTTGTTACATTTTGACAGGAAAATGGTCCAATTCACACACTTATCAAGAGAACATCCCTGATCATCACTACTGCCTGTGTTCTTGTGGACTCACTAAACACAAAATGCTTAGTTTGTAAAATATGTCTAAGTGTTGGAGTGTGCCCCTGGCTATCTGTCTAAAAAGAATAACTGTTTGGTTTGCTTCTTTATAAAGAATTTGAAATGGTTTATAGTTTTACTTTTGATTCTTAAGTAAATTTAAAACCAATTACTTTTAGACTTTTACTCAAGTAGGATTTTACTGGGTGACTTTCACATTTTCTATTAAGGTATCTATAAGTATGACAATTGAGCACTTTTTCCACTGCTGATTGGAGCACAATCTAACTTGAGATAAATTGATTGCTGCTGTAGGATAAGCACTATTGCTTTCTGAATGGAAGCATGGTAATCACATGTTTCTTTAGGTCAAGGACACATATCCATATCTTTACAATGTTCTCATTTTATGAAGTATACAAGACGCATTTACAAAGTGCATGTATGACTCAACCCTCTGACTCAACTGCATGTGTGACTGACACATCAATAATGTAAAAGCAGCTGTTTTACTGGGAGCTTCCAAGAAAATACATGATTTTTCTCCGGACGGTGGAAGAGGAGGAGGAAGAAGAAGCCCTTCTAATTTAAATGTGTAATGTCTGTTTTAGCTCCATGAATCATGTAGTGTTGTGTGACAATTAGGTCTGTAGAGTGGTTGCTCCACTAAAAGTTGTGTGATTATGCTGCAAGATTTAGAGGTAATTTCTGGTTTAGTACGGTACTCTTCGTCACTACTTCATTGTTCCAGACCAGTTAGAGCACTGATTATGCTTTTGGGTCCTACTGTGTCTCTAACGGACAATGAATGGGCGATAGAACTGTAGTACTGTAGCCCACTCCCGACAGGTCACATTGAACAGAGCCTCAGTGGCGCAACTGTTTAAGACACTGCTTAGTGGTGCAAGCTGTGTAGCTACAGATGCTGGTTCAATACCTGTGCCGGCCTTAGCTGGAAGACCTATAACATGACTGTAACAGGTGGGCGCACGAGGGGGATAATGGTGCTGACTAGGGAAACATTCCTGCTGTGTTTAGTGCCAGTCTGCAAGTTCAAACTTAAACAATGTAATTTAAAATGCCCCTTAGATATGAATTCAGAGGGCAGATATTTTTTTATATAAAAGCATTGGACTTCTCACCAAAGGTGTCACTCAAAAGTTATACTTAAAATACGAACTGGATTTAACGTAAAATGACATGAAAAGCACACATTTGTAAATCCCAAATTCGAAAAGTAATTAGATACAAATGATTTGTGACATTGTGGTTACAATAATGAATGTAAACAAGATGTAAACAATCTATGTTTTTATTTACAGTAATGATGGCCAGCTGGTGGCATTTTACAATTGCAGACCGATGAGCAGGACTGTTTACAGCCCGGCTACTGTAGTTATGAACATCCCCCTACCTGCAAAAAATGACATTGCGACCAAAGAGAACCAACGAAATGGACATCATGTTCATCAAGCCAGCTGTGGTGCTACCCATTCCAGGGTTAGGACTGTAACCACGAGAGGACATAAAAATGAGCCCGAGCTGAGAGGATTGCCAAAACTAAAGATATTTTGCTTTCAGTGCATTTTCTTAAATAAAACATGTATATAGCCTATCAAAGTGTAGGCATAATGTGTAATAACATTGATAAATAAAGTTTAAATAAAAATAAAAATGATTGTGTAATAAAAACGGGAATGTGTTTTTGCAAAGCATACGAACATGCCGACAACCATCCGTGGTGATCAGTGGACAAAGGGCTGGACAACTGGCCGCACCGAAAAAAAACCTCATGGTTGCCAAGAAAGTGGTAAGTTTTGCAAGATTCTTAAAATGTGTACACAACATTTGTGTGTTGGAGTCACTTTTAATTCTCAACTGATCTACCGTTTCTATCATAGGCCACTGTAATCAATGGGGGCTCAGGGCGGGTACCATTCTGCTCATCTGATGAAGGTGCACATGGATACGATTAAAACACTGAAGACCGAGATCGAGTCATTGAAGACAGACCCGCAGAAAGAGAAACATTAGCGGGTGGGAGAGATACGGGCGACAGCTAATGCATTGGTCCAGAGCCAGATGGCATTGGCGGAGAGATGGGCAGAGGATGATGCGTTGAAGAGTGCGAGGAACGAGATGGAGTCACAATCCATGCCAGGCACACCTGTGAGATCTGAACTCCACCTCCGACAGGCAGAGTCAACATACCTGGCGTGTTCACCACGGCGTCGGTTCACCCTGACATTTCCATTCTTCTGACAGTAAAACTTGACCAACTGCTCACCAGGCACAGCAAGGGCCGTCCGGACTGTTATGCTGTTCTGCTACAACCTAATAAACAAATGCAGGTGGCTTATATCTTCAAAATGCTTTAAATGCTTTATTATCCAAATGTGAAATCATATACTGTACAGTACTGTATTTCTTCATCAGCATCTTTATGCTTATGTTAATAAAATAATGATAAAAATACTCTTTCAAAATGCCAATGTTTATTTAGTTATGGATCCATTAAGAATTTACTATGGGAATAAATATCAATGATTTAAAGAAATATTGGAGCAAAGTTGTTTAATGAAGGTTAACAAATTGTTGCTTACTGGAAAATACTCTTTCAACACACACGTCACATTGTACAGCACCATTATGGCTATTAGCAGGGCAACAGTTTAAGTCAGAAGTTTATATACACTTAGGTTGGAGTCATTAAATCTTGTTTTTCAACTATTTCCTACATTTCTTGTTAATAAACTATAATTTTGGCATGTCGGATAGGAAATTTAATTTGCACATGACACAAGTCATTTTTCCAACAATTGTTTACAGACAGATTATTTCACTTATAATTTACTGTGTCACAATTCCTATGGGTCAGAAGTTTACATACACTAAGCTGACTGTGCCTTTAAACAGCTTGGAAAATTCCAGAAAATTATGTCATGGCTTTTGAAGCTGCTGATAGGTAATTGACATAATTTGAATTGGAGGTTGGAGGTGTACCTGTGGATGTATTTTAAGGCCTACCTTCCAACTCAGTGAGTCTTTGCTTGACATCATGGGAAAATCAAAAGAAATCAGCCAATACCTCATGAAAATAATTGTAGACCTCCACACGTCTGGTTCATCCTCGGGAACAATTTCCAAATGCCTGAAGGTACCACGTTCATCAGTACAAACAATCGTATGCAAGTATAAACACCATGGGACCATGCAGAGGTCATACCGCTCAGGAAGGGGATGCATTTTGTCTCCTAGAGATGAATGTACAGTGGGGCAAAAAAGTATTTAGTCAGCCACCAATTGTGCAAGTTCTCCCACTTAAAAAGATGAGAGAGGGCTGTAATTTTCATCATAGGTACACTTCTTGAATGCTGAGGATTTCTTCCTATACCACTGCTTGAAGAAAGTACCTTTCAGAAACTGGCAGTGGGTTCTGGAGTTGAGTTTCAGTCCATCTTCAACACAAAAAGGTCCAACTACCTCATCCTTAATGATAGCAGCCCATACCAGTACCCCTCCTCCACCTTGCTGGCGCCTGACTCGAAGTGGTGCCCTGTGTCCATTACTGATCCAGCCACGGTCCCATCCATCTGGTCCATCAAGAGTCACTCTCATTTCATCTGTCCATAAAACCTTTGAAAAATCTGTCTTCAGGTATTTCTTTGCCCAATCTTGACGCTTCAACTTGTGAATCTTATCCAGTGGTGGTCGTGTTTCAGCCTTGACCTTGGCCATGTCTCTGAGCACTTGACACCTTGTTCTTCTGGACTCTCCAGGTAGGTTGCAGTTCTTGAACATGGTAGCACTGGAGGATAATGAGTTCCTAGTAGATTGACGTTTAATTCTTCTCAAGTCTTTTGCAGTTAATTTGCGCCTTTTCATTTTTTTTCCACCCCAGTTGACTATTCTCAACAAAACGTTTGATTGTCCGATGGTCACGACTCAATAGTTTGGCTATTTTAAGAGTGTTGCATCCGTCTGAAAGGCATTTTACAATTTTTGACTTTTCAGTGTCAGTTAAATCTTTTTTTTTGCCTAAATAGCTGCCTAATAATTATGCACACCTTGATATAAGGTGTTATTCACTTTTGCCACACCCTACCTCATTACACAAATACATATCACCTGAACATGATTAAATCTAATATGCATTCAAGTTTAAATGGTTTGGAAAATGTGCAAAGAAATAATGATAAGGTCAGAATACTCACTTGCCTAATAATTCTGCACGCTGTGTATAATCAAGTTGGTGGCACAGTCATATACAGTGCCTTGCAGAACTATTCATCCCCCCTTGGTGTTTTTCCTATTTTGTTGCAATACAACCTGTAATTTTAATTGATTTTTATTTGGATTTCATGTAATGGTCATACACAAAATAGTCCAAATTGGTGAAGTGAAATAAATAAATAACAATGATATAAAAATACAACCCCCCCAAAAAAAAAGCAACAACTGAAAAGTGGTGCGTGCATATGTATTCACCCCCTTTGCTATGAAGCCCCTAAATACAATCTGGTGCAACCAATTACCTTCAGAAGTCAAACAATTAGTTAAAGTCCACTTGTGTGCAATCTAAGTGTCACATGATCTGTCACATGATCTCATTATATATACACTTGTTCGGAAAGGCCCCAGAGTCTGCAACACCACTAAGCAAGGGCACTACCAAGCACCATGAAGACCAAGGAGTTCTCCAAACAGGTTAGGGACAAAGTTGTGGAGAACTACAGATCAGGGTTGGGTTATTAAAAAACATCAGAAACTTTGAACATCCCACGGAGCACAATTGAATCCATTATAAAACATTGAAAGAATATGGCACTACAACAAACCTGCCAAGAGAGGGCCGCCCACCAAAACTCACAGACCAGGCAAGGAGAGCATTAATCAGAGAGGCAACAATGATACCAAAGATAATCCTGAAGGAGCTGCAAAGCGCCACAGTGAAGATTGGAGTATATGTCCATAGGACCACTTTAAGCCGTACACTCCACAGAGCTGGGCTTTACGGAAGAGTGTCCAGAAAAAAAGCCATTGCTGAAAGAAAAAAATAATCAAACACATTTGGTGGTTGCCAAAAGGCATGCGGGGGACTCCCCAAACATATGGAAGAAGGTACTCTGGTCAGATGAGACTAAAATGTAGCTTTTTGGCCATCAAGTAAAACGCTATTTCTGGTGCAAACCCATCACCCCGAGAATACCATCCCCACAGTGAAGCATGCTGGTGGCAGCATCATGCTGTGGGGATGTTTTTCATTGGCAGGGACTGGGAAACTGGTCAGAATTGAAGGAATGATGCATGGCGCTAAATACAGGGAAATTCTTGAGGGAAACCTGTTTGTCTTCCAGAGATTTGAGACTGGGATGGAGGTTCACCTTCCAGCAGGACAATAACCCAAAGCATACTCAAGTGGTATAAGGGGAAACATTTAAATGTCTTGGAATGGCCTAGTCAAAGCCCAGATCTCAATCCAATTGATATTCTGTGGTATGACTTAAAGATTGCTGTACACCAGCGGAACCTGTCCTACTTGAAATGGCTGAAGCAGTTTTGCCTTGAAGAATAGGCAAAAATCCCATTGGCTAGATACACCAATTTTATAGAGACATGACCAAGAGGCTTGCAGCTGTAATTGCTGCAAAAGGTGGCCCTACAAAGTGTTGACTTTCGGGGGGCGGGAGGGGGGTGTATAGTTATGCACGCTCAAGTTTTCCATTTTTTTTGTCTTATTTCTTGTTTGTTTCATAATAAAAATTTGTGGCATCTTCAAAGTGGTAGACATGTTGTGTAAATCAAATGATAGAAACCCCCCCAAAATCTATTTTAATTCCAGTTTGTAAGGCAACAAATTAGGAACAATGACAATGGGGGTGAATACTTTCGCAAGCCACTGTAGCCCGGCACCTACATAAAGCTGAGTGACTCACTCATTCATGGCTTTGGATGAAAATAAATAAGTACCAACATTCTTTCTGATAGTCTTTAATAAAGAAATGTGTTGGTTATCCATTATGGGCTATTAGCAGGACAATTTACCTTTACCAACACCTCTCTTTATTTTGATACTTTGTGGATAGAGACTCCCGAGTGGATGGGGGCTCCCACAGTGCAAAAGGCATTGCTACAGATGCAGGCTTGATACCCGTGCCGGCCGCCACCGGGAGACCCATGAGGCGGCTTTTGGTTTTAATTTAGAATCCTCCAATCCTCTATATGTAAATATTGGCGGAGAGTGACGTCATATTTTTTCGATGTACTGTAGGCCTACCGTAGGTAACATGAGCCTCACTAGTGTTGAGTATTGTGCTGCTTAAAGTGGTGTAGGTCTTATTTATTTAAAGAGCATATTGAAGTTAGAAGGAGTAGGATTTGAAGCAGTAGCCTATAACTATTTTTGCACTGTTTCGTGCTGCTCTGAGACAAGCATGGGGACTGGGAGATTTTTATTTTCACTGAATCTCCATTTGGGTATTGGTTAGACTACAATTATACAATTAGGGTGTAGAAATGTTATGCTCTTTGTGTAACCTTTCTTTCACTAGGCAAATCAGTTAAGAACATATTCTTATTTACAAGGGCAGCCTACTGCTTCCTCCCTGTCGGGGGAATTGAAACCCGGTATCCCGCGTGACTGCACAATACTGGGATTCTTTATCTAAATAGCCCAGTACTGTAGCCTACTCTCGACTGTCACTTTGTACAGCGCCATTTGTTCTGTTCTGTCCTAATGAAAACCCAGAGGATTTTTTCTTTTAGTTGGAATAGAAACACCATAATATTAAGCAAATTTATTAAGCAAAATTTCTGTCCCATATACTATGTTCTTACCAAAAATGTTTTAAATTCTTTAGTACAGCCAGTATTGAAGGCTATCTAATGCTTCTCAAATATGCCTTCTGGTGGTCAAACGAGCACTAACTAGCACTAATGGGACCCATGGTTGGCACTTAAATAACGTGTCATAGAATTCTGCGGCACCATGCAAGCTGTGCCTCAGTACACTGCAACTGTAGCTGACCTGCTGTTTACAGCGTCAATAGACGCTTGAATGAAGATGTGTTTTTTTACAAAGGTCCCCCTGTTTGTAATTGTCACCACCAGGCTGGAAAGAGGAAGAGAGGGAAATGAAACAAACTGAACGTGGGAATGCAACGGCCGCTCTGATTTTCAATTCACAACACACTGTTTGACCTTTGTGTTGCTGAATCAATGCGTCCGCTTCTAAATTGCACCATTCATTTTAAAAAGTAAGGAATTGTTAGCAGTCGATCTAATCTCCAGGTACATTATTAAAGCAGAACAAACAAAACAATGAATAATGGATAATAACAACACTCTTTTTAATTACATTTGCTTTGAGTGTGTTTATTTCTGTATTGATGTAGTTGGGGTGTTTTTCCTGTGGACTGTGTATTGGGATAATTGTTGAGAGAATACGCTTTCACACTTGACTACACATGGCAGGCACACACACTCGCCACACATACACACACTTGGCACACAAACACATGCACACACACACGCACACACACACTTGGCACACATTCACAGGTCATTTGCATAGGAATAGAGGCTCCCATACAGTACCCATCACCGAAGCACAATGGGCAGGCAGGAAATGAGTAATGAGTAAGGCAGGGGAACCAGTCGAACCCCCCGCTGAGTTCTCTCCTCCTTCTCTGTTGTAAACAACAAAATGCATTCTAAATGGCAAGCTATTCCCAACATAGTGCACTACCTTCGACCAATCACTTTGGTCACTGGTCAAAAGTAGTGCACTACGTAGGGAATAGGAAACTCTTTTGAATTTAGCCTAAATGCCAAACCTCAGAGGTCGATTTGCGGAAATCGGTGATGCCATCACGTTTTATTAAAACACTGTGTGTTTACACTACTGACTTCCTGTTTCTAGCATGTGCTACATCGCAGTAGCAGTAGAGCGGCACTTCCCAATTTCTCCCCCGAAAAGTTACTTATCACAAAAATGTCTGTCAAGTCCGAACGGTTTGAGCAAGAATCTATTTGGACCCCACTATCGAAAGTTGAGACTCACAAACACGGACATTTCGGCTTCAAGGGACTTTTCTGAAGGTAACACATTACCGGGATGTAAAAATGATTGGAAGTGAATTGGCATTTCCACATCAAAGGTATACGGTATAAATAAATACATTTTGAGCTTTCTTATATTTCTCAGATATAGGACAGACACTTCAAAACATACCACTTTTTGATTTCCTTTTTGACTACCTGTGCTAGCTAAGGAGACAAGAACAAACAAACTAGGATAAAATGATTCACAGAGACAACAGAGAACGATGGGGGGGCAGAGAGGAGGACCCTCTTCCCTAACCACTATGTCCCTCCACTATCATAAACAGTAACACCACTAGCTAACACAGGGACATGTTGACAGGGCCATCCACTATATAAAAAGAGAGAGTAATGAAAAGAAAGAAAGAGAAAAAATAATTCAGATCAAAGAACAGAATGTTGAGAAAGCTGGTATAGTAGTAACCCCATTTTAACACGCACAACCTGAGCTAAAGAGGCTAAGGCAACAGAAAGACTGGTGGAAAGAAAGGGTTACATCAGTAGCCTATGTCTGCGGTATCTAAACTGGGCCATACATGCGGTGAAGACAAGTGTTGTGAATGTGAGCAGTGGTGGCTTTGGAGCGCCTGCTTGGGTTGAGTGATGGGGTCGTCTCTGAATGATAGCGGGGCTGGATATAATGAGAAACGGACCAAGTCCCAAATGGCACACTATTCCCTATATAGTGCGCTACTTTTGACCAGGTCCCTTAGGGTCTAGTGAAAAGTAGTGCACTATATAGGGATTAGGGTGTCATTAGGGATGCACAGAGGGAAATGGACCAGTCGCATTGACTTGGCCCAGATCTTATGATTTATCTAGTTATTTGGTAAGCATTTGGGCAGCCAGGCAAGGTAATGGTGTTTGCATTGAGCTCTGGAGTGATACACGTGGATGTATTGTTGAGGGAACATCCCTTGAACATTGGCATGGATGGTTCGGACTAACACACCCCCGCCCCCTGACAAGGATGGTACAGGTTCATTTGTTTGTTTTGTGTTATTATGCGAATGGTGCATTGGTTGAAATCGACATGCAGTTATTCAGGGCATGATCGAAAAATGCATCGTCCTTATTGGTTATAAATGTCTTAATTTATAGGCTTTCTTTGGTTAATGCCCTGGGTATTACCACTGCTAGCCTGAGAGCGGGTGGATGCAGATGGAGAAATGTTAGCAAGGAGTAATGTTGTCTCTGTCAAGTTATACAATCAACCATCATATTCGAAATGCACTTCTCCATACCCGCTCCCTTCCATTAACCTGGTTCAGTTAGAGCCAAAACTGAACGAGTGTGCTCGCATACTCCTTTAAAAGGCCTAGAAAAAAGCGGCAATAGTACTGTTTGTCCATTTTGAGACACCGTAGCCAGTTTACGCTTCCTCAAAAAAGTCCAGATTAATCTAAAATAACTAAAGAAATCTGTCATTAATTATAACATTTTTGCAGAGGACATCTTAGTTGCACAATTTTACATATGACTAATATGCTTGGTACAGTATTTCTCAATGAAAAAATGTGCATGAAAACGAGGCGTCTCTCGTTGAATGACAACAGACATTATTGAAGAATCCCTACTGTTGACCAATCACAGACAAAGGGGCGTTGACTTTAGCTCCGAACTTCGGCTTGCCTCCATAAAACATTTTGTGTGCCCGGAACAGCTGAAAAAAACCATCACCGAAGTCAAAAACATCGCAAAACCCCGAACTAAAACATACAAACTCTTCTGAACTGTTTCGGCTGGGAAGCATGTGGACACCTTTAGGAGATGTGACTATGGTGTGATTATGGTTCAGCCTTAAGGGGACCGTAAGAGAATAAACAGGTTCTACTAATTAACCTTAACAACCTAAGCAAAGCCAAAAAAAGAGTACAAACAAGGGAAGGACCCTCAGGCTTTCTGTCGAGAGAAAGTGTGTACATGTACACACTTTGTAAAGGAGGATTACTCTGTAAAAGGGGAATTACTGTGTATGCTACATGCTGCCACATACTTCTCAACATCCCCCAGTTTCTTTGCTGAATCCTCTTTTATCAAAGTAAGGCGGCAAGAAATATATTTTCAAGACAAAGACTAGACAGACACTCCCAGTTGAGCCAAAGATCAGGTTTTCTGAATGAGAATCTAGAAGGTCCTATGTTTCTTCTGTTAGTAGGAGGAGGCGAGGAGATTGGTGAAACAAGAACAGCCAGCCAAGCACTCTTTACCCAGCGGTTTGGCTCATTACTAAAAACCTTGTGACAGAGTAGTGTCCTGTCCAGGTGGTGTTCATGTACATCACACTGCAGAAACAAGTGATAGGCTCTTGCCCTATGGGCCGTTCTGGCTCGTACTACGCTACTTACTGACTTGAGGACAAGGAAATCTAAACCCTACCCAGTAGCCCATCCGTTGGGTTTCCATGCTCTCACAAGTATATGAACAAAAACTGAAAGAAAGACACACAAAAAAGTAAAGAGTTATATTTGGGTCGGCTACTCTATTCCCAATGCACCAAGTGGGATTTAGTGATACATTTAGCCAAGAAGAGGGGCTAGAGAATAATAGCATGGAGAGCGATACTGTGAGGGAGTGACTCTCTCGGTCTGTGTCCGTTGCTGCATCCCAAATGGCACCCTATTCCCTATGTAGTGCACTACTTTTGACCAGTGCCCTGGTCAAATGTAGTGCACTACATAGGAAATAGGATGCCATTTGGGATGTAGCCCATGTCCTCTTAATAAAATAAACATTGTGTCAAGGCGAAGGGAAAGAAGGGAAACTGTGAAACAACCTGTCGCTGACAGTGACACACATTAGCAGCCTTTAAGGGCCTCTTCTTTGGTTTGTACCAGGGCAATGTACCCCCCCACACCCGCCCCACCAACACCCCCCCCCCCCCCAACTTGCCCGTGGCTGACATTCTCATATCTCACTTTTAATTGCCCCCCCTTGAGGGCATCTTCTGGGTTGCCGTGGAAGCCTGGGTTGCCGTGGCTCAATGGGTGCGATAGGGTACTGTCTCTCTGTGTCGCTCATCTTCTCTCGTTAGGAGACTAAAGAAACAAAGAGAGAGAGAGAGAGAAAGACAGAGAGAGACACACAGAGAGAGGAGAGCTGGGGAGAGAGAGCGGGAGCGAGAGAAGGAGGGAGAGAGAGAGAGAGAGACAGAGAGAGAAAGAGGGAACGTGGAAGAAGAGAAAAAGCAAGAGGAGGATGAGTAGTACTGCTGTTCATAGGTCAGTTTTGCCTGCATGGCTCCAGACTATACACGAAATGCCCCTGAAGCCATTTAGTGTAGTTACATATAAAACACTAGAAAAGATATTAGTCTGCTACATCCAATATGAAGGATAAGTTCATGTGTCTCGCTGTGTCCATGTCTTTATCTATGAGTCCCTGTGTTCGATACGAGCAATAGATATATTTAATAGCTAATTGTTATGAGTTGAAATGTTATTTCATGCAATTCTATGAGCCTAGAATCCTTGGGCCCACTCTCCAAATTGCAGACACATTCATCTTGCTAACCCTGCACGGAACACAATGCAGAAGTATTATAGCCACGTGTAGTGACTCCAGATAATTGGTGACAGGCAATTTAAAGCTTTTTTTATGGTTGCAATTAAATGGCGCAAAAAATGGATGCAAGGAGAAAGAGGGAGTAGAGGCAGAAAATCAAGCAGTGTCAGGGTTGTTGTAAACACTTTCTCTTAACTGTGAGGATATAATTGTGTTGTCATGTTCTATTACACAGGTTCATTATGACGCTGACACCTACTGGGGCTGGGTACCAAGAAAAGAGAGGAGAGCTACACACACACACACACACACACACACACACACACACACACACACACACACACACACACACGTACACACCGGTACACACAGATGTAGAGAAAACTAAGCTCTGGATGTAACTGACTTACTGCTACTGGTCCACTGTTGATGAATAATTAAGGGGTCAGAGAGCTGTGGCAGTGTCCCAAATGGCACCCTATTCCTTGCATAGTGCACTACTATTGTATCCTCCCAATTTAAAGTAGTGCACTGCATACACTCTTAAAAATAAAGGTGCATGTAGGAACCGCATTAGGTTCTTGAGAGCGATGTCTTAGGGGAACCATTTTAGGGTCTCTGAAGAAGATTTCCTTGTCCTGATGTGGCCTGAAACTCAAGGTTTACAGGCCACATCAAGCCTGCAAGTCACATTATGCTGGTTTGCAAAGTGATGTGTAAGTCATATTCTAATCCAGCCAGAGATGGCATATCCAATGTTTTAATTCACCCACAACCTGCTTTCAGAATGACGGCCAGGGTTGGGAACACTAAGATATGATACTAACTTCAACAACCAAACTGGAACAACCATTTCAGTAAGTGCAATATGTCCAAGCAACAGATTTGAATAGTTTGTAAAAATTGTATTTATATTTTATTAGCATGAGATACATTAATCCATCAATGTAGATGTAAAAATGTTGATATTGAAACATTTTACACTAGTTAACACTGGCCATAGCTGTGTGCTATGAAAGGGATACAGCTGAAGGCTTCCACATTTCAAGAACCTTTCAGAATTCATAAGAACCGTAGATGCCACATCAAGAACCCCAAATTTAACTCAAAGGGTTCTTTATTGGGCAAGAGTTCTCCCACGGAACCATAAGAGCTGAGGAAAAACAATTTAAGAACCTTTATTTTTTTTCAGTGTATGGAATAGGGTACCATTTGGGACAACATTGATTCCAGGGCATGACAAAATGTGATCAGCGGTGCGAGCACTCCTCAGGGACAGCAGGCAGGGCCTTTCTCATACAGTCAGTCAGGCATTAGCTTCCAGCCTTCCACAGTGACATTATAAAGAAATATATTGAAAGGACTGACTGTCTGCCTCCCACCACAGCAGAGCAGCGTGTGTGCTTGCTTGTGTGTGTGCGTGTGTTGAGAAGCTGAAGACTGGAGGTATTAGAAGGATCTGAGAAACAACCCCGGAGACCGCATGGTATTTCCAACCACACTGCTGAGTCCTATAGCAAATCAATAGCTCCCAGTCCCCCACGCTCCCTCACCATGGTCAATTAAGGAAATTCATAAAGTCAAGCGTGTGAGGACTTGGAAAGAGAAGGAGGGAAATAGAAGAGAGGAAGTAAAGGAGAAAAAAAATACTTTTAGCTAAAAATGTATTTGAAACCGCTATCCAAGTGAGAGTTACTAAGAGAGAGAATGTGAGTGGGCTGTGGGTTCGGGTACTCTATGGCTCCGTCCCAAATGGCACCCTGTTTCCTACATAGTGCACTACTTTTGAAAAGAGCCCTATTAGTTGACTATGGGATCTCGTCAAAGGGAACACACTATATTTGAGACAGGCCGTCACTCTCACCTGCTTCGTCGGCCCAGAGAGAGCCTGTTGTGACCTATGGGTTCTTATTCCCCCTGCTGAGGCATGCAAAGGACACATTCAAATTGACTAGCATCGCAAGCGTCTGGAAATCCCCCATGATAATGCATATCAGCTGAAGCGCATGCAGCAGGCATAGAGGAGAGGAGCTTTGGCATGGGGTATAATAAACTGCTAGGCATGGGGGAAAAGAGAAAGGAGGACCTAACCCCTCAGCTTTTCCCATTTGCGTTTTGCCTCATAAGGGGAAAGCAGGGTTGAAAGCAGGTAGGGAGGGAGGGCAGGGAGAGAGGCCTTGGCTTGGATGGCTAAAAGGATAGAGAGAAGACAGGTAGGGTAATGGATGGGCTAGACACACACAAACTCTCACCCACACACACAGCTCCTCTCTTAACTGTCCTGCTGACGCTGCTCTGACAGGAGCACTCCCTCCATCTCTCTCTTTCTCTCCATCCTCTCAAACTCTCCCTACTAGTCCCTGACCCACCCTCTCCCCCTTTCAACAATTGTCTCTACCTCTTTCTCTCTCTCTCTTTCTCCATCTCTCTCCCTCCATCTCTCTCTCTGCCCAACCTACCATGGCCCTCCCTCTCTCTCTACCTCTCTCTGAGCCTCTCCCGCCATCTCTCCCACTCTCAATGTGTCTCGACCGGTCTGTCTCTCCCTCTCTTTCTCTTGCTCAATCTCTCCCCACTTTTTGCATGCAGTTCAAAGCTCTTAATTCAGCAGAATGGCCAGAGATGTTTTCCTTTATGTCCTGTGAGAAAAGCAGAGCTGCCATACAGCATTCTGCATCTCTCTATCTGAGCGGAGCATGTGTGTGTCCCTAATACACCCTATTCCCTATATAGTACACTACTTTTGACCAGTAAAAGTATGGGTCCGGCTCAAAAGTTGTGAACTAGGATGTCATTTGGGACATAGTCTGTGTGTGATAGTGACGGTGGTGCTGCTAGTTCCCAATGCGCCCACTGATAACCCAGCGCCCAGACCCCAGCGGTACCACATCATTGGCCTGGATAGCACCCAGACAGGAATAATGAGCATAGAATAAGAAGTCATGCCCTTTTTCATCTCTCCATCTTGTTCCATTTTCTCCCCCCATGTTTGTCTAACCATGCCTTCATGGAGAGAGAGAGAGAGAGAGAGAGAGCAGAGTGAGAGAAAGAGAGAACATGGGGGAGAGTGTATGTGGCACTGTATGCTCTGTGCTTTCATTGTGTGGTTTGCAAACAACCATTTTGCTTAGTATCTTTGCAATGATCTGAAGGTAATAAACTCAGATTGACATTGCTCAGGGTCTCCATTGACAGCCTGCTTTGCTCTGATAACATAGTGTGACCAAACAGATTGTTTCAAGAGATACAAGTTGAGCATGTAGACCTGTTAGTCTATTAAAAGTTTATTCAGTTTAGTATACATACAGTACCAATCAAAAGTTTAAACACACCTACTAATTCAAGGGTTTCCTTTATTCCTACTATTTTCTACAATGTATAATAATAGTGAAGACATCAAAACTATGAAATAACACATATGGAATCAAATGATAGTTCCACTAAGCGCAAACCCAATGTACATGTAGCCCTTTGTAGCTGTGTCAATGTGTGGATGGAGAAGTAGACTCATTATATCGAGTAAATCGCTTGCACAGTGCTCCTTGGGATGTTTAAAGCTTGGAAATCTTTTTGTATCCAAATCCAGCTTTAAACTTCTTCACAACAGTATCTCGGACCTGCCTGGTGTGTTCCTTGTTCTTCATGATGCTCTCTGCGCTTTTAACGGACCTCTGAGACTATCACAGTGCAGGTGCATTTATAAGGAGACTTGATTACACACAGGTGGATTGTATTTATCATCATTAGTAATTTAGGTCAACATTGGATCATTCAGAGATCCTCACTGAACTTCTGGAGAGAGTTTGCTGCACTGAAAGTAAAGGGGCTGAATAATTTTGCACACCCAATTTTTCAGTTTTTGATTTGTTAAAAAAGTTTGAAATATCCAATAAATGTCGTTCCACTTCATGATTGTGTCCCACTTGTTGTTGATTCATCACAAAAAATACAGTTTTATATCTTTATGTTTGAAGCCTGAAATGTGGCAAAAGGTCGCAAAGTTCAAGGGGGCCGAATACTTTCGCAAGGCACTGTAAATGTGTCACAATTCCTGCAGCTCTGTTGCATGCTGGGTCTGTGCATTGTCAATTGTAGGCTTCTAGTGGACTCCTATGGTAGCTACACCTACAGCTCATCCCTTAGCAGTAGTACTGTAGATTACTTTATCACTGACCTCAACCCAGAGTCTCTCAGAGCGTTCACAGTCAGCCCATTGACACCCCTATCAGATCACAGCAACATTACAGTCTACTTGAACAGAGCAATACTCTGTCATAAGTCATCAAAGCCAATGGAACTGCATAATTTTAAGAAATGCTATAGATGGAAGGAAAGTAATGTAGAAAACAATTGGGGAACAACAAATTCAATCCCTTTTAGACAACTTCATGGATAAAACTTTCACATAATTAGTGAAGGTGTAAACTTGGCAGTAAAAAGCCTAAACAGTATATTTGAGCTTTCAGCTTCCCTATCAAATCTAAAAATGTAAAGCAGACAAGCTAAGAAAATGAACAACAATGACAAATGGTTTGATGAAGAATGCAAAAAACAAAACAATTTATTTAGAAACCTAAAAACCATTGAGATCCAGAAAACCTGAGCCTATGCCTTCACTATTGTGAATCACGAAAACAATACAGAAATACACTACAGAAAAAGAAGGAACAGCACGTCAGAAATCAGCTCAGTGTAACTGAAGAATCCATAGTCTAACCACTTCTGGGAAAGTTGGAACACTAAACAATCAACAACAGACTTATCTATCCAAAACGGATAAACCACTTCTCCAGTCTTTTTGACTCTATAACAAAGAACAAACAGTAAACATATACATGATCAATTACAAATCTTAGAATCAGCTATTAACGACTACCAGAACCCACTGGATTCTCTAATTACACAGAATTAACTACAGGACAAAATACAAACCCTGATAAATGATAACATCTTGTGTGTTACAAGATGATGATGACAGAGAAGGCTGCCTCACTTCTAGTCCTTAGGAAACTTCTTCTTTTTTTTTTGTGTGTATTATTTCAAACATTGTTAGCCCAGAAAATATTAAGTGTTATTACATAAAGTTGGGAAGATCTATAGATAGAGTTGCAATTCAACGGCTCAGACATGAGAGATGAGACCAGGGTCTACAGACAATCATGGACTACAAAAGGAAAAACAGCCTCATCACGGACGCCGACGTCTTGCTTCCAGGCAAACTAAACACATTCTTTGCCCGCTTTGAGGATAATACAGTGCCACCGACGCGGACCGCTACCAAGGACTTTGGGCTCTCCTTCTCCGTGGTCGCCATTAGTAAGACATTTAACCGTGTTAACCCTCGCAAGGCTACCGGCCCAGACGGCATCTCTATACACGTCCTCAGAGCATGGGCAGACCAGCTGGCTGGTGTGTTTACGGACATATTTAATCTCTCCCTATCCCAGTCTGCTGTCCCCACATGCTTCAAGATGGCCATCATTCTTTCTGTACCCAAGAAGGCAAAGGTAACTGAACTAAATGACTATCACCCTGTAGCACCCACTTCTGTCATCATGAAGTGGTTTGAGACTCTAGTCAAGGATCATAATCACCTCCACCTTACCTGTCACCCCAGACCCACTTCAATTTGCTTACCGCCACAATAGGTCCACAGACGATGCAATCGCCATCTCACTGCACACTGCACTATCCCATCTGGACAAGAGGAATACCTATGTAAGAAGGCTGTTCATTGACTATAGCTCAGCATTCAACACCATAGTACCCTCCAAGCTCATCATGAAGCTTGAGGCCCTGGGACTCAACTCCGCCCTGTGCAATTGGGTCCTGGACTTCCTGACGGGCAGCCCCTAGGCGGTGAAGGTAGGAAACAACATCTCTACTTCGCTGATCCTCAACACTGGGGCCCCACAAGGGTGCATACTAAGCCCCCTCCTGTACTCCCTGTTCACCCATGACTGGGTGGCCATGCACGCCTCCAACTCAGTCATCAAGTTTGCAGATGACCCAACAGTAGTAGGCTTGATTACCAACAACTACGAGACAGCCTACAGAGAGGAGGTGAGGGCACTCGGAGTGTGGTGTCAGGAAAACAACCTCTCACTCAACGTCAACAAAACAATGGAGATGATCGTGGACTTCAGGAAACAGCAGAGGGAGCACCCCCCCCATCCATATTGACGGGACAGCAGTGAAGGTGGAAAGCTTTAAATTCCTAGGCGTACACATCACGGACAAACTGAAATGGTCCACCCACACAGACAGTCTGATGAAGAAGGCACAACAGCACCTCTTCAACCTCAAGAGGCTGAAGAAATTTGGCTTGTCACCTAAAACCCTCAGAAACTTTTACAGATGCACAATTGAGAGAATCCTGTCAGGCTGTATCACCGCCTGGTACGGCAACTCCACCACCCACAACTGCAAGTATCTCGAGAGGGTGGTGCGGTCTGCACAATGCATCACCGGGGGCAAACTACCTGCCCTCCAGGACACCTACAGCCCGTTCACCATCCAGAAGGCGAGGTCAGTACAGATGTACCAAAGCTGGGACCGAGAGACTGAAAAACAGATTCTATCTCAAGGCTGTCAGACTGTTAAACAGCCATCACTAACACAGAGAGGCTGCTGCCTATATACAGACTTGAAATCATTGGCCACTTTAATAAATGGATCACTAGTCGCATTAATAATGCCACTTTATTAATGTTGACATATCTTTCATTACTCACTCACTGTTTTTTCTACCATCTATTGCATCTTGCCTATGGTACTCTGTCATTGCTCATCCACATATTTATATGTATATATTCGTATTCCATTCCTTTACTTAGATCTGTGCGTATTAGGTAGTTGTTGTGGAATTGTTAGATTACATGTTAGATATTGCTACACTGTCAAAGGACAAGCATTTCGCTACACACGCAATAACATCTGCTAACCATGTGTATGTGACCAATAACATTTTATTTTATTTTAAAATATACATATCACACATTCCAATTGGCTATGCTTAAGCTCTTTAACGTCATCCTCAGATCTGGCATCTTCCCCAATATTTGGAACTAAGGACTGATCACCCAAATCCACAAACTGCCTCAATTTTGACCCCAATAACAACAGTGGGATATGCGTCAACAGTAACTTTGGGAAAATCATCTGCATTATCATTAACAGCAGACTAAAATACTGACCACATATTCACCCTGCACACCTAAATTGACAAAAAAGGTTGTTGTCACATGCTTTGTTGATTTCAAAAAAGTTTATGATTATATTTGGCATGAGGGTCTATTATACAAATTGATGGAAAGTGGTGTTGGAGGAAAAACATATGACGTTATAAAATCCATGTACACAAACAAAGTGTGCAGTTAAAATTTGCAAAAAACACAAGTCTTTCCACAGGATCATGAGGTGAGACAAGGATGCAGCTTGAGCCATACCCTCTTCAACATATATATCAATTAATTGGTCAGGACACTAGAACGGTCTGCAGCACCCGGCCTCACTATGCTAGAATTTGAAGTCAAATGTCTAGTGTTTGCTGATTTATCTGGTCCTTCTGTCCCCAACCAATGATGGCCTACAGCAGCACCTAGATCTTCTGTACAGATTCTGTCAGACCTGGGTCCTGAAAGTGAATTTCAGTAAGTCAAAAATAATGGGGTACCAAAAAAGGTCCAGTTGCCAGGACCACGAATGACTATTCTCGTCCTGCTTTAAATGACGTGGAGCTTATAAAGCCTTCATAAACACTATATAAATGTGTTTCAAATCTTCTATAACCATATGTCATAGTCTGTAAAGGGTTCATAAATGTAGTAGAACTGTGTGACATAACTACCAATGTCAAACGTGACATAACCCACTAGGTCGAATATGACAAAACCTGTGCTTTATAAAGGGTGGTGTGCCAGGGACCACCCACACGTTAAAGAAAACATGCAACCATGACTGTACGTTGCTTTGTATTAAAGTGTCTGCTAAATTGTATATATTACTCTAAAATATTTATAGGATGGCCAAACCTCTTTCCCTCTTGGCTGCATTGCCAATATTGAACCTGACCTCAACTTTCCCCCGCTCTGAAGTACAGTCATTTACAGCAAAAAACACTAGTTGGACCTTTTTGAAATCTGTTTTTATTTTTGACCGAATTCTGTTTTTTTTCCCCAAATTTTATGTGTTCACAAAAATGCTTAAACCACATCAGGGAGTGACTTTTCAGTTCAGGGGAAAATCTTAGAAACGTATTGTAGTTGCCCTTCAATTAATTCTGTACATGTCCTGCACAGTTTTTTGGATAGTGGTGTTTCTGTATCACAGTAAGCACACATGCGCACATAAGTTCGCAAATCAAATGCCCGCTTGTGGGGCCACTGGACAGCAAAAAATCAAGCAAGTTAATCTTTATTTATTGTCATTTAAATTAATTTGTAGTAGTGTAGTGTTGACCTAGGTAACTTAGCTACTTCAGTCGTTATTTCAAATAATTTCACAACATTTGCTAGCTAGCTAATAACATTTTGCTAGCTAGCAGGGTCAGCTAAATAAAAATTCCCCTAGATACAGCCACGTCTCATAGTCACGTCATGAGATTTGTAAATGAAAGAGGAATATAATAACATGAGTCAAATTGAGTTTCCCATTTCACTATTTAGAGTATTTCTGGCGCAGCACTGAAAGGCCCTTATCCAGATAGTTGGACAAAGGCATTTATTAACAGACCTGCTAAATTTCTTTGTTGTTTCATTTAAGGTTAGAACCAACATGCAGTACCTACAGCAGGCAGAGAGGCAAAAACCATTAGTACGCCAGCTCAGGGACAAGCTACACTATTCACAGCCCTGTGTAATGTTCATTGTAATTGCATTGCTGTACTTTCTGAAACATAATGTTTTCACAATGCAAATACATTTACACAAACAGATCCCACAGAGCCCAAGGACAGCAACACAATTAGACCCAACCAAATCATGAGAAAACAAAAAGAGAATTACTTGACACATTGGAAATAGTTAACAAAAAACCTGCTATTTGGCCCCAAAAAGAGAGTAAACAGTGGCAGAATACCTGACCACTGTGACTGACCCAAAATTAAGGAAAGCTTTGACTATGTACAGACTCAGTGAGCATGGCCTTGCTATTGAGAAAGGCCGCCGTAGGCAGACCTGGCTCTCAAAGGAAGACAGGCTATATGCACACTGCCCACAAAAAGAGGTGGAAACTGAGCTGCATTTCCTAACCTCCTGCCGAATGTATGACCAAATTAGAGACACACATTTCCCTCAGATTACACAGACCCACAAAGAATTCACATTTCTATTGGGTGAAATACCACAATGTGCAATCACAGCAGCAAGATTTGCCACAAAAAAGGGGCAACCAGTGAAGAACTAACACAATTGTAAATACAACCCATATGTATTTATTTAAGTATTTGCACATAGTTACAACACTGTATATAGACATAATATGACATTTGAAATGTCTTTATTCATTTTGTAATGTTTACTTCTATTGTTTGTTTAATTTTTGCTTTGGTAATGTAAAGATATACACTGCTCAAAAAAATTAAGGGAACACTTAAACAACACAATGTAACTCCAAGTCAATCACACTTCTGTGAAATCACACTGTCCACTTAGGAAGCAACACTGATTTACAATAAATTGCACATGCTGTTGTGCAAATGGAATAGACAACACGTGGAAATTATAGGCAATTATTATAGGAAATTAGCAAGACACCCCCAATAAAGGAGTGGTTCTGCAGGTGGGGACCACAGACCGCTTCTCAGTTCCTATGCTTCCTGGCTGATGTTTTGGTCACTTTTGAATGCTGCCGGTGCTTTCACTTTAGTGGTAGCATGAGACGGAGTATACAACCCACACAAGTGGCTCAGGTAGTGCAGCTCATCCAGGATGATACATCAATGCGAGCTGTGGCAAGAATGTTTGCTGTGTCTGTCAGTGTTGTGTCCAGAGCATGGAAGCGCTACCAGGAGATAGGTCAGTACATCAGGAGACGTGGAGGAGGCCGTAGGAGGGCAAGAACCCAGCAGCAGGACTGCTACCTCCGCCTTTGTGCAAGGAGGAGCACTGCCAGAGCCCTACAAAATGACCTCCAGCAGGCCACAAATGTGCATGTGTCTGCTCAAACGGTCAGAAACAGACTCCCATGAGGGTGGTATGAGGGCCCGACATCCACAGGTGGGGGTTAGCCCAACACCGTGCAGGACGTTAGCATTTGCCAGAGAACACCAAGATTGGCAAATTCGCCACTGGTGCCCTGTGCTCTTCACAGATGAAAGCAGGTTCACACTGAGCACGTGACAGACGTGACAGAGTCTGGAGACGCCGTGGAGAACATTCTGCTGCCAGCAACATCCTCCAGCATGACCGGTTTGGCGGTGGGTCAGTCATGGTGTGGGGTGGCATTTCGTTGGGGGGCCGCACAGCCCTCCATGTGCTCGCCAGAGGTAGCCTGACTGCCATTAGGTACCGAGATGAGATCCTCAGACCCCTTGTGAGACCATATGCTAGTTGGTCCTGGGTTCCTCTCAATGCAAGACAATGCTAGACCTCATGTGGCTGGAGTGTGTCAGCAGTTCCTGCAAGAGGAAGGCATTGATGCTATGGACTGGCCCGCCCGTTCCCCAGACGTGAATCCAATTGAGCACATCTGGGACATCATGTCTCACTCCATCCACCAACGCCACGTTGCACCACAGACTGTCCAGGAGTTGGCGGATGCTTTAGTCCAGATCTGGGAGGAGATCCCTCAGGAGACCATCTGTCACCTCATCAGGAGCATGCCCAGGCGTTGTAGGGAGGTCATACAGGCACGTGGAGGCCACACACACTACTGAGCCTCATATTGACTTGTTTTAAGGATATTACATCAAAGTTGGATCAGCCTGTAGTGTGGTTTTCCATTTTAATTTTGAGTGTGACTCCAAATCCAGACCTCCATGGGTTGATAAATTTTATTTCCATGGATAATTGTTGTGTGATTTTGTTGTCAGCACATTCAACTATGTAAAGAAAAAAGTATTTAATAAGAATATTTAATTCATTCATATCTAGGATGTGTTATTTTAGTGTTCCCAGACAGACAGACAGACAGACAGACAGACAGACAGACAGACAGACAGACAGACAGACAGACAGACAGACAGACAGACAGACAGACAGACAGACAGACAGACAGACAGACAGACAGACAGGGATTGTTGCACCAAATATCGTAGTAGTTAACTGTTCCAAGTATTCCCAGTACTAACATCCTGACTGTATGTTCTATGTTCCAGATACTGGCTGGACCTGGGCCCCAATGACAGACTGACAGCCCGTGCTGCTACTGCGGACCTACACCCAGACCTGGAGGAGAGACCCAATGACGAAACTTCTGACTAAAGTCCACTGACCACTTCACACTAACACCCAGAGGGAGTAGAACATCTAGCTGAGTGAAGCTGTATTTGGAGCTATTGGCCTGGCCATGTTGAGAGGAAGAACTGTACTTCTCCTGCTGGTCCTCTGGGCATACCTGTGTTCCCATGGGGATGGACTGCGAGCCCTGAGGAGGAATACAGGGGGGAGGCGGGGTGGCGCAGGGGTGGGGTTGACGCTGATGGGACAGGACGCTAATGGAGTGCCTCTGAGACGCTCCAAACGAGGATGGATGTGGAACCAGTTCTTCCTACTGGAGGAGTACACAGGGATGGATCACCAGTATGTTGGCAAGGTACGGCGTGATGTTAAATGTCTCCGTTGTTTTCTATTCTTATTTTTTTGTCATTATTGTTCTCATCTCGTTGTCTGAGTTCGACAGGATGAAAGGTGGGGACTTATATTATTATTCTGATATTGAATAATCAGTCTTCAGTCATAGCCAGCATTCCAGCCATAACACTTATTTTGAAATAGGATACACACCACATATTATCATTCTCAGATGGCCTAAAATGTACTTTGATTGAGATACAATACTTTCACTGGTAAAGCAAACTCCTCCATGTACTTCTCCCTAGATCTGTACCTAGAGGAAACTTCACCCCTGAGCACTGCCCCCTAGGCTGACTCGGATGTTGTGTTGTCTGATGTGTTCAGTGCTGACTGTCAGCTATGTGGTAGCTCGGCCGATGTCCACTCCACTCATATCAAAACATCCTAAGGAGGTAGTGGACTAGTTCCCTACTGCCAAACACACAGGCCTCTTACGGCCATTATTTGTCCAACAAAATCAAAACACAATGTCGACCTAGATAACATAACGGAGAGTAGGCCTACAGCAAAGTATATCCAATAAGAAATGCTTTACATAGCTAGATGAGAGAGTTGAGGAAGTCGATATCATTCTGTTTGTTTGCAACGTCGTACAACATACTGTAATTGAGAGATTGTGAATGTCAAGCATCCCAGCCAAGGTCAGGACAAGTGACGAGGAGTAAAGAGTTTCTTGTGAGGACTGGGATGTGTCCCAAATGGCAGCCTATTCTCTATATATTACATTACTGGTCGAAAGTAGTGCACTTTACAAGAATAGGGTGCCATTTGGGATGAAACACTGGATGAATAGGGTCTTGTTGCTTTGCATTCCTGTGGTGCAGTCGGTCTCTCCGTCCATCCAGAGAATAGAGCCATCCAAACCCAAATAAGATTCCACAACATAACATCGTCCCCAAGCGAGGCTTGACTTTCAGCTTTGCTTCTAAAACGATTACAGAACGAAGCGGAGGAGGAGGAGAAGAACAAATATGAGAACAAAAAAAGACAGAGAGAAGAATTTTAAAAAGTAAAGAAAATACAAGACGGTTGAGATCAAAAGTCAACCACTGGAGTATAATCAAACCACTTTATCTCCTTTGAGCATTGATTGATGTTTCTGGCTCATCCTTTAGCGTGTAAATGGCTAATAGACTGTGAGGGTATATGGATTATCAGAACATGGTTAGCACACAGGCAAGTGCAGACACACACACATTAAATACGCACACACTAGAGACACACAGATTCACGGCAACAACCCTTGAGCTACGGCGGGGCCGCGGCCTTAAGAGCCTTTCTACTGAAGATAGACACCATTAAGGTATCAAGCCATTGAGGAGTGTTTCACTTAATCAAGCCTCTCTGAGCGATGTGTGTTATTTCGCAAGTACACACAGATGCCGGGACATTCTCCTCTATACTCTTAGAAATAAGGGTACAGTTAGGGTACAAAATGTACCCTGGGGTACAACAAATATTAAATACACATAATGTACCTTCAGAGGTACACATAATGATCTCACATGGTGCTGTTTGGTACCTTTTTAGGGTATATGTGCAGACAATTTAGTATAATGGTACATTTTTGTACCCAATATTTTTCATATAAAATGTACACTACAAGACCAAAGGTATGTGGATACCTGCTCTTCAAACATCTCTTTTAAAAATCATGGGCATTAATATGGAGTTGTTCCCCCCTTTGCTGCTATAGTAGCCTCCACTCCTCTGGGAAGGCTTTCCACTAGATGTTGGAACATAGCTGCGGGGACTTGCTTCCATTCAGCCACAACAGCATCGTGAGGTCGGCACTGATGTTAGGCGAGTAGGGCTGGCTCGCAGTCGGCGTTACAATTCATCCCAAAGGTGTTTGATGGGGTTGAGATCAGGGCTCTGTGCAGCCCAGTCAAGTTCTTCCACAACGATCTCGACAAAACATTTCTGAATGGACCTTGCTTAGCGCACGGCGCACTGTCATGCTGAAACAGGAAAGGGACTTCCCCAAACTGTTTACACAAAATTGGAAGCACAGAATCGTCTAAAATGTATGCTGTAGCATTAAGATTTCCTTTCAATGGAACTTAGGCACCTAGCCCGAATCATGAAAAACAGCCCCAGATCATTATTCCTCCTCCAAGAAACTTTACAGTTGGTACTATGCATTCGGGCAGGTAGCATTCTCCAAAACCCAGATTTGTCCGTCAGACTGCCAGATGGTGAACCATGATTTATCACTCCAGAGAACGCCTTTCCACTGCTCTAGCCGACGCTTGGCATTGCACATGGTGATCTTAGGCTTATGTGCGCCTTCTCGGCCATGGAAACCCATTTCATGATGCTCCCGACAAAGAGTTATTTTGCTGACATTGCTTCCAGAGGCAGTTTGGAACTCAGTAGTGAGTGTTGCAACCGAGGACAGATGATTTTTACGTGCTTCAGCACTCAGCGGTCCAATTCTGTGAGCTTGTGTGGCATACAACTTCGCGGCTGAGCCGTTGTTTCTCCTAGACGTTTCCACTTCACAAGAAGTGCACTTACAGTTGACCGGAATAGCTCTAGCAGGGCTGAAATTTGATGAACTGACTTGTTAGAAAGGTGGCATCCTATGACGGTGCCACGTTGAAAGTCACTGTGCTCTTCAATAAGGCCATTCTACTGCCAATGTTTGTCTATGGAGATTGCATAGCTGTGTGCTCGATTTTATATACCTGTCAGCAACGGGTGTGACTGAAATAGATGAATCTAAATGTATATATAGTGTAAAATCATCGCACTCTACGGTGAAGTCACATTTCTTTTTTCCAGGGTACAAATGCATTTTGTGTAACCTCAATACCCACCATAAGGTACAATGATTAATTTGTGCCACTTATAAGGAACTAACGGCTTTGTCAAAGTAACCAAATTTCCATCCACAGTTTTAAGTGAATAAAGTAATTCCGTATACAACATTTATCACGACAGCTGCGATGGAAACAAAACGTGTTGGTACAATTTGATAAATGCTGCAATTTGTTTGTTCGACATGGGATATTTTTGTGTCTGTCAAATGTATTATATGAGAAATGGCAGTGGAAACGCCTTTATGTGCAAATATTGATATAATAACATAATTTCAAAGTAAACTTGGAGTCGATGATATGGTCTGTTGTCCTGCCACTACAACTTTGTAAACTAGTTGTTGTTCCCTACACTCGCAATAGCACCTGCTGGCCATGTGTATGTGACCAATACAATTTGATTTCATTTGATTCGAAACAATACAGTTTATTAGGTTACAGATTAAATACGTTATTATGAACTTCACAGAATGGTGAAAGTGCACGGTGAGGAGCTTGATGCTTCTTTTCTCAGACAAGGGATGGGCTCACTCACAATTTTGCCAAAGAACACAGCAATGAATAAAGAATGGTACCAACACATCCTC
This sequence comes from Oncorhynchus nerka, assembly GCF_034236695.1. NCBI lineage: Eukaryota > Metazoa > Chordata > Actinopteri > Salmoniformes > Salmonidae > Oncorhynchus > Oncorhynchus nerka. The sequence goes on along the minus strand of NC_088401.1, from coordinate 37,997,040 downwards.
CGAGAGCAACTTCTCCTAACCATCCAGGAACAGTTTGGTGACGAACAATGCCTTTTCCAGCATGATGGAGCACCTTGCCATAAGGCATAAGTGATAACTAAGTGGCTCGGGGAACAAAACATCGATATTTTGGGTCCATTGCCAGGAAACTCCCCAGACCTTAATCCCATTGAGAATTTGTGGTCAATCCTCAAGAGTCGGGTGGACAAACAAAAACCCACATATTCTGACAAACTCCAAGCATTGATTATGCAAGAATGGGTGGCCATCAGTCAGGATGTGGCCCAAGTTAATTGACAGAATGCCAGGGCGAATTGCAGAGGTCTTGAAAAAGAAGGGTTAACACTGCAAATATTGACTCTACATTGTAGAATAATAGTGAAGACATCAAAACTATGAAATAACACATATGGAATCATGTAGTAACCAAAAAGTGTTAAACAAATCAAAATATGTTTGAGATTTGAGATTCTTCAAAGTAGCAATCCTTAGCCTTGATGACAGCAGTGCTTTGAAATGCTTTGGAATGCTTTCCAAAAGTCTTGAAGTAGTTCCCACATATACTGAGCACTGCTTTTCCTTCACTCTGCGGTCCAACTCATTCCAAAACATCTCAATTGGGTTGAGGTCGGGTGATTGTGGAGGCCAGGTCATCTGATGCAGCACTCCATCACTCTCCTTCTTGGTCAAATAGCCCTAACACAGCCTGGAAGTATGTTTTGGGTCATTGTCCTGTTGAAAAACAAATGACAGTCCCACTAAGTTCAAGCCAGATGGGATGGTGTATCGTTGCAAAATACAGTGGTAGCCATGCTGATTAAGCGTGCCTTGAATTCTAAAGAAATCACTGACATTGTCACCAGCAAGCACCCCCACAACATCACACCTCCTCCTCCATGGTTCACGGTGGGAACCATACATGCAGAGATCATCCGTTCACCTACTCTGCATCTCACAAAGACACGACGGTTGGAACCAAAAATCTCAAATCATCAGACCAAAAGACAGATTTCCACCAATTGAATGTCCATTGCTTGCGTTTCTTTGCCCAAGTAAGTCCCTTTTTCTTATTGGTGTCATTTAGTAGTGATTTCTTTGCAGCAATTCGACCATGAAGGCCTGCTTCATGCAGTCACCTCTGAACAATTGATGTTGAGATGTGTTTGTTAGTTGAACTCTGTGAAGCGTTTATTTGGGCTGCAATTTATGAGGTTCTGTTAACGCTAATGAACTTATCCTCTGCAGCAGAGGTAACTCTGGGTCTTCCTTTCCTGTGGCGGTCCTCATGAGAGCCAGTTTCATCATAGCGCCTAATGGTTTTTGCGACTGCACTTGAAGAAACGTTCAAAGTTCTTAAAATGTTCCACATTGACTGACCTTCATACCTTAAAGTAATGATGGACTGTCATTTCTCTTTGCTTCTTTGAGCTGTTTTGCTGCAATATGGACTTGAGAGAATGGCAAGAGTGTGCAAAGCTGTCATCAAGGCAAAGGGTGGCTACACTGAAGGATCTCTAATGTAAAATATATTTTGATTTGTTTAACACTTTTTTGGTTACTACATGATTCCATATGTGCTATTTCATAGTTCTCATGTCTTCACAATTGTTCTACATTGTAGAAAATAGTAAAAATAAAGAAAAATCCTTGAATGAGTAAGTGTGTCCAAACTGTATATATATATACAGTACCAGGTTTTCCAGACCTGTGGGCGCGCTCCACCTCAACCTTCCTATGATCCATCTGTAGCTTTCGGTGACAATAATTCTCACGTTCTCCTCAGACACTTTACAGGTCTCATGTGGAGACTCTGTTATGCTATCCACAGCATTGTCCTTCTCGATAGTCTGTTTTCCCAGTGATCTGTAATAATGATTCACAGACAGTACTGATGTCAACAAGCTTCATTTGTTGTCATCTCACTGCAAGTCTATTTCAGGACATCCACCTATCCCTGGGAGAACGGCAAACTGTTATTACGGTCTTGGACCTCTGGTCAGATCGTCCATTCTTTTGTTGAGTCTAAGAGATTTCTCCAAATACTGTTTGACGTTTTTTTCCTTTTGCTTTTACAATTGCTTGTAGACATATTTTTGTTAATTTTAAAGATCATGCACCTGTGATAGCAAAACACTGTACTCTCCATTACTCCAACCTTCTTTAACTTTGGGCAGCATGATGGTAGCAATGTAGGCTAATGCTGGTACTCCACACAATTCCAGCCACCACAGCTTGCAGGAATAAAGGAAACAGCAACAAACAGCCACAAGCTCAGGACTATCTGCAGTCCCAGCCACGAGGGCTAACCGCATTACCGGCTGTGTTCAAACTGTCAAGGAATTCTAGGTAGCATCGCCAAGCAGCAGCTCTTCAGACTTTAGCGGTTGGCAGTATGCCGGGACAGATAGTAGAGGTCCCAGCAACTGAGGCTAACAGCGTCGCGGGATCCAAATTAAACAGGTAGACTGGTAAACAAACACTTTCTCAGAAACGTTCAAAACAACAAACCTGAGCTCTCTCTCGTTCCTCATTGAGCATGCGTTGCACTCTGATGACATATTAGTCTGTGAGGAGGCTTGTGCCAATTGAATGTCAGCATGCGTAGTACATCAAGGCCACTCCATCTCTAGTTGAGTGATGTTATGATAGGGTAGGAACCAACGTGTTGGTCAGTGTTTCCCAGGGGACCCTAATCACATTTTAATAGATGTTGCATTTAGACAAATATTTTAGAATAGGCTATCTGATTCAGAACATGCTGTTGCACAAACAACTTGATGATCTACAACACCTCTGGTAGCAACCTGTATTAGAGTTATCGTTTGCTTTTCTGTAGCTAGTGAATTTAGCTAAATTACATTTAGCTAGCTAGTTAGCGATTAGCATTAGCATTATTTTAGGCACATGTCAGCTTCCTTTGACTAACTAACTCAAATTTTGCAGAGAGCAACATTCACAAAATAATAGTATAATAGAGATATATGTGGATTCATATTTAGACGCAACGTGGAAAGCAGCATCGTTTGTGTCTTGGAGGAATATGTTTATGAATTGACAGCATTCTGAGAGAATAAACAGCGTGGAGGAACTGTGTGCTACCTGTTTTAGTGAAGGGGCAGGATTTAGTGTGTGTGGCCCGGAAATTGTAAGCAAGTAGCATCGGGAGGCAGTCTGTTTTGTTTGAGCAGTGTAGAGAAGGGTGTTGGGGTGAAATATTGTTCCGCATTGAATCTTTTATTGGATTTTCTTTTAGTCACACTGGTGCTCCCAAAATAAAACTCCAGGTCGCACAGCAAAATATTTTGTTGCAGATGCGACCATATTGGTCACACTTTAGACCCCTGAGTGCACTACTTTTTACCATAGCCTTAATGGTCTTTGTGAAAAGTACTGCATTAAATAGGGAATAGGGCGCCATTTGGGATGCAACCGTTGGCTGTTGTCTTGGTGTGTGTAAGGGCCGGTTGGTTGTTTTTCCTGGAGGAAGAGAAGAGAATCACCGTACACGGAGTCTCATTAGCAGTCGAGCAACATATCGGCCTAAAGAGAGCCTGGGCTGTCACTGGGGAAGAGTTTGTTTGCTTATTTGATTATTTTCCTGCTTTACCAAAGGGCACATTCCTAGTGAAAATGGTTAATGGCCTGTGGTTGAGGAGTATCATCATATCTCATAAAGTATTTACAGACCCTGATAGGCCCCAATGGTTTGCTAGGCCTGGTGGGTATGGTCTCTCCGCGCCTCCCAAGCAAGCAGTTATATTCTATCTATTTTCACTGCCTGGCCCTGTTTACCCCACAGTAATGGGCTGGAAATCGGGGAACATTTAATGAAATAAAGCAAGTGAACAGAGACATATTGCATCAGGCTAGGCTGGTTCCTACTCGGCATTCCCAAGTCAATCTAGCTGTGTGTCAGTCAGCGCCTTCCTGAAACGTGTTCCAAATGGCACATTATTCCCTACATAATACACAGCACTACTTTTGATCAGCGCCCTATGGACCCTGGTCAAAAGTAGCGCACCTCAAAGGTACTAGGGTGCCATTTGAGAGTCACATATAGGCTATGTGGGAATCTGTGGGGAGCAGCCCAGTCTTGGAGGCTCCCATGGTGGTGGTGGTGGGGAAAGTGGGGCCTAGCTCTGCTCTCAGCATCTTTTCATGCTCCCCCATCCCCCACTGGGCGATGGAGTTTGTAATATGGCACAGACAGAAACACTTTTTGTACCTGCGCCATGGCAACGCCTTGGTCTCTGGTGGAGCACAAATCAAATCGAAGTTTATTGGTCGCATTCACAGATTTGCTGATGTTATTGCAGGAGCAGCGAAATTATTGTGTTTTTAATAATACACAACAATATGCACATACTCCAAAAAGGTAAAATAAAGAAATTAAGACGTGTCAGAACAATATAACAGTCAAACGTTTGGACAAACCTACTCATTCAAAGATTTTTCTTTATTTTCTTACTGTTTTCTAAATTGTAGATTAATAGTGAAGACATCAAAACTCAGAAATAACACATATGGAATCATGTTGTAACCAAAAAAGTATTCAACGAATCAAAATATATTTTCTATTTGAGAATCTTCAATGTAGCCACCCTTTGCCTTGATGACAGCTTTGCACACTCTTGGCATTCTCTCAACCAGCTTCAAGAATTAGTCACCTAGAATGCATTTCAATTAACAGGTGTGCCTTGTTAAAAGTTAATTTGTGGAATTAATTTCCTTTTTAATGCGTTTGAGCCAATCAATTGTGTTGTGACAAGGTAGGGGTGGTGTACAGAAGATTGCCCTATTTGGTATTAGACCAAGTCCATATTAAATAAGCAAAGAGAAACAACATTCAATCATTACTTTAAGGCATGAAGGTCAGTCAACACTGAAAATGTCAAGAACTTCAAAAGTTCCCTCAGGTTCAGTCGCATGAGGACCACCACGGGAAAGGACAGGTGGAAATTTGTCCTTTGGTCTGATGACTCCAAATTTGACCGCCGTGTCTTTGTAAGACGCAGAGTAGGTGAAAGGATGATGGGGGAGGAGCTGTGATGGTGTGGGGGTGGGTGCTTTGGTAGTGACACTGTCGGTGATTTAGCATGGCTAACACAGTATTCTGCAGTGATACGCCATCACATCTAGTTTGCGCTTTGTGGGACTATCTTTTCTATTTTTTGTTTTTCAACAAGACAATGACATAGTTTTGATGACTTTACTAATATTCTACTATGTAGAAAATAGTACAAAAAATCGTGAAAAACCCTTGAATGAGTAGGTAGGTGTCACGCTCTGACCTTTATATCTCTGTTTACTTTATATTTTGGGTGGGTATGCTAGTTTTGTATTGTCTATGTTTTTTATTTTTATGTCTAGAGGTTTCGTAGGTCTAGGTATTTATATGTCTATGGTGGCCTGATATGGTTCCCAATCAGAGGCAGCTGTTTATCGTCGTCTCTGATTGGGGATTATATTTAGGTGGCCATTTTCCCTTTTGTGTTTGTGGGTTCTTGGTCTATGTTTAGTTGCCTGTCTGCACTATTCATATTAGCGTCACAGTTCGTTTTGTTATATTGTTCAGTGTTTCGTTCTTTAACCTGTTGCTTCTACTCGGGACGCTTGCGTCCCAACTAGAGCTCTGGAAATGCAAATGCGCTACGCTAAATGCTAATAGTATTAGTTAAAACTCAAAAGTTAATTAAAATACACATGCAGGGTATCGAATTAAAGCTACACTCGTTGTGAATCCAGGCAACAAGTCAGATTTTTAAAATGCTTTTCGGCGAAAGCATGAGAAGCTATTATCTGATAGCATGCAACACCCCAAAAGACCCACAGGGGACGTAAACAAAATAATTAGCATTTCGGCGTTACACAAACCGCACAATAAAATAGAAAACATTCATTACCTTTCACCATCTTCTTTGTTGGCACTCCTAGATGTCCCATAAACACTATTTGGGTCTTTATTTAGATTAAATCGGTCCATATAAAGCCTAGATATTGTTATATGTAGACTGTGTGATAAACGAAAAAAACATTGTTTCAAAACGTAACGTCATTTTTTAAAATTAAAAAAGTCGACGATAAACTTTCACAAAACACTTCGAAATACGTTTGTAATGCAACTTTAGGTATTAGTAAACGTTAATAAGCGATAAAATTCATCAGGAGGCGATGTAAAGATCATTAGCTGTCCGTCTGGAAAAATGTCCGGCTAGAAACTCAACGAAAATATCCGGTCCTAGACCGGATTAGATACGGTGTCCTGTATGTGTTTGACCAAGAAAAAACTTGAAGGGAAATGACAAGACTCTAGACACCCTGTGGAAGCTGTAGGTACTGCAACCTCAGTCAATTAATTGTGGTTCACGTTTATCAATGGGTTCAAGTAGCGCATGGATATATTTTCCCCATTTTCAGTGATCAGTTTTTCCTGTGCTTTTCGATGTAAATGCCATTCTGGTAAAGCCACAGCAGTGATTTAACCAGTTTTTTAAACGTCTGAGTGTTTTCTATCCACACAGACTAAGCAAATGCATATACCATATTCCTGGCATGAGTAGCAGGGCGCTGAAATGTTGCGCGATTTTTAACAGAATGTTCAAAAAAGTAGAGGGTCGACTGAAGAGGTTAATAAAGAAGAATGTATGCATACCACACTGCACCTTGGTCTCCTTGGTACAATGGACGCGACAGTAGGTGTGTCCATCCCGACCCAGTCCATTGTTTGGTTGCACCTGTTTATCTGCCTTTTACAGAGCTCGTAAGGTCTCCCAGTCTGCCATGTACGGAGATTAAGTGACCAGTATCCAAACATGAGATGCGTTGACTTGTCGGGTGAGTGTAGCAAGCTACCTGGTTTAAATATCAACAGTACACTCTAAAAACATGCTGGGTTAAAAACACCCCAGAACTGGGTAAATAGAGGACAGAACACACGTTGGGTTATTTCTGACCCAGCCAGTTGGCGTTGCTTTCAGATAGTTATTTTTGGACACCAATGAGAGTAAATGTCATTCTGTTTTTTTTATTATAAGAAAAAATATTTCACCTTTATTTAACTAGGTAGGCCAGTTGAGAACAAGTTCTCATTTACAACTGCGACCTGGCCAAGATAAAGCAAAGCAGTGCGACACAAACAACACAGAGTTACACTTGGGATAAACAAACGTACAGTCAATAACACAATAGAAAACCTATATACAGTGTGTGCAAATGTAGTACGATTAGAGAGGTAAGGCATAGTGGCAAAATAATTGCAATTTAGTAATTAAACACTGGGGGGAAAAAAACTATATGGGGGTGTGGTAGTTGGGTGGGCTTTTTACAGATGGGCTGTGTACAGGTGCAATGATCGGTAAGCTGCTCTGACAGCTGATGCTTAAAGTTAGTGAGGGAGAAATAAGTCTCCAACTTCAATGATTTTTGCAATTCGTTCCAGTCATTGGCAACAGAGAACTGGAAAGAAAGGCGGCCAAAGGAGGAGTTGGCTTTGGGGATGACCAGTGAAATATACCTGCTGGAGCACATGCTACGAGTGGGTCCTACTACGACGACCAGTGACCTGAGATAAGGCAGTGCTTTACAGATCACCAGAGGAATAGAGGAGTAGGATCCGGTTAAAGGCTATAAGAACTGGTCGGGGACAAAGAATAAGAGGAGCAGATTTTTGGGCATGGTAAAATAGATTCGGAGCATAATTTACTGACTATGGTAGGTTGTGAGTTTAGTGGAGGTAAACCTAGGCGTTGAGTGACGATGAGAGGTTTTGTTCTCTGGAAGCACTAGTTAAGCCTGGTGAGGTCTCCGCATGTGTGTGGGGTGGGTCAAAAGAGCTATCTGAGGCATTTTGAGCGGTACTGAGGGCTCTACAGTGAAATAAAACAATAAGAACTAGCGAAGACTGCAGTAGACAAGGCGATGAATGGGCAGAGAGGGTCAATTAGGTATATACAGGACCTTAGTTCGAGGCTGGCGCCGACAGGTAAACAAAATTAGGCACCGTGTTATTGAAACAGTCCAGGGAGCATCAGCTGTGTAGCCGAGTGATCATAGGGTCAAAAGAGCAGCAATAGGTGAGTCAGGATGCCATTCGGTAGTCACTACTACACTAGGCGAGCAGGGGACACAGCGTTCAGAAAAGCTAGCGGGCCGGGGCTAGTAGATGGTTCTTCGGCGACATCGTATCAGAATAGCCTGTTAAGACCACATTGGGCGATCACGTCGGTAGTCCAGTCGTGATGGATCGGCGGGGCTCCGTGTCGACAATAAATGGTCCAGGCTGGCTGGTGACCGAGAAAAATTTGAAGACCGCTACCCGTGGCTAACAAAAATTAGTAGCTAGTTAGCTGACTAGAGCCTGATGGAAGTTCCAGATATAAGGAATAGAAATAGCAGATCTGTACCACATTGGGTGAGGAGGTTTGCAGGAAAGTATATTTAGTTCGTAGATAGAAAGTGAGATTAAGATGTATATGAAAAAGACCGGCTATTTACACGGGATAAAACAAACACACACATCCTACTGCTACGCCATCTAGGAGAGCAAAAATGTTCTCTTGTATTGTTAACAAATGTTAAAGGTAGATCACTGACACTTTTGTACTTAAAGAGATTCTCTGTTAGTTTGTATTGTTCTGTAGCGCTCACAAGCCAAAAGTGGTACACGAAAATTGCGTACTACATCATATACAGTGGTTCCTCCAATAAAAGCTGCGCCATACTGCGGCACACCCTGCATGCTGTTGCAGCATTCTGTGGCATGTCATTTAATTCTCAGCCATTCATTCTGTTACTGCAAGTTATTGCTAGTTTGACCACCAGAGGGCATCTTTGAGAAGCATTTGATCGTATTCCGTATTGGCATAACCAGAGAATTGAAAACGTTTTTTTTTTGTAATAACATAGTATATGGGATTGATTTTATGAAATTTGGCTTAATTCATTTGATTAATATTATGGTGTTTCCATTCAGAGAAATGGTCCGTTTGTAAATTCAAACCGTTTCGTTCTCGTAGAGCACACTGGACGTTCGGGCCGAGGAGTAGGGTTGATTTAAGCTCTCTGGGCTTACAACGGCAGTCAAGCACCCAAGCTAACGTTGGTTAGCTACTTCCAGACACAAAAGACACCACTCTGACCATTTTACTTGTCCTAGCAGAGCTGGTAAGTCCGTTTTCATGTTAACCAGAGTGTTGGTGACTGTAAATGTGCTGCTGGAAACAATTTAATTATGCTTTTTATCTGACGTTTGCTGACACTGGCCATTTTAGTGCATTTTTCACCCTGCCAGCTCCTATTAGTTCTATTGAGCACTGTGGCACCAACTCACCTTCCGAACATTCTTATTCCCAGCTCATTGTTCAACGTAACAATGCCTGCTCACGTTGTTTTTTTAGTTAAAATGTAAACAACAAAAATAATATTGGAACTCAGCGGTCTTCCCATTGTTTCCTATGGGGGAAATATACGCATGTCTGTCTATTTTGCCAAATATCTCACAATGTGTATATTTAGATTTTTTTTTTAAATCAGGTGTAACCGATAGCTAGTTAGCGGGGTGCGCGCTAATAGCGTTTCAATCGGCGATGTCACTCTCTCTGAGACCTTGAAGTAATTGTCCGCCTTGCTCTGCAAGGGCTGCTGCTTTTGTTGAGCGACGGGAAACAATGCTTCGAGGGGGACTGTTATCTATGTGTGCAGAGGGTCCCTGGTTCAAGCCTAGTTAGGAGCGAGGAGAGGGACGGAGGCAAAACTGTTACACGGGCACCATTTTAATCAGAAGAATCTCCTCTTTGTAATTATGTAAGTCTGGGCAGCGAGCTTTTTCATTATGCAGACATAACCACAGTTGACACCATCGAGATGCAGATGTTTACTTTCTACGCAAGTTGTTTTTGTCCAACAAACAGATTGTAGTGGTGAAATAAAAGAGATCACATTTTTTATGGAATTCTAAGCATCACTCCAGTCAAAATAGGCTCTGCGAACGTTCGATTCCATTAATGGGCTCGCGCTAGTGTTCCAGTCTTTCAGCCTTGGGTGACTTTTGACAAGTATTTGTCCAGGCTATAGACAGCCAGGGCGAATTTACGAAAGCACCCAAAATGTCCATTGAGAAAGTACAACGACTATACCATTTAGCTAAGCTAAGAATGACGAGAATAATCAAGTCAATAAACGTTGGGTAGTTAGATAGCCTATTGTTAATATACTGGCAAGTTTGATGTATAACTACTAACGTTAGGTAGCTAGCTAACATACCGGTACATACTGCTATTATATGCTATGTGGTTCGTAAGGACAGCGTAGCTAACAAATTGTCAGCCAACATAACGTGTAAGGTAACTTATTTGAAAAGTCATTACCTTATTACATTGAGTAGTAAGCTACCCCTTAGTTGTTAGGGCAAATCTGGTCTGTGATAGGAGGGGGGGGGTTCCCACTTAGCTCAGCTATTAGTGTATTAAGTAAAGGTTGAATAGTCTATTGTTCAGCTATTAGCACCCCTCCCCAACTTGCAACAAATTGCTGTTCCCATCTCATTCCTTTCCCTCTTCCATGCATCATCATTCTGCTCCTGAGTGGCTCGCTTGTGGAAGTGCTGGCAGGATATGGCAGCATCTTCGGTTGTGCGTTAAGAATGCTGCATACAGTAGCGCGTTTGTATGAAGGTGTGGTTATTCACAGAAATGTTTATATGCTATGGAGGTACATTTGTCTTTTTGTCGAGAGCAAAACCTTTTTTTTTATTTTCAATCATAAATAATTTTTCTGAAAGCAACTTTTTTCCAACACAAAGGAAGTCAAAGCGGACACCTACGAAGATGACATCTCAGGTAAGCAGCACTGGGCTGTATATCCTAAAAATCTGCTGCTTTAGATTGAACGGTCATATCTCAGTTATTGTTTTCATATCTATAAAAAATATGCTATTTTCTTTACTTTCAGAGAGCGAGCTGACCAAGGGGTCGAAAATGTAGATATTGACAGATGTTCACTGTCTGAGGAACAGGCCGTGGAAGCTTTATTGCTGGCAAAAGTGTCCATAACCAGAGGTAATTAAACTGTTATGTTTTCTTTTTCTCCGTCTCTGCCTGTCTTGTGGTACATGGAACCTGTCTCACATGCATTAATAAAAAAAACTTACGATGTCAGCTGCTAATTTTCAGATTTACATGCCATTTTCACTGAACTATAATTTTCCCTGGGGGTTAGCCTTTCAATAACCAAGTGGTGAGACACATAGCCCTCTATATGTACATGTTTCCGCACACTCCGATTTGTCTGCATCACATACTGTATCTTCTTTTTTTTGTCCTCATGTGTCTGTTTTTCAGCATAAAGTACTCTGTAGCCAATTAGTGTGGACACCAGGTGAAACCACTCACACACAATAACAGTCTCTCTTATTCACTTCATCCCCTCTCCCCTTTTCCCTAAATCCTCTAGGTTATATCAGCTGTTTTGGTGAACCCCTCCTGCATCTGTACTGGCTGACACAGAGGGCACAGCATGATCATAGGTGAGATGTCACTTGGTCAGGTCAACAGGAAGTATTATTATAGAGATGTTTTACATTGAAATACAGACATCGATGTAGTAGTCCCGGAGTTAATGATCCAAGGTCAGTTTTGCATTTCACCTCCTGATTTAAGATGGGGAAAAAAACAAGGCTTAATCATGCTCTCTCTCTATCTATTTGTCACTCGTCTGCAGGTATGTGTAATGTGAGAGGAAGCCAGTCCCATCATCGCCACCTCACCCACTCTTAAGATAACCTTCGGGGCAACTGGGGGCTCAAGGCTGGTTGTGATGAACTTAGAGAATATTAGGGTAGCACTGTAATTCATGAATCATATGCTGTCTACCGCTGTTCTTACCTCTTTCCACCTCATTTTTCTTCCTCGTTTTATAATGCATACCATATGTGCATTGAAGTACAGATTCAACTTGTATTTATAATATTATAATTATCATAATTATAATGCATGTATGTATTTGTAACACCTGGATAATGAACTTCTTTCAATAAAGCGTTTCACATTCTTCACTGGTTGAAATTAAGTACCTCATTGAAATAATATCCTTTGTCCTCAGATTAATGCAGATGAAGGGAGTTAGATATGCATTTTTCTTTTTTGTATATGTGAATTACAAATCAATCATGTTTCTAGTCTATTGCATAGTTACAATGTGTAATCATTGATGTCCCAGGAGCAGGAGTGGTAAACATTGTTGACGTGTATAGTTGTAATACATACATGCAGACACAGAATCATTCAAATAATGGAGTTTGATATGACTGAAAAATAATGTCTCAGAGAACCTCACCTTTATTTGCCAGGGAAGAGTACATGATCAGTGAATATATTCAATGTACAGGCTACAATGTTGGAATCTCATGCATGGTAATAACTACAGAACATGTGTATATAGGACTTGCATCCTTGGCGCAATAAAGTTATTATATTCTACTCTATCCATAGGCTTCATTAATGCCATTCAGACATGAAGTTGATACAACTATGATAGCTGAGGTTCATAGATAGGTTCTAAACTAATATTCATACCAAACGTTTTAGGGTCCATGCACAGATCGGCTATATACTGTAGCTAGCTACACATCCATATGCATAGTTATTTTTATCCTCCACTACACAATCAACAAGTAAATAGTTAGCTAGCTATTTTACTGGAGCTGCATCAATTTGCAGTAAAGGCTTTAGCTAGCTAGATTCTTTACATCCACTGTTTCACAAGACGACAGCCTGGTTTGCTGCTTTTCTCAGGAGTCCCTAAAACATTAAACCACACAAATTACAAATTCATTGTCCTAACACTAGCTAGCTGTCTAATGATAGCTAGTCAACTTGCTAAATAGAGATTTTCGTAAATTAACTTTATGACAAAGGAATATGCACAAATGTTTGTCTTTACATTAACTAACATATTCCTCTCAATGTTTTGCTTGACTCGTTATAACAACTTACATCTGGTTCCACCATAATGTTTTGTCAGCCATCTTTGTTGAAGCACGCCACAAGGCAAGGGTGGCTCGCGCCAAAATTCTTCATTGGAAGCACTCGATATGATTGGTCATAAAAAACCTTGGGACCCAAATGCATAATGAGTGCTCTATCTCCCCCTTGTGGTAATCTAGAGCAATGAAGCCGTGACACTGGGTACATTTACATTACATTTACATTTAAGTCATTTAGCAGACGCTCTTATCCAGAGCGACTTACAAATTGGTGCTTTCACCTTATGACATCCAGTGGAACAGCCACTTTACAATAGTGCATCTAAATCTTTTAAGGGGGGTGAGAAGGATTACTTTATCCTATCCTAGGTATTCCTTAAAGAGGTGGGGTTTCAGGTGTCTCCGGAAGGTGGTGATTGACTCCGCTGTCCTGGCGTCGTGAGGGAGTTTGTTCCACCATTGGGGGGCCAGAGCAGCGAACAGTTTTGACTGGGCTGAGCGGGAACTGTACATCCTCAGTGGTAGGGAGGCGAGCAGGCCAGAGGTGGATGAACGCAGTCCCCTTGTTTGGGTGTAGGGCCTGATCAGAGCCTGGAGGTACTGAGGTGCCGTTCCCCTCACAGCTCCGTAGGCAAGCACCATGGTCTTGTAGCGGATGCGAGCTTCAACTGGAAGCCAGTGGAGAGAGCGGAGGAGCGGGGTGACGTGAGAGAACTTGGGAAGGTTGAACACCAGACGGGCTGCGGCGTTCTGGATGAGTTGTAGGGGTTTAATGGCACAGGCAGGGAGCCCAGCCAACAGCGAGTTGCAGTAATCCAGACGGGAGATGACAAGTGCCTGGATTAGGACCTGCGCCTGCGTCGTACTCTGCGGATGTTGTAGAGCATGAACCTACAGGAACGGGCCACCGCCTTGATGTTAGTTGAGAACGACAGGGTGTTGTCCAGGATCACGCCAAGGTTCTTAGCGCTCTGGGAGGAGGACACGATGGAGTTGTCAACCGTGATGGCGAGATCATGGAACGGGCAGTCCTTCCCCGGGAGGAAGAGCAGCTCCGTCTTGCCGAGGTTCAGCTTGAGGTGGTGATCCGTCATCCACACTGATATGTCTGCCAGACATGCAGAGATGCGATTCGCCACCTGGTCATCAGAGGGGGGAAAGGAGAAGATTAATTGTGTGTCGTCTGCATAGCAATGATAGGAGAGACCATGTGAGGTTATGACAGAGCAAAGTGACTTGGTGTATAGCGAGAATAAGAGAGGGCCTAGAACAGAGCCCTGGGGGACACCAGTGGTGAGAGCGCGTGGTGAGGAGACAGATTCTCGCCACCCCACCTGGTAGGAGCGACCTGTCAGGTAGGACGCAATCCAAGCATGGGCCGCGCCGGAGATGCCCAACTCGGAGAGGGTGGAGAGGAGGATCTGATGGTTCACAGTATCGAAGGCAGCCGATAGGTCTAGAAGGATGAGAGCAGAGGAGAGAGAGTTAGCTTTAGCAGTGCGGAGTGCCTCCGTGATACAGAGAAGAGCAGTCTCAGTTGAATGACTAGTCTTGAAACCTGACTGATTTGGATCAAGAAGGTCATTCTGAGAGAGATAGCGGGAGAGCTGGCCAAGGACGGCACGTTCAAGAGTTTTGGAGAGAAAAGAAAGAAGGGATACTGGTCTGTAGTTGTTGACATCGGAGGGATCGAGTGTAGGTTTTTTCAGAAGGGGTGCAACTCTCGCTCTCTTGAAGACGGGAGGGACGTAGCCAGCGGTCAGGGATGAGTTGATGAGCGAGGTGAGGTAAGGGAGAAGGTCACCGGAAATGGTCTGGAGAAGAGAGGAGGGGATAGGGTCAAGCGGGCAGGTTGTTGGGCGGCCGGCCGTCACAAGACGCGAGATGTCATCTGGAGAGAGAGGGGAGAAAGAGGTCAGAGCACAGGGTAGGGCAGTGTGAGCAGAACCAGCGGTGTCGTTTGACTTAGCAAACGAGGATCGGATGTCGTCGACCTTCTTTTCAAAATGGTTGACGAAGTCATCTGCAGAGAGGGAGGAGGGGGGGGGGAGGGAGGATTCAGGAGGGAGGAGAAGGTGGCAAAGAGCTTCCTAGGGTTAGAGGCAGATGCTTGGAATTTAGAGTGGTAGAAAGTGGCTTTAGCAGCAGAGACAGAGGAGGAAAATGTAGAGAGGAGGGAGTGAAAGGATGCCAGGTCCGCAGGGAGGCGAGTTTTCCTCCATTTCCGCTCGGCTGCCCGGAGCCCTGTTCTGTGAGCTCGCAATGAGTCGTCGAGCCACGGAGCGGGAGGGGAGGACCGAGCTGGCCTGGAGGATAGGGGACATAGAGAGTCAAAGGATGCAGAAAGGGAGGAGAGGAGGGTTGAGGAGGCAGAATCAGGAGATAGGTTGGAGAAGGTTTGAGCAGAGGAAGAGATGATAGGATGGAAGAGGAGAGAGTAGCGGGGGAGAGAGAGCGAAGGTTGGGACGGCGCGATACCATCCGAGTAGGGGCAGTGTGGGAAGTGTTGGATGAGAGCTAGAGGGAAAAGGATATAAGGTAGTGGTCGGAGACTTGGAGGAGTTGCAATGAGGTTAGTGGAAGAACAGCATCTAGTAAAGATGAGGTCGAGCGTATTGCCTGCCTTGTGAGTAGGGGGAAGGTGAGAGGGTGAGGTCAAAGAGGAGAGGAGTGGAAAGAAGGAGGCAGAGAGGAATGAGTCAAAGGTAGACGTGGGGAGGTTAAAGTCGCCCAGAACTGTGAGAGGTGAGCCGTCCTCAGGAAAGGAGCTTATCAAGGCATCAAGCTCATTGATGAACTCTCTGAGGGAACCTGGAGGGCGATAAATGATAAGGATGTTAAGCTTGAAAGGGCTGGTAACTGTGACAGCATGTAATTCAAAGGAGGCGATAGACAGATGGGTAAGGGGAGAAAGAGAGAATGACCACTTGGGAGAGATGAGGATCCCGGTGCCACCACCCCGCTGACCAGAAGCTCTCGGGGGGTGCGAGAACACGTGGGCGGACGAAGAGAGAGCAGTAGGAGTAGCGGTGTTGTCTGTGGTGATCCATGTTTCCGTCAGTGCCAAGAAGTCGAGGGACTGGAGGGCGGCATAGGCTGAGCTGAACTCTGCCTTGTTGGCCGCAGATCGGCAGTTCCAGAGGCTACCGGAGACCTGGAACTCCACGTGGGTCGTGCGCGCTGGGACCACCAGATTAGGGTGGCCGCGACCACGCGGTGTGGAGCGTTTGTATGGTCTGTGCAGAGAGGAGAGAACAGGGATAGACAGACACATAGTTGACAGGCTAGAGAAGAGGCTACGCTAATGCAAAGGAGATTGGAATGACAAGTGGACTACACGTCTCGAATGTTAAGAAAGTTAAGCTTACGTAGCAAGAATCTAATTGACTAAAATGATTAAAATGATACAGTACTGCTGAGGTAGGCTAGCTGGCAGTGGCTGCGTTGTTGACTTTGTAGGCTAGCTGGCAGTGGCTGCGTTGTTGACACTACACTAATCAAGTCGTTCCGTTGAGTGTAAAGTTTCTACAATGCTGCTATTCGGGGGCTAGCTGGCTAGCTAGCAGTGTTGATTACGTTACATTGCGTTAAAAGAACGACAATAGCTGGCTAGCTAACCTAGAAAATCGGCTATGTAGCTAGCTATGTAGCTAGCTACGATCAAACAAATCACACCGTTGGGACTGTAATGAAATGAAATGAAAATGTGATACTACCTGTGGAGCGAAGCGGAATGCGACCGGAATGCGAAAGTTCTATTCAGTAGACGTTGGCTAGCTGTTGGCTAGCTAGGAGTGACTCCTACGTTAAGGACGACAAATAGCTGGCTAGCTAACCTCGGTAAATTAAGATAATCGCTCTAAGACTACACACTCTACACTACACAATTATCTTGGATACGAAGACAGCAAAGACAACTATGTAGCTAGCTAACACTACACTAATCAAGTCGTTCAGTTGAGTGTGATAGTTACTACAGTGCTACGGTAGACGGTGAACGTTAGCTAGCTGGCTAGCTGCTGGGCAGATAGGAGGACGACGAAATACGATAATTACGCAATTATCTTTGATACAAAGACGGCTATGTAGCTAGCTAAGAAGAAATTGCTAAGATTAGACAAATCAAACCGTTGTACTATAATGAAATGTAATGAAAAGTTATACAACCTGCAGACCGAAGCAGACCGAAGCGCGGATGCGACCGCTCGCTCCAACCCGCTTAGCGGTGCAAGTTCGCATCTTCTAAAGGAGGAACCCCTGTACGTGCAGATATGTGCACCACGTCATTGTTCTCTCATGCTCTGCTGTGGGTGCATGATGTCGCTTTCAAACTAGGGATTTCGTCGCTAACTGAGGTACTACAGTAATTCTACTCATAGATTATGCATGTGTAACAGTATAACTTTAGTCCGTACCCTCGCCGGGCTCGAACCAGGGACCCTCTGCACACATCACCCACGAAGCATCGTTACCCATTGCACCACAAAAGCCGGGGCCTTTGCAGAGCAAGGGGAACCACTACTACAAGTCTCAGAGCGAGTGACGTCACCGATTGAAACAATATTTTTGCGCGCACCACCGCTAACTAGCTAGCCATTTCACATCGGTTACACATGCATGAACTACACGTTGACACATCCAGCCCAAATTGGAATGTTTATAAAAAATACTTAGTAGTTGTCAGTATTCTGGAGCATGTCTTAAATGAGGCTTACACAAGTTGAGTTCCTCAAGTGCCTATGTGTATCCCAATGATGAAATAGTTACCACTTTGTTATGTTATTTAAATAATCATGTTATTAATTTTATAAGTCCATATTTGCCCAAGTCCACTGCATATGGGATAGTGTGCCATTTGGGACACACTCAGACTATTTGGCGGTAGACTGTAGGGCTAAAAGGGTAACTGGCTGGTTGACCTAAGGGCCTCGTCTAAAACCATACATATTATATACCCTATAGTTCTGTGATACTCAAATGGCAGCTAAATATGTCTGGACCACCATGCCATTTCTGTGCTAATGATATACATTCATTTAAAATAAAAACATATACAATATTCATGCTCCTAATATGAACAATTAAGGTAAAAACGTATGTGATATCATTATTTTTAGGAATGTATTGATTATTATTATTATTATTACACTTAAAATGTTAGGATTTATGGATCTTGCGGAGTTGGTTAATGTTGCCTTTCAAAACTACTGTCTCATGACCTCTTTATTGTGTGTAATAAAATTGAATAATTCTTAATCTAATAGAGAATGGGTGACCTACAGAACAGAAACTCGCTCCACAAAATACCAAAGCTCTCCTGTAGCACTAGTACTGGAGCATCTTCCTTGTGCTTCCCAAATTACACACTAAAGAAGTTCACTAAATAGGGAATAGGGTGCCATTTAGGACATATTCCTCCTTTGCTTTATTTCATTATGATTTGATATCATGGTGGATGGAGGAGAAAGGGCTCTGCATCAATGTGTGGAGGTATCCTGGTGGCCATGATCAATGCTTTCTTCCCCCTGGTGAGTCTTTTATTGAATTTTCAAGATAAATTTATCAGGAGCCATTGTGGATCCACGTCTGGCTGACAGATTGATTTTCGGGAGAGGTTTTTCTCCTAATTTGAGTAGCAGGGACCCGGGTGGGCGGCTGTAAATTCACTTCTACCATAGAAAGGGGTAGGGTGGGTGACTAGAAGAGGAGGGAGACGGAGGGATCACAAACCTTAGTGCAGTAAGCAGGAGAGGAGAGCAGGGGTTCGATACACTGAGCTGGCTGTGTAATATCCTTCAGGGGAATGAAGGAATGATGCTGAACCCATCAAAACCAAAAGAGCAGACCCCGAGCGCTCACTCTGTCCATACAAACAAAATTGGACGGAATATGTCACACTGTCTGTCTATCGGTGGCAGGTAGCCTAGCGGTTAAGAGGGTTGTGCCAGTAATCAAAAGGTTGCTGGTTTGAATCCCCAAGCGGACTATGTGAAAAATCTGTTGATGTGACCTTAAGCAAGTCACTTAACTCTAATTGCTCCTTTAAGTTGCTCTGGATATGTGTCTGCTAAATTACTTAAATTTATCTCATTGGGAGAGGATCAAGGAGATAACCAGTCAGTTGCACAACTGAATGCATTCAACTGAAATGTGCCTTCTAGCTTTTAATCCAACTCTGAATCAGAGAGGTGTGGGGGCTGCCTTAATCAACGTACACAAAGTTGTTGTTGGGGGTTAACTGCCTTGCTCAAGGACAAAAACACAGACTTTTCACCTTGCCAGCTCAGGGATCTGACCAACCAACCTTCTGGTTACTGGCCCAACACACTTAACCACTCAGCTACCTGCCACACCAGAGGGGAGGTACATGGTCAGCACAACATAACCACAAATATAGACAGTCAGTAGCTAGCTTCTCCCAACTTGGTTAGATAGGTGGAAAACACAACGATCATATCTTTCAGTGTTTACAACAAACACAGAAATGTTAAAGATACTAAACTTAAAAGGCAGCCATTTTGCTTCCACAGCTTTGTTTTCACACAGGACACAATGAATTAGTTATATAAAGCCTTCCAGCACCTGAAATAAAAAGCCATTCATATTTTAGAGAGAGGGGGAGTTAGGAGTAGGGTGCATACTGTCTTCGTCCCAAATGGTGCCCTATTTCTTATGGAGTGCATTACTTTCGACCAGGGCCCACAGACCCATAAGGCTCTGGTCAAAAGTAGTGCACTGCATAGGGAATAGGGTGCAATTTGGGACACATTCGTACTGTTGCAGTGCTCATCCACCTGATTGAATTTACTGACTGCACAATCTAACATACTCCATCTGTCCAACACTAGAAGCTAGCAAGTCACACACCACATTATGTGACCGGATTCAGGATCGTAGGCTTTTGATGCTATTTCCTACTTCAAAGTAGGGCTTTTTGAAAAAAAATATTGTGTTCTTTAACATGAGAACTTTCATATGCCTTAATTACAAGCTGGTCTGGGGCCCGTAAATATGAATAAATCAGCTATGTAGGAAGAAAGGAAGGGTCCATGATTGGCTGAGATAATTGAGGGGCATAATAGAGACTACACTCTAAAAATAAGAGGTTCCTGGAGTATCCTTTAGGGGTTCTTCAAATTGAAACTGTAGAAGAACCCCTATAAGTTCTTCAAAGAACCCATTAAAAGGGTTTTTCAAAGAACCCCTTTTAAAGGATCCTCAAAGAACCTTTGAAGAACGTTTTGGGGTTAATTTTTTAACTACCCCACCCCTCCCCTATTATTTGTTTAATTATTAATAATAATAAGGCTAACAATAACACAATATTGTAAATGTCAGTGTTTATGATTTTCAGTGTCAAAGCAGGGGAAAAAAATCTAAATATTAGGTAAACTCCCAGCAGAGCCCCAAGTCCAACTGGTATATCCTCTGGTATGTTAATGTTGATGTTCTCCATATCCATAGCAATGATTTTGCAGTGCATGGGAATCGAACAGGTTTCCTGTTATATTCATCAGAGGTGTAGGGAGGGTCTGTGAATCCAATAAATAGTAATTATACAGATGTTTAACAAACATGCACACAACAGTATTCATACTTTGTTTTTTTTGTAAATGTGAATGGGAAAAAAACGTTTTTTTATAATGGTGTTCATACACATACCTTGTCCATAATGTAGAAGCCTATGGGATTTTCATTGAAGAGGTACATGTGATCTGCATAACAAACCAATACCAATTGGCAATTTTTTGTATGCCTCCTCGTCTGTATACGTGTAGAGACGGACACAAAAATGAGCATATCAGTCATCTGCACCCAATACAGCTAGCCTTCAACATATTCTTATAGCTGTAAGGGATCTCGTCCTCCTCTTCTGAGGAGGAGAAGCGAGAAGGATCGGAGGACCAAAACGCAGTGTGGTAAGTGTCCATAATGTTTATTTTAAAACATAAACTGAACACTATGAAATACAAATACACACGCATTAACGGGACTCTCAGACCTTCAGAAAACAGATTATCTGGTGTAATGAAACCAATATTTAATTATTTGGCCTGAATGCCAAGTATCATGTCTGGAGGAAACCTGACAACTTTCCTACGGTGAAGAATGGTGTTGGAAGCATCATGCTGTAGGAATGTTTTTCAGCATCAGGGACTGGGAGACTA
Organism: Oncorhynchus nerka; assembly: GCF_034236695.1. NCBI lineage: Eukaryota > Metazoa > Chordata > Actinopteri > Salmoniformes > Salmonidae > Oncorhynchus > Oncorhynchus nerka. Next base: position 37,975,893 of record NC_088401.1, on the reverse strand, counting down.
GTCTGGATCAAGGGAAAGATGAACGGAGCAAAGTACAGAGAGCAAAGTACAGAGAGATGCTTGATGATAACCTGCTCCAGAGCCCTCAGGACCTCAGACTGGGGCAAATGTTCACCTTCCAACAGGACATCGACCCTAAGCACACAGCCAAGACATCACATGAGTGACTTCGGGACAAGTCTCTGAATGTCCTTGAGTGTCCCAGCCAGACTTAAAGCCGATCGAACATCTCTGGAGAGACCAGAAAATAGCTGTACAGTAACAACCCCATCTAACCTGATAGAGCTTGAGAGGATCTGCAAAGAAGAATGGAATAAACTCCCCAAATACATGTGTGCCAAGCTTGTAGCGTCATACCCAAGAACACTCGAGGCTGTAAATCGCTGCCAAAGGTTCTTCAACAAAGTACTGAGTAAAGGCTCTGAATGCTTATGTAAATGTGATATGTCAGTAGATTCAGTAGAAAAATGGAATCCGTTTTAGAATAAGGCTGTAATGTAACAAAATGTGGAAAAAGTAAGGGGGTCTGAATACTTTCTGAATGCACTAAAATATAAATAATAAAGGAGGGGGAACAGCAGGAGGAAAGAGAGGAAGGACAAGTGTTGTGTCCCAAGTAGTACACTATTGGCTATACCATATAGTGCACTACTTTTGACCAGATATCTATGGGCCCTGGAAGTGCACTGTATAGGGAATACAGTGCAATTCAGGACGCAGACAAGATTTTGATGAGTTCCCAGACATGAATATGTTGAGGAGATTTTGTGGCTGAATTAAAATGTCAGAGCAAGCTAAGCTGTTGTTCATGCAGACAGAAACAGGCCACATCAGGAGAGCAAGCAAATAGTGGACTAGAGAGGAGATTGATAGGAGAGGAGATGATTGAAGAAAAGAAGAAGTGAAAATATCATGTCATATTTCTACAGCATTTTAGAGAAAACTGATCTCCTCGGAGTTAGTAAGAACAGACATAGGACACACTGGTCACACTCAACCTGATTACATTTCTATGAAACTATAATTATTTCTACAAATGGCATAGGAAATTGGGGACAACACAAATGTCTTAAATCAAACATCTAAAGAGTCATTTTAGAAAAAATATGTAAATGGTCAGGATATCGTTCTGTCACAGTTAGATTATTTGTCTTCAGATCATTTGCAATCAGTCACGAGCACAGAGTGGCATAGACTATTGAAGTTTCTTTGTCCCAAGAGGAGTCCAATAATTGAAATGTACATATTCACTGCAAATCCTTTGTATTGAGTTTGAGTGCCATTGTGAACTGACTCCGCCCCCTTTGTTTCTCATTACTCTTACAGCTCCACTCAGACGGGGACCGGGGTGACGGTAGCATACGATACGTCCTGACCGGTGATGGAGCCGGTAGTCTGTTCATCATCGATGAGAACTCTGGGGATATCCATGCCACTAAGAGATTGGACCGGGAGGAGAAGGCCTACTACACGCTCCGGGCCAAGGCCGTCAACAGAATCACTAACACCTCTCTAGAGGGAGAGTCAGAGTTTATCATCAAGATTCATGACATTAACGACAATGAGCCCAAGTTTACCAAGGACCCTTACTTCACAGAGGTACCTGAGATGTCCCCACTGGGTGCGTATGAACACCTACACCCTGACCCTTAATTCACACACATACCAGATATGTAACCTCTTGGTACGTATGACAGAAGTAGGCTACAGAGAACAGCCCTACATCCCATCTCACTCACTCCTTACCACAGACACCTACCAGGGCAGAAGTGGTTGAAATGTTTCTGCTTGTCAAGTCATAACCATGTCATCCAGTTTTGCCCTGTGTGTAACTGTAACTCATAGCCTGACCGACCATTGTTAAACAGTTCCACAGTTAAGCTGATAGCCTGGACATCATTGTAAAAGAGGGGGATCTCATGCAGTCAGTGGTAATAATATATGCCATACTTGTATCTGCAATGGATTGCAGGATTAGAAGGCTTATGTGTGAGACAGGCTAAAGTTGTTACAAACAAATTCCTATCCTGTTGGATCAATGAGGGCTTTATCAATCATAATAATGAGAGGAAAGATTGTCCACATCCCAAATAGCACCCTATTCCCTATGCAGTGCACTACATTTGAGCAGGGCTCATAGGGAATAGGTTGCCATTTGGGGTGAATAAATTGAGTCGTTAAATGCGAATGATTACAGGCCATTAACTGTTTTATTACAGCCAAACAAACTAAGTGAAGCGGCCCAATGATGCTGATTATATTATATACTTGAGCTAATCCTATGAATACTCTGTCCAGTTATCAATTGCAACACATTAAAAACTATGTTTTTGTCTGGCGTATGTCAATAATGTAGTTGGAATTCAAGACGATTAATCATGCAGTTCAGATATTAGGTAGTCTTGGGTATGTGAAGTATACACTTAACACTAAATAGTCACATAACACCGACAAGTGACAAACTGTCAGCCTGTTTACAAACTCTAAGTAAGAAAAGCAGTTGCCCATAGCCACAAGTGAGGTGTGCATTGAAAAGAGGGCCTGTTCTGGACCGGCCTTTGTAGTGCAATCGACTGGACACTTTGTCCTGTGAAATACTGAGCATTCCCTCTTCAGAAAGCAAAGTGGTATCATCAAAGAATTTAGCTTGCACTTTATTTATTCAATTAAGAGGTTAAAGAGAAAAGTAACTTTCCGATGTTTGTGCAGCAATGTAAAGCGCCCCACTAGTTTCACCCGTGCAGACCTCACGTTGGCACTGAATTAGACGTTTCCGTTGGTCACGATTCCAATGTCAATTGCACAATTCTCTATTTATGTTCATTGCCATTAAATAGTTCCACTCAATTAATTATTCTTATGCATTTAACGAGTCAACACTGGGCCCCACTAGGCATCGCTGGGAGGTACTATTTGACGAACACTTCTCCCCTTTGTTCTGTTGAAATATCATTCTCCGCCTCTTTGATAAGGAAAATGGATCACAGCCGTTGCCTTGGATAAGATATATGGTTGTTAGACACTCGAGATCTGCAAACAGCAGAGCTGCTATACTGGCTGCTGGTACTGCTGCGTATGTATATAGGGCATAGAATAGTATGCAGGGTTTTTTTTTTTGGGGGGGGGGGGTCATTTGTGACGCCACCAAAGACTTCAGTTCAGCCCAGTTCACTTTATTGGCCTTATTCAGGAAGTTGTCTTGAATCTTGTGTTATTGAGTGTTCCCCAACGCCCTCCGACTCCATTCCATGTGTATATTTTGCTCACCAGATTACCCTCTTTTTTTCTCCTCCTCCTTCTTTCCTTCCCCAGGCACGGTGGTGATGCAGGTGACCGCTACAGACGCTGATGACCCTACATATGGTAACAGTGCCAGGGTGGTCTACAGCATCCTGCAAGGACAGCCATACTTCTCTGTAGAGCCCAACACAGGTCAGTGTTAACAGACCCTGTCTTTTTAAAAATTGTATTTTTCTATTTTACCCTGTTTTCTCCCCAATTTCGTGGTATCCAATTGTTTAGTAGCTACTATCTTGTCTCATCTCCCGTATGGGCTCGGGAGAGACGAAGGTTGAAAGTCATGCGTCCTCTGATACACTACCCAACCAAGCCGCATTGCTTCTTAACACAGCGCGCATCCGACCCGGAAGCCAGCTGCACCAATGTGTCGGATGAAACACCGTGCACCTGGCAACCTTGGTTAGCGCGCACTGTGCCCAGCCCGCCACAGGAGTCGCTGCTGCGCGATGAGACAAGGATATCCCTACTGGCCAGCCCCTCCCTAACCCGGACGACGCTAGGCCAATTGTGCGTCTCCCCACGGACCTCCCGGTCGCGGCCGGTTACGACAGAGCCTGGGTGCGAACTCAGAGTCTCTGGTGGCACTCTGCAGTACAGCGCCCTTAACTACTGCGCCACCCGGGAGGCCCCATACCCTGGCTTTTCTGTAAACAGAAAGGAGAATTAAGGTCAGTTACAATGCAAATACAGAGTTCTATAATATTTACCCTCTACAGTCTATCTGTGGCTCAAGGGAGCAAAGTTCCCAGGGAAATATACACAAGGTGCCATTAACCTGCCTCACTGAAGATTCAACTAACACCTGAATGGAACCCAAATTCATACTGCGAGTGAACCAGGATACGAACAGTGTACTCCCCCTCACTACCACGTCTGGAGACTCTGTGTGTGTGTGTGTGTGTGTGTGTGTGTGTGTGTGTGTGTGTGTGTGTGTGTGTGTGTGTGTGTGTGTGTGTGTGTGTGTGTGTGTGTGTGTGTGTGTGTGTGTGTGTGTGTGTGTGTGTGTGTGTGTGCGCGTGTGCGTTCACCGTGGCTATTAACTCCCGTGTCAGACTGAAGAGACATGACAGAAAAGAAGGACAGAATCTCCGCCAGCCGCCGCTTTTTGATCCCACTGCTCCGTCACCACTGCTATATTTAATCATTTGTAATGTGTGCTTTGGAATGGATCCCAAATGTGTTCTTTGCTTGAACAAAAGGGAAATGGCGACCCCCAAAAAATATATTTGCAGTTTTAATCGCAGGATTAACAGTAATGTGGTTCATGCCAGATGTGCCATGTAAACTGACCCCCCCCACCCCCTACACAAAGGCAGGCTTGGACATCATAAGCATGATTCTCTCTCTCGCTCTGTGTCTATGACTGTGAGGAGAATAGGAATAAGATTGAATGAGGGAGAGTAGCAAAAAACGAGAGAGGGAGTGGGAAAGATAAAAAGATAAAAAAAGAGAGAGAGAGAGAGAGAGAGAGAGAGAGAGAGAGAGAGAAAGATAGTGTAGAGAGATGTATTCAGAGTGTACTGGTGTATACATACAGTACACACACATACTGTATATCTATGTATTGTTCCCCCTCAGAACTACTTGAATGGACTAGCATGTTTTTCAGTTGCTAGCTGTCCATCAGCGAGTGAGATACACACACACACACACTCCTCTGTGTCTCCCTCCTCCCCTGCTGCCACATCCTAAGTGATGAAAGAGCAGGATGAGAGTTTTATACCCCTGCGTTCACCGTGCGTTTCACCAACGCTGCTCAGAACTAGGTTTGAATGATGTGCACCATCAACCCTCACATCCCCTATTGTTTGATATTCAATTAATTTCCTCTTTGGATAAAGTGTTAGTGCTATAAATATCTATATCGATCAGAAGTATCTAGTCTTGCATCACTTTGATCGTCTGTCTGTCCTTCACATTCAGGTGTGATCAAGACAGCCCTGCCTAACATGGACAGGGAGACCAAGGAGAACTATGTGGTTGTGATCCAGGCTAAAGACATGGCTGGACAGATGGGTGGGTTATCAGGGACCACCACAGTTAGCATTACCCTCTCTGATGTCAATGACAACCCACCGCGCTTCCCAAAGAGTGAGTATAGTGCACAAAAACAGACAGATGTGTGTATGCACATGCACTCACTCACACACACACACATAAGCACACACACACACGCGCACATGTGCTCATCCACGCACGCACGCACGCACGCACGCACACACACACACACACACACACACACACACACACACACACACACACACACACACACACACACACACACACACACACACACACACACACACACACACACACATCAGTCCCCTGAATATAAAACTCAGTTCACTATACAGGCTTGTGCCAACCAGGCAGCCTCCATCTGGTGGCAATTTCAAAATGAATGTGGATTATTGCAGCAAGTATTACTGTGCTGCTGTGGCGTGTGTGTGTGTGTGTGTGTGTGTGTGTGTGTGTGTGTGTGTGTGTGTGTGTGTGTGTGTGTGTGTGTGTGTGTGTGTGTGTGTGTGTGTGTGTGTGTGTGTGTGTGTGTTTGTGTGTGTGTGTGTGTGTGTGTGTGTGGCAGTGCCGCTCTCTTGAAGGCTTGGCATAATTAAATGTAGAGCCATATGAGAGAGTGAAGGGTCCTGCACAGTGCATCAGATCGGCCTGCTAATCCCTATTAAATGAAAAGAGTACACTGTGGGTTTTATCTTCTTCACTCTTTCTCTGTCGCTCTCTCTTTATCTCTAACTCTATCACTTTCATTCTCTTTCTCTCTGTCATTCTCCATCTCTTTCTCTTGCTCTCTCTAACGCTCTCAATGTCACCGTGTGTGGCTCCGCTACTGTCCTTTGTTTCTCATGTTTCTTCTCCTTCCTCGTCCTCGCTTTCAGTGTTTCTTTTTTGCCATTCATCTTTTTCTCATACACTCCTCTCCCACTTTCCTTCCATCTCCTGTCCCTCTCTTTCCCTTGCTCTCTCCCTTTCTGGTGCATCTGGTGAATTGCAAAGGCAGCTGCATCAGATTGACAGATTACTGGTGTCATTTAGTTTCCCCTCAGTAACAGCAGTGTGTGTGTGTGTGTGTGCTTCTGTGTCTCTGTGTTTATTCTGTGTGTTTGCGTGTGTGTGTGGGCGTGTTACACTCGGTTAGAATCAACGCGCACAAGCCAAAGAGCTCTTCACGTGACAAAACTCACACAAACGTAGAAACCCTGACTCCGTTTATCACTCTCTACAACAGGGAGACAAACACTGTCCCTGCACCTAGCCTCAATGGACAGAACAAGAAGGGAGTGTGATGTGTGTGTGTGGTTTTACTATCCATGTGGAGACCATAATTCCTCACAAGGATAGTTCTGGTTAGGGGTTAATGCTAGGGTTAAGGAAAATAGGATTTTGAATTGGAATTAATTGTTTGTTCCCTACAATGATAGTAAAACAAAAATGTCTGAGTCTGTGTGTGTGCCCATGCCTTTGTGTGTGCGCGTGTGCGTGTGTGTGTGTGTGTGTGTGTACACTTGCATGCCTGCATGCAAGATGTGTGTGTGGGACCTGCCGACTCAGGCGTTGTCCAGAATGATGTCAGCATGTTTTATGAGGGTGTCAGTGGTGTTTGTATATGCAGCCCATGTGTATATCAGGTCCATCCCTCTGCAGACCAGACCAGATATTTATTGAAGCATATGAGATACAGTGGGGTGCTCAAGCTGGCAGACAGGGACACATCAATTTATCTGGCTCAAACCAGGAAATCATCTGGTGAAAATAACTAGCTATGCATGGGCCAATGTATTCAGAGTTGAATAAATAAATGATGCAAGATTGATTGATCTTGGCTTTGAAGATGTACAGTATTTAAAAGTATAGTTTAGTTTAGGGTTTGATCCAGGTGCTACAGATGGAAAAAGCGAACGTGCGCATTTCTTTCCTCCAGGTCTGTATGAGTTCAAAGCTCCCGAGTCGACAGAACCGGGCTCGACAGTGGCCGTGCTGCGTGCTACGGACGCTGACATCGGCAAGAACGCTGAGATGAACTACCGAATCACCAGCAGCGACGGCCCCTCCATGTTCGACATCTCAACCAATAGGAGCACACAGGATGGTGTCATCACCCTCAGGAAGGTCAGTGAATGGCTGGATTCCAAATCTACCACTACCCTTTGTCCCTAGTCCCTATTCCTTCACTCTTAATCCCGAGGTCACTCCTTCAGTATGGCTGGATTCCAAATCACTCCTAGTTCCTTGTTAATGGGGCATTCGACCCTACTCCCTAGGTGTTATCACACTCAGAAAGTTCAGTATGGCTGGATTTGAAATTGAACCGTAACCCCTATAAACACTAGATCAAGGTTTCCCAAACTCGATCCTCGGGGCCCCAAATGGTGGACGTTTTAGTTTTTACCCTAGCACTACACAACTGATTCAAATAATCAACGAATCCTCAAGCTTTGATAACTTCATTCAGCTGTGTAGTGTTCGGGCAAAAACCAAGACGTGCACCCCTTGGAGAGAGTTTGGGAAACACTGCGCTAGACTGTACGACTGTCCACACTTGTTCAATATGTTTCCATTCCAAATCAACCCCTAACCAGTACTCCCTAGGGCCCTAAAAGTATCTGGTAGATTTAAGTGATATGGTAACAGCTTCACCTTGCTTTTTGAAAGGGTGGATTTTGCCACATTGCTATCCAGTCATGTCAGATTGTACATTCACATGCTCAGATAGGATGCATTCTTAGTCACGGTTTCTGAGTGCAGATCAGATTGATGCTGGGTATTTATTTCACCAGAACCAGCCAGTAGTCCTCTGGGTGCTCTGAGCTATAGTATGTTTTGATGTATTAAACAGAATCAGATTGTTGCTTTATCAAACGCCCTCTTATCCTCTAGTGTGGCTTTAAATCGATCACGCCACTTCCACCAGGTCGTCATTGAGTGGAGGGAGATGTAATTGCCTTCTGCTGATGCTACCATTGTAATGATATTGGAGGGATCTCGGCTCGCTCTCTCTCGCTCTGTGTGTATGTGCGGGCGTGTGCATGTGTATGTGTAGAGGGTCTGGTCTACAGCCGAGCCTACTTTAATTAAATGGCTCATCTAGGTAAAAGGGCATGCCATTTCTCCTGTACCACTAGCACTGTCACCAAACAACACATGCTCATGTTGACATCATTAAACCCCTGTCTTGAGGAAAAGCCAAACAAGGACAAAAAAATAAATCAACGATTTATTGAGTATGAAGGGTCATATCAAATGTCTGTATTTGTTTGATATTAAGTTCGGTACAGGCAGACAGTGGCCAGTTGAAAGCTCATTGGCATTGAAAAACCTGCACTGATGCAAGTGCGCACACACACCTACCTCTCTGGTTAAATGACTGCATTTGATTTGGCAGTAGCTCCCTCACAGCTAAAGGCACACGTCAGATGTGTTCTTTCCAGAGAGCGTTGGTGTGATGGCACTCTTAAAGATGAAGCACAGAGCCAGAGGTGTCATCCCATGGCTAGTGTTTCCATAGCATAGACCAGTCATTTCCTTTCAAAGCCATGAAGGGAATAGTAATAATAATAATACTACATGGTATTTATATAATGGACCCAAAGTCGCTTAGAAGCAAACAAGTGCACACTTCGGGAGAAAGGAGAGATTATTGGGGTTCACACACAAGAAGAGGAGAGAGTTTGAAACCTTTTTTACACCACGTACCTGAGTAAATTTACTCAAGACAGAATATAATGCTAATTGTGTGGCGCTCATATTTGTCCTATTTTCACACGCACATGTGTGAATTGGAAACGTATTTTTGCATATCCCAACTCTCCTGATACACCCTCGGAGAGTGGGGTCACTGCCAGGGGCTGTCGTTATCAAATCAAATCAAATTATATTAGTCACATGCGCCGAATACAACAGGTGTGTGAAATGCTTACTTACGAGCCCCTATCCAACAATGCAGTTAAAAAAAATATGAGTAAGAATAAGAAATAAAAGTAACAAGTAATTAAAGAGCAGCAGTAAAATAACAATAGCGAGACGATACACAGGGGGTACCGGTACAGAGTCAATGTGCGGGGGCACCAGTTACTTGAGGTATTATGTACATGTAGGTAGAGTTATTAAAGTTGTTTTATTGTAATTTTTTTTATTTCACCTTTATTTAACCAGGTAGGCTAGTTGTGAACAAGTTCTCATTTGCAACTGCGACCTGGCCAAGATAAAGCATAGCAGTGTGAACAGACAACACAGAGTTACACATGGAGTAAACAATTAACAAGTCAATAACACAGAAAAAAAGGGAGTCTATATACATTGTGTGCAAAAGGCATGAGGAGGTAGGCGAATAATTACAATTTTGCAGATTAACACTGGAGTGATAAATGATCAGATGGTCATGTACAGGTAGAGATATTGGTGTGCAAAAGAGCAGAAAAGTAAATAAATAAAAAACAGTATGGGGATGAGGTAGGTAAAAATGGGTGGGCTATTTACCGATAGACTATGTACAGCTGCAGCGATCGGTTAGCTGCTCAGATAGCAGATGTTTGAAGTTGGTGAGGGAGATAAAAGTCTCCAACTTCAGCCGTTTGCAATCTGCTCCAGTCACAGGCAGCAGAGAACTGGAACGAAAGGCGGCCAAATGAGGTGTTGGCTTTAGGGATGATCAGTGAGATACACCTGCTGGAGCGCGTGCTACAGGTGGGTGTTGCCATCGTGACCAGTGAACTGAGATAAGGCGGAGCTTTACCTAGCATGGACTTGTAGATGACCTGGAGCCAGTGGGTCTGGCGACGAATATGTGACTATGCAAAGTGACTATGCATAGACGATAACAACAGAGAGTAGCAGCGGTGTAAAAGAGAGGGGGGGGGGGTGTTCAGGATTAGATGTTCAGGAGTCTTATGGCTTGGGGTTAGAAGCCGTTTTGAAGCCTCTTGGACCTAGACTTGGTGCAATTAGGTTTAAGTGCCTTGCTCAAGGGATTTGAACTAGTGTAATGTAATATAGATATCGCCAATAGCTGGATGAGTCGCCATTTAGTTTGGTGGAAGTGATCCAACCATTATGTCGGTTGGTGGACATCCCCATCGACTGAGGATGAGGTGTAAATGTAAATGTAAATTATGTATGTTGAATAATAATAAACTACATTTATCAATCTGACTCCATTATTAAGTGAATGCTATAGGCCCATACCCGCATCCAGTGGGTATAGCCAAGGTTGCGAGCCTTGAGTCACCACTCAGAATACTATAAGATATAGTGTTATGCAATTAGTAAGAGGCTGAGGAACAAGGAGCTAATATCTGGCAATTAATGTCCTAGCATCATTTACATTTACATTTAAGTCATTTAGCAGACGCTCTTATCCAGAGCGACTTACAAATTGGTGCGTTCACCTTATGACATCCAGTGGAACGGCCACTTTACAATAGTGCATCTAAATCTTTTAAGGGGGGTGAGAAGGATTACTTTATCCTATCCTAGGTATTCCTTAAAGAGGTGGGGTTTCAGGTGTCTCCGGAAGGTGGTGATTGACTCCGCTGTCCTGGCGTCGTGAGGGAGTTTGTTCCACCATTGGGGGGCCAGAGCAGCGAACAGTTTTGACTGGGCTGAGCGGGAACTGTACTTCCTCAGTGGTAGGGAGGCGAGCAGGCCAGAGGTGGATGAACGCAGTGCCCTTGTTTGGGTGTAGGGCCTGATCAGAGCCTGGAGGTACTGAGGTGCCGTTCCCCTCACAGCTCCGTAGGCAAGCACCATGGTCTTGTAGCGGATGCGAGGTTCAACTGGAAGCCAGTGGAGGGAGCGGAGGTGCGGGGTGACGTGAGAGAACTTGGGAAGGTTGAACACCAGACGGGCTGCGGCGTTCTGGATGAGTTGTAGGGGTTTAATGGCACAGGCAGGGAGCCCAGCCAACAGCGAGTTGCAGTAATCCAGACGGGAGATGACAAGTGCCTGGATTAGGACCTGCGCCGCTTCCTGTGTGAGGCAGGGTCGTACTCTGCGGATGTTGTAGAGCATGAACCTACAGGAACGGGCCACCGCCTTGATGTTAGTTGAGAACGACAGGGTGTTGTCCAGGATCACGCCAGGGTTCTTAGCGCTCTGGGAGGAGGACACAATGGAGTTGTCAACCGTGATGGCGAGATCATGGAACGGGCAGTCCTTCCCCGGGAGGAAGAGCAGCTCCGTCTTGCCGAGGTTCAGCTTGAGGTGGTGATCCGTCATCCACACTGATATGTCTGCCAGACATGCAGAGATGCGATTCGCCACCTGGTCATCAGAAGGGGGAAAGGAGAAGATTAAGTGTGTGTCGTCTGCATAGCAATGATAGGAGAGACCATGTGAGGTTATGACAGAGCCAAGTGACTTGGTGTATAGCGAGAATAGGAGAGGGCCTAGAACAGAGCCCTGGGGGACGCCAGTGGTGAGAGCGCGTGGTGAGGAGACAGATTCTCGCCACGCCACCTGGTAGGAGCGACCTGTCAGGTAGGACGCAATCCAAGCGTGGGCCGCGCCGGAGATGCCCAACTCGGAGAGGGTGGAGAGGAGGATCTGATGGTTCACAGTATCGAAGGCAGCCGATAGGTCTAGAAGGATGAGAGCAGAGGAGAGAGAGTTAGCTTTAGCAGTGCGGAGCGCCTCCGTGATACAGAGAAGAGCAGTCTCAGTTGAATGACTAGTCTTGAAACCTGACTGATTTGGATCAAGAAGGTCATTCTGAGAGAGATAGCGGGAGAGCTGGCCAAGGACGGCACGTTCAAGAGTTTTGGAGAGAAAAGAAAGAAGGAAGCATCAAATTATTGAGTTATCCTCAGCTCAGAGATGCACAGTTAGAGACCAAGCGTACTGTATTTGCTATGTGTATTGTGTAATTAACAACTATCAATAGCCCTATTAAATTATAGGCACATAGTCAATCAAATAATTACTCTGTAAAACGAGGAATGCATTTGCTCAATTCAACTAATAGAATGTATTACGAAATAATTGACACTCAAACAATTAGAGTGCACATGAAATACATACATTACAAAGTAACACAGAGTCAATTACTATCTCCAATAGGCTAAGACTTAACGTGGTTACATGTGTCTTCAGTTCAGAATCATCTCTAAGAGACAAACGGTGTGTTTGATACACACAGGAGCTTGAATTAAAATGACGTAGCAATTTGTGAGTGAAAACGGAAACAGGAAAACACACCCAGATTCGAATCTAACCAGCTCAATTTGAATGTCATGACCAGACAATAGGAATGTGCCTGGTAACCAGTCAACCCAACATACAATTTACATCCAGTCACTTTAAAAATACAGCAACCAGAAAACACACAATGCAATAAGACATGTCCAAATGTGCAGCTCTTTATAAGCTCTTGAAACAAACCAACCGCAACAATTTCATTCACACAGTAACATTCATTTCGTCGATTCAAGTTTCATCAGTCTTCACACCTCTCCTGGTGACAGTGACCCTAGGATTTCCACGAGAACTTCGCGTCCTGGAGATTGCTACAGCAAAGGTGTGACTCGCTCCTGTGAGATGCAAATATACCGCTATCACTCCGGACAATGCCCGTATTGAATCAACTCACCAGGCTGGTTTCAGCAAGTCACCAGTCGCGAGTATATTACCTTCTCACGTTCTTCTACTACACTAGCAACAGTCCGGTTACTGGCCCAACGCTCTAGCCACTAGGCTCCCTGCCACCCCAGACACCAGAAAGCAGCCAGACACAGAAAAAGAGGGAGTCGTTGAGTTACACTGAATTAATTCAATTGTTGATATTGTGTGTGTCTTCGACGAGGATTGTGTTGCAAGTCACAGGATTTGTCTGTGTGAGAGGGGAAGTGAATTAAAAATGTGTCAACTGACGAGGGACAGAGAGGTTGAGTCACACTGAATCAATTCAATTGTTGATAGAGTGCGCGTTGTTTGGTGTGTCTGTGTGTGTCTGTGCGTGCGTGTGTGTGTGTGGGTTGCTTAGACAAGGAGGGTGTTGCATGTCACAGGATTTGTCTGTGTGAAAAGGAAAGAAAGGGGAATAGAAATGTGTCATCTGGCGATTGAGTGCGTGTGAGTTGTTAACCCTCTCTTCTCCACTCTCCCTCTGTCTCAGTCTCTGGACTTTGAGAGGAAGCGGTCCTACACTCTAAGGATCCAGGTGGAGAACTCCAACCCTGACCCTCGGTTCCTGCGCTATGCGGCGACCACGGACGGGGCGACGGTCAAACTGATCGTGGAGGATGTGGACGAGCCGCCCGTGTTCGACCGGGTCGGCTATGTCATGGAGGTCAAAGAAGACGTGGCAGTAGGCACAATCATCGGATCAGTCAGCGCCACAGATCCAGACAGCAGCCGCAGTCCCGTCAGGTACTACGCACACACACAAACACACACATTGGGGAGGGGAGTGGACAGACACACACACATACACACTTATCTGTTGTTATTAATCAGCGGAGAAGTTCAGCCGACTGAATTATTGAGAATATTAGAAAGGCAATTAGCACCCCAACAGCAACAGATTTAACAAGCTTAGACTAACTGTCAGAAACGAGAGGGGCAAATAGTGTGTCTGTATGTGTGTGTGTTTGTCTGTGAGAGTGTAGGGCGCATTTAGATAGATAGATGCTAACAATGTTGGTAGTTCAGAAAAAATTAGTAAAAATAGTGGCTGTGAAAGGGGAGAGTGGAAGAGTGTGGATATGGAATAGAAGCAAGATTGGGGTAGGGGGTGCGATGGTACATGATACCTGAGCGACTGATCGCCCTTGTTCATGCTCTCCCCCGGGGGTATGCTTCCCTCCTTCGCTCCCCTCCCCTTCCCTCTTCTCCCTGCCAACATCTGCAACTAAATGGCACCCTATGGGCCCTGGTCAAAAGTAGTGCACTATATAGGAAATAGGGTGAATTTGGGACACAGTCGACGTCAGACCCTCCATTAATCAAACTGATGTATAACAGTCATTCTTAGGAAGTGGAGAAACACAACACGACTGGATTTCCTGTGTGTGTGTGTCGGTGTATGTGAGTGGGTGCACATAAATGGTGTGTGTGTGTGTGTGTGTGTGTGTGTGTGTGTGTGTGTGTGTGTGTGTGTGTGTGTGTGTGTGTGTGTGTGTGTGAGTGGGTGCACATCAATGGTGTGTGTGTGTTTGCGTGTGTGTGTATGTATGCGTGTGTGTGTATACGTGTGTGTGTGTTTGTGTGTGTGTGTGTGTGTGTGTGTATGTATGCGTGTGTGTGTGTATGCCTTTGTGTTTGTGTGTGTGTGTGTGTGTGTGTGTGTGTGTGTGTGTGTGTGTGTGTGTGTGTGTGTGTGTGTGTGTGTGTGTGTGTGTGTGTGTGTGTGTGTGTGTGCGTGTGCGTGTGTGTGTATGCCTTTGTGTTTGTCCATGATAGCACAGATACATATTTTTGAAGTCATTCTATTTTAGACGAACGACCAATCCACAACTGTCAGTCATCCAAATTGCTTTCAAATTGGATGATATTCGTAGCAGTAGGATGTATTGTTGTGATAATGCGGCACTGGATTTCTCTAAAAAGAATACAAGGACATTTATACTTGTTTGTTATGTGCAGGTACTCGATAGAACAGCGCACAGACAAAGGCAGGGTGCATAATATTCCTGCGAACGTGAAGACGCTTATACACTGCCTCACTGCCAACAGTGCATTGGGTTTATGTGAAAACAAAGTGAGGAAGCTTATACTTGTTTGCTATGTGCAGGTACTCTATTGACCGGCGTACAGACATGGACAGGGTGCTCAACGTGCACCCAGGTAACGGCTCCGTGTTCATGCTGAGGACTCTGGACAGAGAGGACATCGCCTGGCACAATGTCTCTGTTATTGCCACTGAGTTCAGTAAGTACCATGTTTTTTTTTATTTAACCTTTATTAAACCAGGTAGGCCAGTTGAGAACAAGTTCTCATTTACAACTCTGACCTGGCCAAGATAAAACAAAGCAGTGCAACAAAAACAACAACACAGAGTTACACATAAACCAGCGTACAGTCAATAACACAAAAGAAAATAAAAATTGAAAAATCTATGTACAGTGTTTGCAAATGTAGAAGAGTAGGGAGGTAGGCAATAAATAGGCCATAGAGGCGAAAATAATTACAATTTAGCATTAATACGGGAGTGATAGATGTGCAGATGATGATGTGCAAGTAGAGATACTGGGGTGCAAAAGAGCAAGAGGGTAAGTAATAATATGGGGATGAGGTAGTCGGGTGTGCTATTTACAGATTGGCTGTGTACAGGCACAGTGATCGGTAAGCTGCTCTGACAGCTGATGAATAAAGTTAGAGAGGGAGATATAAGACTCCAGCTTCAGAGATTTTTGCAATTCGTTCCAGTCATTGGCAGCAGGAAACTGGAAGGAAAGGCAGCTAAAGGAAGTGTTGGCTTTGGGGATGACCAGTGCGATATACCTGCTGGAGCGCATGCTACGGGTGGGTGTTGCTATGGTGACCAGTGAGCTGAGATAAGGCGGGGCTTTACCTAGCAAAGACTTATAGATGACCTGGAGCCAGTGGGTTTGTGACGGATATGTAGTGAGGGCCAGCCAACGAGAGCATACAGGTCGCAGTGGTGGGTAGTATATGGGGCTTTGGTGATAAAACGGATGGCACTATTAAAGACTACATCCAGTTTGCTGAGTCAAGTGTTGGGGGCTATTTTGTAAATGACATCACCGAAGTCAAGAATTGGTAGGATAATAAGTTTTACGTGGGTATGTTTGGCGGCATGAGTGAAGGAGGCTTTGTTGTAAAATAGGAAGCCAATTCTAGATTTAATTTTGGAATGGAGATGTTTAAAATGAGTCTGGTAGGAGAGTTTACAGTCTAACCAGACACCTAGGTATTTGTAGTTGTCCACATATTCTAGGTCAGAATCGTCCAGAGTGATGCTAGTCCGGGCAGGCAGATGCGGGCAGCAAATGGTTGAAGAGCATGCACTTAGGTTTACTAGCATTTAAAAGCAGTTGGAGGCCAAGGAAGGAGTGTTGTATGGCGTTGAAGCTCATTTGGAGGTTTGTTAGCACAGAATCCAAAGAAGGGCCAGATGTATACAGAATGATGTCGTCTGTGTAGAGGTGGATAAGAGAATCAACAGCAGCAAGATCGACATCATTGATATACACAGAGAAAAGAGTCGGCCCGAGAATTTAACCCTGTGGCACCCCCATAGAGACTGCCAGAGTTCCAGACAAAAAGGCCCTCCGATTTGACACACTGAATTCTATCTGAGACGTAGTTGGTGAACCAGGCGAGGCAGTCATTTGAGAAGCCAAAGCTGTTGAGTCTGCCGATAAGAATGCAGTGATTGACAGAGTCGAAAGCCTTGGCCTTGTTGATCATTGATGTACGTGTGTGTTTGTGCGTGTGTGTGTGTGTGTGTGTGTGTGTGTGTGTGTGGTGAATTAGTACAGTACTTTCTAGTTACATGTACAGTACTATGAGTAGTTGAGTTTGCATCATTGTATCAACAAGACAAAGCAGATCTACTTCCATAGCCCCCAAATCCAATATGGACCTTGAATCCAGTTCCACATAAAAGAAAATATTCATTCTTCCTCTGTAATCATGGACTGATTTAGACCTGGGACACCAGATCAGGTACAACAACATACCAGAATTACTCCAGACCTCATAGGGCAGTGCTTGCTGTACGTTTGTTCATCTCCCCCTACTCTTTGCGAGCCACTGTCGTAGGTTAAGATTTGAATACCCCTATTCTACAGTATTTTCCACTGTGAGCACGGGTATTCAGATCTTACACTACGTGGTCCTGCTGGTTTTCTATTCTACCTGATAATTTATTGCACCCACTTGCCGTCGCCGGTCTAAATCAGTCTCTGATTAGAGGGTAAGAATAAAAAAAAGCAGTGGAACTGACTTCAAAGTCTAGATTTGAATTTCAGGGACTTACACCAAAGTGCTTGCTGAGACACAGAACAGTATCATAATTGTATCAAAGGCATTTATTGTCTTTTACTTGGTGTTGTTCTTAAATGTCATGTCCTTTGTTACACAGACAACCCACGGCTGATGAGTCGTGTACCAGTCTATGTTAGAGTACTGGACGTTAATGACAACGCTCCTACGTTCGCCACTTACTACGAGACATTTGTCTGTGAAAACGCCAAGGCTAACCAGGTAATGGAAAAAATGTACTATTATTTTAAACCCCCTACAGCAGGTCTTCTTTGCCACCTAAGGTCCCCAACTGATCTAACCTTTATCAGTTTATAACCTTCGTCAGTTAACACATTCGTCTTGTTCCTCGAGATAAAGTATGTTATCTGTGCTTGATCATATTTGTCATGCCTTTTTCAGAGGATTCAGACAGTAAGTGCTGCAGACGCTGATGAGCCTATTGGTGGACACAGGTTCTTCTTTAGTCTAGCGCACGAGGCATCTGTGAAAGCCAACTTCACCGTCAGAGACAATAAAGGTATGCGCCCTTCCTCCTGTAGAACAGCAGTTGACACACATTTAATTGTCCGTATATTTTATTTGGTGTATTCATAACATGCTGTATGTATTCCATCACAATTTGTAAATCACACCCAGTCATATATATTTAAGCACACTCGAATATAATATTTAAGGCTGTACATTTGAGACAGGGTACATTGAAAGAAAACAAGCCTCTTAAAAAACTGTGAAATGTTCCTCCACCTAACTTGTATAGTAGCTAACACTTTTCTCTCCATTAGACAACACAGCAGGTATCCTGACCAGACGAAACAGCTACAGCCGGCTACAGAGGAGTAACTATCTGGTTCCCGTGGTAATCTCGGACAGCGACTTGCCCATGCAGAGCAGCACCAACACCCTGACGGTGCACGTTTGCACCTGCGACCGCGAGGGGAACATGCAGCTGTGTAACCAGGAAGCTCTGGTCCTCACCGCAGGCCTCAGCACTGGAGCCCTCATGGCCATCATCTTCTGTGTCCTCATACTGCTCAGTGAGTACTTTGCAATTCAGTTCAATTAAAAAAAGCTTTATTTTCCATTAATCTTTTTAAATGACACAGAAAATGTTATTTGGCATGTGGCTTACAATAGAGCATATTTAAAGCGTCAATCACATCAACACACATAAATGATAAGTTTCACATCACACGTCCTATGTGGCAGCGCAAGCTTTTCTCAGCCCACCAAAGTACATAAGTGAGTGTATCATATATCCACAACATCAATGGTTCCCAACAGACAAAAGCTATCCTTCAGAAAATAGGAGGAATCCAGGAAGGAAAAATATAAAAAGTTGCTCAGACTTTTTTTGTCTTGTTTCTGAAGTGATCATGATCAATCGAAGCACACTCCTCTCCTTGGCTCACCTCTCCTTTCCTCGCCTCTCCTCTCCTCTCCTCTCCCATCTCATACTCAAGTTCTTCTCTCTCTTTCCCTCTCTTCTTGTTGTCTATAGTGATCGTGGTGCTGTTCGCTGCCTTGAGGAGGCAGCAGAGGAAGAAGGAGCCTCTGATCATCTCCAAAGAGGATGTGAGAGACAACGTCGTCAGCTACAACGATGAAGGGGGCGGAGAGGAGGACACCCAGGCCTTTGATATCGGCACGCTGCGCAACCCAGAGGCCACAGAGGAGAGCAAACAGCGCAGGGACATTAAGCCCGAGACCCTGCACCCTCCCATCCGTCGGACTGTGATCCTTCCCCCGGCCCACAGGGACAACGCGGACGTCAGGAACTTCATAAACCAAAGGCTTCAGGAAAACGACCAGGACCCCACCGCACCGCCCTACGACTCCCTGGCCACCTACGCCTACGAAGGGAGCGGCTCGGTTGCTGAGTCCCTTAGCTCCCTGGGCTCCATGACCATAGAAGGAGACCAGGACTATAACTACCTGAGCGAGTGGGGACCCAGGTTTAAGAAACTGGCAGACTTGTACGGGGGAGAGGACAGTGACAGCTGCAGGGATTCCTAATGAGAGAGAAGGAGCTCGTAAGAGGGGAGCTAAAGGAAAACATACAACAAACAAACAAACACTCGCACACTAGCTAAAGTGAACTTAACTCCTGGTACTTTGTGAAAGTGGCAAACAATAGAACAAAACAAAGAGGACACAAACAGACACGAGGCAGTGTTTTACCGTCGTTGATCACCGTTGATGTTTGACCTCTCTGGAGGACTAGGAGGAAGAAGATAAGCTATCCTGTCAGTATTTAGTGGTCTTTCTCTTTCTCTGCTAGGCAGCAGGGGACTCCTGAGGAAAAGAGTTGTTGTACTTTACTCTGTACACCAGGCCCACATACACAGTATCTCTATATACAAACAAACTTCTACTCTTTTCTTTTTCAAAAGCTTCCTGCAAAGGAGGGAGTAACAGCAAGCGGTTTGGTGGGGGACTTGATAGACAGACAACGCCTATTCATTTTTCAGTGTTTCTGGGACAAAAAAAGCTGCATTTTGTGAGTTCTATCGTAGCTTGTGTGTGCGTATCTGTAAATCGATACAATACATTGTACAGTTATGTTTTGTTTTCAGGCTTCTAGCTTCCCATCCACCCTCTTATAGCAATGACTCTGTATGTCACAATGCTCTTTTGAGATCACACAAGCCTTGCTGAGAGGCTGAATGTTTGATCTCTATGGGTACACTCAAACTGTCCGCCAGTCACCCACTATAGCATAATTGACTTGAATGGGGACAACCGCTCTACTCATTGTATTTCTATGGGTTGGACGTCAGAAAACACACCTTTCTGACTGTCAATACCTGATCCACATCTTCTTATAGTTTTGCATATATTCTGTCTCACAAATGGCATACTATTTCATAGTGCATTACATTTGTACTAAGGTACATAAGTCTCTGGTCAACAATAGTGCACTATCTAGGGAATAGGGTGCCATTTGTGACAAACACATACAGCCATGACCGAAATTATTGGCACCCTTGATGAAGTTGAGAAAAGCTCTATGCTAATTTATACTAATTTTTTATTATTATACTAATACAATTGCTCAGAGAAAGAGATTTTGTTTAACAAGTAATACATTGTATTATTCCCCAAAAATAGTGGTCAAAACTATTGCTCAGTACTCTGGTACCCGCCACTTGTGAGGATAACAGCACTTGTTTTATGAGATTGTAGTACACATTGGGAGGGATCTTAGACCATTCCTCAGTACCGAATCTTTACATACAGATTTGTTTTTAATTATTGTTATAAAAAATAGTTCTATGAGCAATTGTATTAGTTTAAAATAATATAATTGTCAAATGAATTTATCGTACAATATAGCTCAGTATTTTTTACTCATATTTATCAAATGAAGGTAAAAAAAAAAAATTAAAAATCAAGGATGACGTTAAACAAAAATCAAGGATTCCAATCATTTTGATCATAAACTATATTCTGTGTGGGGGTACCTGAAATACCTGGACCATGTATCTGAAGAACTAATGTCAATAATGCTTCACTTTCAAGGTACCCTCTTTAAAAAGTGCTACTGTAATACCTGTCATAACATCCTTGTTGACCGGCTGAAGAAGTAGGTGAGAAACTCTGGCCTCGACTGATTCAGGTCATATTTATGTGGCAGACGTTTCCCGTGAGCATGGGTGGTTCAGTAATGTCCCCAGCAGCTGTTCACTATTGTGTCCCTCAGGGGTCAAATCTGGGCCACGTCCTTTTTCTTACCTGTCCCCTTGGTGACAGCATCCACAATAATAACAATTCAGTGTCACTGCTAGGCGGATGACATAGCTTTATTTAACAATCAGACCCAGTGACCAAGCTAGCATAGCTACCCTTCACAAGTGTCTTGCTGACATAAAATGTTGGATGACTGAACATTTTCTCCAGCTCAATGATACAAAAATCAGAGGATGTTTTATTTGGCCCCCCATCCAGATTGTAAATAACCTTGGTCATTAAGTCCACCAATGTAAAGCCTACGGCCAGTAACCTTGTCCTCTTTGACCTTGACCTCGAGCATGTAAAAACGGTAGTCCAGTCCTGCTTTTATCACCTAAGAAATATAGCTAAAGTCAAAGTCTTATTTCAGTCACTGATCTGGAGAAAGTTATACGCGCTTTTTATTCCTCATGCCTAGATTACTGTTACTCTTTTGTGTGCATGTCTCAGTCAGAAATCACTCCATTTGTCTGCAGTTAGTTCAAAGTGCTGCAGCTCTTCTTTTAAACAGGCACCAGGACATGTTACCACATCACACCTATTTTAGCTTCTCTACAAAGGCTACCAGTCACTTTTGGAGTATATTTCTAAATTGTATTAATCACATGTAAGGTTATACTTGGTTTAGCCCCATTCCATATCGCAGATCTTTCATCTCCCTACAAGCCAGGATGCAGCCTGAGATCCTCTGGCAGGGGCACCGCTGACCATTCCAAAGTCTCGGTTGAAAACGAAAGAAGAGCAGGTATTTGCCATTAGGGCCCCTGGACTTTGGAATGGTCCGCCAGAGGATACCAGGCCTGCCGATTCAGTGCCTCTTTTTAAATCCCTGCTGAAGACACACTTTTATAAAGATACATTGAAATCATACATTAAAAGGTCATTTCATTTTGCTATCATTTGTCATTTTCCTTCCTGTCTCTGTCAGTACTTTTTATTTGATTGTTTTATGAAGTGAGGCACTTTTTACTTGTGTTAAAACGCGCTATACAAATAAAGTAGTTATTATTATTATGTATTCCTATTGGAAGACTGTCTATAGACATGAAAGCATAGAGGGTTACAGTAGCAGTGTGTTGCTTAGTATAAACGAAACATGCAGTTCCCATTAAACATTAATTCCTTACTTAGTGTCTTACTCTGTATGCTGTTCTGTATTTTGAAACAGTTTCCTTTTCTTTCAAATGTAAGTCATTGATTGATGGTTGACTATATATTTGTGAAGTGCACACTGACAAAAAGGGCATTCGCAGGCTTGACATATTGGGACGATGTGGGGGAAAACGCTGCCTATTATAAAGGGAAATGTGATATTTCAGTTGTGAGGAAGAGGGTCGACATTGCCTTGGGATTGTCCTTGACATAAGAGGTAAAGGTCAATACAATATTAGGAGCATGAAATGGTCTGACACTTACGTATGAAATGGTTATGAAATGGTCTGACACTTACGTATGATATGGTCATGAAATGGTCTGACACTTACGTATGAAATGGTCATGAAATGGTCTGACACTTACGTATGAAATGGTCATGAAATGGTTTGCCGTCATAAAATGGTTTGACATATATGTAGTAAGAAAATATAGCAATTCAAATGATGCAAAGCACCCCCAAATTGTCCAAGGCCACAAAAGACTAATTAAACAGCAGTAGCATTGCGATATTGCCCCCAAGCATTATTTCTCTTTGATTTATGAACAAACAGCTTTGATATCGTTTAGCTGATAAGAGGAATGTATGAGGGAGCACTCAGAGGGCAGCGGTACATCAAGAGAAAAAAAGTACAGCGATGCATCCTAAAAGGCCCTTTATTCCCGATAGTCCACTAATTTTGCCCAGGGCCCTGTTCAAAATTAGTGTGCAATATAGGGAGTAGGCTGCCATTTGGGATTTAGCCTAGGTAAAACAAGCAGTGGCCACTCTCTACTAAAGGCCAACCTGAGGAAGGGTTACATTTATCAGAAATTTCAAACGAATAACACAACTGACGTAATTGCCACGATGACGATTATGTTTTTCTCTCTGTCAGCAGCATTTACGATTCACACAAATCGGACTTGATACTTTATTTTTTTTAAATATATTCCAAATGCCCATGGATATAAAAAAATCGTGTAATTTGATGAAAATGGTGTGGTAGCTTAGACAGTACTCTAAGACAAGAACACACTTGTTAAAAATGTATACTACTATAATATGCTCAATATTATAATGAGAAACTGTGTAAAAAAATGTTTTTAAAAGACCATTGAGCACCCACTGTGTAAGTGACTGTTTGAGATTGTGGCAAATGTGGCTTTGATAAGCAGCATTTATTTGGGTTCCTAAACAACTGAAAAACAACTGTTATTCTTCTACTGCCCTGAGGGTTTGACATCTAGTTTATGTCAGAAGGAGAAATGACAGCAGAAGACTGCATTATTGTTTTCCTTCTTTAAAAGGGGCAATCTGGGATTGGTACATTCATTGTCTCTCTTTAATACAGGGTGTCAGCAGCATAATTTCACAATAAATACATGTTTGTGCATTAACACCATGCTCAGCTAAGGACACAAGAGTTAGCTTCCAGATATGGCTAGCCTACAGTAAATTCTGGTCCAGGGTGTTAGTGCGGCCTGCTAACACCGATGCTTCCATTCACACCCTGGACCAGAGCTAGCCTAGAGTATACAGTACTGATGTCTTCCTCAACTGTAGACAGTTGGCTAGCCTTAAGGTTGCCTCTATATTATGTTGCTGACTATGTTATTGAGCAGTCTATTGCTATGTACCAATTCTCCACCCTTCTCCTAAATGGTGCACTTACACACTACCCGTCATGGATTTACAAGAATAGGAATGTTAAATCCATGCGAGAAGGTAGCATCCTGTCTAGGGGCTGTACTTGTACACCAACCTGCCTCACGCTACAGAAAAAGGGGCTAGGCTCCTGCCCCATGGGCCGTTTTGGCTCGGATAAGCCTTACTTACTATGCGAGAAAGTATGCAAGTGCACACTTCAGGGGACGGATGGAGAATAGGGATGCAGACATTTTTTTCTATGTGGATTAATACTATGAGAGGTTATAGTATGTGAAGTTGTTAAAAGGGGCCCGGTCATGACACGATGCCCATTAATTCATCTATCTGCTTTGTACAACATGATTTTCTACTGCATATTTACATGATCCAACAATTAAATTTCTTCAAAATCATGCATTCATCCTTACTGTTTCTATGCATAGACATCAGTGTTTCAGAATCAGATAAGCTTTGCTGTCCTAACAGAGGGCAATTTAACAGACATAGGAAGTGAGAAAGTGGGGACTACTTGATAGCCAGACTGGCAAAAAACTCAAACTTACCATAACCACACCCTAGACACTGGCCAAATTTTTACCAATTTGGAAATAAAAAATCAGTCTGCACATTAGTGATATTCCCTTAGTTTTTGCCTAGGATGACATCAGACTAGCTCGAAGGTACTGTAGCTTAAGTTCTTATGACGTACCTTGAAATTCAAGACAAAGTGGTTAATAGCATGGATCCTGTGGCTACTGAACTGAAGCAATCATTAATTCCACACAATCTATAATTAAGATCTTTAAAATCTGGCTATCGGATTTGGAGAGAGGGGGGAAAAACAATTTTTTCATTGTTAGAGGAAGAGGCAGCAGATGCGCGACAGATGGTGGCATTTTACATATTTAATGTAATTAAATCATATTAACACTTTCCCCTCCTCATAACGTGCATGTGATATGCCACTACTAGTTTTCCCATTAAGCAATTTGTCATTGGACACTGATTATGAAAAGTATGGCTACCAAGAGGACAGATGTCATTATAATGAAAAATCTATATTTCAAATACCCTTATTAATATCAATTAGTATCAATGTCACTTGCAGTAAAAATTGACATTTAAAACATAGCATTTCTGTTGATGCCGTTCATTATCACGAGCGACGACCAACAGTGCTGTAGATTTAGGTAAAAACTGACTGTACATAATCAAAATGAAATTGATTAAGACCTACACATGAAAGCAGCTCAAAACAACCACAAACGCAACCAAGCACAATAAAAATGGGACGAGACAGAACAGGGTGGACTGTAGACTGGTGGTCTTTCTCAATTGTCTAGAAATGTGTCCTCTCTCCTTCATTGCACTGATCTGAAAGAACTGACCAGGTGAAAGCAAGTCTAATGATAAGCTGCCAACATATTGTTTACACCTGACAAATCTTCTCCAGTCAGATGCAGATGAAGGGAGTAGTCAGAGGAAAATGCATTTTTTGTTTGCAATTCAGTGTTTGTAAATTGTTCATCCCTCCACGTCCTGCTCCTTCCATGCGCTATTTATTATCATCCATCCCAATTGGTCAAAGAAGTGCTCTGTCCATCTCGATGGGTCAGAGAAAGGCTCTGTTACTTCCTACTTTCCTCTGGTTCGTCTCCCACCTTCTGCTGGCGCTCCCTCTCTCGTTTCACTTCTTTCAGCTCCTGTCTGTACTTCCGCTCGATGAATCGCTTCTGATGAGACATAATAAAAGAGAGACATAATAAAAGAGATGGACCAGGGAAAATATAAAAGACAGAGAGGAATAAAGAGAGAGAGACAAGGTCAGTCTATGACCGATAGAGGACAGTGATTAGTATAGTGTTTAGCATGTGTTGACATTGTAATGTACACGTACTCCTACATGTTGTCATTTTAGTTATAATTCGTGAAACACTGCAAACATTACCAGCACTGAATGGCCCTAGTACCTCATTATTTTCCTTCCTAATATTAGCAAAATAACATGGAATTCGACAGGCTTCATTTGATGTCATTGTGATGAGAATGGGATCTGATAAGCTAATTAGAACATAACATCTCCAAATGAGATCTGTAATAAAGAGAACAGAAAAGGAGCACTGCGTCACTGCGTCTCAATTTAAAACTGTACCCATGGAGGGATGCCAGGTCTTCTGTGTCAAAGCATTTATGTCACAAATTTAGATCAAGTCGATTAGGATATCATGAAAGAACAACAGACAGTTTAGTTGTGTAGACCATGTTTGTTCTCTACTGTAGGTTATTCCGTTCACAGATCTCGCACTGGCTCTAAGATTTACAGTATCCTTTTGACTAACTGTCTATGTGTCAAGTTCAATCAATAAAAACCCTGATGAAGGCCACGGGCCGAAATGCGTTGGTTTTAAAAATATCAATAGCATTTTTATCAACTTCCACTGTCCTCCAGGAGTTGCTTAATTTCCCCTTCACTTAAACCTCAATCAAACACACTCTATTTAAAAGACAACTAATAGTATTTGACCCCAGGTCGAATCTTTGGTCACTCCACCATGTCATGTAGTCTACAGATAATAAAAGCATTCGGGATAAGACCGTCTGCTAAATTACTAAAATGTCAAACGTATAGCCAAATGCCCCAACGTCTCTCTACAGCAATGGGAGGCCAGCATCTAGTATAAGCAAACACATTCACTTCAACAAACAGCGAGGGATACACTATAGTGTGGTTGACCATAGATGACTAAGCAACACTTGATGAGCCTCAGAGAGAAAAGAAAACTACCTATTGCAGTTCAAGTATGGAAATCAGTGTCAGCATTCCAGTCTGGAGATGACTTAATAGATGAGAATAACACACAGAGAGAGAGAGAGAGAGAGAGAGAGAGAGAGAGAGAGAGAGAGAGAGAGAGAGAGAGAGAGAGAGAGAGAGAGAGAGAGAGAGAGAGAGAAAGAGAGAAAGAAAGAAAGAAAGAAAGAAAGAAAGAAAGAAATGTTTCTTTGGTCAGTTGCATTGTTTATCATGCCGTTACATAAAGAGTGTAAAGGGACAAGAGATTGAGACTCTTAAAACTCCTTCGGAATCGGTGTCCCTAACGTGGGACAGTTGAGCTAACGTAGGCTGAAGCAATTAGCATGAGGTTGTAAGTAACAAGAACATTTCAAGGACATGGACATATCTGATGTTGGCAGAAAGCTTAAATTCTTGTTATCTAACTGCACTGTCCAATTTACAGTAGCTATTATATGGAAAGAATACCACGCTATTGTTTGAGGAGTGTGCACAATTTTGAACATGAAAAGTTATTAATTGACAAATTAGGCACATTTGGGCAGTCTTGATACAACATTTGGAACATAAATGCAATGGTTCATTGGATCAGTCAAAAACTTTTCACATACCCTGCTGCCATCTAGTGTGCAAAATATAAATTGCACATGAACTGGAATAATACATTATGGCCTTACTCGTGCATTTCAAAGATGGTACAAAACAAATACAAAATAACAATTGTTTTTTCTTTGTATTATCTTTTACCAGATCTTTTGTGTTATACTCTCCTACATTCCTTTCACATTTCCACAAACTTCAATGTGTTTCCTTTCAAATTCTACCAAGAATATGCATATCCTTGCTCCCAGTCTGGCAGGAGAAGACAGAAAAGACAACAGGGTCTCTGTGTTGTGTTGAGGTATTGCATGAAGAGACATATTGAGAATTCTCTGCGGTCCAACGTTGTGTAGAAAATCACCTTTGAGGAGATGTGCTTTTGCATACTGATCACCTTAGTGTTAGGCGTTAGCCCATTTAGCTTGACTTGAGTCTTTTGTTTATCGACAGTCTGGTAATTACAGGGTTGCGACTTGCGGTCTTGCGATTCTAAATTCTGTGTTTTTGGAGAGAGAGAGGAGAATGGTTTAAAGTTTGGGACCCTATCAACAATGAGACTTGTTGTGCACCACAGCGATGACACTTTGGAATGTAGCTAGCAACACTCGACTCCCTCAAGGGGTGATGCGGAATACACACACAAACACAACACACAATGACTAAAGAACAGCATACCTATTGCCTATGGGAATCAAACACATTTTAAGGCCTACTAACGAATCAACACATCTAACCAACACTAACATTGCATCTACCCATGTACCTTCATTGATGAGATAAGATTTCCCTATAGCCTACCTCCCCTGCCTCATCAAGGGGCAAATACATAAACACTATATCAAGATCATCCATCCCCCCAGCCATCCTCCATACTGTTCTGTACTGTACTTGTTGTGTATTCACACAAGCCCTTACCCAGAGATTGAGGGTTAAGTGACAGTTGAGGAGAGAGGTTGTCGTCCCCTCCCTGCTCGCTGACAGCCAAATAGATAGAGAGGCTGCATCCCAAATTCCAATGGGGCACAGGTCAAAAGTAGTGCACTATGTAGAGACTAGGGTGTCATTTGTGAAACATTCAGAGACTATTTCTTGTCGTATCCAGGAGAAGAAGAAACTGTATTGTTTAGGAAACATGCAGCTGCAGGAGAGACAGAGGATCGGACGATGTGGTGGTGATAAAGAAAAGAACGAGGGAGCGAAAGAGAGAGCGGAAGAAAGTGTGTAATAGCTGATTGAGAGCATAGAGAGAGAGAAAGAGATTGAGAGAAAACCAAACTGGTTGCTCTAAAAAGGATGAGCGATGCGTTGATAAATGGTCAACTCGTCTCCCCATGTATATTTCATCTTCTCTGACCTCTCAGGGCTAAGGGATATGGGGCTGCTGGGACTCCTCTCTCCCTCCCATCTTGCCCGCCTACATGGCAGGCTCAGCTCTATCTGTTTGCTCCTCCCCTCCACCTCCAGCTCTAGTTCAGGCCTTGGTTAACATTTAATTCTGCTTCGACAGATATTTATACATTTGACGTTTTAGTCATTTAGCAGATGCTCTTATGCTGAGCGATTTACAGGAGCAATTAGGGTTAAGTGCCTTGCTCAAGGGCACATCGGCAGTTTCTTTCACCTAGTCTCAGGCTCAGGATTTGAATTAACTTTCAGTTCCTGACCCAATGTTCTTAACCGTTTAGGCTACCTGCCGCCCAGAGCCACCAGAGAATCTATAAAGTGAAGCATAATACTAACCTTTTGGCCACTTTCTCTTTAATGAGCCGTCAATGTGAGGTCTTAGCATGGCTATTTTTCTCACTTCTCTACTATCTACTACTGGTAGTTAACCCTCAACAACTGCTCCTCGGGCGCCAATGATGTAGATGTCGATTAATGCAGCCCCCCGCACCGGGTTAAACGCAGAAAACGCATTTTGGTTAAATGCATTCAGTTGCGCAACTGGCTAGGTATCCACTTTCCCTTTTCCCCTTTGCAGCTATGTTGCCTGTCAGGTAGGGAGGGAGGGAGGGAAGGAAAGAGGGAGGTGGGCATGGCGGTGGTGCCTTCGAACAAAAAGTTCAATTTCACTGAGTGGCTCGATACCCAAGAAGGACTTAAATAAAACATGGAAATGATCCCAGACAGAAAGAAGGAAGCCCTTTGGACAGTCTGAGATATACTGTAGGTAGCTAGAGTAAGACACTAAGTGTAAGAGGAGAAAATGAGTGTGTGCCCCGAGGTTGGTAGAGTGGTTAAGGCCACACACCCTCAGCACATTATGCATTCGCCTAGCTGCGTGGTTTCCAATTCCAGCCTCACTGGCCTTCACTCTATGTTCCCTTTAATTACCTGGTTCCTAGCTCATTTCTGTCTATCCTTCTCAATAAAACAATTAAAATACAAAAATATATATGGAAAAGAGTGCCATTGATATTTTAAGTATAAATTGTGTACCGGCATTGCATTTTAAAAAGCTTGTTATTTTAAATGAGGTGCTCTTAATATAGATCATATGAATTCAATAAATCTGACTTGGTAAAGTGCAAAAATTCAGCATTTTGACATGTCCCTCCATGTACAATCTGTGGCTTCTAGGAAGATTTTAACCCACTTAACTCCAACATTTATCAAAGTTTTCGCCATAATTGTAAAGCCCTAGTTATTTTGTGGCTTTGACAAAGTTCTTTCTGAAGATTATTATTATTTAATGTGATTAGTGATTCATTTATGTCTGCTCTCATTTCATGGTCAACCCTGTTATGTGAACTGAACTCTATTTAATATAGTGAATTTATTCCTTTAAAAAAAATCTACTATTTTTAGCCATTTTCTGGTGGGAGACCGAGCGGGTCAAGCATAACACGTCAAACCTGTGAAGCTTGCATTCAATTGACACTCCCTGCTGCACACAAACAGCTTCCATTCCCCCTGTTACAAGGTGATTTATGGCTGATTTCAAATGAAATTGTCAACCCTGTTACGGTCAACCCTGTTACTTTATTTGGCACTTAAAATAGACACTTTTTTATTTAACCTCTTGAGATGAGAAAACATGTTCTCTTTATGACGCTATGTTAAAGGTGAAATTATTTGACATTTTTTACTAAGTTACACTTCTCAAACGACACCAAATTGGTGGAACGACCTATAGTCAAATGCATTCAATGCTCAATACAATAAAACTATCGATGATGCACACAGTAGAGCCAGTTAGTGTTGTTATAGAAATAAAGGAATAAAGGCCCCCGGCAAACATATGAGAGACAATATGATCACACTATTGAAATCTCATCTAAGATACATTTCAATGGCATTTCAGATATATTTTCAACTTACAAATGGCAAATAAATGAAACTTGAACGCTCAAATGAAAGTTGGATCCTCAATACAGAAGAGTTAAGATTTATGACTACACTCCTTTTCTACCCTCATTATCTGTGGAAGAATATGTCCTGTGATCCCTGGGTGTTTACCGGGGTGTAAACAGACAGAACACAAGACAGTACACTCCCAACTACAGATCCCCCTTTAAATACAGATACACTGTCTTCGTCCCAAATAGCACCTTATTCCTATATAGTGGACTAATTTTGACCAGAGCCATATGCTCTTTGACCATGGTCAAAGGTAGTGCAATTTGTCACGAATAGTGTCTCATTTGGGATGCAGGAGTGTCCACTCCCCATCTACAGGTAAGTAGCGAAATAAGGAAACACCAACATAAAGTGTCTTAATCGGGCATTGGGCTACCACGAACCGGCAGAACAGTTTCAATGCACCTTGGCAAAGATTCGGTCTGGAACTCTATTGGAGGGATGCGACACCATTCTTCCACCAGAAATGTCATAATTTTGTGTTTTGTTGATGGAACACACACACACACACACACACACACACACACACACACACACACACACACACACACCTTTGAGACTCTTTCAAAGTCACTGAAATATTATCTCCTAGCCAGAGTAGCCAAAATAATGGACAACTGGGCCTTTTATACATGAGACTAAGCATGATGGGATGTTAATTGCTTAATTAACTCCACTGTGTGGAAGCACCTGCTTTCAATATACTCTGTACCCCTCATTTACTAGGGTGTTTCCTTTATTTTGGTAGCTAGCTGTACATTTCCCCCTTAATTAAAGGAACACTGTTTGATTTCATTGTACATCCATAATTGGGCCCCTAACACATAGATATGATTCATGCTAGTAGGGAGTAAGCGCTTTGGGAGACTTCAGTCATAACCTGGACAAACATTGGCTATGTTCAAAAGTCTTGAGAAGTTTTGAAATGTCCCACCTGTACTGTAGGGAGACGTCTCTCTCGCAGGAGGTAACTAGCAGTATTAATAGAGGAAACAACTGTCCAACACAGTTTGTACTGAAGGAAGAGGAGGCTTGCAGGAGTTCAGTGCCATGCTGAAGGGCACATCAGCAAGCGATGGTATCAAGGATGATGCTAGTAAATCCTCCAGTTGTCGGCTCATCCGTCGGAGCTGTGTTTCAAACCTGCAACCCTCTGGTTGACCAGAGTTTAAAAAGACAAGTACCCAAGAGTAACAATGTCCACGGATACTCCTGAGTGAATCGTGAATAACGATGAGTGAGAAAGTTAGACGCACAAATATCATACCCCACCAAAAAATGTTAACCTCCCCTGTTATTATAGTGGTGTTAGCATGTCTTGGGGGTATATTTGTGCGTCTAACTTTCTCACTCATCTCTATTCATAATTAATTCAGGACTATCCGTAATCATGGTAGCATCCACATGAATGTAGAGGTGTTTAGGAACATTCTAATCTCGTTTACAATAAAAGTGAATCCAAAATGACACAATACATTATTTACCATGAATTTCTATTGGGCACAAAATAATATTAAACACAACCAAAACAAACAGCAAATGCATCCAATACGTTTGTAGAGTTACAAGCTTGAAGTAATCATTGCATACTAGGAATATGTGACCAAATACTACATTTTTGACTAATTTAATACAAAAGGGAATTTGTCCAAATACTTTTGGTCCCCTAAAATGTGGGAACTATGCACAAAAAGTGTTGTAGTTTCTAAACGGTTCACACGATCTGGATGAAAATACCCTCTAATTAAAGACGAGTCTGCACTTTAACCTCAGTCATTGTATCATCTCAAATCCAAAGTGCTGGAGTACAGAGCAGAAAAACAACAACATTGTTGCTGTCCAAATACTTTTGGAGCTCAGTGTACCGTGTCTATAATTGGGTCCCCAACACAGAGAAATGACTGACCCTGGTAATGAGCAAATATTTCAGTCATAACCTGGACAAACTAGGGCTGTGTTCAAAAGTTTTTAAATGTCTCAGCCGTACGTACGGTAGGGAGATGTCGGTGGGGCTCGCTCTCTCCCAGGAGGTAGCTAGCTTTATTAAGGATAGGAAACAACAGGTCCAACACAGCCCTGGGCCGCATCCCCTATATAAAGGTAGTGCACTATATAATAGTGCAAAGGGTGCCATTTGGGATGCAGACCCTGGACAGTTTGTACTGTCTGAAGGAGTGAGAGGAAGAGGCTTCGCATGGGGGAGAGATGATTTTAAATGAACTGACCTTTTCAGGATGCATTGCTAATCTAGCCACTTGAAAGTGCAATTTATGAGGGAAATGTTAATTTACTAGCAATGAGCATCTATCAATCATTACAAATGGCAAGGGGGGGAGCGAGGTAGGGGGGGTTGTAAAAAACAACACCGTAAGACACTAACGTTCCATAAAAGCGAGGGTTTGAACGCCCGAACAGTATCAAACAAAGGCCGCTAAGGGCCTCATTTACAGGCCAAACCAAATAAAAGCTTTGACCTTCTCAACTTCCTACAGGCCTGCTTCCTCCTTCCTCCAGCAAGGCTAACTCTACCCATCTATCCGGTAATTAGTTCCAGTGAAGACAGACAAATTGTACTGTTTGATTAATGTGTTGCTGGTTGGCGCGGACAACACTGGTTCAGTCCAAAACCACACTAACTCACCATACACACTACCCACCTCTCAATGTATACACACTAATGCATTAGCCATGCACATACATATGCAGGTGCTCCGGAGGAGGAGGATAGATGATGATGATGATGGGGATAACTTTCAGATCAGGATCTGAGAGCATGTAATTGTGTTTTACCTGGCAGTGAATGACGCATGGTTATTAATGCTAAAACGTTTATAGATTTTCCTTAAGTGCTGTTTCATGACAAACGGCCAAAAACTAAAGCAGCGTGTGGCTAGAAGTGAGTCGCAAATGGCTACCCTCTGGTTGAACATAGGGCTCTAAATAGGCTGCATACCAAATTACACCCTATACCCTAAAGGGCGAGTCAACATGTCTTCCACTACACAGCTTAAGGACCGGGGCCATGCTCAACACAAGAGTTCTTTCGTCTCACAGCCTCACACACAAACCAAGGCCTATTCTTATTATGTCCCCTTTTCTATTAGCGAAATACACCCCACAAAGAAGAGACTTCAACGTGGTCCTCCAAGGCTATTAGCATGGAAGAAGGCTCTTAGCTGCAGTTAGCTTAGCATTCATGGACCACAATGCAGGCAGGTCAAGGTCACATGCTAGCTGTTCTCTGGACTAGCACTTCAAAACAGGCTAATTCTCCGTATCCACCAGACAACCGACAGCACAGTCCACCACTCTCCGGCAGCCATTAACCTTTTTTAAAAATGTTTAAACAAAGTGAATTTCAAAAGTTTACATACATTTACATACATTTAAACTAAGTTTTTCACAGTTCCTGACATTTTATCCTAGTACAAATTCCCTGTCTTAGGTCAGTTAGGATCACCACTTTATTTTAAGAATGTGACATGTCAGAATAATACTAGAGAGAATGATTTCTTTCAGATTTGATTTCTTTCATCACATTCCCAGTCGGTCAGACGTTTACATACACTCAATTAGTATTTGGTAGCATTGCCTTTAAAATGTTTAACTTGGGTCAAACATTTTCGGGTAGCCTTCCACAAGCTTCCCACAATAAGTTGGGTGAATGTTGGCCCATTCCTCCTGACAGAGCTGGTGTTACTGAATCAGGTTTGTAGGCCTCCTTGCTCACACATGCTTTTTCAGTTCTGCCCACAAAATTTCTATAGGATTGAGGTCAGGGCTTGTGATGGCCACTCCAATACCTTGACTTTGTTGTCCTTCAGCCATTTTGCCACAACTTTGGAAGTATGCATTGTTAATTTGGAAGACCCAATTGCGACCAAGCATTAACCTCCTGACTGATGTCTTGAGATGTTGCCTCAATATATCCACATAACCTTCCTTCCTTATGATGCCATATATTTTGTGAAGTGCACCAGTTCCTTCTGCATCAAAGTACCCCCACAACATGATGCTGCCACCCCCGTGCTTCACAGTTGGGATTTCTCCAAAAAGTACGATATTTGTCCCCCTCTGCAGTTTCAAACCGTAATCTGGCTTTTTTATGGAGGTTTTGGAGCAGTGGCTTCTTCCTTGCTGAGTGGCCTTTCAGGTTATGTCGATATAGGACTCGTTTTACTGTGGATATAGATACTTCTGTACCTGTTTCCTCCAGCATCTTCACAAGGTCCTTTGCTGTTGTTCTGGGATTGATTTGCAAAGTATTTCAAAGTATTTCATCTCTAGGACACAGAAAGCGTCTCGTTCCTGAGCGGTATGATGGCTGCGTGGTCCCATGGTGTTTATACTTGCGTAACCCTAACCAACTTGCCAAAACTTAAGTTTGTTAACAAGACATTTGTGGAGTGGTTCAAAAACAAGTTTTAATGACTCCAACCTAATTGTATGTTAACTTCCGAATTCAACTGTAGGCTATTTTTGTGAAGCTTTTAAACATGTAATGGTGGTTCCAACTTCTTCAAATGACTGGACAGACCACTGTACATCAAATCAAATCCAAATATTATTGGTCACATACACATGGTTAGCAGATGTTAGTGCTAGTGTAGAGAAATGCTTGTGCTTCTAGTTCCGACAGTGCAGTAATATCTATCAAGTAATCAAAGAATTCCCCAACAACTCCCTAATACACACAAATCTAAAGGGGTGAATGAGAATATGCACATATAAATATATGGATGGGCACAGGCAAGGTGCAATAGATGATATACAATACAGTATATATACATGTGATATGAGTAATGTAAGTTAAAGTGGCATTATTTAAAGTGGCATTGTTTAAAGTGACTAGTCATCCATTTATTAAAGTGTCCAGTGATTGGGTCTCAATGTAGGCAGCAGCCTCTCTGAGTTAGTTATTACTGTTTAGCAGTCTGATGGCCTTGAGAGAGAAGCATTTTTTCAATCTCTCGGTCCCAGCTTTGATGCACCTGTACCGACCTCACCTTCTGGATGATAGCGGTGTGAACAGGCAGTGGCTTGGGTGGTTGTTGTTCTTGATGATCTTTTTGGCCTTCCTGTGACATTGGGTGCTGTCGGTGTCATGGAGGGAAGGTAGTTTGCCCCTGGTGATATGTTGTGCAGACCACACACTCCCTAGAGAGCCTTGCGTTTGAGGGCGGTGCAGTTGCTGTTCCAGGCTGTGATACAGCCCGACAGAATGCTCTCGGTTGTGCATCTGTAAAAGTTTGTCAGGGTTTTGGGTGACAAGCCAAATTTCGTCAGCCTCTTGAGATTGAAGAGGCGCCTTCTTCGCCACACCGTCTGTGTGGGTGGACCATTTCAGTTTGTCTGTGATATGTACGCCCAGGAACTTAAAACATTGGCAGCCATTTATATTTTTTTATATAGACAAAGCTTGGGCTTATTAAACATATAAGATGTAGTGGTGGTTACAAATGACTCTTCTTCAAACAACTTATATTTCTCGAGCGCGTCCATAGCAGCCTCCATCACCGCCTGTTGGATACTGGATTGAAAGGGAGAAAAATTCATAAATAAAATAGAGAGACAGACAGACAAGAAAAAAGGTCTTAAGCATATTCAAAACATCCTTTTCATATGCTGTAGTCTGAGAGCAGGCCAAAGACAGAGGATTATATCAAAAAGTTTATTTCCCCAAAGCCCATTTTCCCTCCTAACAATCCCAGGTAGCTAGCACCATGCATACATCTTACAGAGGTAGCTAAGCCTTTGGGCCAGGCACTGTTTACCGTACCGCTCTCAGTATATATTATATTATGCATTATGTGATCATAGCCAAGAGGCAGGGGGGTAGTGGGGCTTAAAATTCCGTAAATATAAAAACAGTAAGCTGGGTAGAGATACTATGGAGGGGACAAAGTTATCACCAGCTTAGAGGCAGAGAGCTCTTTCAAGGGGGGCCAAGGAGAGGGATTTCCAATGCAGAGGGTTGAGAGATGTTTGATGCATTTCCGTTTTATTCCTCCTAAGCTGAGCCAAAGGGTTTTATCTCTTATGCTCTCCTCCACCCTGAAAGGGCCTTCCTTCATGCAGCGATTCACACTTGCTTTACCCTAGGCTTCTTCACAAAAGCCCTCCCCACCCCTTACGCCCTTTTCCTGTGAAGAGACAGATCACAGGTAGAACCAAACCAAACCCCACTTAGCCCCGGAGAGAGGCTGCATCCCAAATGGCACCCTATTCCCTTTATAGTGCACTACTTTTGACCAGAGCCATACGACCACAGCCCTATTGGCCCTGGTCAAAGAAATGTACTATATAGGGAAAAAGGTGTCATTTGGGACGCAGCCGGAGGGACTCACTGTGTACCGTCTATCTTCACAGCTAGCCCTAGATATAGTCCAGGGTGTGAGTAAAGGAAGGCTTAGTGTCCGCAAGCCGCACTAATTCCATAGACCAGAGCTAAGCTATCTCCAGAGAGAGACGCACTCTGTGCGGTCTCTCACTCCTCGTCACAGGGCACTTCCCCTCTTCAAAGTGATGTTGTTTCTATAATACTATTTATGTCAATTCAAAAATGAATCGATTAATTTTCATTCTGCATAATGTTGCTATCAATAGAACAGCCACTGAAAGCTTAATTGCTATAATAAACACTATCAATAAAAAATTGCCATTATTTCTAGAGCCCATTAGACATGCATTGAGCAGAGCGGCGCACACTAAGGAATGCGTCCCAAATGCCAACTTATTCCCATTATAGTGCATTACTTTTGACCAGGGCTCCATGGGAAATATGGTCCAATTTGAGTTGCATGCTAACTTTGCCTATTGGGTGGTTGTTGTGGGTCTACATACCTTGGGCCCTAGCCACAGCCTATCCTCTCTTCTTTGAAATACACAGCCACAGTCTCGGTCCGCGTGTGAGACTGCCCGGCCCCACTGTCTGCAAGGTCCTGCAACAAACAGATGAAAAGAAGAGTGGGATGAGTGAGGGAGAGGACAAGAGAGAGAAATAATATGAGAATGCTGAAGGACACTAGACACCGGTATTGTCCTTCTGGAAAATAACACAAATAAAGTCAGACAGAGAGAAAGATAGAGAAGAGAGGACAAAGTGAGAGAGAGAAAAAGAGAGAGAAGAGAGAGACAGATACAGTGGGGCAAAAAAGTATTTAGTCAGCCACCAATTGTGCAAGTTCTCCCACTTCAAAAGATGAGAGAGGCCTGTAATTTTCATCATAGGTACACTTCAACTATGACAGACAAAATGAGAAAAAAAATCCAGAAAATCACATTGTAGGATTTTTAATGAATGTATTTGCATATTATGCTCCTCTAGAGCAGTAATGTTTTGGGGCTGTTGCTGGGCAACACGGACTTTCAACTCCCTCCAAAGATTTTCTATGGTGTTGAGATCTGGAGACTGGCTAGGCCACTCCAGGACCTTGAAATGCTTCTTACGAAGCCACTCCTTCATTGCCCGGGCGGTGTGTTTGGCATCATTGTCATACTGAAAGACCCAGCCTTGTTTCATCTTCAATGCCCTTGCTGGTTTTCACTCAAAATCTCACGATACATGGCCCCATTCATTCTTTCCTTTACACGGATCAGTCGTCCTGGTCCCTTTGCAGAAAAACAGCCCCAAAACATGATGTTTCCACCCCCATGCTTCACAGTAGGTATGGTGTTCTTTGGATGCAACTCAGCATTCTTTGTCCTCCAAACACGACGAGTTGAGTTTTTACCAAAAAGTAATATTTTGGTTTCATCTGACCATATGACATTCTCCCAATCTTCTTCTGGATCATCCAAATTTGCTCTCTAGCAAACTTCAGACGGGCCTGGACATGTACTGGCTTAAGCAGGGGGACACATCTGGCACTGCAGGATTTGCGTCCCTGGCGGCGTAGTGTGTTACTGATGGCAGGCTTTGTTACTTTGGTCCCAGCTCTCTGCAAGTCATTCACTAGGTCCCCCCGTGTGGTTCTGGGATTTTTGCTCACTGTTCTTGTGATCATTTTGACCACATGGGGTGAGATCTTGCGTGGAGCCCCAGATCGAGGGAGATTATCAGTGATCTTGTAAGTCTTCCATTTCCTAATAATTGCTCCCACAGTTGATTTCTTCAAACCAAGCTGCTTACCTATTGCAGATTTAGTCTTCCCAGCAATTTTGTTTCTGGTGTCCTTTGACAGCTCTTTGGTCTTGGCCATAGTGGAGTTTGGAGTGTGACTGTGAGGTTGTGGACAGGTGTCTTTTATACAGATAACAAGTTCAAACAGGTGCCATTAATACAGGTAACGAGTGGAGGACAGAGGAGCCCCTTAAAGAAGTTACAGGTCTGTGAGAGCCAGAAATCTTTCTTGTTTGTAGGTGACCAAATACTTATTTTCCACCATAATTTGCAAATAAATTCATAAAAAATCCTACAATGTGATTTTCTGGATTTTTTCTTCTAATTTTGTCTGTCATAGTTGAAGTGTACCTATGATGAACATTACAGGCCTCTCTCATCTTTTTAAGTGGGAGAACTTGCACAATTGGTGGCTGACTAAATACTTTTTTTGCCCTACTATATATAGAAAGATAGATAGAGAGAAAGATGGTGAGAGGCACCCTGAGCTGGAGAAGAGGTTTAATTAATCTGAGGGACATAGCAACAGCATATAGTCCCCCATCATCTCTGAATGGGAAGAAGATGTGTGTTCCACTGCTACAAATTTTACACGTCGAGAGGAGGGATAAAACAAAGACATTAGAGAAAGACAATGCCCCATCAAACTTTGGTGTTGTGCAGAAATATGTGAGAAAGCAGCACACTCAGGGAGAAAGACGAGGAAAATATCATATTCATATCATATAAAACATTTAAAAATACATTTAACATCACCCATTTTGGTTAGATTTCAGCAGGGGGAAGCAAGAACAAGTAAACAAACAACACTTGTAGATGTCAAAAATGCTAACATTAGCATAAAACACACAGACACAAAACACCCAGGGTTTTTGAGTAGCCTAAATTATTAACAGCCAATTTACTATATTACTTTCAGGAAAGCTATTAATTTTTAATGCAATGTGGTCACTTATGTCACTTTATCAATAATTAAATCCTATTTCTCACTTACAAATGAAGAGGCCTGTGGCATGTTCCAAACAAATACTAACTGTTCCTCTGTGCTTCTGAATTCGAAATCAAACAGACAGAAAAACTGAAAAGTAGCATAAACCAAAGAAAACTTTGCAATACGGGAAGCATTAGGGAGGCTGTCAGTTCCAAGCAGCACACACATACCGTACAGACAGACAAACATACTGTATATGCTGAATAAAAACATAAACACAACATGTAAAGTGTTGGTCACATGTTTCATGAGCTGAAATAAAAAATCCCAGAAATTCTCCATACGCACAAAAAGCGCACCTCTCTCAAGTTTTGTCCACAAATTAGTTTACATCCCTGTAAGTGTGAATTTCTCCTTTGCCAAGATAATCCATCCACATAACAGGCGTGGCATATCAAGAAGCTGATTAAACAGCATGATCATTACACAGGTGTACCTTGTCCTGGAGACAATAAAAGGCCACTCTAAAATGTGCAGCTTTACCACACAACACAATGCCACAGACATCTCAAGTTTTGAAGGAGTGCGAAATTGGCATGCTCACTGCAGGAATATCCACCAGAGCTTTGCAAGGAAATTAATGTTAATTTCTCTACCATAAGCCACCTCCAATGTTGTTTTAGAGAATTTGGCAGTACATCCAACCGGCCTCACAACAGCAGACCGCGTGTATAGCTTTGTGCGGGTGAGCGGTTTGCTGATGTTAGCGTTGTGAAAAGAGTTCCCCATGGTGGAGGTGGGGTTATGGTATGTGCAGGCATAATCTGCATTTTAAAGATGGCAATATGAATGCACAAAAATACTGTGACGAGCTCCTGAGGACCACTTTTTTTTTTTTTTTTTGCGGGGGGGGGTAATCGGTGAGCAAGATATACATATGTGTGCGCAGTCATGTGAAATCCATAGCTTAGGGTTCATGAATTCATTACAATTGACTGATTTTCTCACTGTAATTCAGTAAAATTAATTAAATTGTTGCTTGTTGCGCTAATATTTTTATTCAGTATATAATATGTGTGTTTGTGTTGATTTGATGGATCCCAGGACTCAGGCAATTGTTATTGAGTAGATTGCCCTGCATAAATATATACAGCACCTGTCAAGTTTGGACACACCTGCTCATTCAATGTTTTTTCTTAATTTTTTACTACTTTCTACATTGTAGAATAATAGCGAAGACATCAAAACTATGAAATAACACATATGGAATCATGTAGTAACCAAAAAAGTGTTAAAAAAATCAAAATATATTTTAGATTTTAGATTCTTCAAAGTAGCCACTCTGCCTTGATGACAGCATTGCACAGACTTGTTATTCTCTCAACCAGCCTCACCTGGAATGCTTTTCCAACAGTCTTGAAGGAGTTCCCACATATGCTGAGCACTTGATGGCTGCTTTTCCGTCACTCTGCGGTCCAACTCATCCCAAACCATCTCAATTGGGTTGAAGTCGGGTGATTGTGCAGGCCAGGTCATCTGATGCAGCACTCCATCACTCTGCTTCTTGGTTAAATAGCCCTTACACATCCTGGAGGTGTGTTGGGTCATTGTCCTCTTGAAAAAAATTTTTATTCCCACTAAGCGCAAACCAGATGGGATGGCGTATCTTTGCAGAATGCTGTGGTAGTCACGCTGGTAAAGTGTGCCATGAATTCTAAATAAATCACAGACAGTGTCAACAGCAAAGCACCCCCACAACATCACATCTCATCCTCCATGCTTAATGGTGGGAACCACACATGCTGAGTTCATCTGTTTATCTACTCTGCGTCTCACAATGACACCGCGGTTGGAGCCAAAAATCTCAAATTTGGACTCATCAGCCCAAAGGATAGATTGCCACCGGACTAATGTAATTGCTCGTATTTCTTCGCCCAAGCAAGTATTTTCTTCTTATTAGTGTCCTTTAGCAGTAGTTTCTTTGCAGCAAATTGACCATGAAAGGCCTGATTCACCCAGTTTCCTCTGAACAGTTGATGTTGAGATGTGTCTTGGACTTGAACTCTGTGAAGCATTTATTTGGGCTGCAATTTCTTTGGGTGGTAACTCTAATTAACTTATCCTCTGCAGCAGAGGTAACTCTGGGTCTTCCTTTCCTGTGGCGGTCCTCATGAGAGCTAGTTTCGTCATAGTGATTGATGTTTTTTTGTGACTGCACTTGAAGAAACTTTTAAAGATTTTGAAAATTTCCAGATTGACTGACCTGCATGCCTTAAGGTATTGATGGACTGTCATTTCTCTATGCTCATTTGATCTGTTCTTTCCATAATATGGACTTGGTATTTTACCAAATAGGGCTATCTTCTGTATACCACCCCTACCTTGTCACAACCCAACTGATTAGCTCAAACACATTAGGAAGGAAAGAAATTCCACAAATGAACTTTTAACAAGGCACACCTGTTAATTGAAATGCATTCCAGGTGACTACCTCATGAAGCTGGTTGAGAGAATGGCTAGAGTGTGCAAAGCTGTCATCAACGCAAAGGCTGGCTACTTTGAAGAATCTCAAATATAAAATATATTGTGATTTGTTAAACACTTACGTTTACTCCATGATTCCATATGTGTTATTTCATAGTTTTGATGTCTTCACTATCGTTTTACAATGTAGAAAATAGAAAAAATAAAGAAAAACCCTTGAGTGAGTAGGTGCTAACAACATTTCGACAGGTACTGTACAATGAATGAATGAAAATGCAGGCGGATAGACAAAGTATAGTACAAACACAGTGCGTGCCTATCTCTCAGGCTCTTAGAGTATGTAGTAGTGGCCACAGACTAAGTCAAGTTCTCTGTACAGCTATTGAGGGGGCCTAGAACACTCTGAGTGACTCTCCATTCCACTTCATGCAAAAAGCACTGTTTAAAAGCTCGCTGCCTTGGACACATTTTCCTGTCTAATCGGAGAGTGGAATTTTTGTGTGTGTAGGTGCGAAAGTGTGTTGGGATTCTATGGAATGCACTTCATACCAATTGCCCTTTGTCTCTGTGCTCATGAGCTCATTTAGAGAGCTGGATCAGGGTGAGGGGTCATGGTTGTTGAGGTGACTAGTGGTGTGCCAAAATGACACCATATTCCCTATATATTTACCCATAACGTTTTTGGTAGCACACTATAAAGTGCATTCAGTAAGTATTCAGGGTAGCCTAGTGGTTAGAGCGTTGGACTAGTAACCGGTAGGTTGCAAGATCAAACAAGGTACAAATCTGTCGTTCTGCCCCTGAACAGGCAGTTAACCCACTGTTCCTAGGCCGTCATTGAAAATAAGAATTTGTTCTTAACTGACTTGCCTAGTTAAATAAAGGTAACAATTTTTTTTTCTCCGGTTTATTACGCTACGTCATTATTCTAACATTGATTCAATACAATTTCTACAAACACATTTGTCACACAATACCCCATAATGTATTAATGTATATATATAAAATATATATATATATCATATTTACATGAATATTCAGACCCTTTCCTCAGTACTTTGTTGAAGTACCTTTGGGTATGATGCTACAAGCTTGGCACACCTGTATTTGGGGAGTTTCTCACATTCTTTGCAGATCCCCCCAAGTTCTGTCAGGTTGGATGAGGAACGTCTCTGAACAGCTATTTTCAGGTCTTTCCAGAGATGTTTGATCAGGTTCAAGGCCGGGCTCTGGCTGGGTCACTCAAGGACATTCAGAGACTTGTCCCGAAGCCAGTCCGGCATTGAGTTGATGTCCTGTTGGAAGGTCAACCTTCGCCCCAGTCTGAGTGCCTGAGCTTTCTAGAGCAGGTTTTCATCATCAATCTCTCTGTACTTTGCCCCGTTCATCTTCCCTCGATCCTGATTAGTCTCCCAGTCCCTGCCGCTGAAAAACATCCAAACAGCAAGATTCTGCCACCATGCCTTCACCGTAGAAGAAGGTGCCAGGTTTCCTCCA
Source organism: Oncorhynchus nerka (assembly GCF_034236695.1). Classification (NCBI taxonomy): domain Eukaryota; kingdom Metazoa; phylum Chordata; class Actinopteri; order Salmoniformes; family Salmonidae; genus Oncorhynchus; species Oncorhynchus nerka. The sequence continues at coordinate 37,932,338 of NC_088401.1, read as the reverse complement.
GATGTGACGCTTGGCATCCAGGCCAAAGAGTTCAATCTTGGTTTCATCAGACCAGAGAATCATGTTTCTCATAGTTCGAGAGTTTTTTAGGTGCCTTTTGGCAAACTCCAAGCGGGCTGCCATGTGCCTTTAACTTCTTGCATCGAGCCAGCCCGGATCCGGAATCATAACTACAGCCTCAAGCCCATTACCATAACGCAACGTTAACTATTCATGAAAATCGCAAATGAAATGAAATCAATATGCTAGCTCTCATGCTTAGCCTTTTGTTAACAACACTGTCATCTCAGATTGGAAAAAATATGCTTCTCTAACATAGCAAACTAGCATTTAGCATTTAGCGTTAGCATTTAGCATTAGCATTTAGCGTTAGCAGGCAACATTTTCACAAAAACCAGCAAAAACATTCAATAAATCATTTACCTTTGAAGAACTTTGGATGTTTTCAATGAGGAAACTCTCAGTTAGATAGCAAATGTTCAGTTTTTCCTGAAAGATTTTTTGTGAAGGAGAAATCGGTCCGTTTGGTGCGTCACGTTTGGCTACCAAAAAAACCCGAAAATTCAGTTATCCAAACGCCAAACTTTTTTCCAAATTAACTCCATAATATCGACTGAAACATGGCAAACGTTGTTTAGAACCAATCCTCAAGGTGTTTTTCACATATCTCTTCAATGATGTATCGTTCCTGGAAGTATGCGTCTCCTTCTGTATCGCATGGTAAAATAATTGCCACTGGGAATTACGCACCGACTTAGACAAAGGACACCGGACGGCCCCCTGGCAAATGTAGTCTCTTATGGCCAATCTTCCAATGATATGCCTACAAATACGTCACAATGCTGCAGACATCTTGGACGAACGGCAGAGCGCATAAGCTCGTTCACAGCATATTCACAGCCATATAAGGAGACCAGAGTAAAACAGAGCGTCAAAAATCCTGCTAATTTCCTGTTTGAAGTTTCATCTTGGTTTCGCCTGTAAGATCAGTTCTGGGGCACTCACAGATAATATCTTTGCAGTTTTGAAAACGTAAGAGTGTTTTCTCTCCAAAGCTGGCAATTATATGCATAGTCGAGCATCTTTTCGTGACAAAATATTGCGCTTAAAACGGGCACGTTTTTTTATCCAATAATGACATAGCGCCCCCATAGGTTGAAGAGGTTAATGAGGAATGGCTTCCGTCTGGCCTGATTGGTGGAGTGCTGTAGAGATGGTTGTCCTTCTGGAAGGTTCTCCCATCTCCACAGAGGAACTCTAGAGCTCTGTCAGAGTGACCATTGGGTTCTTGCTCACCTCCCTGACCAAGGCCCTTCTCCCACTATTGCTCAGTTTGGCCGGGTGCCAAGCTCTAGGAAGAGTCTTGGTGGTTCTAAACTTATTCGATTTAAGAATGATAGAGGCCACTGTTTTCTTGGGGAACGTTTTTCTGTTGTTAAATTGTTTATAAATTTGACCCCCCCCCAAAAAAACTGTTTTCACTCTGTCATTAATGGGTATTGTGTGTAGATTGATGATGATTTTTTTTTTATTAATCCATTTTAGAATAACAAAATGTGGAGAAAGTCAAGGTGCCTGAAGACTTTCTGATTGCGCTGTACAATGTAGATATTATGGTGCATTTTGGGACACAGCCCATGTCAGTCTTTAAAAGTGGTGGTTGGTTGGTTACATTCCAGTCTGCATGGGCTCATTATGGAAGTCTCAGAACCCTTACTTAAACACACTGTCAAACTGTGTTCCAAATCGAGCCCAATCCCACAGGTGTTGGTTACATTGGTGTCTACCTAAGGAGTAGGGACAAACGGTTTGATTTGAAATGTAGTATTACTGTTCACATAAGGCCCTGTTTATACCAGTGTTATGCAAATCTTACCCTACGAGGTCCGGACGACTGCCGTTTTCTTCTGTTCTACCTGATAATTAATTGCACCAACCTGGGGTCCCGGGTCCCGGGTTTATAATGAAAAGCAGTGGAACTGGATTTGAGGTCCAGATTTGAATTAGATGGTCCTGGCTCCAGGTGAGTCATCATCAATGTCAAGTTGACCAGGTCAATCTCTACCAGGGTTGTGGTAGGTTACATTCCAGTCTGCACTAGAATTCTCAGAGTGAAGGTCTCACGCTACTCCAACACACAAACACCTAGATTATTGGGTGATATGTTTGAATGAAGGAAATCAATAGTGTTTCTACTGTGAACACTATAGTCTGTAATATACTACCCCTGGTGAGGAGTTTGCTAACACTGTAGTGACAAAGCTTAAATCCTCATAGAACTAACTCTCCCGGATCCGGGAGAATTGTCATCAACTGACACTAACTAGCATAACGCAACAGACAAAAAATATTACTAGAAGATATTCATATTCATGAAATCACAAGTGAAATATAGTTAAACACAGCTTAGCCTTTTGTTAATCACCCTGTCATCTCAGATTTTGAAATTATGCGTTACAGCCAAAGCAAGACAAGCATTTGTGTAAGTTTAACGATAGCCTAGCATAGCATTATGTCCAGCTAACAGTAGGCAACATGGTCACGAAAATCAGAAAAGCAATCAAGTTAAATCTTTTACCTTTGATGAGCTTCGGATGTTTTCACTCACGAGACTCCCAGTTAGACAGCAAACGTTCATTTTGTCCCATAAAGATTATTTTTATAGCTGAAATACTTCCGTTTGTACTTCACGTTTGGTTGAGAAATCCACCGGAAACTGCGGTCACGACAACGGCAATTTTTTTCTCCAAATTAGATCCATAATATCGACAGAAACATGGCAAACGTTGTGACATCCATTTTTGGACTTTCAAATGAATGATATACAACCATTGATTCTTGAAGAATATAACTTACAAATATCTCATGATTTTAGGTGAACTGTTTAACCCCATCAAAACCCAAAATATAAGCTTGTTTTACTCCATTGTGTGTAAACAATGTAATTGTAAACAAAACTTGGGTATTGCATCTATATCCCGGCCTATGAATTTGAGAGTGGTTACATCTCTCCAGCCCCATCTCTAAGCTGTTTACCTAAAAAGGTGGCAGAGTGTCTGCTTTGTTGTTGTTTGAATTGCAGATTGCCCCTTGAAGGGCTGTGTGCTGACGCCAATGTTAAAATCATCCTGAGGGCTTTCTCTCTGAGATTTGACAGAGGGAAGGGTGTTGATGATCAAACTGCCAGAGAACCAGATGGTGCATGAAATGTGTGAGGGGGTATTTACCTTGTTGCATATGTCTTTTCCCAATGTAGCTTTTCTTGATTCTTTGCATCCTATCTCCCCCTATCTCCTTGGATCTTCTCCTCAAATACGGTTCAGAAGGAGGCAAAGCAATATTATGCGAGGAATCACGGAAAGGCACCATTCTGTATACCTCTGGCCCCTCTTTGGACACTGTGTTAACTAACCTCCAGACGAGCTTCAATGCCATACAACTCTCCTTCCGTGGCCTCCAACTGCTCTTAAATGCAGGGAAAACTAAATGCATGCTATTCAACCGATCCCTGCCAGCACCTGCTCGCCCGTCCAGCATCACTACTCTGGACAGCTCTGACTTAGAATACGTGGACAACTACAAATACCTAGGTGTCTGGTTAGACTGTAAACTCTCCTTCCAGACTCACATTAAGCATCTCCAATCAAAAATGTAATCTAGAATTGGCTTCCTATATCGCAACAAAGCATCCTTCACTCATGCTGCCAAACATACCCTCGTAAAACTGACCATCCTACCGATCCTCGACTTCGGTGATGTCATCTATAAAATAGCCTCCAACACTCTACTCAACGAACTGGATACAGTCTATCACAGTGCCATCCGTTTTGTAACCAAAGCCCCATACACTACACACCATTGCGACCTGTATGCTCTCGTTGGTTGGCCCTCGCTTCATACTCGTCGCCAAACCCACTGGCTACAGGTTATCTACAAGTCTCTGCTAGGTAAAGCCTCGCCTCATCTCAGCTCACTGGTCACCATAGCAGCACCCACTCGTAGCACGCGCTCCAGCAGGTATATCTCACTGGTCACCCCCAAAGCCAATTCCTCCTTTGGTTGTCTTTCCTTCCAGTTCTCTGCTGCCAATGACTGGAACGAACTGCAAAAATCTCTGAAGCTGGAGACTCATATCTCCCTCACTAGCTTTAAGCACCAGCTGTCAGAGCAGCTCACAGATCACTGCACCTGTACATAGCCCATCTGTAAACATCTCATCTATCTACCTACCTCATCCCCATACAATATTTATTTATTTATCCTGTCCCATCGCACCCCAGTATCTCTACTTGCACATGCATCTTCTGCACATCTACCATTCCAGTGTTTAAATTTCTATATTGTAATTACTTCGCCACCATGGCCTATTTATTGCCTTAACTCCCTTATCTTACCTCATTTGCATCCACTGTACATAGACATTTTGTTTTCTTTTGTTCTGCTGTATTATTGACTATGTTTTGTTTATTCCATGTGTAACTCTGTGTTGTTGTATGTGTCGAATTGCTATGCTTCATCTTGGCCAGGTCGCAGTTGCAAATGAGAACTTGTTCTCAACTAGCCTACCTGGTTAATTAAAGGTAGGAAAAAAAAAAAGGAAAAAATTAAATATAGGATATGATTCATGCAAAATTCTAAAACAGACTGTTTGATCAAAATGGCAGATCACCAAATCTGTGTCCCAAATGGCACCCTATTCCTTATATAATGCACTACTTTTTGACCAGGGAACATAGCATAGCGTTCCGGTCAAAAGTAGTGCACTACAGTGCATTCGGAAAGTATTCAGACCCCTTCACTGTTCCACATTTTGTTACGTTAAAGCATTCTTCTAAAATGCATTATAGCATTATGAGCACAATAGCCTGTAATGACAAAGAGAAAACAGGTTTTATTATTTTGGGAATTTGTTTGGTTGAAATATATAATTTACATAAGTATTCAGACCCTTTGCCTTGAGACTAGAAACTGAGCTCAGGTGCATCCGGTTTCCACTGATCATCCGTGAGATGTTTCTACAACTTGATTGGATTCCACTTGTGGTAAATTCAATTGATTGGACATGATTTGGAAAAGCACACACCTGTCTATATAAGGTCCCACAGTTGACAGTGCATGTCAGAGCAAAAAGCAAGCCTTGAGGTCGAAGCACTTGTTGGTAGAACTCCAAGACAGGATGGTGTCGAGGCACAGATCTTGGGAAGGGTACCCAAAAATGTTTGCAGCATTGAAAGTCCCCAAGAACACAGTGTCCTCCATTCTTAAATGGAAGAAGTTAGGAACCACCAAGTCTCCTGCTATAGTTAGCCACCTGGTCAAACTGAGCAATTGGGGGAGAAGGGCCATGGTCAGGGAGGTGAGCAAGAAGGCGATGGTCACTCTGACAGAGCTCCAGAGTTTCTCTGTAGCGATAGGACAACCTTCCAGAAGGACAACCATCTCTGCAACACTCTACCAATCAAGCCTTTATGGTAGAGTGGCCAGACAGAAGCCACTCCTCAGTAAAGGCACATGACAGCCTGCTTGGAGTTTGCCAAAAGGCACCTATTGGACTCGCAGACCATGAGAAACAAGATTCTATAGTTTGATGAAACCAAGATTTAACTATTTTTTCTAAATGCCAAGCATCACTTCTGGAGGAATCCTGGCACTGCTCACCACCTTGCCAATACCATCCCTACGGTGAAGCATGGTGGTGGCAGCATCATGCTGTGGGGATGTTTTTCAGTGGCAGGGAGTGGGAGACTAGTCAGGATTGAGGGAAAGATGAAAGGAGCAAAGTACACTTGAGAAGATTCTTGATGAAAACCTTCTCCAGAGCACTTAGGACCTCGGACTGGGGAGAAGGTTAACTTTCCAACAGGACAATCACCCTAAGCACACAGCCAAGACAACACAGGAGTGGCTTCAGGATAAGTCTCTGAATGTCCTCGAGTGGCCCAGCCAGAGCCTGGACTTGAACCCGATCGAACATCTCTGGAGAGACCTGAAAAGAGCTGTGCAGCGATGCTCCCCATCCAACCTGACAGAGCTTGAGAGGATCTGCAGAAAATAATGTGAAAAACACCCCAAATACAGGCATGCCAAACTTGTGGTGTCATACCCAAGAAGACAAGGCTGTATTCACTGCCAAAGGTTGTACTGATTAAAGCGTCTGAATACTTATGTAAATGTGATATTTCAGTTTTTGCTTTGTCGTTATGGCGTATTGTGTCTAGATTGGTGAGGGGAAAAAACAATTTCATCCATTTTAGAATAAGGCTGTAATATAACAAAATGCTGAAAAAGTGTATGGGTCTGAATACTTTTCAAATGTACTGTATGTATACTGGGAATATTGTGCCATTTTAGACACATCTCATACCCTGTTATCAGAACCACTCTGTTGCTTCTCATTAAATATTTAGACCTTAATCAGAATCAAATTTCTCAAGTGTTTTTAACAAGAGAGTCAAGTACTGTATTACATTGTGGTGATTGCTGTCCCCAGTCCACCTGGCCATGCTGCTGTTCCAGTTTCAACTGACCTGAGCCCTAGGACCATGCCCCAGGACTACCTGACATGATGACTCCTTGCTGTCCCCAGTCCACCTGGCCATGCTGCTGCTCCAGTTTCAACTTCCACCTGACTGTGCTGCTGCTCCAGTTTCAACTGTTCTGCCTTATTATTATTCGACCATGCTGGTCATTTATGAACATTTGAACATCTTGGCCATGTTCTGTTATAATCTCTACCCGGCACAGCCAGAAGAGGACTGGCCACCCCACATAGCCTGGTTCCTCTCTAGGTTTCTTCCTAGGTTTTGGCCTTTCTAGGGAGTTTTTCCTAGCCACCGTGCTTCTACACCTGCATTGCTTGCTGTTTGGGGTTTTAGGCTGGGTTTCTGTACAGCACTTTGAGATATCAGTTGATGTACGAAGCGCTATATAAATAAATTTGATTTGATTTTGATTTGATTTGATTCCCAAACAGGCTGGTCCTCTAAGGGAATACACTCACACCCACCCACACTTCTCATAAACACTGTTCGTCAATTGTCAGTTTATATGGAGACATTTAGCCTAGCTAATTGGAACTTGGGAAGTGGTCAGTCAAACGATACTTGCTCCTTGCTCCTTTGTCAAATAAAAGGTATCTTTGGGAGTAGTGCTTATTTATGCCAACAACAAAGACCGTTACCCAACACAGCACGACCATTCACTATGTTATGCTAGGGGAGGCTGTCAAGGTTACCATGTACAAAACCTGTGTGGACAAAAAAGTCTCACACACACACACACACAGTGGCTTTTCATTACTTCATTTCTCTTTGACAAATAAGAGTGCTTCACCATCCTTTCTCCACCACAATCCTTGGCCCAAGTAGTTCAGCCCGTCTCTGAATGGAACGACAGCGGTCAGGGTGAGAGACGCATGTGAAAGAATGAAAAAGATAATAGCAGAGATAAAGAGAGGGTCTGGGAGAATAAGAGAGGGAGAACAGCTTGTATGGGGCCAAGGGAACATCCTACTTATAGAGGGGGGAGAGAGGGATGGAGAGAGCAGTGGCTTACTTGTAGAGGGGGATGTCAGGCTCCCTGCCCTCTGTGCCCAGGGTCAGGCAGAACTGCTGGAGCTGGGATTTAGGATCATTCCTTTACTGGTTCAGGATGAACTACTGACACACACACCAAAAGTAAACATTAGTCACAAAAAACATGGACGCACACGAGCCAAAACAAATTTGAACACATCACAAATACAGTAGAGCAACCATTATAGAAACCTTTATAATCACTGTCTCCATCTCTCATGTCCCCCCTCTCGCTCCCCCTTCTTTGCACATGCTTTCTTTCATTCCCTCACTCTCTTTCAACCTCTTGCTCTACACTCACTTATTGCTCTTCTCTGGCTCTCTCTGTTTTCTCCATCTCCCTGACTTCTCTTTCGCTCTCCATAGTGGGCACAAATCACAGGCTACTTAAGAAAATATCATCTCCTGCCTGCTACTATCTGAGCCAGAAATACAGATCTCTCTCTCTTGGTCTGTGTCTAAAAGCACATCCATTAACAGGAAAGCAGCCTTGTTATAAAAGGGACACTTTGAATCTAGAGCTGTCTGTTTCTACAAAGAGTTCTCTCTCTCTCACACACACACACACACACACACACGGCTCAGCTCCTACATGGACACCCAGCCTCCCAGGACATCGACACACACAGCAATTAGCACACCACTGTAGGCTGCGCCATGGCCTTCACACAGGGCCACAGTCTGTGTGTGTGTGTGTGTGTGTGTGTGTGTGTGTGTGTGTGTGTGTGTGTGTGTGTGTGTGTGTGTGTGTGTGTGTGTGTGCGTGAGAACTCTTTTGTGATGGGAGTAGCACAGTTTTTTTCTCGACCAGTCTAACAGGAAGAAGCAGGTCCACAAACCTGTTCATCGTAGACATATACTATCTTCTCTAAAGAGAGGGAGGGAACAGGTCCAACCTGTTCATTATACAGACAGACTCCATTCGCTAAATCTTACTGCTACTTCATCTAATACGGGAGGAGGCTTAACTGACGCCTTTCTGAATGAACATCCACCTCACCCGTCCCTGAAACACTTGAGAAACAACATCAACAGACCCTTAGAACAGAACAGCACTGACTACCGGTTGGGGATCAACATCTAAACAGACACCAACAACCCAATAACATTCAGCTAACATAGAACCGACCGCAACCGCCGCACATTAACACTAGAACCTTCCCTGACTCTTCCTAAATATAATAATAATAATAATATTTTACATTGCTCAGTTGTCAGAATGTTTTAATCACATACAGAAAAGTATTCAGAGGCTGTTAGCCTTTTGATTTTCTTTGCTATTACTATATTGAGAGGACAAGACAAGTGTGCCAAAGGGCGTTGGTTTGGACTATTCAAGCAGAGTTGGGATGAAGCATAAGAGATGGACCAACTGAATTGGTTTCATGGAGGGCTGACTTGACCACGCAATTTATTTTCATCATGAGCAAAAGCAATTGTTTTTTTTACCCAAAGCTGCAAAGAAAATGTTGTGATCCATTTAATAAACACAAGAGTCCAGCAAAATGGATTAAAGGGTGTGGTGGCAGTAGCAGGAACAGCGGCATCTAGTGTGCAAACATATTTGGTTTATTCTGGTAAAATGAAATAAGATTAGCATTCTCTGAGAAATTAAGCTAATTGATTGCACCCAAATTGCCCATTTGTATTTATTTTATTCATATAATCGTCAATTAATATAGTTCATTAAATCTGATTTGGACCATAAACAAGAGTAAGACATGAGGAATCCAATAAAATGATCAATAGCCACCCACAGACCGCCTCCGTGCCAATCCCACCCCAACAACGTGTATACTACATCAGTTCTCTATGTCTGACAAGTAGTATGGAGCAGCTGCTTCCCTATGAATCTTTTTCTCCCTGTTCAGAGAAATTAGCCATTGAAGTTGCTTGCATTCTTTACCATACATTTGTGCACCATGTTTTACCCACTAGATGTTTGTGCTACATTTTTTGGGACTTTTCAAGCAGAGTGAGGTTGAAACATTAGGTTGCTAAGAGAAGCACCAACTGAAGTGGTTTCATGGAGGGCTGGCTTGACCACACAATTTATTTTCATTCATTCTGCAATTGGTTTTCTTCCCAAAGTTGCAAAGAAAATGTGGCGAACCATTTAATAAACACAAGAGATCAGCAAACTTGATAAAAGAGTGTGGTGACAGATCCTGGTTCGTTCCCAGGCTGTGTCACAACCGGCCATGATCGGGAGTCTCATAGGGTGGCACACAACTGGCCCCAGCGTCGTCCGTGTTAGGTTAGGGTTTGGCTGGGGGGGGGGCATCAATGTAATTAAGAATTTGTTCTTAATTGACTTGCCTCGTTAAAACAAGGTTAAATAAAAATACAAATGATGCATACTCAATCATGACAATTATAATGCAATATATTTTTTGATATTTCAATTCGATTTTTTTCCACAAAAAATACCTACCCATTTAGGAAAAGTATATTATATTGATTTATAATTTTACCATTTGCATTTACAATTGAGTTTTGGCAGCTAAATGCTTCCATACCCAGCATTTCAGTGATGTATGATTTATTTCTCAACTAAAATGTGAGCGCCATTTTACAATCTTGAGTGTATGGCATGACAATAACAAAGTAACCATGGGAAGCTTGTTTGCTATTCAAATGCATTGCTTGACATTACTGTTGATGAGCAACTGTTCCCAGCTAAAACTCATGGCCAATACATGGCCAACAAACCGGACAAATTCGGAATTAAGTTTTGGATAGCCGCGGATGTCGAAACCAAGTTTTAGCTCAACGGCTTTAGATTGCCGGAGGAAAGATGAAACCAGGCCAGAGGATGAGAGACTATCTGAGACTGCAGAAATGTGACCCTGGACAAATTTTACACATCAATTTCCCTGGCAGACAAGTTCACTACAAAAAAAAGTCTAGCCTGCTCAGAACCGTTAACAAAGACGGGAGCTCCCACCCTCTGCGTAAAACAACATCCCAGGGGAGCTGTACTCCACATCAGTGATAGAGAGGTGTAAAGTAACACTCACAGTGTACAGATTTAAAATAAATAAGTGTTTGCATCCTCAACACCATGCCCATTTCTGTTGCCATCGGCAGTGACCAGATGAAAGAAATGGACGGTGACAAAGGTATGTATCTCTACCATATACGAATAGCCTTTCCATCTGCCAAACACCAAATACTGTATGATCTCCTTTTATTATATTACATTAATGTTACTCTTATTACTATTAGTATTATTATTCTATATGATTCTAAACTTTTCTATTCTATTTTTTTTTTAAACAGTAGGTTGGTGTGGATTCACTCGTGTAGATGGCAAGACTGAACTGTAATTATGTCTTATAAGTCCATTACTAATTGAATCTACAGATAAAATGGTTCAAATGCATTACACTGTAATGCTCTTAAAGTCAGCAAAAATAGTCTATACACTTTTAATAGGCAAAAGAAAAATAAGCGAAATTGTCCTTTACTCGATCCAAACAAATATATATTTCCACAAATATTTGTTTATGCGATTCACCCTTTACAATTGTTCATGCACTAGTGCTTTTGTTTAGGAATATGGAAAATCTTTTGACCTGTGCACCTTGCGGGTTGATATGCATATGATGCGTATGCTAAAGGTTACGCCCAGCAATGTTCTCTAGTGGGTACTTACAGGCAGGGAGGCCCAGTGCTTCTAGTGTTAAAGATGACCAAAATAGGACCACACAGCCATGATAAGAGAATTAAGTAGTCAAGCATCACTTGCACACCGCTTGTCAATGCTAGAGCTATTAGTGTTTAGCCATTAGCTCCTCTCGCCTCCCCTCTCTATCCCGGTGCAGAATGAAGAGTGCGCATTGATTTGAGAGTGAGTGGCCTCTCTCTGCAGGCGAGGGGAGGCTGGGCTGTCGTTGGGATCTGAGAGGTAGGGAGATCTCACCTTCAGGCATGCAAGCTTACACACTCACGCAAGAACGCACAGACACTGAACACACACACGTTCTCCTTCAGTTGAGGGAAGAAGTAGACGTCCACGAAGGTGTGAACTTACTTCAGGTCCTTATCGATGTAGAGCATTTCGATGAAAGCTGAGGGGGAACACAACAATGAACCAGGGATGAAAAAAGAGAGAGGAAGCGAGGTCTAGGCTACTTAGTTGATGTTTAAGAGGTAACGTCAGACACATTTAAAGGCTGCTTTGTGGTTAAGAACAACATTAACACAAGAGAGGAAGAAAGGGGGAAGTTATGGAATGGCTATACGCAAAGTGTGTTTATATTGACTGAATCGATCCAGGTAAATAGCATACCACCTTGCATCCCACTGTTGGCTTGCCTCTGAAGCTAAGCACGGTTGGTCCTGGTTGGGAGATCAGATGCTGCTGAAAGTGGTGTTGGAGGGACAGTGGGAGACACTGTAAGGGTTGCGGAACTGGTGGCAGTGAAGTCAGATGCAGGAGAGCAGAGATAGATAATAGATGGAGCAGTTTAATTACAAAACCCACGGCAATACAACAAAAAAACTACATGGGTACAAAACCCGATGCGCACCAGTAACATAGCGTACAAGCACTTACAAACAAACAATTCCACACAAGGACATGGGGGGAACAGAGAGGGTTAAATACACAACAATGAATGATGGAAATGGAAACCAGGTGTGTAAGAAAACAAGACAAAACAAATGGAAAATGAAAAGTGGATCGATGATGGCTAGAAGACCGGTGACGCCGACCACCGCACACCGCCCGAACAAGGAGAGGAAACAACCTCGGTGGAAGTCGTGACAGACACTCTTTCCTATGGTCTAAAAAAATACCCTAATGCCCCTGGGAAGTGATTGGTGACACTGTGTAGGGTGCTGTCTTTCAGGTGGGATGTTAAATGGGTTTCCTGACTCTCTGTGGCCACTTAAGATCCCATAGCACTTTTTGTAAGAGTAGGGGTGTTTAACCCTGGTGTCCTGGCTAAATTCCCAATCTGTCATGGCCACCTAATCATCCCCAGCTTGCTATTGGCTCATTCATCCCCCTCCTCTCCCCTGTAACTATTCCCATGGTCATTGCTATAAATTAAAATGTGTTCTCAGTCAACTTACCTGGTAAAATAAGGGGAAATATAATAGACAATGATGGCTGGCTCCTGTTGTTGATAAACACCCACATCCACAAATTGTCTCTGAGTTTAAGTGCTGATCTAGGATCAGTTTAGACTTTTGTATAAGATTATATGGACAGATCAGCACTCCTACTCTGAAATAGTTTGTGGATACGGGTCCTGGACCTAATAATAAAGTCTACCTTCAAAACAGCATCAAATGGAAATTGGAAATAATATAAAATATACAGAGAAATATGAGCTTCCACCATAGTTGGTGGAAGGATGATTTGAAAATGAAATATTTTAGCCAGAGTAGTAAAGTTAGTGGTAATGTAGTGTTGAAAGGTTAATATAACGTAATGCAGCAGGCCCTACTTCAGGTTGTCTTACTATAATAATATAATACATACTGAAAAAATATATAAACGCAACATGTTAAAGTGCTGGTCCCATGTTTAATGAGCTGAAATAAAAGATCCCAGAAGGGTTCCAAACACACAAAAGCTTATTTCTCTCAAATGGTGTGCAAAAATCTGTTGACATCCCTGTTAGTGAGCATTTCTCGTTTGCCAAGATAATCCATCTACCTGACAGGTGTGGGATATCAAGAAGATGATTCAACAACAGGATCGTTACACAGGTGCACCTTCTGCTGGGGACAATAAAAGGCCATTCTAAGATGTGCTGTTTTGTCACACAACCAAATACCAAATGTTTACTGCAGGAATGTCCACCTGAACTGTTGGGAGATAATTGAATGTTCATTTCTCTACCATAAGCCGCCTCCAATGTAGTTTTAGAGAATTTGGCAGCATGTCAAACCGGACCCACAACCGTAGACCACGTGTATGGCGTCGTGTGGACGAGTAGTTTTCTGATGTCAACGTTGTGAACATAGTGCCCCATGGTGAGGGTGGGGTTATGGTATGGGCAGACATAAGCTACAGACAACAAACACAATTGCATTTTATCGAAGGCAATTTGAATGCACTAAGTTATGAGATCTGAGGCCTATTGTTGCCACAATTCCTTCACGTTTCAGCATGATAATGGACAGCCCCATGTCGCAAGGATCTGTACACAATTCCTGGAAGCTGAAAATGTCCCAGTTCTGCATATTCACCAGACATGTCCCCATTGAGCATGTTTGAGAAGCTCTGGATCGACATGTACGACTTAGCGTGTCGACTCAGCGTGTTCCAGTTCCCGTCAATATCCAGGAACTTCGCACAGCCAAAGTAGAGGAGTGATACAAGATTCCACAGGCCAACACATTTCTTTCGCAATAGAGTTGATCAACTCTATTGAGAAAAAATATGTTGTGCTGCATGAGGCAAATGGTGGTCCCACCAGATACTGACTGGTATTCTGATCCATTTCTTTTTTTTAAAGGTATCTATGACCAACAGATGCATATCTGTATTCCCAGTCGTGGAATCCATAGATTAGGGCCTAATGAATTGATTTAAATTGGCTGATTTCATTACATGAACAGTAACTCCGTAACATATGTGAAATTGTTGCATGTTGCATTTATATTTTTGTTCAGTGTAATATCATATGCCATTTAGCAGTACATAGTCAAAAGTAGAGCCCTATGTACTCTGGTCAAAAGTAATGCACTATATAGGAAATAGGGTGCCATTTGAGATGCAGAGAGACAGTGTCGAGGCTCTACTGTAGGTACACTGTGTGTACGTAGCTAGTTAGAAGACATGACTGTTTATATGCTCAAGAGAACCACTCATTTCAGCCCAAACCCCTCAACCCTGCTGTCATCATCTCTGCTTTGCTCTGCCCTGGCCTTAGAAGAATATAAGAGGATGCGAATGATCTAGTGTGTGTGTGTGTGTGTGTGTGCGTGCCTGCGTGCGTGCGTGCGTGTGTGCATGTGCAGGAGTGTGAGGACATGTGTTTGTATATGTGTGTGCGCACAGTGCATGTCATCCTCTTGTGGCTTGGCCTTTGAAGAGCATCCAGTAGTGTATATCTCATCATGCGGCCGCCCCTCCATCCCTCCACCCTCTCAACCCCCTCCACAACCTAACCCTCCCAACCCCTTAATGCTCAAGCCTTTTTTCAGGATGCATCCCGAAAAGCGACCGATTCCCTACATAGACCTATGGGCCCTGGTCAAAAGTAGTGCACTATGTTGGGAATAGGGTGCCATTTGGGATGCAACTTAGCCTTTTTGATGTCTAAAGACCGGAAGGCTGGGAGGCCAAATGAGGGAGGGAAGGCTATAACCTTCCTTTTCACTAGCCATGACAGGGAGCCCTCACACTCATCATCAACCCGGTCACCAAGCAAGGGCTCGAGAGCCAAAGGACAAGCCGGCGTACCTGTACTCCCACAGGATAACGAAATGTCTTTACTTGCCTTTCATAAAGGAAAGTGAATAGTAAAATGCCAATATTTCAGGGTTTGAAGACGTCAAGGAGGGAGAGGACATGTAGCCTATGGACAGAAACACGCAAACTCCAATTTAAAAACCTCAAGGTGAGAGCAATGTACTATGCCAAAAAACTATTTTGGTAAAAAAAATTTAACTTCACATCAGAGAGAGTGGTGAGGCCTTGGACATATACAAATACAGTACACGCAAAATGGCAATAATTTTGTTATTAAATTAAGAGAGAAATTAGAAAAATGCCTTGTACATATGGTACAAATAAATAGACAATGGTTGAGGTTTTAAAAAGGGTTTAAACGCTATACTACATACACTCCAGCAGGTCAGCTAGGGTCTTGGTGCGGAGGGCCACGAGCCGTTTGGCTTTGTCGTTAGTGATGGCAAACTCCTGCATGCCCAGCTCCTCTTCCACTTTGACCTGGGTACGGTTGTTTACCAATGAGCTACGCAACAACTGTGGAACACACACATGCACGCACACACAAATCCAATTTTGATCACCCACAGAATATCCAAGTCTCACAGATCCACTTTGCATATATGCCAAAGTGCGTGCACAGTACACACGCACATACAAAAAAAATGGAAAAAAAATAAGGAAAATAAACACCATATGGACTAATACATCACAGACCCTGTAGCGTGTAGGATCACGCCAGGCTATTCAATGTTTCACTTTTCACATCATTGGACTGTTAAATATTACATTGAGATTCAAAGCTCAGCAGATGAAGACATGTCAAAACAAGACGAGTGCATTGCCCGCTCTGAAAGAGTTGGCATAAACATTATAAATATAAACGCAGTAGTGGGGAAAGTAGAGATAGAATAGATCAAATGCTGTGGGACGTCTCAGCTAACTCGATCTTAACGCTACACACACACACACACGCGCGCACATGCATACACACACACACACACACACACACACACACAAAGGCAATGTGTTGAATGAGCACTTCAATTTGAAATCCATTTGAGTCCGAGTCTGTTTCTACTCTTGGGCAGGCCGGGACCATCTCAGTCTCTTAGCTATGCTTCACTGCAGAGCTTTTATCCCATTGATGTCACATCTACTCTCCACTAATAAATATCTAACTGCAGATCTGTTTTTACTTAGCAGCTTTTAGTTAGGACTTTTCTATGACAAATCAGTTACAGCAGCACTGCACTGCATGCTCCTCCCCACTGCAGAGTACGTAAGGAAAAGGAACCAAAAAGAAAGAGTGGAATGAAGTTTTTTTTTCCTTTTCACCATTCAATATTGATTGACAGGATGGGAAATGCATGACTGGAATGTTCCGGCAAGTATTGTATAAGATGAACACAGAGACACCCTTAAACCCACACACACACTGTTACAGCACCATCCAAGGACGGAGACAATCTGTTTTCATCTGCACTCCACAGCCATCACAAAAGAGTACCAACAAAGGCCTGCTATTAAAGACACTTTCCCGTGCAACAATAGGCTACCCATCTCGCTCTCTCTTTAGCCCAGTAACTCTTCCTTTCAGCACACAAAGACAGGGAAAGAAAGGGGGAGGGATACAAAGGGAGCAGGAAGAGCTAAAGAAGAGAGAGATACAGCATGGAAGTGCAGCAAAAAACGGATGCGGTGAATAACCAGAGAAAAACGGAGAGATGGGTACAGAGGGAGGAACAAACAAAGAAGGGGAGAGCCGGAGAGGAGAGAGAGGGCACAGTGAGAGAGGAGTGCAAGGTGAGGAGGGAGAAGCGGCAGAAAGAGAGAAGCAAAGCAAGACAGACAAAGATGTAAATAGCAAGGGAACTAGATGAGGAGAAGGAAGAAGAGAATAGATGGAGAGAGAAGTTAGGGGATTTCTCCTTACTGTTAAGTGTCCTTCGTGGTGGTCAGGGAAATGGATGAAGAGGTACTCTGTAGCCATCAGCTGCATGATGGAGTCTCCCAGGAACTCCCTTCTCTGGTTGTGACCCCAGAGAGAGGGAGCGAAACAGGGAAACGGGTAGAAAGGGGGGGGTAAAGAGGGGTGAGGAAGAGGAAAGAGGGCTTATTTAGGTGCACAGCCTCAGGCCTTCAATTCACATGTGTCTTCAACTCTCAGTCAAACCCATGGGGGCTTTAGCCTTAGTGCCATGCTGATTGTGATGCACTAAAGCACTAATGCGAACGTGCACACACACACACACTACTCATGGGCAGCCCTGGGGAGAGACGAGAGCAGGCCCTAACAGTCAGTGACAAGTGAAAGGTTATTACCCACATGGAGAGAAGTTTATACCGCTAAGGTTAAATAGAATGGTAAGCTTGGATCAGATCAATGATACCGCTGCGTTCAGTCAATTGTGTTGAATTAACTAGGACAAGCAGACATGCACAGTACCCCCCACACACACACACACACACACCTTCCAACATTAAACCCCTACTGATATCTATGGATGTTTGATCATATTCAGAGCCTTCTACTCCCTATGCAGTAGTACCATATTAGACAGGGGGGTACTGCAGTGTAGTAGGAGATGGAGGAGAGGCGCTGCACAGCATTGCTCCTTAATTAAACAGAATTATAGATTAGTGTTGCAGATGTAGGTTGGTGCTATGCCAAGGAGCCAGGGCGGGCAGCATAGACCACAGTGAGCAGAGCGGAGTTGGAGATATGTAGACATGGACTGTATCGCAAATTGCACCCTATTCCCTTTCCAATGCTCTACTTTCGACCAAAAGTAGTGTACTGTCTAGGGAACAGGGCGCCATTTAGGACGCAAACAGAAATATGAGGTTCAGCAGGTTAGAGCAGGATTGACTGAGTACAGGACATAGGAGCAAGGGAAGGGGGGAAAGAGAGGAGGGGTGAAAGAGAGGAGGGATGAGGAGTGGAAATGATCATATCAAAGGTTAGAGTTTATTGTCCCCTTTCTGCGGCATCGACTGGCAGGCACATTTTATGTTATGCGGCATATCGGAACTGGGAAACTCTCCTGGAATGTGCTTCATAAGAAGGGTGAGGGAGAGAGAGAGAGAGAGTGCTGCAGCACGCACATACTGAACCTCAATATGTGTGTGTTAAGATGACAGTGAGCATGTGTGTTCTAGAGGGATAGAAAAAAGGCGAGGGAAAGCGAAAATAAGAGAAAAACATAGTAAAAAAGGCGAGAGAGATAGAGGGTCGGGGCAGAAGGAAAGCGTTTTAGTGTGAAAGCCACATAGAGCCATCTCTCCAACACAGGAGGCACAATGCAGCGGTAGTGAGATGGTAAAGGATGAAGTTGAAAATTGAAGTAAAGTGTGAATCCCATGTTTTATTCTGCCCTGACTTTGATCTAAAACACCTTTAACAGCTTCAGGAGGCTCGCGTTCCAACGACAACTACTCCATTTTGTAACGCCTGTGTGTGTGTGTTCGTGTATGTGGCTCCTTTGCTACTTAGGAGTTATAGAAATAGAGTTTCCCAGCTCAGTAGGGGTCCGGGAGGTTGTTTAGGCCTGATCCAACAGGGGAGGCTATATATACCTGAGCGGAGAGGGGCAGGATGAGAGGAGCGGTGCGGTCTCTCGTGGTTTGGGATCATTGATCGTGGCAGCCATTGAGTGTCCTGACCATTAGGGGCCTATGATAAAAGCTGTGCGTCCCAAATGGCACCCTAATCCCTTTATAGTGCACTACTTTCTGGTAAAATGTAGTCCGCTGTATAGGGAATAGGGTGCCATTTGAGAGGCAACAGAGGGGATTTAGAGGGTAGAGTCGTGGGAGCAGAGTCTCTCTCTGTCTGTGTTCCTCTGAGGTTGTCTAATGTCACTAGGATCTCTAAAAGGGGTCAACTCACAGCTCCACTTCCTCTAGGTCAGACTCTATCTAAATCCACTACTATGAGGTTACTGAGTGTGTTCTATCTATCTACTTCCACAATGAGGTTAGTTTGTGTACGTGTGTGTGTGTGTGTGTGTGTGTGTGGGGGGGGGGGGGGGGTCTCGTCTCCTCTACGTCCTGTACTATTCTTTTGTATGACCTTCATTTCGGTTTCCAGTGTGATGAGATAGGGTTCTAAAGGTTGCCCTACATTGGGCGGACTCACACTGCTACCGACCTCTTGTTCTCAGGTTCAATTTCAAACTCGGTTTCATCAGCATCCCATTTTAAGAACAAAGGATTCCTTACTTTTTTAGATGACCTTCATTACAAACAGTTGATTTGTTTTTACACGTCCACTAATACTTTTTGAGTAAAACTATCAGCATTAGGCTTGACTACTGGGTATAATCACAAGCTAATGGTAAAGAATTGGCCCCCCCATAAAATGTGTTATAAAGGTTTGTATCATAATCTTCACATTCACGGCCACCTAATTATTCCGCTGATTCCCAATTGGCATATATCACTCCTCACCTCTTCACCATGCTAGCAGATGTGTGGTGAGCGTTCTGGCACACAATGGTTGCTGTGCATCAAAAGCGGTTGGTGGCACCTCAATGGGGACGACGGGCTTGTGGTAATTAATTGGCATTAAACACATGCCATTCCATGTGCCCCGTTCCGGCCATTATTATGAACTGTCCTCCCCTCAGCAGCCTCCAGTGCCGTGCATCAACTCAACAGGTGAGTTTCCCCCTTATTACGTAAAGCGCTTTGAGCACCTACTTTAGGTGGAAAGACGCTGCATAAATCCAATTGAACAATATTATTATTATTATATAATGGCTAAGAATTAGTGTAAAAACTGAGTCTAATAATAAGTTGGCCATTAATAGTAGGGTTAGCATTGCAGGCGTCAGTCTATTCTTTGAGAAGGAAGAGAAACCTTCAAAGTTAACCTTGACAGTTCAGCCCTCTAATCGACTTCACTGACCATGAGTGGTGAAAGGCTCTGACGTTAAAGTGATGGATTAAAAAACACAACACACACGCACACACACGCACACACACGCACACACACGCACACACACACACACACACACACACACACACACACACACACACACACACACACACACACACACACACACACACACACACACACACACACACACACACACACACACACACACACACACACACACACACACACACACACACACACACACACACACACACACACACACACACACACACACACACACACACACACACACACACACACACACACACACACACACACACACACACATCCTTGTGGCAAATCTAAAAGCAATTACTGAGTGCTGCCTGCCAATAAGATATCAGAGATGCACTGTCAAGGCTAATTTGGTTTTGCTGTCAAAACTCACCATTGTGTTGCTAACATTTCACTTTTTTGAATGGATCACACATTTAACCCTCATATGCTCTACACAGTGAAGCACATCTCCTAAAAGATGGCATGACCTCTGCAATTATTTTCCATTACGTGTCATTTTTAAGAGCATTTTAAACACAATGAAAGAGGAATGCTAAGTACAGAGCATTTGATGAAACCGTGAAGACAGCTTTCTTTTAAACGTTGGTGAATAAAGTATTGCATCGGAGCTACTAGAGTGTAGAGCTTTTCCTTTCATTTAAAAACAATGCTACAGTACAAAGCAGTAAAACATGCTAAAATGTTTATTTCATTCTACTGAGCAATTTGCTTTACGTTCGTATTTTTTTCTTTTATTATTTCCTATTGTTGTTGCATTGTTGAGAAAGAACGTGCATGTAAGCCTTTCGTTGGACGGTGTATATACCAAGTGTATCCTGTACAACTAATAAAACATGAAACTTGAAAATGAAACACCAAAGGTAACAGGGTAACTCGAGACAAGTGTGAATCAAAGCTGACTTATTCAAAATCACATTGTCTGCACTCTGCACTCACTCGCTCGAGTAAAATCACCCATTTTTTTTACACTATTTTACTACTGTAATTTTACCTTTATTTAACTAGGCAAGTCAGTTAAGAACAAATTCTTATTTTCAATGACAGCCTAGGAACAGTGGGTTAACTGCCTGTTCAGGGGCAGAAAGACAGATTTGTACCTTGTCAGCTCAGGGGTTAAAACTTGCAACCTTCTAGTTACTAGCCCAACGCTCTAACCACTAGGCCATCCTGCCGCCCCTACTGTAAGTCGCAAGCGATGAAAGCCACCTAGGAAAGGTAACAAGCAGGGAAGCGAAACACAGCAGTTCTTCACCCAATTGAATTCGACCTGATTTAAATGTCAGCAACTTTATAAAACCAATGATTTCACCATTGTAAAAAAAAACAAACATGCAGTTTGATTTAATATAAAAGCATTTGGAGAAAATGTAAGCGATGTTGGCATCTGAAATGACCTCTAGGGTCAAATCAAGTCTAACAATATCTCAGACAGTATTCGTAAAAATGTGTCTCCAAAGCAACAACAACAACACAGTAAATGTGTCAGAATTCAAATAAACCTTTAATAAAGTAAGCTAACAAAATGTGTGCATGCTTACTGTAATATACATAATACACTGCCTGCAAGTAATGGCTTAAAACATAAAAGAGCTAAGTTATTAACTTAAACTACAAACTATGAATATAAATTAAATCAAGTTAAATGAGCCTCCAAGACCTCACAGAGCTGAGAGAGAGAGAGAGAGAGAGAGAGAGAGAGAGAGAGAGAGTGAGAGAACGAAAGACAGAAACAGAGAGACAAATTAACAGAGGGAGAAAGAGAAAGGCTCTATTCGCATGAGAGGGAAGGATTAACAACCAATGCCACGGGCCAGCCAGTAAATATAATCAACAACATGTAAAAACTCAATTTCCCATGGGGGAGTGGGGTTGTGACCTCCCTAGCGGAGTCGGGCCATGGCTGGAGAGGGGCTTTAGTGTACCCTGGGAGGACTACGCATGCTGTAAAAGCCACAGGATTAGGCATTGGGCCAACTAGGAGTTAAACAATCCATCCATCACTACCGGATTGGGATGGAGGATGGACCGGGCGGAGAGGCAGGCAGCAGGCCCTGTGACTATGTGCACAAAGCTCTGAAGACTGGAAGACACTCCTACTGTAGACTAGATGTCTCATACTGAACAAGGCTGGGGGGATATGGGGTGCTTCCCAAATGGCACCCTATTCCCTATATAGTGCATTTCTTTTGACGAGAGCACTAGTGGAAAATTAACTAGGACCTAGCTAAATATATAGAGATGTACACTAATGGTGGCATTTAGGACTGTTATGAGAGTTATGAGAGAATATTCGTAATAACGCGCACCCATGCACACGCTCACACACACACCCCTCCCATACTCACAGTGTGAGGTGGTTGAAGCCCACGGTCCTCAGTGTGAAAGATTTGGCCAGCAGGCGACAGTGCGTGAACATAACACCAATTGCATCCTCAAAGTCCGTCAGCTTTTGAATCACCGGAGACATCTCGATCAGCTGCCTGTCCATCTGCGGCTCCTGCACCTGGGAACACAACATTTACAGCTAAACACTTCAGGAAATGAGCGGTTCCTGGGAACTTCCAAAACTGATCACATCAGTTTTGAAAGTAAAACTGAATCAGTAAGTCTCTCTTTTACCTGCCCTGCACAACCAATCAAAAAGTGATTTCGGCCATCCAGGACCGGAGCAGCCTATCCCGGGACTAGAGTATAGGGTTGGGATCACAGATCAGGGCTCGGCTATAGGCTTGCGTGGTAGTTCAGTGATTTGGGAGAGTATCGGGTTTTAACAGAGACAAATATGCTAAACCTTGTGGAACACTGAAACTTATGATGACCTCCCTTATTAGGGGAGGAAATGTGCTAAAATGCATGCTTTAAATCAATAGAGGGCTGAGTGAGTGCGTGTTGTGTGTTCAGTCAGGAGAAACACTTATAGATGCATTCATTAACCTGTATTTAACCAGGCAAGTCAGTAAAGAACAACTTCTTATTTACAATGACAGCCTAGGAACAGGGGGTTAACTGCCTTGTTCAGGGGCGGAATGACAGATTTTTACATTGACAGCTCAGGGATTCGATCTAGCAACCTTTTGGTTACTGGCCCAATGCTTTAAATCAAATCAAATCAAATGTATTTGTCACATACACATGGTTAGCAGATGTTAATGCGAGTGTAGCGAAATGCTTGTGCTTCTAGTTCCGACAATGCAGTAATAACCAACAAGTAATCTAACTAACAATTCCAAAACTACTGTCTTATTCACAGTGTAAGGGGATAAAGAATATGTACATAAAGATATATGAATGAGTGATGGTACAGAGCCGCATAGGCAAGATACAGTAGATGGTATCGAATACAGTATATACATATGAGATGAGTATGTAAACAAAGTGGCATAGTTAAAGTGGCTAGTGATACATGTATTACATAAGGATGCAGTAGATGATATAGAGTACAGTATATACGTATGCATATGAGATGAATAATGTAGGGTATGTAAACATTATATTAGGTAGCATTGTTTAAAGTGGCTAGTGATATATTTTACATAATTTCCCATCAATTCCCATTACTAAGTGGTTGGAGTTGAGTCAGTGTCAGTGTGTTGGCAGCAGCCACTCAATGTTAGTGGTGGCTGTTTAACAGTCTGATGGCCTTGAGATAGAAGCTGTTTTTCAGTCTCTCGGTCCCAGCTTTGATGCACCTGTACTGACCTCGCCTTCTGGATGATAGCGGGGTGAACAGGCAGTGGTTCGGGTGGTTGATGTCCTTGATGATCTTTATGGCCTTCCTGTAACATCGGGTGGTGTAGGTGTCCTGGAGGGCAGGTAGTTTGCCCCCGGTGATGCGTTGTGCAGACCTCACTACCCTCTGGAGAGCCTTACGGTTGAGGGCGGAGCAGTTGCCGTACCAGGCGGTGATACAGCCCGCCAGGATGCTCTCGATTGTGCATCTGTAGAAGTTTGTGAGTGCTTTTGGTGACAAGCCAAATTTCTTCAGCCTCCTGAGGTTGAAGAGGCGCTGCTGCGCCTTCTTCACGACGCTGTCAGTGTGAGTGGACCAATTCAGTTTGTCTGTGATGTGTATGCCGAGGAACTTAAAACTTGCTACCCTCTCCGCTACTGTTCCATCGATGTGGATAGGGGGGTGTTCCCTCTGCTGTTTCCTGAAGTCCACAATCATCTCCTTAGTTTTGTTGACGTTGAGTGTGAGGTTATTTTCCTGACACCACACTCTGAGGGCCCTCACCTCCTCCCTGTAGGCCGTCTCGTCGTTGTTGGTAATCAAGCCTACCACTGTTGTGTCGTCCGCAAACTTGATGATTGAGTTGGAGGCGTGCGTGGCCACGCAGTCGTGGGTGAACAGAGAGTACAGGAGAGGGCTCAGAACGCCCCCTTGTGGGGCCCCCGTGTTGAGGATCAGCGGGGAGGAGATGTTGTTGCCTACCCTCACCACCTGGGGGCGGCCCGTCAGGAAGTCCAGTACCCAGTTGCACAGGGCGGGGTCGAGACCCAGGGTCTCGAGCTTGATGACGAGCTTGGAGGGTACTATGGTGTTGAATGCCGAGCTGTAGTCGATGAACAGCATTCTCACATAGGTATTCCTCTTGTCCAGATGGGTTAGAGCAGTGTGCAGTGTGGTTGAGATTGCATCGTCTGTGGACCTATTTGGGCGGTAAGCAAATTGGAGTGGGTCTAGGGTGTCAGGTAGGGTGGAGGTGATATGGTCCTTGACTAGTCTCTCAAAGCACTTCATGATGACGGAAGTGAGTGCTACGGGGCGGTAGTCGTTTAGCTCAGTTACCTTAGCTTTCTTGGGAACAGGAACAATGGTGGCCCTCTTGAAGCATGTGGGAACAGCAGACTGGTATAGAGATTGATTGAATATGTCCGTAAACACACCGGCCAGCTGGTCTGCGCATGCTCTGAGGGCGCGGCTGGGGATGCCGTCTGGGCCTGCAGCCTTGCGAGGGTTAACATGTTTAAATGTTTTACTCACGTCGGCTGCAGTGAAGGAGAGTCCGCATGTTTTCGTTGCAGGCCGTGTCAGTGGCACTGTATTGTCCTCAAAGCGGGCAAAAAAGTTATTTAGTCTGCCTGGGAGCAAGACATCCTGGTCCGTGACTGGGCTGGTTTTCTTCTTGTAGTCCGTGATTGACTGTAGACCCTGCCACAATCCTCTTGTGTCTGAGCCGTTGAATTGAGATTCTACTTTGTCTCTATACTGACGCTTAGCTTGTTTGATAGCCTTGCGGAGGGAATAGCTGCACTGTTTGTATTCGGTCATGTTACCAGTCACCTTGCCCTGATTAAAAGCAGTGGTTCGCGCTTTCAGTTTCACGCGAATGCTGCCATCAATCCACGGTTTCTGGTTAGGGAATGTTTTAATCGTTGCTATGGGAACGACATCTTCAACGCACGTTCTAATGAACCCGCACACCGAATCAGTGTATTCGTCAATGTTGTTATCTGACGCAATACGAAACATATCCCAGTCCACGTGATGGAAGCAGTCTTGGAGTGTGGAATCAGCTTTGTCGGACCAGCGTTGGACAGACCTCAGCGTGGGAGCTTCTTGTTTTAGTTTCTGTCTGTAGGCAGGGATCAACAAAATGGAGTCGTGGTCAGCTTTTCCGAAAGGAGGGCGGGGCAGGGCCTTATATGCGTCACGGAAGTTAGAGTAACAATGATCCAAGGTTTTTCCAGCCCTGGTTGCGCAATCGATATGCTGATACAATTTAGGGAGTCTTGTTTTCAGATTAGCCTTGTTAAAATCCCCAGCTACAACCACTAGGCTACTTGTCAGCCAAACCCGGACGATGCTGGTCAAATTGTGCGCCGCGCTATGAGACTCCCAGTCACGTTCAGTTGTGATACAGCCTATAATCGAACCAGGGTCTGAGGTGATGCCTTTAGCACTGAGATACATTGCCTTAGACCACTGTGCCTGCCTGTAGTAGAGAGAAGTATCTAATTGGTCTCTGGCTTGCTACTGCTGGAGGTTTGATCAAGACACTTCCCTCATTGAAAACAAACACCGAGCTACATCATCCCAAATGGCACCCTGTCCCCTAGTGCAGTTCTCTTGGCCCAATGGTCCCTTGTCAAAAGTAGTCCACTACATAGGGAATAGATAAGTCGCTGCTAAATGACTTAAATGTAATGTAAATGTAAATCTCATTTGGGACGTAGTCATCATTAAATATATACATGAATTCACCTTATTCACCTGGCTGGCTTCACATGTATAAACACTGTACTGTAAGTAGGTAAGTACAATATGTATGTAAAGTTTCTATAACAGTATCTATCAACTCCAGTCTGCCTGATGCATATGGTACAGTACAGTTAAAGTCACAATCCTGAGTGTGTATATATATCATGGATTCCAATGACCATTGGAGAGCAGTAAATATTGCAGATTGTACCTTTGAGTTCATGTTTGGTTTCATTTAATAAGCAATATAGACTAAGCAGCGGTGGAATAGCTAGATGCCCAATGTCAAACAAGCAGAGTGGTTGGTATTTTTATACTCTACGTTTTAATTGGATGGCTGCTGACAATATCATGGTTCCGTCTTCCCACTTTAGCCCCAAAGAAGATTTTCAATTCTGCCGTTCTCTTAATTACCAACAACTCTTTAAATGCCACACGTCACCACTAACACAATTGGATGAGTCAAGCATTCACAACACACGCTCAGACACGCACACTCTTTCGGGCATTTGGAATCATTTTTCTGACTTGATTTCCATGTGAGTTTTTCTTAAGGGGACGATGGCTGATAGCAACACTTCAAAGTAAAAAAAAAAATCTGATTTAAATAAAACAAATGTCGCATACATTTTTGAGAATCCGAGGGCACATGCTAAATCTTTTCATCCTCCTGAGGGAGAAGAAGCTCTGACGTCCGTGGAGTCATGCATTGCCACTCAGTCGTGGGTGAACAGGGAGGACGTCCGCAAGGAAGTCCAGGATCCAGATGCAGAGGGAAGGGTTCAGTCCTAGGGTTCTGAGCTTGGTGTTCAGCTTGGAGCTGTCTATGGTGTTGAACGATGAGCTGGAGTCTATGAACATCATTCTCACACAGTTTGTTCTCCTCTTGTGCAGGTGGGAGAGGGCAGTGTGAAGTGCAATTGAGATTGCGCCATCTGTGGATCTGTTGAGGGTGGTATGCGAATTGGAGTGGGACCAGGGTGTCTGGCATGGTGTTGATGTGTGTAATGACAAGCCTTTCAAAGCTATTCATAATTACAGATGTGAGTGCTAAAGGGCGATAGTCATTTAGGCAGGTTACCTTAGAGCTCTTGGGAACAGGTACAATGGTAGCATGCTTGAAGCATGTTGGGATTACCAACTGGGACAAGGAGAGAACATTTCAATGAAGACACTTGCCAGCTGGTCTGCGAATGCTCCGAGAATGTGACCTGGTATTCCGTCTGGTGGCCTTGCAAGTGTTAACCTGTTTAAAAGTTTACTCACATCAGCCATAGAGAGCGAGATCACACAGTCATCTGGAAAAGGAGCTTTCATGCAGGACTCAGTGTTGTATTCCTTGAAGTGAGCATGAAAGGCATTTAGCTCGTTTTGGAGTTCTGCATCACTGGGCATCATTGTCTGCAAGACCTGCCACATCTGACGAGTGTCAGAGCTGGTGTAATAGAATTCTACCTTCCTCCTATATTGTCCTTTTGCATGTTTGCATGTTTTTGCATGTTTGTTGGAGGTGGTAGTGGGCTTTCTTGTATGTGTTCATGTCCATGTCCTGTTCTTTGTAAGCAGTAGCTCTAGCCTTTAATCCAATCAAGGATAGTGCCTTTATTTCATGCTTTTTGGTTTGGTTACATTCGTATAGTCACTGTGGGGAAGACGTTGTTTATGCACTTATTGACTGATGTGGTAAACTCCTCAATGCTATCGGGTGAATCCCGGAACATATCCCAGCCTGTACTTGCAAAACATTATTGGAGCTTCGAGTGAGGGGTGCGCCAGCCTCGCGTCTGCATCATCGGACCACTTTCGTATTGAGCGCTCAATAGTACTTCCTGTTTGAGCTTTTGTTTGAAAACTGGGAAACAGGAGAATGGAGTCATTCATTTTCAAATTATTATATATATTTGTTTATCTTTATTTGTTTATCTAGGGAGTAGATCAGCTTTAAAATTGTAGATAGATTGTAGCTTCCATCAATGTAATTGTCTGCATCACTTCCAACCCCCCATATATATTTTTTGCAAATACGCTACTGTTAAAAAGTTTGTGGTCACTTAGAAATGTCCTTGTTTTTGAAAGAAAAAAAACATTTTTTAAAAATTAAAATAACATCAAATTGATCAGAAATACAGTGTAGACATTGTTAAAATGTAAACGACTATTGTAGCTGAAAACGGCAGATTTTTAATGGAATATCTACATAGGCGTACAGAGGCCCATGGTCAGCAACAATCACTCTTGTGTTCCAATGGCACGTTGTGTTAGCTAATCCAAGTTTATAATTTTAAAAGGCTAATTGATCATCAGAAAACCCTTTTGCAATTATGTTAACACAGGAGAAAACTGTTGTACTGATAAAAAAAAAAATATCTGGAGCATCAGCATTTGTGGATTTAATTACAGGCTCAAAATGTCCAGAAACAAAGACCTTTCTTCTGAAACTTGTCAGTCTAGTCTTGTTCTGAGAAATGAAGGCTATTCCATACGAGAAATTGCCAAGAAACTGAAGATCTCGTACAAAGCTGTATACTACTCTTTTCACGGAACAGTGCAAACTGCTCTTACAAGAATAGAAAGAGGAGTGGGAGGCTCCGTTGCACAACTGAGCAAGAGGACAAGTACATTCGTGCCTCTAGTTTGCGAAACAGATGCCTCACACGTCCTCAACTGGAAGCTTCATTAAATAGATCCCACAAATCACCAGTCTCAAAGTCAACAGTGAAGAGGCAACTCTGGGATGCTGGCCTTCTAGGTGCTTCTAGATGCTGGCCTTAAGAAAGTTATTTCTGGCTGGCTATTTTGAACCTGTAATCAAACCCACAAATGGTGATGCTTCAGCTGTGCTAACATAATTGCAAAAGGGTTTTCTTTTGATCAATTAGCCTTATAAAATGATAAACTTGGATTAGCTAACACAACGTGCCATTGGAACACAGAAGTGATGGTTGCTGATAATGGGCCTCTGTAAGCCTATGTAGATATTCCATAAAAATCTGCCGTTTCCATCTACCATAGTCATTTACAACATTAACAATATCTATACTGTATTTTTGATCAATTTGATGTTATTTTAATTATCAAAAAATTTGCTTTTTTTTCCAAAACAATTACATTTCTAAGTGACCACCAACTTTTTAGCGGCAGTATATATACAGTGGGGCAAAAAAGTATTTAGTCAGCCACCAATTGTGCAAGTTCTCCCACTTAAAAAGATGAGAGAGGCCTGTAATTTTCATCTTAGGTACACTTCAACTATGACAGACAAAATGAGGGGGAAAAAATCCAGAAAATCACATTGTAGGATTTTTTATGAATTTATTTGCAAATTATGGTGGAAAATAAGTATTTGGTCAATAACCACAGTTTATCTCAATACTTTGTTATATACCCTTTGTTGGCAATGACAGAGGTCAAACGTTTTCTGTAAGTCTTCACAAGGTTTTCACACACTGTTGCTGGTATTTTGGCCCATTCCTCCATGCAGATCTCCTCTAGAGCAGTGATGTTTTGGGGCTGTTGCTGGTCAACACGGACTTTCAACTCCCTCCAAAGATTTTCTATGGGGTTGAGATCTGGAGACTGGCTTGGCCACTCCGGGACCTTGAAATGCTTCTTACGAAGCCACTCCTTCATTGCCCGGGCGGTGTGTTTGGGATCATTGTCATGCTGAAAGACCCAGGCACGTTTCATCTTCAATGCCCTTGCTGATGGAAGGAGGTTTTCACTCAAAATCTCACGAAACATGGCCCGTGTTGTTAACAAAAGGCTAAGCTTGAGAGCTAATATATTTATTTCATTTCATTTGCGATTTTCAACACTGTCATCTCAGAATACAGATTATTTCTGTAGGACAAATCGCTCTGTTTTGTTCATCACGTTTGGCTACGAAAAAAACCTGTATCCAGGAGTGTAATTATCGCCGCAAGCTCATTAGCATAACGCAACGTTAATACAGGTAACGAGTGGAGGACAGAGGAGTTACAGGTCTGTGAGAGCCAGAAATCTTGCTTGTTTGTAGGTGACCAAATACTTATTTTCCACCATCATTTGCAAATAAATTAATTCAAAATCCTACAATGTGATTTTCTGGATTTTGTTTCCTCATTTTGTCTGTCATAGTTGAAGTGTACCTATGATGAAAATTACAGGCCTCTCATCTTTTTAAGTGGGAGAACTTGCACAATTGGTGGCTGACTAAATACTGTTTTGCCCAACTGTATATTTATATAAATGCAGCAGTGGGGAAAGTAGAGATAGAATAGATAAAATGCTGTGGGACGTCTCAGCTAACTCTTTCTTAACGACACACACACACACACACACACACACACACACACACACACACACACACACACACACACACACACACACACACGCTTCATGGTTACACGCTTCATGGTTACAGCAGACGCAATCAATCCCCTCTGAGGTCAAGATCACTGCTGTCTATTATTTATTTTGTGCGTGCAGCAAACCTATTGACATAGTTGTACAACTTTATGAGCTGGGTCGTCTGTCCTTGCAATTTGTTTATGTTTGCTTGCACTTTTAGCATTTACAGTGGCAAGTGTCAGCTATTTTTCTTTTTTTTTACATTTGGAACGAATTAACAGCCTCTTGTGTAAACTGCAGGTAATACTGTAAAACACATACATGTACAGAAACTGTATGAAAATACACAAATCTAAATACCGCCCAAACTTAGCAGGCAGGCAGAGCTAACCCATGGTGTTAATGCTAATGTAAAGAACATGGGCCAGCGCACATGCACATGTACACCTACAATCCTGGATATTCTTTATTTAATAAAAGTTGAGTAAAAATAAAAACAAAGATAGATTCTCATCAACATAAGCCTGGGCCTCATTATTGGTGAATTGCTTTCAGCTAACTAACTCCTGACGATCATCAGCCTTTATGTTCTGCCTGGGGCCAGAGTCATCTTGTTACCCCGTAGGCTGAGAGAGAGAGAGAGAGGCAACTGGTAGCCATTTATGCTCAGAGAGAGAGCCCTTGAGCCAGATGTCGGTTGTCCCTGCTTACCTTTAGGCTCCAACAACATAGAAAATTGATGTCTTCACTTAAATAATCTTATCGTAAGACTATTCATTCATGTTAAAAGGTCATTTAAATTTAAGTCACGGGTTCATAAACTAAGCTAGGCATGTAAGGTAAGTAGAAGGAGGAGGAGGAGACCCCTCTCTCTGACCAGTCTAACCCACAGCAGACTGGTTGGAAATATGGAGAGATGGAAGGATGGCCTTCGCTCTAAACCCCATAATTATCCACGATCCCGCCTAGCATAAACCTTACCCAGGAACACCCAGCGGTGGTCCCTCCCTGACCACTGAGGATTGTGGGATTGACCCTAGGGGTCCACACCTTACCCAGGCATTGACCTCCAAGGCTGCTGTTGAGAAGGGAAGGGCATGGCTGAAATGACCACAACGCTACCATCCTCAGATGCTGGTAACAAGTCAAGAATGAGTGGCTGGAAGATTTTGCTAGACCTCCCAAATAATTTCTGTAAAGCCCTGTTGGTGGGATTTCATAGGTTTCTGTGGCTAAATAGAATGACCCACTGACTTGTATAGGGAAGCCCATTCTAGTGATTCTATTTCTATGGCCATGGCAGCAGCTGACACAATATTATATTCACTGGCATGGTGGCAGGCATATAGGAAGAAGTACAGACAAACGGTTTGGGCTCAATTGTACTGTCAACGTGGGCCAAAAGCTCTCTAAACCATGTCTCAAAATCTCTGTCATCAATTGAGAGCAGAGAGCAAACAAAAATATAAAAACATACATCAGCCAAGATCAGAGTGGGATTTAGAAACAAACATGGATATGCTCAGAAAAACATGCACGTGAAAACACATTGACTCACAAAACGCACTGTGAGACACACACACACACACATACACACTGACACACACAGAAGCAGTGTTTTGGTCCCTGGAGGCCCTATGTGATTTGGGACCGTGTGTAATCCTGTTACACCATTTTTGATCTCTTCCTCCGAATCCTACTTTCAAACAAACATCCTCTTCTCTCTCTTTGCCCTACTCTCAATGTTTCTAGGGAGATCATGCACTGCAAAGGGGAAGAGTGTGAGAAGAATGGGGACAAAAATAGGGGGAGAGAGAGGGAATGAAATAGGGAGAGAGAGAGAAATAGAAAGAGAGAGGAAGAATGAATGAATGAAAGTGTATAAAGAGAAAGAAAGAGAGCTAGAATAAAAGAGCGAGAGGGTGTCTGAGTAACGGTACGAAAGCGGATTATGGAGAGTGGAAACAGCAGATGGACAACATAGGGACTAGCTAGAGACCAACAGACAGTCTAACTGAGCGTGTGTGTGTGTGTATGTGTGTTTCCGTAAGGAACATTTGGTGCCAGACAAGTGACCAGGAATATCTACATTTATCTGAAAACTGTACAGGTCATCCATATACACTACCAGTCAAAAGTTTGGACACACCTACTCATTCAAGGGTTTTTCTTTATTTTTATTATTATATATTTGAGATTCTTCAAAGTAGCCTACCTTGGCCTTGATGGCAGCTTTGCACACTCTTGGCATTCTCTCAACCAGCTTCACCTGGAATGATTTTCCAACAGTCTTGAAGTAGTTCCCAAATATGCGGAGCACTTTCTGGCTGCTTTTCCTTCACTCTGCAGTCCGACTCATCCCAAACCATCTCAATTGGGTTGAGTAGGTGTGCCCAAACTTTTGACTGATACTGTACATTGGGCGCTTAACCCATTAGAGGGTCCACCCACGCACCCAGCACCATCAATAAATGAGGGATGTTAGCCATATCCTTAAAAACAGCCTATAAGGAAAACGTTATAGCCTATTTGTATTGGTTTTTCCTTTCCTAAAACAATCATTGTCAACGCAGGGGTTAAAGCATAAAAAGAAAACTAATGATGAAACTTAATTCAATCTTAGATCAACCTCCCCTTTCATACAAGGAAGTCATGACCATCATGCTTTTAGGGAAACAGGATACGTTTCTACATGTACTGTATAAAACTGTAAGTCTGACCAATTCCAGTCCCCTTAGGACTGAGAAGCTCAGTTCTGGTGACCATTTAAAAAGGACATTCTACTCCAAAATAAGTGAAAATAAAATGAAGCTGACACCAACTAAAATAAAATGTCTACCTCCAGAAACGAGCCCCATAACATATCCAATTATTTTAACATATGGGACAATGCATGGTCTAAATCAGTGGTTCCCAAACTTTTTATAGACCCTTACCCTTTCAAACATTCAACCTCCAGCTGTGTACCCCCTCTAGCACCAGAGTTAGCACACTCACAAATGTTGTTTTTTGCCACCATTGTAAGCCTATATGATACATTTATTGAACATAAGAATGAGTGTGAGTTTTTGTCACAACCCGGCTCGTGGGAAGTCTTAAATCATTTTCCACACACAGTCTGTGCCTGTATTTAGTTGTCATGCTATTGAGGGCCCAGAATCCACTCTCACATAGGTACGTGGTTGCAAAGGGCATCGGTGTCTTAACAGCGCAATTTGCCAAGGCAGGTCACTCTGAGCGCAGCCCAATACAGAAATCTTGCAGTGGCTTCTGATTAAATAAGATTTTCACAGAACCGCTTGTCGTAGTTTAGATGAGGCTCTCTTGTTCAGATATCGGTAAGTGGACTGGAGGTAGGGCATTAAAGGGATAACTAATCCAGTTGTTTGTGTCATCCATTTCGGGAAAGTACCTGCGTTATTGCGCACCCAACTCATTCAGGTGCTTCGCTATATCACATTAGGCATTGTCCGTAAGCTTGAGTTCATTTGCACACAGAAAATCAAGTAAATTATGGGAAGACCTGTGTGTTGTTCTTGTTAATTCAGACAGAGAAGAGCTCCAACTTCTTAATCATAGCCTCAATTCTGTCCCGCACATTGAATATAGTTGCGGAGAGTCCCTGTAATGCTAGATTCAGATCATTCAGGCGAGAAAAAACATCACCCAGATAGGCCAGTTGTGTGAGAAACTCGTCATCATGTAAGCGGTCAGAGAAGTGAAAACTGTGGTCAGGAAAGAAAACTTTAAGCTCGTCTCCCAATTTAAAAAGTGTGTCACTACTTTGCCCCTTGTTAACTGGCGCACTTCTGTATGTTGTAAAAGTGTTACATGGTTGCTGCCCATATCATTGCATAGTGCAGAAAATCCATGAGAGTTCAGGGGCCTTGCTTTAACAAAGTTAGTGTCCAAAACATATTTCAAGCTGTCAGGCATTTCCCTTGGCAGCAAGAGCCTCTCGGTGGATGGTGCAGTGTACCCAAGTGGCATTGGGAGTAACTGCTTCCACAAGCGTTATCGCTCCCCTATGTCTCCCTGTCATGGCTTTTGCGCCATCAGTACAGATACCAAAATGAGCAGCAGCTACGTTTGGCTACATATGGACCGTTAGTGGAATTCCCGCGAGAGAGTAATGGTTAATGTGATTGGATGTTAATTTTGTGACTAGGCTACCTGTATTTGACATTGTGTTGTTATTTCGCTGAACACTAGATGGTTTAGTTTTATTTTTGGCAGTGAAACGAGGCTACTCAGGCTATAAAATGTACATAGGCTGCTGCTGAAGCATGGGGTTTTTCCATCTGCATTTACCCCTTTGGACAAAACACCTGATTGTTCTAAATTATATATTATTATTATTATTATTAATATTAATACTTTTATTATAAATACATTAATTATTATTATTCACTCAAAAATGTAAATGTTGGAGTTTCTATTAGAAAGTATGTCATTGACCTTTTAAGAAGAACTCAGTGGTGCCGCTCCAGTTTGCATTTGAAAAACGAGGCCACTTGTGTAATTGAAGGAGTAGAGAAATAAACATGGTAGCAATGGAAAACTGCGACCCCCTTCTTTTTATTAAACAAAGAACAAAGATGCTTTCAAAATAAAAATGTCAAAACTGCTTTCAAAAGTGTTCTCCTGAGATTGCATTAAGAATTGTTGTGCATTGACTGCTTATTAGAATACATGTTTCCCTTCCTATGGCTCTCGCAACTTGTATATATATATACTATAGTACATATACTATATATATACTATATACTATTTCCCTTTCAACAGGCTATGTGATTTAAAACAATCCTCAGGCTTATTTTTTTAAATAAGCTAACGATGCTCTGATCCTCCAAATCATGCTTTCTGGTGTAGAAGCCTGTTTTGAATGATTTTATGTATTTATGTTTAGAAGGAGTAGGCTAATTAGGCTATATAATTTGGGCAATTTAATTTACTTTAGGGAAACCCTACCTAACCTTATGGACTCGTCGCCTTTGGTAAGCAACAATCATGCATGTGGACCATTCTTGATGCACACAGGACACTGTTAAGCGTGAAAAACCCAGCAACGTTTCAGTTTTTGACACACTCAAACCGGTGCACCTGGCACCTACTACCATACCCCTTTCAAAGGCACTTAAATCTTTTGTCTTGAACATTCACACTCAGGATGGCACATATACACAACCCTTGGCTCAACTGTCACAAGGCCTAAAAATCCTTCTTTAACCTCTTCAACCTATGGGGGCGCTATTTCATTATTGGATAAAAAACGTGCCTGTTTTAAGCGCAATATTTTGTCACAAAAAGATGCTCGACTATGCATATAATGGACAGCTTTGGAAAGAAAACACTCTGATGTTTCCAAAACTGCAAAGATATTATCTGTGAGTGCCCCAGAACTGATGCTACAGGTGAAACCAAGATGAAACTTCAAACAGGAAATGAGCAGGATTTTTGAGGCTCTGTTTGTCAATGTCTCCTTATATGGCTGTGAATGCGCCAGGAATGAGTCTGCCCTTTCTATCGTTTCTCCAAGGTGTCTGCAGCATTGTGACGTATTTGTAGGCATATCATTGGAAGATTGGCCATAAGAGACTACATTTACCAGGTGTCCGCCTGGTGTCCTTTGTTGAAATTGCTGCGTAATCTACAAGCTGCACGCAGTCATCCAGTGATTTGAGAGGAGACTTCCACGAACGATATATCATGAAGAGATATGTGAAAAACACCTTGAGGATTGATTCTAAACAACGTTTACCATGTTTCAGTCGATATTATGGAGTTAATTTGGAAAAAAGTTTGGCGTTATGATGACTGAATTTTAGTTTTTTTTTGGTAGCCAAACATGACGCAGAAAACAGAGCGATTTCTCCTGCACAAATAATCTTTCAGGAAAAACTGAACATTTGCTATCTAACTGAGAGTCTCCTCATTGAAAACATCCGAAGTTCTTCAAAGGTAAATTATTTGATTTGAATGCTTTTCTGGTTTTTGTGAAAATGTTGCCTGCTGAATGCTAACGCTAGATGCTACGCTAGCCTGCAATAGCTATCAATACTGTTACACAAATGCTTGTTTTGCTATGGTTGAGAAGCATATTTTTGAAAATCTGAGATGACAGTGTTGTTAACAAAAGGCTAAGCTTGAGAGCTAGCATATTGATTTCATTTCATTTGCGATTTTCATGAATAGTTAACGTTGTGTTATGCTAATGAGCTTGCGGATAGATTTACACAATCCTGGATACAGGTTTTTTTCGTAGCTAAACGTGACGCAGAAAATGGAGAGATTTGTCCTGCACAAATAATCTTTCAGGAAAAACTGAACATTTGCTATCTAACTGAGAGTCTCCTCATTGAAAACATCCAAAGTTCTTCAAAGGTAAATGATTTGATTTGAATGCTTTTCTGGTTTTTGTGAAAATGTTGCCTGCTGAATGCTAACGCTAAATGCTACGCGGCCTGCAATAGCTATAAATACTGTTACACAAATGCTTGTTTTGCTATGGTTGAGAAGCATATTTTTGAAAATCTGATATGACAGTGTTGTTAACAAAAGGCTAAGCTTGAGAGCTAGCATATTGATTTAATTTCATTTGCGATTTTCATAAATAGTTAACGTTGCGTTATGGTAATGGGCTTGAGGCTGTAGTCACGATCCCGGATCTGGGATGGCTCGACGCAAGAAGTTAATAACCTTAATGTTTTGTACACTCAGTGTATTTCACAGAACAGACATGATTCTGTATTAGGCCATTTCACCAACCAGACCTCTCCCAAATCTATATGGCATAAATCCGTCGCAGTGATGGAGAACTTTAATCTGAGTCGACCTCACGGTTCAGCTGTCGGAGATTTGAGCACAAAATGCATCAGGGCATTGCATTCATAGACCTATACTAGGCTTAGGGATCCACTGTATGATAGCCTATTAATATTTTAAAACACTTATCAAAAGGAAGAGAAGCTTAGGCCTAGCCCCAAAGAGAGGTAGAGATATGCCGACAGCATGCTACGACACCGACATG
This sequence comes from Oncorhynchus nerka, assembly GCF_034236695.1. Taxonomy (NCBI): domain Eukaryota; kingdom Metazoa; phylum Chordata; class Actinopteri; order Salmoniformes; family Salmonidae; genus Oncorhynchus; species Oncorhynchus nerka. Next base: position 37,894,829 of record NC_088401.1, on the reverse strand, counting down.
CATTTCTTGATCCTTGTCAGATAGGCTAAAGCATCTGCTGTGCAGATATAGGCGTACAGAAGTGCATTTTCGTTCAGAATTTAACAGGCAATATTGCAGCAATTACCAATAAATGCTAGTGCCTAATGTACCCAACAAACGACAGCAATAGGCTTATGATATTTATTTAACAGGCCTACTTATACCCTATCTTAAACTACAATGAACAAAATGCAACATGTAAAATGTTGGCACCATGTTTCATGAGCTCAAATTAAAGATCCACGAAATTGTACATAGACACAAATCTAATTTCTCTCAAATTGTGTGCACAAAGCTGTTTACATACAGTACCTGTTAGTGAGCATTTCTCCTTTACCAAGATAATCTATCCAACTGAATGGTGTGGCATATCAAGAAGCTGATTAAACAGCATGATCATTACACAGGTGCACCTTGTGCTGAGGACAATAAAATTGCACTCTAAAATGTGCAGTTTTGTCACACAACGCCACAGGTGTCTCAGGTTTTGTGCAATTGGTGTCCACAGGAGCCACAGGTGTCCACATGAGTGTGCAATTGGCATGCTGACTGCAAGATAATTTTATGTTCACTAATGATGTTTTAGAGAATTTGGCAGTATATAAAACTGGCCTCACAACCGCAGACATTAAAAGTCAATATATAAAAAATTTAATTAAAAAAGAGTTCTTAACAGGTTTTTTTTTTTTTACCTTCATAGGTGTCGTCTCCATCAGACATGAGGATGGTGTTGTGTAGGCGAGCGGTTTGCTGATGTCAACTTTGTGAACAGGGTGCCCCAAGGAGGTGGTGGGGTTATGGTATGGGCAGGCATAGGCTGTGTATGACTGTGTGTTCCAGTATGCACCAATATCCAGCAACTTCGCACAGCCATTGAAGAGGAGTGGGACAACGTTCCACAGGCCACAATCAACAGCCTGACCAACTCTATGCGAAGGAGATGTGTTCCGCTGCACGAGGCAAATGATGGTCACTCCAGATACTGATTCCATAGATTGGGGCCTAATGATTTTATTTCAATTGACCTATTTCCTTACATGAACTGTAACTCAGTAAAATCGTTGAAATGGTTGCGTGTTGCATTTATATTTTTGTTTAGCATATATACAAAGGATACAATTAGAGACATTCAACTTAATTTCGGCAACAAAAATGTCTAGTTTATTTGGTAAATATTTTCTGAATTCTTCCTTGAACTGCACTGTTGGCTAAGGGTTTATAAGTAAGCATTTCACGGTAAGGTCTACACGTTGTATTCGGCGCAGGTGACAAATTAAGTTTGATTTGAGTGTGTGTGTGTGTGTGTGTGTGTGTGTGTGTGTGTGTGTGTGTGTGTGTGTGTGTGTATCTAAGAAAGCGGTACTCTGGGGGGGTTACATATATACAATATGTATTCCGGAGCTGTACATATATATTTTATACATCTTTTTTTTGAATCCATCTACGGATACAGAATGTCGGGACAAACAAACAAAATAGATTATTTCCAACCAACCTGCAGAGGGTGGGCGGATAGTTGAGCCAAACCTCCCGTAGGTCCTGTAAAAGGGAAGAGCGGAGGAGATGAGGAGAGATGGAGAGCGAGGGAGGGTGAAGGAGAGACGTGGGGGCGGGATTATTGAGTGAATGTGCTTTCAGGACCCCCCACACCTCCATGGAGGGAGATAAAATAACAGTAAAGCTGTGTCATAAACGGCACTCTGTTAAAGTAGTGCACTATATAGAGAATAGGGTGCTATTTGAGATGCACACTGAATGAGTCAGCAGCATGTCGTTCTGAGCATAGAGATCTCCTCATCAACCATCACAACACACCAGGTCCTGTGGCAAAGCCATCACCACACACACACATATATAAATGCACACAAAACACACACACACACACTTGAAAGCGCCCATCACCCCACACTGACAGACACTGGCCTGTGTAGACAGATATGCATTTGTGCTGTACGTTGGCTCACATAGTCGCGCTGTTTTTATATCCACACAACAGGAGTAACTTTGATGGATAACGGCAGGATAACGCTGTGGTAACGCAGCAGAGATGGCCCGGTTGCTATGGAGACAGGTCGCCAAGACACAGTTTGGTGCTGGTTTCATACTGGGTGAGTCATTCCTGAGATAGAGCGAGAGAGAGCGACACACAAGACAGGGCCGGCAAGTCTGTCATTGGGGCGTTTAAGGGTTTTTTAAAGGGATAAATAGATAAACCTTTAAAGATGCTACACCTTTGGTTGGCCGCAATGAGCACACACACCTCAACTACTCTCCAACGCTACTGCCTTCATGGTAAGGCACTGAGGTGATGAAAAATTCATGAGAGTGCTCAATATGTTCGAGCAAATGCTTTCATTCGTTTTCACATCTCTTCAAAGGTAAAAAGGCCCTAAATACATAGCACGTACTGAGTCAACATCGTATTGAGTGAAAAATCCACAGCCGTGGTGAGATGGTAGATGGCATCACTCAAGAGTCAACACCACTAGCTATAGCTACCCTCAGAACAGCCTCATTTTGTCAGGGCATGGACTCTACAAGATGTCGAAAGGGTTCCACAGGGATGCTGGCCCATGTTGACTCAAATTCTCCCTACAGTTGTGTCAAATTGGCTGGATGTCCTTTGGTAGTGGAACATTCTTGATACACACTGGCAAATGTTGAGCCTGAAAAACCCAGTAGCATTGCAGTTCTTGACACAAACCGGTTTGCCTGGCACCTACGACCTTACCCCGTTCAAAGGCAATTCAATATTTTGTCCCGCCCATTCACCCTCTGAATGGCACACATACACAATCCATTGTCTCAACTGTCTCAAGGTTTAAAAATCTTTCTTAAACCTGTGTCCGCCCTTTCATCTACACTGATTGAAGTGGATTTAACGAGTGACATTAAGGAATCATAGCTTTCACCTGGATTCATCTAGTCAGTCTGTCATGGAAAAAGCAGGTGTTCTTAATGTTTTGTATACTCAGTGTTGAGTATATGTATATATTTTTTATGTTCTCTCTAAATAACCTTTGTTGCATAATTAAGATGTCCATACACTGCATTTCAAATAATCGGGAATAATCTAATTAATTCAGGGCTTCAGGGCTAAATATAAGTTTTCAATCATAAGACCCACTAAACTTTATTATTTCATCAAAATAGTTGAAGCTGCTTTTTTTGTGCAATAATCAGCGATCTGGCTTTCATGTCGGTCTATGAAAATGCCCTTGTTACACATTTATCTAGAACCATGTACAATGCACATCAACGAACAAATCACCAACTTCTGATAACAAGCAATATAGAAAATGAACACAGGTTTCATAAACATCTCTCAAGCACAAGCCCACCTGCTAGTGAGTAGCTAGGTAATCTTTATATTTAAAGTCTAGCCAAATTGGATTTAATTTCTTGCTAACAAGGTAGAACAGTTCACGTTCAGATGATGAAGTCAAGTGGCCTACCTGGATAAGAAAATGCTTATTTCTCAGAATGAGAATGAGTTGCCAATTGTTAATATGCATATGTGACATTACGGTCTCGTCGCGTGCAACAGAAACTGCAATGCCACGCGACAGAAACAGAGCATTCATTTTTAACAATCATGCTAATTGATACTCCTGTCTTAGTAGGGTCTCCTCTGTTCTAAATTTTGGGAGTTGAGATATAAAAAGGGCATTTTACTCTATTACAGTAAAATAACGTCTCAATGTGTTTTGGTGTCCATATGACTGATTGTTTTGGACCCCAAATGCAAATAGCGATTTGCAATTGTTTGTTGTCAGAGAGGAAGATGAATGCCCAAGCCTTAATGGTGAAAATCTGCTGATGTGCCCTTGAGTAAGGCACTTAAGCCTAATTGCTCATGTAATTGTCTCTTGATAAGAGAGTCCACTAAATGACAAATGTAATATAATCTTTCGTCTTTGTTATCTTTTGTCTTTGTTGGCAGGGAGAGGGGCTAAATGTCTGTTTGCAAGTGGGAAGGTGCACAGTCAACACAACATAGAAGGAGCGAATGAGACCAAAAAGACAAACACACACACACACACAAAAACGTTGATTCCTGCAATAGAGGCATTTGGAACATCGCAATCAAATTAATTTGATGTAATGTCCAACCCTAACACACACACACACACTGTCACACACACCTGATTAAAATGGAAACATGGGCTGCAGAGGGCCGCTCTACCAGCCACATATTGTCACGTTCTGACCTTAGTTCCTTTGTTTTGTCTTTGTTTTAGTATGGTCAGGGCGTGAGTTGGGTGGGCAGTCTATGTGTGTTTTTCTATGTTGGGGTTTTGAGTTCGGCCTGGTGGTTCTCAATCAGAGGCAGCTGTCAATCGTTGTCCCTTATTGAGAATCATACTTAGGTAGCCTGGGTTTCACTTTTGGTTTGTGGGTGTTTGTTTCCGTGTGAGTGTTTGGGCCACATGGTACTGTTTCGGTTTTCATTTTGTTCACATTGTTTATTGTTTTGTATTTCAGTGTTCAGACGCTGCGCTTTGTCCCGATCCCTCTTCCACCCCTGAATGCCGTTACAGAAACACCCACCAAGAAAGAACCAAGGAGCGTGGTAACAGGCAGCAGCAGCAGGAGAGGCAGCGATACCTGGAGAGATGGACTTGGGAGGAGATATTAGACGGCAAGGGACCCTGGGCACAGCCGGGTGAATATCGCCGCCCCAAGGCAGAACTGGAGGCAGCGAAACCCGAGAGGCGGCATTATGAGGAGCTAGCTCGGCAGCGCGGCTGGACGCCCGAGAGGCAGCCCCAAACATTTCTTGGGGGGGGGCACACGGGGAGTGTGGCGAGTTCAGGTAGGAGACCTGCGCCAACTTCCCATGCTTACCGGAGAGTAAGAGGGACCGGGCAGGCACCGTGTTATGCGGTGGAGCTCACGGTGTCCCCGGTGCGGGTGCATAGCCCGGTGCTGTACATTCCAGCTCCTCGTATCGGCCGGACTAGAGTGGGCATCGAGCCAGGTGACATGAAGCCGGCTCTACGCATCTGGTCTCCAGTGAGTCTCCTCAGGCTGGCGTACATGGCACCAGCCTTACGCATGGTGTCCCCGGTTAGCCAGCACAGCCCAGAGTCTCCCGTCTGTCCTGAGCCGCCAGAGTCTCCCGTCTGTCCTGAGCCGCCAGAGTCTCCCGTCTGTCCTGAGCCGCCAGAGTCTCCCGTCTGTCCTGAGCCGCCAGAGTCTCCCGTCTGTCCTGAGCCGCCTGTCTGTTTTGAGCCGCCAGAGCTGCGTGTAATTGCAAGGGACAAATCATCAATACTACCATTATGTACAGGTGAATCACTGCAATTTGCTAGGTTGGCGCAGGATCATTCTCTTCTTGAGTCCCTCCCTCCCAATCCTCCATCCCTCACTCCATTTCTCTCTCTCCCTCCCTCTCTGTCTCTCCATATTTCTCTCTGTGTCACTCTCCATCGCTCTCTGTCTGTCTCTCTCCATCCCTCTATCTTCCCGTCTCTCTTAAAAATGAAATGCCATGCAAACGCACAACTATTTGAATCACAATGATGACTTTTTCTCATAATGAGAGTATAAATGAAAACAGGCTGCTGAATAACCAGTAACATATTGAAGAAGTCAGAGGCTTCAATCAGTGCTGCTCTCTCTAACCCTCTGAGAGAATCAATCTTCCACAACCCACTCAGACCAAGGCTCAGCACAGCCCTGGCACTGCATGGTAGCGTTGTCACGATACCAGAATTTTGACTTTGATACCAATACCAGGTTTAGTATCATGATACAGGAAAAATCTGGTGGGAAGTGAGTTGGCAACCGGAGGGTTGCTGGTATCACATTGTAGATGCCAGTGCCTGCTGTTGTATAAGGAACTTGCACAAAAACTGCTGGCTGGCTACTGCTAGCAAGCCCAGAAAAACACGAAGCAGTCTAAATACAGTGGCAAGAAAATGTATGTGTGTCACGCCCTGACCTTAGACAGCCTTTTTATTTCTCTATTTGGTTAGGTCAGGGTGTGATTAGGGTGGGCATTCTAGGGTTTTCAGTTTCTATGTTGGTGTGTTTGATTCCCAGCTGTCTATCGTTGTCTCTTATTGGGAATCAGATATAAGTTTGTCAGTTTCCTTTTGGGTTTTGTGGGATCTTGTCTATGTTTGTTGCTTTATTGCATGACTAGCTTTACGTTCGGTTTGTGTTCATTGTGTTTTCCCGGTGTTACGTTTTCAAATAAAGAGAGAATGTATGCCTACCATGCTGCACCTTGGTCCGGTCATTTATCATCCGACGACGAGTGTAACAGATGATCCCACCACCGACGGACCAAGCACCGTGCCCCAGAGTGGAGGACATCATGGACATGGGAGGAGGTAATGGCAGGGCATGAGAGCCTGCCGTGGATACAGGTGGAAGCAGCGAGGGAGGAACAGCGATGAGACCAAGAGTCACGGCAACGACGGAAGCCCGAGAGGAAGCCCCAAAATGTTTGTTTTTTTGGGCGGGGGGTTCATCACAAAGGGTGATTGGCGGAGTCAGGGTGTAGACCTGAGCCAACTCCCCGCGCATACCGTGGGGAGCGAGTGACCGGTCAGGCACCGTGTTATGCTGTGATACTCACTGTGTCTCCAGTGAGCATTCACAGGCCAGTGCGCTCTGTGCCAGCGCCCCGCATTTGCCGGGCGGAAGAGGGCATTCAGTCAGAATGGGTTGTGCCAGCTCTACGCCCGAGACTTCCAGTGCGCCTCCACGGCCCAGTGTATCCGGTGCCTGCTCCTCACACCAAGCTTCCAGTGCATCTCCCCAGTCCGGTGAGACCTGTTCCGGTTCCACCTACCAGGCCTCCTGTGTGTCTCCTCAGTCCGGTAAGCCCTGTGGCAGCTCCACGCACCAGGCTGCCAGTACGTTTCCTCAGTCCGGTGAGACCTGTTCCTGCACCACGTACGAAGCCTCCAGTGATGATCCATGGCACGAAGCCTCCAGTGATGATCCATCGCCTGGAGCCTGTAGTGATGATCCATGGCACGAAGCCTCCAGTGATAATCCATGGCCCGGAGCCTCCAGTGATGATCCATGGTCCGGAGCCTGTAGTGATAATCCATGACACGAAGCCTCCAGTGATGATCCATGGCCCGGAGCCTGAAGTGACGATCCATGGCACTGAGCCTGTAGCGATGGTCCCCGTTTCGGAGCCTCCAGCGACGGTCCCCAGTCCAAGAGTTTCCAGCAGCGGGCCGCAGTCCAGAGCCTCCTGCGGCGGTCGCCCGTGTCTAGAGCCTCCCGCGATGAGCCAAGGTCCAGAGTCTCAGGCGACGGTCCGAGCCGCCACCGAGGATAAATGCCCACCCGGACCCTCCCCTGTAGAGTCAGGTACTGTCACGCCCTGACCTTAGAGAACCTTTTTATTTCTCTATTTGGTTAGGTCAGGGTGTGATTAGGGTGGGCATTCTAGGTTTTCTGTTTCTATGTTGGTGTGTTTGATTCCCAATCGGATGCAGCTGTCTATTGTTGTCTCTGATTGGTAATCAGATATAAGTTGTCAGTTTCCTTTTGGGTTTTGTGGGATCTTGTCTTTGTTTGTTGCTTTACGTTTGGTTTGTATTCATTGTTTTTTCCCGGTGTTACGTTTTCAAATGAAGAGAGAATGTACGCCTACTACACTGCACCTTGGTCCGGTCATTTATCATACAACGACGAGCGTAACAATGTGAACCCTTTGGAATTGCCCGGATTTCTGCATCAATTGGTCATCAAATTTGATCTGATCTTCAGCTAAGTCACAATAATAGGCAAACATAGTGTGCTTAAACTAATAACAAAGTATTGTATTTTTGTCTGCATTGATTACATAATTTCAACATTCACAGTGCAGGTTGGAAAACGTATGTGACCCCCTAGGCTAATGACTTCTCCAAAAGCTAATTGGAGTCAGGAGTCAGCTAACCTGGAGTCCAATCAATGACACGAGTGTGGAGATGTTGGTTAGAGCTGCCTTGCCCGATAAAAAAACTCACAAAATTTGAATTGGCTATTCACAATTGCCTTGATGCGAACCATGCTTCGAACAAAAGAGATCTCAGAAGAGCTGAGATTAAGAATGGTTGACTTGTTTAAAGCTGGAAAGTGTTACAAAGTATTTCTAAAACCCTTGATGTTCATCAGTCCATGGTAAGACAATTGCCTATAAATTGAGAATGTTCAGCACTGTTGCTACTCTCCCTAGGCGTGGCCATCGTGCAAAGATGACTGGAAAAGCACAGAGCAGAATGCTCAATGAGGTTAAAAAGAATCATAGAGTGTCTGTTAAAGACTTACAACAATTTCTGGAACATGCTAACATCCCTGTTGACGAGTCTACAATACGTAAACACTAAACAAGAATGGTGTTCATGGGAGGAAACCACGGAAGAAGCCACTGTTGTCCCAATTCTTTTTTGCTGCATGTCTGAAGTTTGCAAAAGTGTACCTGGACATTCCACAGTGCTACTGGAATTTTCCACAGTGCTAATTTTTTTAATTTATTCTTTACAATGGTGGGAGGGTGCCAAGATGGAGTCACAGTGACTTCAACACAGCGTGCCCCATCAGTCATCTATTGTATAATACATTAGCCGGCACTCATCATCTGCTCTGTAAGCAAAGTAATTCAATAGTTTGCATTTGGAGCCAGATTTACAACAAACTGTGGGTGTGGAAGTACGATGTTTTCATTAGAAGAAGCCTTGCAGAACTTGTAGACTCGCACAGGAATGCAGCGCTATAGATGAAAGGAGAAACTAGTGATCAAACATGAGTTACTAAGTAACCCATCTTTGGTTGAGCGTGCATGACTCGCACTGCTCCCTCCGACAGTCAAACAGACAGTTCATGAAAGTAACTGAAAGTAATATAACGCGTTACTTTCCAAGCAAAGTAATATCGTAAAGTAGCAGGTTACTCTAGTTAAATGCAATGAGTAATATGTACACTACTTTTTAATAAACTAATCCCAACACTGGTGCTGTGTCAGCTGAATGTGCAAGAGGCCTGGCTAGCTTTAATTCTGCCCCCTTCAGAAGATTCAAACAAATTACTAGACAGACTTGATCAGCTCAATCCATATATGATGTGAAACACATTTGAGTAACAAAAATGTGAGTACCGAACCATTTTTCATGATCTAGTATTGAAAAAGCAAAACATTTTTTTAACGTACTGTGCAACACTACTGCATGGTGTGAACGTACACACAAGCACAAGGACAGACAGACAGACACACAACATGGCTCCTCTCAATCATGCTGGCTGGGACCTCCTGGGATTACTGGACATCCATGATTGGGACATAATGGTGTGCTCTCTCCCTCTCTATCCTCTCTCCTTCTTTATCTCTCGTACCATTCTCTCCCACCATGTCTCTCCGTCTCTACTCTTCTCTCCTCTCTCTCATTGAGGACCCTGACAAATTAGTATAAAGTGAATGGCTGTCAATCTATCAAACCACAGTCTTGAGCCAGTTCAAATCAATAACACCATAGAACTGCAGATTAATAACAATCAATAGGAGAACATACTGTACATGGTCAGTATAGGGATTAAGGCTCCTTTTAACCAGAATGGTGATAAATAACCCTTAAACTTGGCTAAAGATTGAGCAAAATGTTTTCTGGTATTTGCATTTGGATATGAACTGGGATGAAGCATTAGGACAAAGCATGAGTAGAATTTCTATTGGACCTTGCATACAATTGGACAATAATGCAATATTCATTGTCTTTTTCATTGATTAAATACGTATGGTTGTGTTGTGTATAGGCCACATCTCTCCATCTATTTGTGAGTCTTTTTATACAATGCATTCGGAAAGTATTCAGATCCCTTGACTTTTTCCACATTTTGTTACGTTACAGCCTTATTCCAAAATGTATTTGTTTTTCCCCTCATCAATCTACACACAATACACCATAATGAAAAAACAACAACTTTTAGATTTTGTGCAATTTTTGAAATGTCACATTTACACACGTATTCAGACCCTTTACACAGTATTGTTGTTGAAGCACCTTTGGCAGCGATAACAGCCTCAAGTCCTCTTGGGTATGACGCTATTGTACAAGCTTGGCCCACTTATATTATGGGAGTTTCTCCCATTCTTCTCTGCAGATCCTCTCAAGCTCTGTCAGATTGGATGGGGAGCGTTGCTGCACAGCTATTTTCAAATGAAATATTATTGGTCACATACACATATTTAGCAGATGTTATGTGTTGTGAAATGCTTGTTTTCAGGTCTCTCCGGAGATGTTCGATCAGGTTCAAGTCTGGGCTCTGGCACTCAAGGACATTAGGAGACTTGTCCCAAAGCCACACCTGCATTGACTTGGCTGTGTGCTTAGGGTCATTGTCCTGTTGGAAGATCAACTTTTGCCCCAATCTGATGTAATGAGCGCTCTGGAGCATGTTTACATTAAGGATCTCTGTACTTTGTCCGTTCATCTTTCGCTCCAGACTAGTCTCCCAGTCCCTGCTAATGAAAAACATCCCTACAGCATGATGCTGCCACCATCATGCTTCACCGTAGGGATGGTGCCAGGTGTCTTCCAGACGTGGCACTCAGGTCAAATAATTCAATCTTGGTTACATCGCACCAGATAATCTTTTTTTCTCATGGTCTGAGAGTCCTTTAGGTGCCCTTTGGCAAACTCCAAGTGGGCAGTAATGTGTCCTGTACTGAGGAGTGGCTTCGGTCTGGCCACTCTACCACAAATGCCTGATTGGTGGAGTGCTGCAGAGACGGTTATCGTTCTGGAAGGTTCTCCCATCCCACAGAGGAACACCTCCCTGACCAAGACCCTTCGCCCCTGATTGCTCTGTTTGGCCAGCTCTAGGAAAAGTCTTGGTGGTTCCAAACGACAGAGGCCACTGTGTTCTTGGGGACCTTCAATGCTGTAGACATTTTTGGGTACCCTTCCCCAGATCTGTGCCTCAACACAATCCTGTCTCTGAGCTTTACGGACAATGATTTTGAACTTGTGGCTTGTTTTTTGTTCTGACAATCACTGTCAACTGTGGGATCTTGTGTTTACAGATGTGTGCATTTCCAAAACATGTCTAATCAATTGAATAACCACATTAATGTAAATCAGGCATTTCAGTTTTTAATTTGTAAAATACATGTGCAAACATTTATAAAAACCTGTTTTCACTTTGTCATAATGGGGTATTGTGTGTAGATTAATGAGGAAAAACGTATTTTAATACATTTTAGAATAAGGCTGTAATGTAACAAAAGTCAGAGGAGGAAAAAGTACCCAACTGTCATACTAGTAAAAGTAAAGATACATTAATAGAAAATGACACAATTAAAAGTAAAAGTCACCCAGTAAAATTGTACTTGAGTAAAAGTAAAAAAGTATTTGGTTTAAAAGTATCAAAAGTAAAAGTATAAATAATTTGAAATTCATTATATCATGAAACTCAGATGGCACCATTACATTTAAAAAAATTTTTTTTTTACGGAAAGCCATGGGCACACTCCAACATTCAGACATAATTTACAAATAAAGTGTATGTGTTTAGTGAGTCCACCAGATCAGAGGCAGTAGGGATGACCAGGGATGTTTGGTTGATAAGTGAGTGAATTGGACTATTTTCCTGTCCTGCTAAGCATTCAAAATGTAACGAGTATTGGGTTTGTAAGTAGGAATTGGAAAATGTAAGTAGTACAAAGTATAATATTTTCTTGAGGAATGTAGTGAAGTAAAAGCAGTCCAAAATATAAAGAGTAAATTACAGATTCACCCAAAAAACTATTTGGCTAGTACTTCAAGTATTTTTACCAAACTACTTTACACCACTGACAAAAGTCAAGGGGTCTGACAACCTTTCTAATGTACTGTATGTGGTGTTTTTCAGAGCTCCTACTAAAGCAAAGAAAAACAACAAACGAAAGCTCTCTCACACACACTCACACACGACTCCCTCAAATAGAAGAAACAAAGCAAACCAACATATTCAACAAACACAAAGTCAGACAAGGGAACATTTTGAAAGTACTGTTGGTACATTCGATGAAAACATGTAAAAAACGTAAGTGAAATATAAATATAGTATGAGAGAAAAAACATTGAGGGAGAGGGATGGAGGGGAGTGCGCTTAAATACAATTAGACGTGACTAGATACAGTTGAAGTCAGACGTTTACATACACTTAGGTTGGTGTCACTAAAACTCGTTTTTCAACCACTCCACACATTTCTTGATAACAAACTATAGTTTTGGCAAGTCGGTTAGGACATCTACTTTGTGCATGACAAGTATTTTTCAAACAATTGTTTACAGATTATTTATCTTAAAACTCACCGTATCACAATTCCAGTGGGTCAGAAATTTACATACACTAAGTTGACTGTGCCTTTAAACAGCTTGGAAAATTCCAGAAAATGACGTCATGTCTTTAGAAGCTTCTGATAGGCTAATTGACATAATTTGAGACAATTGGTGGTGTACCTGTGGATGTATTTCAAAGCCTACCTTCAAACTCAGGACCTCTTTGCTTGACATCATGGGAAAATCCAAAAAAAATCTAGACCTCCACAAGCCTGGTACATCCTTGGGAGCAATTTCCAAATGCCTGAAGGTACCACATTCATCTGTACAAACAATAGTACGCAAGTATAAACAGCATGGGACCACGCAGCCGTCATACCGCTCAGGAAGGAGTTATGTTCTGTCTCCTAGAGATGAATGTACTTTGGTGTGAAAAGTGCAGATCAATCCCAGAACAACAGCAAAGGATCTTGTGAAGATGCTGGACGAAGCAGGTACATTACAAAGCCCTGACCTCAATCCTATAGAAAATTTAAGGGCAGAACTGAAAAAGCATACGCAAGCAAGGAGGCCTACAACCTGACTCAGTTACACCAGCTCTGTCAGGAGGAATGGGCCAAAATTCACCCAACTTATTGTGGGAAGCTTGTGGAAGGCTACCAAAAAATGTTTTGACCCGAGTTAATGCAATGCTACCAAATACTAATTGAGTGTATGTAAACTTCTGACCCACTGGGAATGTGGTGAAAGAAATAAAAGCTGAAATAAATGATTCTCTTCTTTTATTCTGACATTTCACATTCTTAAAATAAGACCCCTCGCCTACCCCTCGCTAGGCTCGGCACGGTTAGCTGGCTGAGGTAGTGGAGTGGGGCTGTCAGAACCAGCTCCTACCTGTGTGAGTGTGTGTTCAGCATTGGACTGCTTGCACTGTGTAAGCCTAGCACACTCTACTGGTAGCCCATGTCCAGAAACCAAGTACAACAGGCTAAAAGAGTGGTTGTGCAAATCTAACAGGAACAAATACACAATCACAATACACGAGTGATATTGTATGAATTGATTTCACAGGGATGTTTTAATGTGCTCAAGCCTCATGGCCTATGTATTCCATTCAAGGGAATCAATTTGATCATTGCCCATAGGTTTTCACCCATTTACAGTGGACACCAAAATTGACATTTGTGAACATTGAATTGAATATAAAATCTAGAATTGTTTTACTGAGGGGTTAGATTTGAATGTTTTTTTCAGATACCACTCTATTTAGTTTTTTCCTCTTTCTCCACACTGTTATTAAAAACCCAGCATCGTTCCATTCAGTGTGGCCGTGGACTTTGATGGGGTGAGGGCTGTCTGTTGCTGCTGTACAAAACCAACAAAAAGTTAGACAGTCACATAGCGCTGTGGCGACCACGTTTATTGTCATGGCAACCCCTGGAACGTTTTCATAGGATGGACGGGGACGGGGTGGATTGATAATAAGCAGTAGTGGATTAGTATATTGGGAGTGAGTGCAATCGTCATTATGGAGATTACTGCTCAGATAACCTTTTTTCTAAGAATGGAGCAGAATGCATCGTCTCAACAATATCCAATATAGTACAATCGCGCAGACACTCACACACTGTGGAGGCTGTCTAGAGAGGCCCTTCCTTCACCTGGAAGATGGCATAATAACCTTAAGCTATTTCTATAACAAACTAACATCATTAAGACATTCACATCTACATATTTCACAGGCTCCCTATGGAGAGTTGATATGTTAGATTTTCCTGTATTGAATTACAGTACAGTCATTTAGAAACTAGTGGAAGGCAAGGTGTTGTGTAAAAAAAACTGTCACGTTTAACTGTCTCTGTGTGTAACAGACATGAATGTTAAACCAATTAGGGATTCATTTTAAACCCACTAGGGACATTGTCTGAGTCCCAAATTGTACCATACGCCCTATGTAATGTGCTAGTTTTGATCAGAGTCAACAGGGCTCTGGTCAATAGTAGCACACTTTATAGGGAATAGGGTGCCATTTGAGAAGCAACCATTTTGATTTAGTCTGTCATAAACAACTGGTACGGGACTGAAGTTCTCTGACCATAATAACACACTATGGAACTGACAGCAGAGAAACAGAGGGATAGGGAGAGAAAGAGGGATGGAATGAGAGAGATAGAGCGGGAGATAAATAAAAGAGAGAGAAACAGACGGTGAGTGGTGAGGAAGTGACAGTGTATAGGCCCATGAGCATCCATGTGTGAATGTAACACCACTCTGAACAGAGACATCCCTCAGTGGGCAGAGAACATAGAGAGAAATAGAGAGGCCTTCAGCTTGACACATCCCAAATGGCACACCATTCCATACATAGTCCATTACTTTTGCCCAGAACCGTATATGTTTCCCTTAAAATTAGTGCACTACATAGGCAATAGGGTGCCATTTGCAACACAGCCCTTTTATAACTTTGGTAATGTGGTGTGTAAAGACAAATTGGGAGTGTTAAGTTATAGACAGAGTTTTCTGTAACTGGTATGGCTGACAACATGTAAATCTTCATCTTATTGTTCCATCATGGGGAGAATTCAGCTGGTGGTGATAGTGATATTTTAAACTCCAACACATTTAAATTATCCTTCATTATATCCCTCCCACATTCCCTCGTTACTCACTTCTACACCCTCTCGCTTCCTCCCACATACACTAATTAATACACCCACTCCTACACACCTTACCCCCCTCCCTCCATCCCATTTCCAATTCTCCCTCACTTATTTGTAAACCCACTCCCTACTACACCTCCTCCGACCCACCCTCCCTCTCTCAGAAATCTTTCCCTGTCCTCATCTCCCGACACCAGTGAAACCAACACCTGTGTCATCATTTAGATAATGACTATAGAGAGAGAAACAGTGTGTGTCGTTAGACTATTGCTATAAGAGAGAGAAACAGAGCGCGCAGCAGGCAGTCTTGTTGCTATAGCCAAGGGATGTTTATCTGCTTGGCTCCGCACTGTTTGTTTCTATTGTCTACGAATCTAGGAGAGGGTGTGTGTGTGTGTGTTTATGCTTTCTGTGCATTTTTGACTCCGAATTCCTTTCTTTGGCTTTAGCAGTCGAGCCGCCTCCCTTTCTTTGCTTGGTTGTTTGCTAAATCTTCTGTAACATTTGTTGTTTTAGGTGGAAACTTTTGATAACGCACCTTATTATATATTTTTTTTACCTCTTTCTCCCCAATTTCGCAACTCCCGTACAGACTCAGGAGAGGCGAAGGTCGAGAGCCTTGCATCCTCCGAAACACAACCAAACCAAGCTGCATGTCAGCGTGTACTGCGCCCGGCCTGTCACCGGAGTCGCTATTGCGCAATGGGACAAGGACATCCCTGCTGGTCAAACCCTCCCCTAACCCAGACAGAGCCTGGACTCGAACCCAGAATCTCTAGTGGCACAGCAAGCACTGTGATGCATTGCCTTAGTCCACTGCGCCACTCGGGATGCCCTTGCACCTTATTTTTTTATCACCCAGAGTTACTGCCTTAATCCACAACCATTCAGCAAATCCGGGTGCATCTATTGTATCTATTTACTGTAGCTGAAACCCTCACAACAGGCTGCGTACAAAGGCATTCCACTCCCTGCATCCCAAATGAAACCCTATTCCATACATAATGTACTACTTTTACCAGGGCCCTTAGGGCCATATAGGGAGCAAAGCGGTCTGAGCCAAAGGGCTAACAAAATCGGCAGCACGCATCTCTCTCTGTGTAGAAACACAGACTCCCGCATCACACACACACCCCTGCATCACACACACACACGCACACACACACACACACACACACACACACACACACACACACACACACACACACACACACACACACACACACACACACACACACACAAATACAAACAAAAACACAAAAACACACACACACAAAAACAGAGTCTCCGTTAGCCAGCTTTGGGCCGATAAAACGATTGCAAAGCTGATAAATACAATTGGCACCGTCCAATTGTCCAGTAGAAGAAATGTTATCCCATTGCAAAATAATGGATTTTAGCCTACTCGTTGATTGAAATAGCTGTCAATGTAGTGCGAGAACCGCTGATACAGCTGTTTGTTGCTGTTGGAATGAAACATGTGCTTTAATAAGCACAATCATCGCACAACAATTCTAAAGGCAATCGCATGTAAAAAAAAAACAACAACAAAAAAACAACTAATGGCCATGACTGAAAAGAGCTACTACTTTTATTTCTCAACTGGTAATTGAAGCATGCTTCCCATTCAAGTGCATAGGCAACTAGGCAGACTTCAGCGCATCACACACCACTTTGCTATCAGCTCGAGGCAGTATGCATTTTGAAAACATATACTTCATTGTTTGAAACCTGAACATGAAGCGTGTCACTCCATGGCGGCAGGTAGCCTAGTGGTTCGAGCGTTGGGCCAGTCACCAAAAGGTTGCTGGATTGAATCCCCAAGTTGACAAGGTCAAAATCTGTCGTTCTGCCCCTGAGCAAGGCAGTTAACCCACTGGGCGCTGAAGATATGGATGTCGATTAAGGCAGCCCAGCGGAAAACACATTTCAGTTGAATACATTCAGTTGGACAACTTACTAGGTATCCCCCTTTCCCCTTACTTCAAAGTTGCCTTGCAAATATCCAACCGACTTAATATTGTTTGATAAAGACTTCCATATGACATTGAAACCAGTAGCGTTTTTCTCTCATGTTCTATTTGTTTTCAAATCAACTTTCTTTCATTCTCCAGTAGCCAAAGGCACAATCCTAGTCATATTAGCAACCCATGCTAGCCTATTTAGATTGGATTTTTATGTAACAGGAGATTTGGTGTTTTCCTGCTAATTGAATGGAACGGCCAGTTGCGCGTAGCCTACTGCCTTGTGGGCATTGCTGAACAACTAATAGTTATCAACATCTGATCTGTTGCATGCCTCATTGCTTTTTAATTTTTTGGGGATGTCGCCTAGGCTTAGTGGTTGTATGAATTTGTGATCTATGATTCTGTTTTTTAAAAGAAGCTAATAATCGTCTGTGGCCAAATTATGTTTTCTGGTATTGTAGCCTATTTTGAATGGTTTTCATTTTTTTCTGTATAGACAGGGGTAATCTAATTAGGCTATACAATTTTGGGAATTTAATTCTATTTACTTTAGGGAAAGTTTGCCCTAGCCTTGTGGGCGTGCCACCTATTTATTCCATCTTCAAATTGCTCCTTGAAATTCAGTAAGAATGATGCACACCATTGCATCTGAATTGCATGTTCTGTTAAAACAGAACTCCCATAAACTAAATGTGATTTCTGTCATTCTGAGAACTGTGGTAGACTCCCTAATCTGGTTACGCAACCAATGAATATGTGTCCAACCAATTAAAATGTGTCCAACCAATGACTATGTTTCCCAACCAATGAATATGTGTCCAAATTAAAATGCTGCCGGTCAAATGTCCAGCTCCACGTTTTCCTGATGGAAACCCTGACACGCACACACTCTGTAAAAACACAGACCCTGCATCACACACTAACTCAATAGACTGTCGTTGAGCTGCATGGCCAGAGGGAAGTCATAGACAGAACCAAGGACGTTGAATCAATCCACACTACGAAAGTAGAATGAGTGAACACACACACACACACACACACGTGTCAACACACACATTGTACAAACGTCTTTCACACACAAGGGGGAGGAAGTAGGAACACTGCATTAGACAGTATTAGTAATTTAGTGATTAAGTGATTGTACCTCTCCATTGAAAAGCAGCCTCCCAAACAGCTGCTGTGGTTCCTCTACACCGCCCTCCAAATCAAATCAAATAAACTAAAAGAGAGACAGAATAAAGGGAGGGAAAAAATAGAGAAGGTAGGATGAGATTAATGAAAAACATAGAATACTCAGATAGGGAAAATATATGTTTGGTTTAGGAACGTTGTTGGCTAGGCATACAAACACTCCTCGGGAGGGATGACAAATCACGTGTGCTTTTTAATACAACATTTCCTTAGTTCAAAGTTGAGCAATCACTGTTTGATAACCACTTTCCAGATGGAAACGTTGACATTAATTGAACTCTGCAGAATTTGTTATTAATTGCTTTATTAAAAGTTTTTTTTTTTTTTTTTTTTGCATAGCTTTTCATGTTAAAATGACCACTGGATGTATGTGTGTCCCACTTCTGTGCGTGAGTGCGCGTCAGCCCCCTCTGTCACAGAGTGTAGTAGGAGGCAAGGAGAAATGGCATGGCTTCATCACCAAAGTGACAGGAGATGAAACTAACCAAGGTCACATAAACAACATGACTTAGATGTGCTGTGCAAACACCTCTCATATGAACGCCGAACACACAAATGCGCATGTACACACACACAATCACAACTCTCATACGAGCTGCACACACACACGGGGAGACAGTGTACAATGTTTTCAAATGTTCAAAAGATACACACTTGAGAGGAAACATACACATAAACAAGGAGACAAACAAAAAAAACAAATTGTTTTCTGTCACAGCACGCAGCAAGTGCATCTGCTGTGTTGTAATAATACCTCTCTCTCCCTCCATCTCTATATCCACCTCTCTCCTCTCTCTTTTATCCCCACATCTCATTCTCCTTCTTCATTGTTCTCTTTCTGTCTCTCCCTCTGTGTCTCTCTCTCCGGTGTACTGAAGGAGCTGCTTCGGCACACAAACCAGTGTTTGAGAACACCAATCATTTACTCTCGACAAAAGTTGTTCTTGTTCGTTGGGGCTTTTATTAACATTGATGTGTTGCAATCTTCTTCTGTTAACCTCTTAAGTCGACCCTCTACTTTTTTGAACATTCTGTTAAAAATCGCGCAACATTTCAGCGCCCTGCTACTCATGCCAGGAATATAGTATATGCATTTGCTTAGTCTGTGTGGATAGAAAACACTCAGACGTTTAAAAAACTGGTTAAATCACTGCTGTGGCTTTACCAGAACGGCATTTACATCGAAAAGCAAAGGAAAAACTGATCACTGAAAATGGGAAAATATATCCATGCGCTACTTGATCCCATTGATAAAGGTGAACCACAATTAATTGACTGAGGTTGCAGTACCTACAGCTTCCACACGGTGTCTAGAGTCTTGTCATTTCCCTTCGAGTTTTTTCTTGGTCAAACACATGCAGGACACCGTATCTCCTCCGGTCTAGGACCGGATATTTTCGTTGAGTTTCTAGCCGGACATTTTTCCAGACGGACAGCTAATGATCTTTACATCGCCTCCTGATGAATTTTATCGCTTATTAACGTTTACGAATACCTAAAGTTGCATTACAAACGTATTTCGAAGTGTTTTGTGAAAGTTTATCGTCGACTTTTTGAATTTTAAAAAATGACGTTACGTTTTGTAACGATTTTTTTTTCGTTTATCACACAGTCTACATATAACGATATCTAGGCTTTATATGGACCGATTTAATCGAAATAAAGACCCAAATAGTGTTTATGGGACATCTAGGAGTGCCAACAAAGAAGATGGTGAAAGGTAATGAATGTTTTCTATTTTATTGTGCGGTTTGTGTAACGCCGAAATGCTAATTATTTTGTTTACGTCCCCTGTGGGTCTTTTGGGGTGTTGCATGCTATCAGATAATAGCTTCTCATGCTTTCGCCGAAAAGCATTTTAAAAATCTGACTTGTTGCCTGGATTCACAACGAGTGTAGCTTTAATTCGATACCCTGCATGTGTATTTTAATGAACTTTTGAGTTTTAACTAATACTATTAGCATTTAGCGTAGCGCATTTGCATTTCCAGAGCTCTAGTTGGGACGCAAGCGTCCCGAGTAGAAGCAACAGGTTAAGTTGCCTACAACTTCGTCCCACATCACCTAAGAAAGGTTCATTCAATTTAGAAAAAGCAATAAAAACCTGGCATAATTGAAAATACGATTGTGCAGCGCTTCTTTGATGTGCGCAAATGAGCCCATTTGGAGATGGTTGTGATGTGTGGTTTTGCTCAAAGTGTCTTTATAAACGACATCAAACGCAGATATGTTAGATTCATCCTTCAGGAAAGGAAACAGCTTTCAGATGGCTAACAGGCTCATTGCCTCACACACACACACACAAACACACACACACACACACACACACACACACACACACACACACACACACACACACACACACACACACACACACACACACACACACACACACACACAAAGCATCTTATCTGTGATGAAACCCCTTCCAGCTGCCTCGGAGGTCGAGACCTCTAATCTTGCCATGACAGCGTGAGTGTTTCCGTGTGTGCGTGCCCACTAGACCCTCACTGCAAGGGGACCAAAGAGGGGGAGTGGTTCCTCTAAAGGACACCTTCCCACTCCTATATTTGTGCTGAGATTGGTGGTTTGACCATGATTCGACCACAACTTTGGAGATGCTCCTACACAGGATGGTTCTTAAACACGTTAAACGCCATGCATTTGATCCATTTGATCTATTCCAGAGCTGTACACCCGATTCAACTTTTCAACAAATCATCTAGCCCTTGGTTAGTGAGTCCGGTGTGGTAAGTCAGGGCTACAAGGAAACTGTGAAAAGTCCGGGGGTCCGCGAGGAGAGTTGAGATCCACCGCGTCTAAAGGACATCCTCCCACTTCCAGATTTGTGGTTTGACCACAGCTCTGGATGCTCCAACACAGCAGATGTTTCCTCTGAAGATTATAAGGCAGCTATGAGGAGAAACACACCCCTGGCTGCTTTCTCTCTCTACAGGTATATTTCTTATTGATATTGACTGTACAATACAATATAGGCTACATTTCAAGAGCTAAGGGCTTTTCCTGTGGTTTCGGTGATCCATCACTGATACTGACTCCCTCGAAGTTACAGAAAGTCGAAGTTATGGACGGAAGGTTGACTATTCAAAGAGTTTTGCCTCTTATTGCATTTCTCAAACTTTCCCAAGAATCGGGGAGTGGGAACCTCAAGGGGAAGGAAAAATGTATTAAAACATCTCAAAGTAACACCTTCGGTGTCAATCAAAGAGCCAGTAGATGAAAATTAAGATAATTTTAGAGAGGGATGGAAATAGACTCAGAGAGAGAGCGAGAGCTAGAGCTAGAGAGAGAGCACTTTGACAAGAATTCTGTCCGTGGAAAGATTACCCTGCAGCGGTCTGACCAATCGCACAACATGCAGTGATCATTAGATGGAGCCAGTCAAGTCAGGCCATCCATCGTCAAGCTAACCAGCCTGGCTGCTGCCTTCTACAACTTACACTACCTGCCACCCGAAACAGAGAGAGATACAGACATAAACACAGAGATAGAGACACAGAGAGAGAAACTTTTGTCAAAAGTAGTACACTATGTAGGAATTAGAATGTTATTTGGGATGCGGCCACAATCAGAGACCCAGGCAACAGATGCATATCATGTCCTCAGGAGCCGCCCCCGAGTCAGTAAGTAACCTTGACTTACGTCATGACCTGGCCAGAACAACCCATACAGCATCTGTACAGTTTCAGATTTATACCCAGGACGTTACTGAAGCCAGAACACATAGGTTTATTTTGCATAAAAAATGGCACCCTATTCCCTTTAAAGTGCACTACCTTTGACCAGGACCCATAGAGCTCTGTTCAAAAGCAATGCACTATAAAGGGAATTTGGTGCAATTTGTGATCCAGGTCAGGGCTATTCATGTCATTAACGACTATAATATGCCTGTTGTCTTTGTGTCAGATTTAGGGAAAGGCAGGTGCTACATTTACATTAGTAATTTAGCAGTGGCTCTTATCCAGAGCGCCTGTATAGGCAGACATGCTTCTGTGCTGCTGCACGCTACAGTTCTCTTTAGGGAAAAACATTGAAATACTGAGACGCCCTTCTGATAAACAGGGTCCAGAGCTCAAAATATCTGACAGTCACATTAATAACTTCAAATGAATTATTCAAAAAAGCTCAGGCTCTAATCCATCAAATAGAAATAAAGCAGTTTCCCCCTCTCTCCTCCTCTCTCTCTTTGCTCCGGCCCGGCAGCCCATCCAAACGACATGCAAAACTGTGCAGGCGCATTAATGACAAAATAAACGGAACAAGAAAATAAATGGAACTTTGTCGTCGACGCACCAAGACCGCTGATTGCATTCCCACATCAAACATCTTAACTATTCCAAACTAAAAGGGGTTGAGGGAAACAAAGGAGAGAGAGGGTGAGAGAAGAAAAAAAAGAAAAAAAGGGTGAGAGAAAAACAGTGAAAAAAACAGTGAGAGAGTGAGAGAGAGGAACCGAACAGAGATAACTATCCCTCCATTGCTACCATCCACAGCAATTAACAATGGAGCTGTGCTCGCTCAATAAATTCACCGTCTCTGCATTGTGCAAATCTGACATTCAGACGAGTGAAACATAATCCTTTTCTCTGCTCTCTTAATAGGAAGAGTGTTGAGATTGAAGAGCGTTGAGGCTGAACAGAGAGAGAGAGAGAGAGAGAGAGAGAGAGAGAGAGAGACAGACAGAGAGAGAGTGAGGGAGAGAAACTCATAATGATCCACCATCTGCATCCTGGCAGTGCCTGTTGGCTGCTGGCACACTATAATCCACAGATCAAATACACAAGGAAATTAGGGCCATAAAAGAGAACGTAGCTCCTTTCTTCTTCTTTTTCAATTCTTTCCTCTTTTCAAGCGGTTCAATAGGATGGAAGGAAGGAAAGAAGACGAGAGGGCTTATCAGTCATGACCTCATAGAGAGGAGTGGAGGATGGAGGGAGGGGGAGAGAAAGCTTGCGGCAGCCCCATTGAAAAGGCTGAGGGAGAAAGTATTTTGTTTACATTACAAGAGGTAAAGAGAGAGAAATGAGAGAAAACGAAGACACGGGAGAATGTGAAGGCGAACTGGGCCAAAATAACCCAAATGAGAATGGACCACTCTGCCAGGAAGTTTAATGACAAGAGATCAAAAAAGCTCAATTTTCCATTGAACACTTTGAATAATGCAGGGTTGCAGGCGTCCATTTGCATTACAGATGCCGCTTTGCCTTTCCACCTCTCTCTCTCCCTTCCTCCCTCCATTCTTTCCCTCCTCTCCCTTCCTCACTCCCCGCCAAAGAGTGGCCCTGCTTCAGGGCAAGCAGATATAGACATTGCATGTGGGTGCGTGCGTTTGTACCACAGTGAGACAGGAGAGTCAGTCGGTCTATGCAAAGTAGGAGATTATCTGCCGCTTCCGATTGCTTCCTGCATAGCCATGGTTTAAAGGTCACCTCGGCACATAAACAAATACAACAAGGGTCACGAAACACATCCAACAACCACTTAAAACCATCCACTCTTGGCTTCGCTCTTCAAATATAGATGTAGATGCATGTCAGATTTCATCTCTCTTCTTAAAAAAAGGTCTAATTAAAGAGCCGAGAAAGACATCCAAATTCTATGTGAATGAGAGAAGGCACAGGAAAGATCAGAGATATGCAGAAAAATAATAAGTTCCAAAATGGAAGACACATCTAAAGAAGAAAAGCAACTTGTTCTCAGGGATGTTTGAGTGTGTGTGTGTGTGTGTCTGTGAGTAAGTGAGTCAGTGAGTCTGAGTGAGTGAGTCTGAGTGAGTGAGTGAGTGAGTGAGTGAGTGAGTGAGTGAGTGAGTGAGTGAGTGAGTGAGTGAGTGAGTGAGTGATTGAGTGAGTGAGACTGTGTGAGTGAGACTGTGTGTGTGTGTGAGCCTGAGTGAGTGAGCCTGAGTGAGTGAGTGAGTGAGTGAGTGAGTGAGTGAGTGAGTGAGTGAGTGAGTGAGTGAGTGAGTGAGTGAGTGAGTGAGTGAGTGAGTGAGTGAGTGTGTGTGAGTCTGTGTGTGTGTGAGAGTCTGTGTGTGTGTGTGAGTGAGTGAGTGAGTCTGTGTAAGTAAGTGATGGAGTCTGAGTGAGTGACTGAATGATGGAGTCTGTGAGTGAGTGAGTGAGTGAGTCTGTGAGTGAGTGAGTGTGTGTGTGTGTGTGTGTGTGTGTGTGTGTGTGTGTGTGTGTGTGTGTGTGTGTGTGTGTGTGTGTGTGTGTGTGTGTGTGTGTGTATGGGTGAGCCTGAGTGAGTGAGCCTGAGTGAGTGTGTGTGTGAGTCTGTGTGTGTGAGTGAGTCTGTGTGTGTGTGAGTGAGAGAGTCTGCGTGAGTGAGTGAGTCTGCGTGAGTGAGTGAGTTTGAGTGAGTGAGTCTGTGTAAGTAAGTGATGGAGTCTGAGTGAGTGAGTGAATGATGGAGTCTGTGAGTGAGTGAGTGAGTGAGTGAGTGAGTGAGTGAGTGAGTGAGTGAGTGAGTGAGTGAGTGAGTGAGTGAGTGAGACTGTGTGTGTGTATGTGTGTGTGTGTGTGTGTGGGTGTGTGTGTGTGTGTGTGTGTGTGTGTGGGTGAGCCTGAGTGAGTGAGTGAGTGAGTGTGTGTGTGAGTGTGAGTGTGTGTGTAAGTCTGTGTGTGTGAGTGAGTCTGTGTGTGTGTGAGTGAGTGAGTGAGAGAGTCTGCGTGAGTGAGTCTGTGTGAGAGAGTGAGTGAGTGAGTTTGAGTGAGTGAGTCTGTGTAAGTGAGTGATGGAGTCTGTGAGTGAGTGAGTGAGAGAGTGAGTGAGTGAGTCTGTGGTGAGTGAGTGAGTGAGTCTGTGGTGAGTGAGTGATGGAGTCTGAGTGAGTGAGTGATGGAGTCTGAGTGAGTGAGTGAATGATGGAGTCTGAGTGAGTGAGTGAGTGATGGAGTCTGTGAGTGAGTCTCTGTGAGTGAGTGAGTGAGTGAGTGAGTGAGTGAGTGAGTGAGTGAGTGAGTGAGTGAGTGAGTGAGTGAGTGAGTGAGTGAGTGAGTCAGCGAGCGAGTGTGTGTGTGTGCGCGTGTGTGTGTGTGTGGCTATTTGGTATTTGGTATTTTATTAGAATTAGCTGTTGCAAAAGCAGCAGCTACTCTCCTTGGGGTCCACACAAAACATAATACAGAATGACATAATACAGCACATCATTAGACAAGAACAACTCAAGGACAGAACTACGTACATTTTACAGTGGGAGCTGCTCTGTGATACTGTATCTGTTTTACAGGAAATGTGTGTAAAACAGGATGAAATGACAGCCAGCGTGCCCTCGGCCTGTTACTCTAAACTGGGAATGTTTTGGAGAGGAAGGACGACTCAATGAGAGGACGAGAGAGGGTTATGAGGGAAATAGAGAGAGAGCTAGAGATAGAGAGAGAGGGGGGGAGGGGTAAGTTGGGGGCACATGAGCCCATTCTACTGGCAAATCACTTGATTATAAGATAGATGACCTCCAATCGTGGATTTGCTACCAACAGGACTCTCAAAACTGCAATATTCTCTGCATTTCTGAAACATGGGTCTCGGACAAGATACCCCCCATTACTATCCAACTCAATGAATTCCCCATTCACTATGAGGACAGGACAGTGGAGTCAGGGAAAATTGAGAGGGGGTATAATGACTCGAGTGTGGTGAAAGTGTCGGCCCATTATTCACCCAAATTGGAATACCTAATGGTCAAATGCCAACTCTTCTACCTCCATCAGGGAGTTTTCAGCTGTTTTAGAGACTTGTATACGTTCCACCTCGTGATAAGAAAAATAATAATTATGTGTCATTAAGCCACGTGATGCACAACTTGTCTCCTTTGCAACTAGGAGTGATAAAGTCTTACACCACTGTTATTCTACACACAAGCAAGTACAAAAGGCCCTCGTCTGCCAATCGGCAAATAGGATCATAACTCTGTACTCCTGCCTCCTTTTTACAAGCAGAAGCTCAAATAGGAAGTGCCCGCAATTCGCTCCGTTGAGAAATGGTCACCAGAATCAGAGATTATGCTAAAGGGCCACTTTAGCTAGCGCTGGATGGAATATGTTAAGAGGCTACACTTATAGCTCTTCGATGTACACAGGCCCCGACACCTTCTGCATGTGGCAGAGGCTACATTCCATAATGGATTACAAAGGATGACACAGCCGTAATCTGCCCAACGATGCCTCTCTACCAGACGAACTCAACACATTTCATGCAAGTTTACACAATAACAACATCATGCCGGGTGAGGGCCATCGCCAACCCAGATGACTGGGTGATATTGCTCACCGTGACCAAAGTGAATAAGATCTTTAAATCAGGTCAACACCCGCAACGCGGGCACCCGGCAGTATTCCAGGGTGCGTTTTCAGAGAATGCGCAGAACAGCTGGCACCATATTCACTGTATTTTCAACCTCTCTTTATTGCAGTCTGTAATCCCCACATGTTTTAAGATGACCACCATCATTCCTGTTCCCAAGAACTCTCAGGCTTCATTCCACAATGATTACCGCCCTGTAGCACTCACATATGTAATCATGAAGTGCTTTGCATTCTGGTTCTGGCACACAACTCCATTATCCCAGACACCCTAGATCCACTCCAATTTGCATACCGGACCAACAGATTCATAGAAAACGCAATCTCAATTGCACGTCACACGACTATTTGACCAAGAAGGAGAGTCATAGAGTGCTACATCAGATGACCTGGCCTCCACAATCACCTGACCTCAGCCCAATTGAGATGGTTTGGGATAAGTTGGACCGCAGAGTGAAGGAAAAGCAGCCAAAAAGTGCTCAGCATATGTGGGAACTCCTGGAAAAGCATTCAAGTGAAGTTGGTTGAAAGAATGCCAAGGGTTGCTAATTGAGGAATCTCAAAAATAAAATACATTTTGATTTATTTAATACTTTTCTGGTTACTCCATGTGTTATTTCATAGTTTTGATGTCTTCACTATTATTCTACAATGTAGAAAATAACTAAAATAAAGAAAGACCCTGGAATGAGTAGGTGTGTCCAAACTTTTGACTGGTACTGTATATCACTTCAGTATCCAAGCACATTGTAAATATGGTACTGGAAATGATTGAACCTGTATATAGTGCATTTGCAAAGTATTCAGACCCCTTGACTTTTTCCAGATTGTTACATTACAGCCTTTTTCTACAATGTGTTAAATGTTTTTTTCCCTCATTTTCCTCATCAATCTACACACAATACCCCATAATGACGATTTTTTTTGCAAATGAAATAAAAATAAAAAATAAGAAAAATCTTGTTTACATAAGTATTTAGACCCTTTACAATGATACTCGAAATTGAGCTCAGGTGCATCCTGTTTCCATTGATCATCCTTGAGAGGTTTCTACAATTGATTGGACATGATTTGGAAAGGCTCACACCTGTCTATATTACATTTACATTTAAGTGATTTAGCAGACGCTCTTATCCAGAGCGACTTACAAATTGGTGCGTTCACCTTAAGACATCCAGTGGAACAGCCACTTTACAATAGTGCATCTAAATCTTTTAAGGGGGGTGAGAAGGATTACTTTATCCTATCCTAGGTATTCCTGAAAGAGGTGGGGTTTCAGGTGTCTCCGGAAGGTGGTGATTGACTCCGCTGTCCTGGCGTCGTGAGGGAGTTTGTTCCACCATTGGGGGGCCAGAGCAGCGAACAGTTTTGACTGGGCTGCGCGGGAACTGTACTTCCTCAGTGGTAGGGAGGCGAGCAGGCCAGAGGTGGATGAACGCAGTGCCCTTGTTTGGGTGTAGGGCCTGATCAGAGCCTGGAGGTACTGAGGTGCCTTTCCCCTCACAGCTCCGTAGGCAAGCACCATGGTCTTGTAGCGGATGCGAGCTTCAACTGGAAGCCAGTGGAGAGAGCGGAGGAGCGGGGTGACGTGAGAGAACTTGGGAAGGTTGAACACCAGACGGGCTGCGGCGTTCTGGATGAGTTGTAGGGGTTTAATGGCACAGGCAGGGAGCCCAGCCAACAGCGAGTTGCAGTAATCCAGACGGGAGATGACAAGTGC
Source organism: Oncorhynchus nerka (assembly GCF_034236695.1). Taxonomy (NCBI): domain Eukaryota; kingdom Metazoa; phylum Chordata; class Actinopteri; order Salmoniformes; family Salmonidae; genus Oncorhynchus; species Oncorhynchus nerka. The sequence continues at coordinate 37,866,671 of NC_088401.1, read as the reverse complement.
CTGGATTAGGACCTGCGCTGCTTCCTGGGTGAGGCAGGGTCGTACTCTGCGGATGTTGTAGAGCATGAACCTACAAGAACGGGCCACCGCCTTGATGTTAGTTGAGAACGACAGGGTGTTGTCCAGGATCACGCCAAGGTTCTTAGCGCTCTGGGAGGAGGACACAATGGAGTTGTCAACCGTGATGGCGAGATCATGGAATGGGCAGTCCTTCCCCGGGAGGAAGAGCAGCTCCGTCTTGCCGAGGTTCAGCTTGAGGTGGTGATCCGTCATCCACACTGATATGTCTGCCAGACATGCAGAGATGCGATTCGCCACCTGGTCATCAGAAGGGGGAAAGGAGAAGATTAATTGTGTGTCGTCTGCATAGCAATGATAGGAGAGACCATGTGAGGTTATGACAGAGCCAAGTGACTTGGTGTATAGCGAGAATAGGAGAGGGCCTAGAACAGAGCCCTGGGGGACGCCAGTGGTGAGAGCGCGTGGTGAGGAGACAGATTCTCGCCACGCCACCTGGTAGGAGCGACCTGTCAGGTAGGACGCAATCCAAGCGTGGGCCGCGCCGGAGATGCCCAACTCGGAGAGGATGGAGAGGAGGATCTGATGGTTCACAGTATCGAAGGCAGCCGATAGGTCTAGAAGGATGAGAGCAGAGGAGAGAGAGTTAGCTTTAGCAGTGCGGAGGGCCTCCGTGATACAGAGAAGAGCAGTCTCAGTTGAATGACTAGTCTTGAAACCTGACTGATTTGGATCAAGAAGGTCATTCTGAGAGAGATAGCGGGAGAGCTGGCCAAGGACGGCACGTTCAAGAGTTTTGGAGAGAAAAGAAAGAAGGGATACTGGTCTGTAGTTGTTGACATCGGAGGGATCGAGTGTAGGTTTTTTCAGAAGGGGTGCAACTCTCGCTCTCTTGAAGACAGAAGGGATGTAGCCAGCGGTCAGGGATGAGTTGATGAGCGAGGTGAGGTAAGGGAGAAGGTCTCCGGAAATGGTCCGGAGAAGAGAGGAGGGAATAGGGTCAAGCGGGCAGGTCGTCACAAGACGCGAGATTTCATCTGGAGAGAGAGGGGAGAAAGAGGTCAGAGCACAGGGTAGGGCAGTGTGAGCAGAACCAGCGGTGTCGTTTGACTTAGCAAACGAGGATCGGATGTCGTCGACCTTCTTTTCAAAATGGTTGACAAAGTCATCTGCAGAGAGGGAGGAGGGGGAGGGGGAGGAGGATTCAGGAGGGAGGAGAAGGTGGCAAAGAGCTTCCTAGGGTTAGAGGCAGATGCTTGGAATTTAGAGTGGTAGAAAGTGGCTTTAGCACTAGAGACAGAAGAGGAAAATGTAGAGAGGAGGGAGTGAAAGGATGCCAGGTCCGCAGGGAGGCAAGTTTTCCTCCATTTCCGCTCGGCTGCCCGGAGCCCTGTTCTGTGAGCTCGCAATGAGTCGTCGAGCCACGGAGCAGGAGGGGAGGACCGAGCCGGCCTGGAGGATAGGGGACATAGAGAATCAAGGGATGCAGAAAGGGAGGAGAGGAGGGTTGAGGAGGCAGAATGAGGAGATAGGTTGGAGAAGGTTTGAGCAGAGGGAAGAGATGAGAGGATGGAAGAGGAGAGAGTAGCGGGGGAGAGAGAGCGAAGATTGGGACGGCGCGATACCATCCGAGTAGGGGCAGTGTGGGAAGTGTTGGATGAGAGCAAGAGGGAAAAGGATACAAGGTAGTGGTCTGAGACTTGGAGGGGAGTTGCAGTGAGGTTAGTGGAAGAACAGCATCTAGTAAAGATGAGGTCGAGCGTATTGCCTGCCTTGTGAGTAGAGGGGGAAGGTGAGAGGGTGAGGTCAAAAGAGGAGAGGAGTGGAAAGAAGGAGGCAGAGAGGAATGAGTCAAAGGTAGACGTGGGGAGGTTAAAGTCGCCCAGAACTGTGAGAGGTGAGCCGTCCTCAGGAAAGGAGCTTATCAAGGCATCAAGCTCATTGATGAACTCTCCGAGGGAACCTGGAGGGCGATAAATGATAAGGATGTTAAGCTTGAAAGGGCTGTTGCCCCACCTCTCGTTTACTGACCTCTGCCTGCCTTGACCTGTCTATTGCCTGCCCCTGTTGGAATATTTAACTATTGTTTATTTGACGTGTTCTGCATTTGGTTCTTACCTTCATACCTGATAGTACAAACTCTGGTGGGCCATATGAGGAACTTTTCTGCTTCCCTTACTCGCACCCTTTTCATGTCATTCTGCTGTGGGGAAACCAGTCCAAATCTCTCCTTGTCTGCAATGGCTCTGGGGCCGATGAGAGCTTTTCTGGGGTCGACTCAGCCCCTCTCCATTCCCATGGATGTTAGAGCGTTGGACGGGGGCTCTATAGGTCGGGTCACCCATAACACCACTCCCATCAACCTACGTGTGTCAGAGAATCACAGCGAGACCATTCAGTTCCTGCTCATCAAGTTCCCCAGATCCCCGTGGTTTTGGGATTCTCCTGGCTCCAGTGACACAACCCACTCATCAACTGGTCTACGGGTGCCATCATGGGCTGGAGTCCGTTCTGCCACACCCATTGTCTGAAGGCGGCACAACCTGCCCTGGGACGTCATCATGGGTCCTCGGAGGTGGTTCCGGACGTCTACGCCATTCCCGCAGAGTACCAAGATCTCAGAGAGGTGTTCAACAAGGCACGGGACATTTCCCTTTCACCGCACCACCCCTATAAACTCATAAGCGTTGTCGGTGCGTAGACATACAGCTTAATGAGAAACCTGTTGAGCCCGGAAGCCAGGATAAGTCACTCATAGATATAGCGAACTATTAAAAGATCACTTCAAACCCATTGAAACAGTGCGATGATTCAAGTTTGATTGACACATGAGAAACCTACTGAATCAGTGGAGGAATATGTGGCTAAGTTGAGAAAACTAGCATTGGACTGCAACTATGGGAATACATTATCGCAAATGCTACGCGATCGGCTGGTGTGTGGGGATAATGATAATCTGTGAGCCTAATCTCACGTTTGAGAATGCACTCATTGAGTCCGCGAATAGAAATCCACTGGATTTGCAGGCAAGTGTTGCAACTGATTGCCATACAGTAAAGACAAGTAACTCTGGGTGCACTGAATTATTGGCAGCTGCCAATAGAGACGTCTCGTTGCAAAGGCAAACACACAGTGTTTGACTGTAACTTCAAACATGAAAAGTGTTATGCCTGTGGCATAATAGGACACATTGCGAGGGTGTGCCGCAATAAGAAAAAGCCACGGACTACAGAAAAGCAAATGGACAGAAGAATACCAAATACCTCGCAATGCTTTAGCTACCGCTCAAATCAAGTGATAGAAAGTGAAAGTGAGTGAGTAGACACAGAGCAAGCGGTCTCAATGTACAGTGTACAGGGGGTGTGAGTTTGAAAAGGGTGAAACCTTTCATTGTGGAAATGGGAATAAATGGACCTAAGGTACCGTTTGAAATAGACAAAGGATGTAGCGTCACGCTGATGAACATGTCCCAATTCAATGAGAAGTGGAAAGAGGTTGAAGTGCCTACACTGAGAGACACCCCCATTAAACTCGAAACGTACACAGGGGAGAAGATCACTGTGATTGGAGTTGCTGATGTTCAAGTGGAATATCAAGGACAAAAGGAAGACTTTTCTATCTTAATAGTGGAAGGTACTGGCCCCAACTTACTAGGGAGAGTGTGGTTGGAAGAAATACAATTGAACTGCGATGAAATCAAACATGTCACCACAGAGAAAGTGACACTGCAGCAGGTGCTTTCAAAGTATGAGTGTGTTGTCAAAGAAGAGCTAGGGACATTAAAAGGGGCCCACGCTATCATTTTTGTTGCTGCAGATGCTACTCCCAGATTCTATAGGCCAAGATCAGTTCCATATGCATTGAAGCCTAAAGTGGATGTGACAGACTCTTAGCAGAGGATATAACTATTCCTGTCAAGTTGTTCCCATACTCAAACCAGATGGTTCGATCAGATTATGAGGTGACTACAAGCTGACTGTAAATAGAGCTTCATCACTGGAGCAGTACCCTATACCCAAAGTGCAGGATTTGCTTTCAACGTTCACCGGAGGGCAACAGTTCACAAAACTGGACATGAGTCACGCATATCAGCAAGTGCTAATCGATGAAGCGTCACAGAAGTACCTGACCATAAACACCCACAAAGGAATGTTTACCTATAAATGCTTACCTTTTGGGGTGTCTTCCGCACCAGCTATCTTCCAAAGAACCACGGAGGGAGTTCTGCAGGGCATACCCAAGGTAGCAGTTTACCTTGACAACATTCTTGTCACGGGAGTCACATCTCAGAAACTTGGCTGAAGATTTGAGGGGGATGGAAGAGGCCGGTCTCCGGCTGAAGAGGAGCAAGTGTACACTGTTAGCAGATGAAGTGCAGGACCTAGGTCATAAGGTGGACGCCAAGCCCCAACGGGGTAATTACACACTGTAAAAGCTAAAGTGAGGGCAGTCGTTGGTGCTCCAGCTCCGACAAGTGTTAAAGAGGTTGTTGGGCTGTGTGGCTCAGGGCCTACGAGTACAGAGTAATTTACAAGCCAGGTAGATACCATGGGAATGCTGATGCTCTGAGTAGGCTGGCCTTTCCAGAAATAATTGCTCAGTGATGATCGGCATTTTGGATGATGCACCGGTGAAGACAACAGAAAATCAGGCAATGGACTTCAAAGAACATGACATTATCATAAGTGCATGAATTTATCCTGAAAGTATGGCCTACAGTGACAGAGCCTCAGATCATGTCTTACTGCACTCGCCGCTTGAGTGTTTGAGATGGGTGTGGTCTGTGGGGTTCAAGAGTAGTTATCCCACCACAAGGCTGGAGTATGCTACTGAAGTTGTTGCACCAGTCGCATCCAGGTATGTCGAGAATGAAAGGCTTAGCGAGGTCATACGTCTGGTGGCCAAAGTTGGACCAGGATGTGGATAATGAGGTTAGCCTGTGTGCAGATTGTCAGAGTAACAGGAAGTCACCCCCCACCAAGCCATTACATCCATGGGAATGGCCGGAAAAACCATGGACACAACTACATGTGGACAACCCTGGACTCTTCCTAGGGAAAATGTTCCTTGTGCTGATTGATTCTCATTCAAAGTGGATGGACGTTTACCCCATGAACAAGTCAACATCCCACTCTACGATTGAGAAGTTGAGACAACGCTTCAGTGTCATGGGATTGCCTCAAATGTTGGTTAGTGACAATGCTACTTGTTTTACTAGCACTGAATTCACAAGCTTCATGAAACAAAATGGAATTCAGCATGTAACGTCGGCCCCTTTTCACCCATCTTCAAACGGATTAGTAGAACGTGGGTTCAGACCTTGGAGGGGATGAGGATGATGCAAGGGGACAATATTGAAACAAAGGTGTCCAGATTCTTGTTTAGCTACAGGATCACTCCTCAAGCTATAACTGGGTTGTCACCTGAAGACATGCTGATGTCAAGCAGGTTGAGGTCAACCATGGATTTCACCAGGCCAGACCTGAAAGTGAAAATACAATAAAAGCAATGGAATCAAAAACGGAATCATGACAACAGAACAAAACTCAAAAGTTTCTCACCTGGAGACGATGTCTACACGAGAACTATGGGTTTGGTCCTAAATGGATTCCAGCTACAATTGAGGATTGCTCAGGACCTATACTGTGATCATCGGAAGTGGACAAATTCAAAGGAGACACGTGGATCAGATCCAAACTCGAATTCCAGTTCCATACGTGGACATGTATCAATGCTTAAATGAGCAGGACAGGACATTGGAATGTTCCACAAAGTTGCAGTTGGACAAACAACCTGAGACCAAAAGGTCTTCCTGTCACCACCAGTTCAGGACAACCTCCTTCTGTGAAGTCTCCACAAAAAGACTTTGTTTCACCATTAAAGGGTGAAGTGCTATTAGTGAGATGTCTGCCAGACTATTTCAGATCCTAAGGGATGTAATATTAAAATAGCATGTGATTGTTAAGAGAAAATCTTAAAATGTTAGTTGGCTGCTTTAGCTTAGAAAGTACATTTGTTAAGTTATTAGTATTAAAAGGGGCAATGTAGTAACCTGGTATACTTATGTTTCCCAATAGATAGCAGTATTGCTCAAGTTGGGGGATTGGTTTCCGCTATCCGTAGCCGTAGTCTGCCATATATAACCATGCTTCGAGAAAGTCGCAGGAAGCTTATGCCAGGTGCATTAGGGATTGTTATTCTAAGATACAATTACATACTAAAATGTACTTACGTGTCTGGTGTCATCAATCTAAGAAGCATCTTAACAACCTCTTCGGGCTAGGGGGCGGTATTTTCACGTCCGGATGAAAAGCGTGCCCAAAGTAAACTGCCTGCTACGCAGGCCCAGAAGCTAAGATATGCATATCATTGGATTTGGATAGAAAACACTCTAAAGTTTTGTTTGGGGCGCGTGACCTGGACCTGCTCCACTTTCATTTGAACCTCTATTGAACATAGTTTATCCCGTCTTAAATTGTATAGATTATTTACGTTTTAAAATACCTAAAGTTGGATTAGGAAAGTTGTTTGAAATTTTTTGACAAAATTTACTTGTAACTTTTTAGAAAAGTTTTAGCCATGGCGAGTTTTCTGAATCAAATGTGCCAAATAAATTGACATTTTGGAGATATAACGATGGAATTTATCGAACAAAAGGACCATATGTGATGTTTATGGGACATTTTGGTATGCCAACAGAAGACGATCTTCAAAGGTAAGGCATGAATTATATAGTTATTTCTGAGTTTTGTGTCGCGCATGGTAGGTTGAAATATGATTGTCATGTGTTTGTATGGTGGGGTGCTGTCCTCAGATAATTGCATGGTTTTCTTTCTCCATAAATCTGACACGGTGGCTGGATTAACAAGAAGTTAAGCTTTAATTTGGTGTATTGCAATTGTGATTGTATAAAAGTTAAATATTTCAAATAATTTTGCACTCTGTAATTTCACCGATGTTGTCGAAAAGTTCCGCTAGCGGAACCCCTAGCCGTAATTAAGATAATAGATCTGGAAAGACTTGAAAATAACTGTGCAGCAACACTCCCCATCCAACCTGACAGAGTTTAAGAGGATCTGCAGAGAAGAATGGGAGTAACAGCCCAAATACAGGTGTGCCAAGCTTTTAGCGTCATACTCAAGAGACTCAAGGCTGTAATCGCTTCCAAATGGACCTTCAACAAAGTACTGTTTAAAGTGTCTGAATACCTTAGTAAATTTGTATTTAATTTTTTTTTTTGTCATTATGGGGTATTGTGTGTAGGTTGTTGAGATGTTTTAAATATTTAATCCATTAAAGAATATGGCTGTATCGTAACAAAATGTGGAAAATTCAAGGGATCTGAAAACTTTCTGAATGTTTTTCTTATTTCTGTTTCTTGTGTGTTATTGTTCTTAACTTATGTTATTTTTAGTATTGCATTGTTATTGTGTTTAGAGCTTGTAAGAAATGCATTTCACTGTACTCACTGTGCACGTGACATTCAATTGTGAAATCATGAAAAAATGTTACGATAACTATTTGACACACTGGAAAGAGTCAGAGAGTACACAGGGGCAGAAAACCTGACCACTGTGACTGAAACAAAATTAAGAAAATCCTTGACCCAGTACAGACTAAGAGAGCATAGCCTTGCTGTCGAGAAAGGCCGCCATAGGCAGACCTGACTCTCGAGAAAAGACCAGCTATGGGCACACTGCCCATAAAATGAGGTGGAAACAGAGCTGCAAATCACAGACCCACAAAGAATTTTAAAACATATCTAACATTGGTAAATTCCCAGTAAGAATTTTTACCTGTTGCCTTGAGAGCACAAACAACATTGTAAATACAACTGGTATGTAGATTTATTTTCCCAACCAATTATGCTTCAAGTATTTGCACATGTTTATAACACTGTACACAGCTGATAACATAACATTTTAAATGTCTTTATCTGTTTGAAAGATTTGAGTGCAATGTTCTAATTGTTTTTTTGTTTTGAAGTTTGTTTCTTCTCATTTTTGTTTATTTCATGTGCTTTGGCAATTGAAACATATGTCTACCATGTCAATTAAGCCCTTCTGAATTGAAAAGAGAGAGACAGCAAAACAAAGGGGTCTTCAAGAGCCCTTGGAGCTTAAACAGAAATTGAGATGACAGAAGTGTCACAAAAGAAAAGGTACCTTGAGCCAAGCAATGTTAATACAAGTGTTTGTGTGTGTGTGCATGATTGCGTATGTGTACGCCCGCACATCAGCGTACGTCTCGGCATGCGGAGACTATTTCGAGTTAGATATCCAAAAATCACTGTCGTCTCCTCTCTTGCCTCTCATCCTCTTTGACAGCCAGGCTCTGTTACACTGAATAAACAGGTGGGCATCAAACTTTCTCTTATACAGATAGCATGAGAGAAAGAGAGACATGTAGAGGTGGAGAAAGATCAGGCCTACGCCCCTTCTGCCCCCTGCCCCCTTGCAGCAAGGACCTCATCATGACATGCTACACATATGCCCAGGCTGTGAGAACAGGAAAAGGCTCAACTCCCACTAATACAACCACCTAAGCCATATCCTGCGACCTAAGAGGCTTACACCAGATGCCCCCCTAGGCACAACCTGGCACTGTACATATTCAATAGGCTTTGAGGGGACTCCAACTGCAGGTAAAACTACAGTTGAAGTCAGAAGTTTACGAACACTTAGGTTGGAGTCATTAAAACTTGTATTTCAACCACACCACAAATTTCTTATTAACACACTAGAGTTTGGCAAGTCAGTTAGGACATCTACCTTGTTCATGACACAAGTAACTTTTCCAACAATTGTTTACAGACAGATTATATCACTTATAATTCACTGGATTACAATTCCAGTGGGTCACAAAGTTACATTCACTAAGTTGACTGTGCCTTTAAACAGCTTGGAAAATTCCAGAAAATTATGTCATGGCTTTAGAAGCTTCTGATAGGCTAATTGACATACTTTGAGTCAATTGGAGGTGTACCTGTGGATGCATTTCAGGGCCAACCTACAAACTCAGGGCCTTTTTGCTTGACATCATGGGAAAATCAAAAAGAAATCAGCCAAGATCTCATAAAAAAAATTGTAGACCTCCACAAGTCTGGTTCATCCTTTGGAGCAATTTCCAAATGCCTGAATGTACAGCGTTCATCTATACAAACAACAGTACGCAAGTATAAACACCATGGGACCACGCAGCCATCATACCGCTCAAGAAGGAGACGCGTTCTGTCTGCTAGAGATGAACGTACTTTGGTGCGACAAGTGCAAATCAATTCCAGAACAACAGCAAAGGACCTTGTGAAGATGCTGGAGGAAACTGGTACAAAAGTATCTATATCCACAGTAAAACAAGTCCCATATCAAAGTAACCTAAAGGCCGCTCAGCAAGGAAGAAGCCACTTCTGATAAACCGCCATAAAAAATAAAGACTACGTTTTGCAACTGCACATGGGGACAAAGATCCTACTTGTTGGAGAAATGTCCTCTGGTCTGATGAAACAAAAATAGAACTGTTTGGCCATAATGACCATCGTTATGTTTGGAGGGAAAAGGAGGAGGCTTGCAAGCCGAAGAAGATAATCCCATTCGTGAAGCACGGGGGTGGCAGCATCATGTTGTGGGGGTGCTTTGATGCAGGAGGGACTGGTGCACTTCACAAAACACATGGCATCACGAGGGAGGAAAGTAATGTGCATATATTGAAGCAACATCTCAAGACATCATTCAGGAAGTTAAAGCTTGGTTGCAAATGTGTCTTTCAAATGGACAATGACCCCAATCATACTTCCAAAGTTGTTGCAAAATGGCATCAGGACAACAAAGTCAAGGTACTTGAGTTGCCATCACAAAGCTCTGACCTCAATCCCATAGAAAATGTGTAGGCAGAACTGAAAACATGTGTGCAAGCAAGGAGGCCTACAAACCTGACTCAGTTACACCAGCTCTGTCAGAAGGAATGGGCCAACATTCACCCAACTTATTGTGGGAAGCTTGTGGAAAGCTACCCGAAATGTTTGACAGAACTTAAACAATTTAAAGGCAATGCTACCAAATACTAATTGAGAGTATGTAAACTTCTGACCCACTGGGAATGTGATGACATAAATAAAAGCTGAAATAAATCATTTTCTCTAATATCATTCGGACACATCACATTCGTAAAATAAAGTGGTGATAATAACCGACCTAAAAAAGGGAATTTTTACTGGGATTAAATGTCAGGAATAGTGAAAAACTGAGTTTAAAAGTATTTGGCTAAGGTGTATGTTAAAAACTTCTTATGGCTTAGATCCCAGATAGAATCAATCTTTAGGATTTTTTTATCATAAATCTTCAATAATGTTCCAACCGGAGAATTCCTTTGTCTTCAGAAATGCAATGGAACGCAAGCGTCAACGCGTGTGGTCAGCTCATGGCACTTTGGCAGACCTCTGACTCATTCAACTCCCATTCCCCCCTCCTTCACAGTAGAAGCATCAAACAATGTTCTAAAGCCTGTTGACATCTAGTGAAAGCCTTAGGAAGTGCAATATGACCCCATTGACACTGTATATTGGATAGGCAATGAGTTGATAAACTACAAACCTCAGATTTCCCACTTCCTGGTTAGATTTTTCTCAGTTTTTTGCCTGCCATATGAGTTCTGTTAAACTCACAGACATCATTCAAACAGTTTTAGAAACTTCAGAGTGTTCTATCCAAATCTACTACTAATAATATTATGCATATATTAGCAACTGGGCCTGAGTAGCAGGCAGTTTACTCTGGGCACCTTATTCATCCAAGCTACTCAATACTACCCCAGCCATAAGAAGTTAACTTCCGACTTCAACTGTACATCTCATCTCTTGTCAGCAGCACTGTACAGTAGATTACTTTATCACCAACCTGAACCCAGAGCCTCTCAGACCTTTCAGTCAGCCCACTGACAGATCACTGACACCTCAGCAAAATCACAGCCTACTTCAATAAAGCAATACTCAATCATGAGGCATCAGAGCTGAACAAAACACATACTATAAAGAAATGCCATAGATTGATGGAAAGTTTTGGAGAAACCTACCAGAAACCTACTGGAAAAAATGTTTCACTGCAAAAGGGAAGGTGTAAACTTGACAGTAGAAACCTAAACAGTATATTTCAGCTTCCATATCAAATGTAAATATTTAAACCAGACCACCTATGAAAATGAACAGCAATGACAAATGTTTTGATGAAGGCAAAAACATAAGATAGAGATTACGTAACCTATCCAAACAAAAACACAGAGACCCAGAAAACCTGAGCCTACGCCTTCACTATAGTGAAACACTAAAAACAGTAGAAATACAGTAAGGAAAAATTAAGAACAGCATGTCACAAACCAATTACTGAAGAATCCATAGAATCAAACCACTTCTGGTAAAATTGGAACACACTAAACGGACAACAACAACAAGATATATCCACTATATATACAAAGTATGTGGACACCCCTACAAATTAGTGGATTCGGCTATTTCAGCCACACCCATTGCTGACAGGGATATAAAATCGAACACACAGCCAATCTCCATAGACAAACATTAGCAGTAGAATGGTCTTACTTAAGAGCTCAGTGACTTTCAACGTGGTACCATCATAGATTGTTACCTTTTCAGCAAGTCAGTTCGTACAAATGTATGCCCTGCTACAGCTGTCCCGGTCAACTGTAAGTGCTGTTATTGTGAAGTGGAAACGTCTTGGACAACAACGGCTCAGCCCCTAAGTGGTAGGCCACACAAGCTCACAGAATGGGAACGGAGAGTGCTGAAGAGAGTAGGACGTAAAAATCAACTGTTCTTTGTTGCAACACTCACTGAAATGGGTTTCAATGGCCAAGCAGCAGCACACAAGCCTAAGATGCGCAATGCCAAGTGTAGGCTGGAGTGGTGTAAAGCTCGCCGCCTTTGGACTCTGGAGCAGTAGACACGCGTTCTCTGCATTCTCTGCAGTGATGAATCATGCATCACCATCTGGCAGTCCGATAAACTTATCTGGATTTGGTGGATGTCAGGATAGTGCTTACCTGCCCGAATGCATAGTACCAACTGTAAAGTTAGGTGGAGGAGGAATAATGGTTTGGGGCTGTTTTTTGTGTTTCAGGTTAGGCTCCTTGGTTCGTGTGAATGGAACTCTACAGCATACAATTCAATTCTAGATGAGTATGTGCTTCCAACATTGTGACAACAATTTGGAGAAGGCCCTTACCTGTTTCAGCATGACAATGCCCGTGCACAAAGTGAGGTCCATACAGAAATGGTTTGTCAAGATCAGTGTGGAAGAACTTGATTGGCCTGCACAGAGCCCTGACCTCAACTCCATCGAACACCTTTGGGATGAATTGGAACGTTGACGACAAGCCAGTGGCCAACCTCATGCTTGTGGCTGAATGGAAGCAAGACCCCGCAGCAATGTTCCAACATCTAGTGGCAAGCATTCCCAGAAGAGTGGAAACTGTTATAGAAGAAAAGGGGGGGGACCAACTCCATATGAATGCCCATGATTTTGGAATGAGATATTCAACGAGCAGGTGTCCATATACTTTTGGTCATGTAATATAGGTAAAACACTTCTCCAATCTTTTTGGCCTTACAACAAATAACAAACAGCAAAAACATATACATAATCCATTACCAAATTACCAAACAGACTATATATTCACCCTGCACACCCTTCTTGACAAACAAACAAACAAAGAAAAACAAAAGTAAAGTCTGCTCAAGCTTTGCTGATTTCAACAAAGCTTGACTCAATTTGGCATGAACGTCTGATATACAAATTGATTGAAGGCGGTGTTGGGAGGAATACATACAGCATTATAAAATCAATTTCTGAGGTCCACTCACCAACCAAGAATTCACAAAATGGGACAAACACAAAAAAGCAGAATTCTGCAAAAACATCCTGTGTACAACGCAAAACACCAAATAATGCATGTAGAACAGAATTAGGGTGATTCCCGCTAATTATCAAAACCCCAGAAAAAAGCTATTAAATTCTACAACCACCTAAAAAGAATAAGTGATTCTCAAACCTTCCATAACAAAGCCCTCACTTACAGAGAGAGATGCACCTGCAGAAGAAACCCCTTAGCCAGATGGTACTGGGACTCTGTTGACAAACACAAACAGACCCCACAGAGCCCCAAGACAGCAACACAATTAGACCCAACCAAATCATGAGAAAACAAAAAGATAATTACTTCACACAAACTGGAATTTTATTTGGAACTAAACAAAAAATAAACAGTGGCAGAATACCTGAACACTGTGACTGAGTCTAAAATTTCAAAAAACTTTGACTATGTTCAGACTCAGCATGGTTTTGCCATTGAAAGAGGTCAACAGAGGAAGATCTGGCTCTCAAGAGAAGACAGGCTATGGGTACAATTCCTACACAATTAGGTGAAAACAGAGCTGCACTTTCTAACCTCCTGCCAAATGTATGAGCATATTAGAGACACATATTTCCCTCAAATTACACAGACCCATAAAGAATTTGAAAACATATCTAATCTTAATAAACTTGCATATATATTAGGCGAAATGCCAGTGTGTCACCACAGCAGCAAGATGTGTGACCTATTACTGCAAGAAAAGAGCAATCGGTAGAGCACAAACACCATTGTTAATACAACCTATATTTATTTTCCCTTTTGTACTTAAACTATTTGCACATTGTTACAACACTGTACATGCACAGTAATATGACATTTGAAACATATATATTCTTTAAAAAAAAATTGTGAGTGTAGTGTTCATTGTGAAAGGAAAATTCCACCCCAAAACTATGTTTGATTCATTAGTCCATTGTCAGCAATCAAGTTTTCAAGATATGTACATTTCAAAACACAGACAAATGATGCAAAATCCATCATCAAAGCCGTATGATGCTGCGTTTTGCAGTATTTTGAAAGAAATAGCAACATATCGTTTTTGGGAGGATTGTTTATTTCCCCTGTATAGTTTATTTTTGTTTATTTTCTGTCACTTGCTTTGACATTCTATGTAAAAGTAGTGCACGATATAGGGAGTAGGTTGCCATTTGGGACGTAATCTCCATTGCCTATCGGGGGAGTGGAGGAATGGCTGAAATGGTTTAATCAAGATGGTGATAAGATGGGAAAGCTGCCGACACTGCACACTCGCCAGGACTGAGCGCTGCTTAGCTCCCCTACTGTTGCCTGCCGCCCAAGGGGGATAGAGTGGAGACTGTCCCTACAGACAGCTTAGTCTGTGTGGGGTGTGTGTGTGTATATGTGTGTGTATGTGGTACTCTAGGGACTGCCTGTCCAGCCAGAGGTCAAAGCCCATCTATAGAGAGATCAATAAAGCTGCTTAATGTGTCTGGACCTGACGGGAGTTATACTGCACACACATACACACTGACCTGGATACAACACTCTGGTTCGAGCATGGTCACGCACAAACACACACCTGTGAATTACAGAGACATATGGATGGACACACTCACCTATGAGGGCTTCAAAGCAGGTGGCCATGGCGGGTCTCAGGTCTGACTCCCTGTAGAGGTCTGGTCTGTGCACATAAAACATGAAGCGATCAGGCTCCAGTTTCTGGCAAATCACAAAACATACTGTACCAACACATACAGTCACAATCTATGCCTTGCAGTACTGCGAACAATAACAGTTTTCTGACCTGGTTGGCTAGTTCAGGCTAGCGGGATAGCTTAATTTCCATCATACTATAACACACAATTACTATAACACACAATTATGGGAGCAAATAACACAATCACCGTGTCTCCTGACCTTATTTTTGTCTTTGATAACTGACACTTTGATATTTGTCCGATACAGAGATGGTCGAGGTGGTGAAAGAAAAGCTGACTGCCAACCCTAATGTCTAGCCCAAACCTAAAACTTTTTTAAATACATTTTTACAATATAGCAAATTTTGACATTGCAGCTGGCCTATCTAAGGAAAATAATAAATGTCAACCTGTCTCTCAAATCAAATCAAACTTTATTGGTCTCATACACATATTTAGTAGTTGTTATTGCGAATGTAGCAGGATGCTTGTATTGTTCTGTATGGCACTCAGCTACAGTATACACACACACACACTGTAAGGGGCCTGTAATCACACAAAATACCCCATAAGGACAAAGTGAAAACATGTTTTTAGACATTTCTGCAAAGGTTTTGAGAATTAAATACAGAAATATCTCATTTACATAACAATTCACACCAGAGTCAATACTTTGTAGAAGCACCTTTGGCGGCGATTACAGCTTTGAGTCATCTTGGGTATGTTTATTAGCTTAGCACATCTGGATTTGGGGATTTTCTCATTGTTCCCACTGTGTTTGGGTTACTACTCATTTGTGAGCGGCTCTATTTTCCCTCAGCTTGCATTGTTTAACCATTCGGAATGTCTAAAGAATCCATATATACTTCTGAAATATGAACACAGAAATACTGGACATTTTTAACTCTTATTATGGTGGCGATTTTACAAACATGATGTTGAATTGGACTCACATTTTTCTAGTCTTGGTTTTGACTCTGTCTCGAACCCCTTGTCCCCATCCCGCCCCCTGCTGTTGGTCTTGACTCTGACTCGATTTGCTCCGGTCTTGGTCTTGAATAGGTCTTGCTTTAATAGGACCAGTGTTAATCTGTGTCTGTGAAACTTCCCCCAAAATGGGTACAAGTCTCACCTTCGCTAGCATAACCAGGTGCTGGTTCTGTATAATGGCTGTTCTGTAGGTGGCCAGGCCTCCTTCTTCCAGACAGGGGAACCGGTAGTAAAGATGGACAATGTGAAGACAGGAAGCACACAGACAGAGCTGTTAGATCCAAGATGGCCCCTGGTGGATCACAGATGGGGCGGCAGGGTAGACTAGTGGTTAGAGTGTTGGACTAGTAACCGAAAGGTTGCAAGTTCAAATCCCTGAGCTGACAAGGTACAAATCTGTCGTTAACCCACTGTTCCTAGACTGTCATTGAAAATAAGAATTTGTTCTTAACTGACTTGCCTATTTAAATAAATAAAAAATAAATAAATTAATGAACAGATCCCCAGCTGTGTGCAGGTAACCAACCACAGACCCATTAGATCTTAAATGGCTGACAATGGGTTGAAGTCTACCAGAACCACAGCTGTGTTCAGGCAACCAGCTAGCCTACATTTTCATTACTGTTCTTTGTCCACATTCTCCAAAACGTTGGACCAATACCAGGTGTGGCTTTTTCTATTTTTCTATTCGTCAGGGCATTGTGATCAAACGGCAATATATCACATTTGGAATACATCATTTAAAATAATGAATTATTTTAAGAATTATGTATCCCAAATGTGATATATTGCCGTTTGATCACAATTTGATCTCTATTTGAAGAGAAACAATAATGCGTATGTTTTTTTGTCATAAATTAAATTATGAAAATAACTATTTTACAAGCTAGCTGACAAGCTAACATTAATCATCTGGCTATATGGGAGTTTGACATTAGTATGAATTGTAATTTCTGTTGTTTAATGTTTTAGGTCCTCCTGAACAAACCAGTCTGTCATCTTGTGAAACCCAGTGGATGTAAATAATCTAGCTTAAACATTTACTGCAAATTGAATGTACAATGTTGTAAGCTTGCCTTGCTGTTCATTAAAAAAAACACTTGTCATTGTTCTTTATTGTAGTAACGTTAACATTAGTGTTTGAACATATTTTCCATACAATGCAGCTGAAGTAACCTAGCCAACTCTTTTCTTGCTTATTGTGTAGAGGAGGATAAAAATACCTGTATGCCTATGGATGTGTAACTATGTAGCCAATCTTAAAACCTTAAACCCTTTAGTACAAATATTAGTTTTGAACAGTGGTTTTAATTATTCTTCATTGCTTCCACTGGTTAATCATTAATCCCCAAGAAATGAAGGGTGACTGTTACATGTCAAGCTGCTATTAATGAATGAAAGTCCTGCTTCAGTAGTAGTACTACTCTATGTTGAAACAGCCAGAGCATGGGTACATTACGGCACATTGTTGTTTTGCTGTTCTCAGATTTTTTGCTCATATGGTAAGTACGTATTTGTTTTTTTATTTTTTATTTTTTATTTCACCTTTATTTAACCAGGTAGGCTAGTTGAGAACAAGTTCTCATTTACAACTGCGACCTGGCCAAGATAAAGCAAAGCAGTATGACAGAAACAAGAACACCGAGTTACATGGAATAAACAAGCATACAGTCAATAACACAATAGAAAAAAAAGTATATATACAGTATGTGCAAATGGTATGAGGAGGTATGGTAATAAATAGGCCATAGGCGCAAAGTTATTACAATTTAGATTAACACTGGAGTGATAGATGAGCAGATGATGATGCGCAGATGATGGTGTGTAAGTAGTGATATTGGTGTGCAAAAGAGCAGCACAAGTAAATAAAAACAATATGGGGATAGATTGGTATATAGGTAGGTAGATTGGGTGGGCTGTTTACAGATGGACTATGTACATCTGCAGCGATCGGTTAGCTGCTCAGATAGCTTATGTTTAAAGTTAGTGAGGGAAATGTAAGTCTCCAGCATCAGCGATTTTTGCAATTCATTCCAGTCACTGGCAGCAGAGAACTGGAAGGAAAGGCTGCCAAAGGAGGTGTTGGCTTTGGGGATGACCAGTGAGATATAACTGCTGGAGCGTGTGCTATGGATGGGTGTTGTTATCGTGACCAGTGAGCTGAGATAAGGCAGAGCTTTACCTAGCATAGACTTGTAGATGACCTGGAGCCAGTGGGTCTGGTGATGAATATGTAGCGATGGCCAGTCGACTAGAGCATACAGGTCGGATTGGAAATTTTTGATATGAGTCTGGAAGGAGAGTTTACAGTCTAGCCAGACACCTAGGTATTTGTTGTTGTCCACGTATTCTAAGTCAGAACCGTCCAGAATATTGATGCTAGTCGGGCGGGCAGGTGCAGGCAGTGAACGGTTGAAAAACATGCATTTGGTTTTGATGGCGTTTAAGAGCAGTTGGAGCCCACGGAAGGCATGTTGTATGGTATTGAAGCTCGTTTGGAGGTTCGTTAAGACAGTTTCCAAAGAAGGGCCAGATGTATACAGAATGGTGTCGTCTGCGTAGAGGTGGATCAGGGAATCACCCGCAACAAGAGAGACATCGTTGATATATACAGAGAAAAGAGTCGGCCCGAGAATTGAACCCTGTGGTACCCCCAAAGAGACTGCCAGAGGTCCGGACAACAGGCCCTCCGATTTTACACAATGAACTCTATCTGCGAAGTAGTTGGTGAAGTAGGCGAGGCAGTCATTTGAGAAACCAAGGCTATTGAGTCTGCCGATAAGATTTACAGTGATTGACAGAGTCGAAAGCCTTGGCCAGGTCGATGAAGACGGCTGCACAGTACTGTCTTTTATCGATGGCGGTTATGATATCGTTTAGTATTTTGAGCATGGATGAGGTGCACCCATGACCAGCTCTGAAACCGGATTGCCCAGTGGAGAAGGTACGGTGGCATTCGAAATGGTCAGTGATCTGTTTATTAACTAGGCTTTCAAATACTTTAGAAAGGCAGGACAGGGTGGATATAGGTCTGTAACAGTTTGGGTCTAGAGTGTCACCCCGTTTGAAAAGGGCGATGACCGCGGCAGCTTTCCAATCATTAGGGATCTCAGACGAAATGAAAGAGAGGGTGACAGACTGGTAATCGGGGTTGCAACAATGGCGCGGATAATCTTTGAAAGAGACAGTCCAGATTGTCTAGCCTAGCTGATTTGTACAGGTACAGGTTTTGCAGCTCTTTCAGAACATCTGCGATCTGGATTTGGTGAAGGAGAAGCTGGGGAGGCTCGGGCAAGTAGCTGCGAGGGTTGCGGAGCTGTTGGCCGGAGTTGGTGTAGCCAGGAGGAAAGTATGGCCAGCCATAGAGAAATGCTTCGAGAAATGTTCGATTGTCATGGATTTATCGGTGGTGACTGTGTCGCCTAGCCTCAGTGCAGTGGGCAGCTGGGAAGAGGTGATCTTGTTCTCCAATGACTTTACAGTGTCCCAAAACCTTTTGGAGTTAGAGCTACGAGATGCACATTTCTGTTTGAAAAAGCTAGCCTTTGCTTTCCTGACTGACTTTGTGTATTGGTTCCTGACTTCCCTGAACAGTTGCATATCGCGGGGAATATTCAATGCTATTGCAGTCCGCCACAGGATGTTTTTGTGCTGGTCAAGGGCAGTCAGGTCTTGAGAGAAACCAAGGGCTATATCTGTTCTTAGTTCTGAATTTTTTGAAAGGGGCATGCTTAATTAAGATGGTGTGGAAATTACTTTTAAATAACGACCAGGCATCCTCGACTGACGGGATGAGGTCAATATCCTTCCAGGATACCTGGGCCAGGTCGCAGAAGTGTTTTAGGGAGCGTTTGACAGTGATGAGGGCTGGTCGTTTGACCGCGGACCCATAGCGGATACAGGCAACGAGGCAGTGATCGCTGAGATCCTGATTGAAAATAGCAGAGTTGTATTTGGAGGGCAAGTTCGTCAGGATATTATCTATGAGGGTGCCCATGTTTATGGATTTAGGGTTGTACCTGGTGGTTTCCTTGATCATTTGTGTGAGAATGAGGGCAACTAGCTTAGATTGTAGGACTGCTGAGGTGTTAAGCATATTCCAGTTTAGGTCACCTAACAGAACGAACTCTGAAGATAGATGGGGGGCAATCAATTCACATATGGTGCACAGGGCACAGCTGGGAGCTGAGGGGGGTCTATAACAGGCGGCAACAGTGAGAGACTTATTTCTGGAGAGATACATTTTTTAAATTAGAAGCTCAAACATTTTGGACATAGACCTGGAAGGTATGACAGAACTTTGCAAGCTATCTCTGCAGTAGATTGCAACTCCTCCCCCTTTGGCAGTTCTATCTTGTTGCATGATACATTTAAGGAAAGCTATTACTGCCACCAGTACAGGCATTTTTAAAAACACAAGGCTCAATGAATGTTTGTAGGCTATCCATTAGTGGTTTCTGATGTGTGTGAGTGATGTAGTGATGTTCTGTTCCTTAGGTTAATTTATCTCTCCCTACCACAAGTTATTATTCCTTGGCAGTATGTACGTATGACTGTGATGAATCAACGAGAAATCAAATGGCCATGAAAAATCAAGACGAATAAAACACCTTATCCCAATTCAGCACACTTGCTATTTTACACCTATATATTCTATATCCCCAGCTCCTGGTACTCCGGTTTCAGAATTGTTCAGTCCAGGAGACTGCAGTGCTGGAATGGAGGGAGCGAGTGAGGAAGAGGGGAAAAGAGAGAGAGATAGGGAGAGAGAGCGAGAAAGAGGTAGGTAGAGTGGTCCAGAGCAGGTCCAGTGCTTGCCAGGGGAAGCAAGGGTGGTTAACTAGATTTGCTCCATCAGTTAACTAGACAAGAGGGTGATACATTATTCACAGCTCTGAGGAGGGCCAAAGCGAGTTGCGTGGGCTGAACGGGTCCTTATGAATGCCTACATCAGAAGAGGAGCAACACAAGATGAGAGGAACTGCCCAAGTCCACAAAAACAGCAGTTAACCACCCCTTTCCTTCCTCACTCACTCCATCCATGGCTGAGGGTTATGGTCAAAAGTAGTGCACTGTAAATGGAATAGGGTGCCATTTAGGACGCAGACCCATCTGCTGGGTAAAACAGCTAAAACGGACTCCTAGCCATCCACTCCTAACGGTCAACTCCTATTACAGTCAAACTCTTGCAGTCGGGCTAGGTCTATCCAATGCTATATATTGGCAGGGGTGAAATAAATTACTTGCTCTCATCTCTAACAACAAACAGCCGGAAATGGAAAACGGGGAGAAGTGAAAAACAACAACTCATCCCTAGGAAGGTTTTCATTTTAAAATGAACAGGGCAGCCCCCAGCTCACCTTTTTCCCGGTGAGACTTCTATGATTTGACGTGCAGAAACTACCTAATGAGCTAAGCTGGGCAAGCCTAGACATTTCCCCTCTCCAGCTACCTTTCTATCCAAAGAAAGTGTGTGTCACAAATGGTACCCTATTCCCTATGTAGTACATTACTTTTGACCAGGACCCATATGGCTACATAAGGAATAGGGTACTTTTTGGGATGCAGAAGAGGTAGCTAGGTAGGGAGGTAGTGACTGTAGTAATAATAGCTCTATGTAATTAGTAGTATGGCAGTGCACGCTGAGTGGTGCCTGGGCCACAACGGTACCCTCTCACCTGGGAGTGACTCAGTCAATAACACATGCAGCATTTACACAGCTAATTGCTGGTTGTCATGGAGCCTTTCAGTAAGGCCCTATGAAAAGGGCTGTAGTGAAATTACAACCCAATCCCCAATTAAGGGTAAAATCACAGAATAGAGTAAGAGGAAGGGGGAGAAGAGGGGGAGAGAGTCATCGCCATGTTCGATTAGCAAACGTGTCTGTCAAAAAAATGAAAGCGAGGGACCTGACGGACATAAATCTCACCTGGTGAGAAAGCCCACAATGGCATCGCCAAGAAACTCCAGCCGCTCGTAGTGATTGATCCTGGAAGAGAGAAAAAAAGAGATGAGGAGAGAAAGAGAGAGAGACAGGGAGAGAGGAAAGAGACAGAGAGAGGAAGATGTGGTGAGAGAGAAAGAGAGAGGGAGGGAGGGAGGTGGGGAGGAGAAAGAGACAGAGATGAGGAAGGGAGAGATAATTTAATGGGCATCTCAGTCTATAGTAGATCAGACATTTACACAGGAACCACAGGTCTCTGAGACAAACCAAATCAACACAATCTGACAAATATCACAGGTGAAAATCCAATAGTGACCTGAAATATGACCTATACCGGTTTGAATCAAGTTGATTCATTCTGCTCAAGTGTATTTATTCTGTCTCAAACCTTCACAAATCTAATAGCACACATGTATTAGCACACAATGCAAAGGTGTATTGGAATTAGAATGGCCCTTGCATCAGTGGTTTGTGATATTTCTTAGAACTCACTCATGGAAATAAGTGCAGGGCCTACCCACACTGAGGCATTGCAGGACAGCAACTGCTTAATTTAGGAACTTTGCATTTGCTAAATTTGTATTAGATAAGGGATTAAGAATGTCCATTGCATCAGTGGTTGGTGACATTGTGTAGACCTCCTTATGGAAGTGGAGTCTACCTGGAGGGAAGGGGTCGTCTTGTCTGAGACGAGACTTAATGTTGATCAAGGTGTTGATTCCTGACCAACCAGAGAGAGGTTGGTTATTCAGCATAGATAGAAGTTAAATCCATTAATCAATAATGATGAAGTGTGTGTGTGGTGTGTGTGTGTGTGTGCGTGCGTCTGTGTCTGTGTGTGTCTGCACGTATGTGTTGTACTGTAGGTACCCACCTTTCTTCCTCATCATATACATGTGGAGGACCTCCCTGTCTCCATACTTGGGCTGGCGGATGCCACAGTTGGACAGGGTTGCACAGTTTCGGGCGTGATCTGGTTTCATGCCGAAGTTCAGGTGGTGGCTGAGGTGAGTCATGGCCAGCTGGAGAGGGAGAAGAGTAGGAAAATCTGGTGGGCTTGAAATTGCCAGGGACCTCACAATACAATATTATCATGATACTTAGGTGCCGATATGATATGTATTGCGATTCTCACGATTCTAAATGTATTGCGATTTGATATTGTGATTTTACTGCAATTTAATATTCCAAACATATTGCTCTCTATATGTCTGCTACCGAGAGACAAGAGGGAGATTTATAAAACCAGTTTGGATCAGTCAGGGAAATAGAAGTGCTGAAAACATGTTGGCTCACTATTTCAAAAGAAGATGGAGAACAAGCTATAGGATGAAACATTCCCGCGTTTTGGCGCAGGTACAGCCGACTATAGCGCTAGCCAACGCAACCTACAGAAGCAAAAATTTAATTTAAATAATATTGCAATATGTAACTGTATTGATTCCCCCCCATCACTACTGTCTGATGTAGGCATCTAGCATCTGAGAGTATTACAGCTGATCTAGGATCAGGTCTTCCCTGGCAATATAACCCTTTATTTATTTAACTAAAAAGGTATTGCGGATCCTAAATCAGTACTTCTAGTCTGTTGATCAACTCATCTGACTGAAACACACAGCATACTAGACTTTCCTTGACCTCCAAGATATGACTAGACTAGAACACCAACCATCTGAAAGGTTGATCATTGAAACATTGAGCAACAGTATGTAATACGGACTAGAGCATAAAAAAATATAAATAAAATGGAAGTATAAATAAATCAAGCCTTTTATAACAAAAAAGCCAGTAGCACAGCAGACACTACACATATTTCCCAAAACTCTGCTTTGGTTTGAGACAGGACAAACTAGAGAGCTTGGAAAGCAGTGTGTCTGTCTGAATCGAACATTGTCAACTGAGCACAAACAGGGAAAAGAGAAAACCGCTGTAGTAAGACGTGTCGAGCATTTATCAATCTAACATTATCAGAATGTAGCTTCTCTCAGCAAAAACACTTTCCAATTCATCTCTCCTCTCACTGGGCTGCTAGGGGTTCAAATGCTTGTCTTCGTTCAGCCAACTTCAAATCAATTTCAAGCTCCAATGAGAAATAAATGTAAAATGTTAAGAGAGAGGGTTTCAATATTTATAATTGCTGCAAACAGAGCCAGGGTTGTATCCTTGAACAGAAACAAATTCAACCAAAGATCTATTTTCATAGTAACTAAAAGGAACAGAACAGCAAGAATTTTTCAAAAGTATTTGACATTGTACAAGTAGAAGTCTAGCATCCCAAGCACAACTCTGTCCTTTTCTCTGACAGCTTGACATAAAACAACTGTTACTTGGAATTGTAACTCAGCCCCGTTCTGAAAACAGACACATTGACTGTGTCGCAAATGGCACCCTACTGGCCCTTGTCAAAAGAAGTGCAATGGGAATAGGGTGCCATTTGGGATGAATAAATCGAGTGTTAAAGACAGTACACTAAAGTCTTCCTTCTCAGTTTGGTATTATATAAAGATTCTTTAAAAAAAAGTGCACATGAAGTGTATCAAAAGCAACACATAAATCATTTTTGTTAACATTCCAAGGTAAAATATATACAGTAGCAGTCAAAAGTTATACACACCAACTCATTCAAGGGCATTTCTTTATTTTTACTATTTTCTACATTACAGAATAATAGTGAAGACATCGAAACTATGAAATAACACGTATGGAATCATGTAGTAAACCAAAAAAGTGTTAAACAAATCAAAATATAACTTATTTTTTAGATTCTTCAAAGCCACCCTTTGCCTTCATGACAGCTTTGCACCCTTGGCATTCTCTCAACTAGCTTCATCTGGAAAGCTTTTCCAACAGTCTTGAAGGAGTTCCCACATATGATGATCACTTGTTGGCTGCTTTTCCTTCGCACTGCGGTCCAACTCCAGAACCATCTCAATTGGGTTGAGGTCGGGTGATTGTGTAGGTAGGTCATCTGATGCAGCACTCCATCACTCTCCTTGGTCAAATAGCCCTTACACAGCCTGGTGGTGTGTTTGGTCAATGTCCTGTTGAAAAACAAATGATAGTCCCACTAAGCGCAAACCAGATGGGATGGCATATCGCTGCAGAAAGCTGTGGTAGCCATGCTGGTAAAGTCTGCCATCAATTCAAACTAAATCACAGACAGTATCAAAGTAGCAAAGCACTCCCACACCATCACACCTCCTCCTCCATGATTCACGGTGGGAGCCACACATGTGGAGATCCGCAGTTCACCTACTCAGCGTCTCACAAAAGGCACGGCGGTTGGAACCATGGCTCTCAAGTTGGACTCATCAGACCAAAATACAGATTTCCACCAGTCTAATGTCCATGGCTTATGTTTTTGGCCCAAGTAAGGCTACATCTTATAGTTGTCCTTTAGTAGTGGTTTCTTTGCAGCAATTCGTCCATGAAGGCCTGATTGACTTAGTCTCCTCTAAACAGCTGATGTTGAGATGTGTCTGTTACTTGAACTGTGAAGCATTTATTTGGGCTGCGATTTCTGAGGCTGGTAACTCTAATGAACGTATCCTCTGCAGCAGAGGTAACTATGGGTCATCCTTTCCTGTTGCGGTCCTCATGAGAGCCAGTTTCATTACAGCGCTCCCTTCACAGAACTGCACAAACTGGCCCTAACCAGAATAGAAATAGGAGTGGGAGGCCCCGGTGCACAACTGAGCAAGAGGACAAGTACATTAGAGTGTCTAGTTTTGGAAACAGACGCTTCACAAGTCCTCAGCTGGCAGCTTCATTAAATAGTACCCGCAAAACACCAGTCTCAACGTCAACAGCGAAGAGGCGACTCCGGGATGCTGGCCTTCTAGGCAGAGTTGTGTTTGTGTTCTTCTGCCCATCTTAACCTTTAATTTTGATTGGCCAGTCTGAGAAATGGCTTTTTCTTTGGAACATTGCCGAGAAGGCCAGCCGCCCCGAGTCGCCTCTTCGCTGTTGACGATGAAACTGGTATTTGTGGGGACTATTTAATGAAGCTGCCAGTTGAGGACTTGTGAGGCAACTGCACCACCTTTACCTGCAAGGCTCTCCAGAGGGTGTTGCACAATGCATCACCGGTGACAAACTACCTGCCCTCCATCACACCTACAGCACCCAATGTCACAGGAAGGCAAAAAAGATAATCTAGGACAACTACCACCCGAGCCACTGCCTGTTCACACTGCTACCATCCAGAAGGCGAGGTCAATACAGGTGCATAAAAGCTGGGACCGAGAGACTGAAAAACATCTTCTATCTCAATGCCATCAGACTGCTAAACAGCAATCATTAACTCAGAGAGGCTGCTGCCTACATAGAGACCTAATCACTGGCCACTTTAATAAATGGATCACCAGTCACTGAAACAATGCCAGTTTAAAACTTGTTAGGGCTGCAATCCCGTTAAGGGGATCGATATGACAACAGCCAGTGAAAGTGCAGGGCGCCAAATTCAAAACAACAGAAATCACATAATTAAAATTCCTCAAACATAAATGTATTTTATACCGTTTTAAAGGTAATCTTGTTGTTAATCCCACCACAGTGTCCAATTTCAAATAGGCTTTACAGCGAAAGCACCACGATTATGTTAGGTCACTACCAACTCACAGAAAAATTCAGTCACAAAAAGCACAAATAGAGATAAAATGAATCACTAACCTTTGATGATCTTCATCAGATGACACTAATAGGACTTCATGTTACACAATACATGTATGTGTTGTTTGATAAAGTTCATATTTATATAAAATAATTCTCAGTATACATTGGCGCTTTACGTTCATTAGTTCCAAAAACATTCGGTGATATTGCAGAGAGCCACATCTTTCTACAGAAATACTCATTATAAATGTCGATAAATACAATTGTTAGACATGGAAACATAGATATACCTCTCCTTAATGCAACCGCTGTGTCAGATTTTTTTTAAACTTACCGGAAAAAGCAAGAAAAAAATTCAATTATCCGCCATGTTGGAGTCAACAGAAATCAGAAATCACATTATAAATATTCCATTAGCTTTGACGATCTTCATCAGAATGCATTCCCAGCAATCCTAGTTCCACAATAAATGTTGATTTGTTCGATAATGTCCATTATTTATGTCCAAGTAGCTACTTTTGTTAGCGCGTTTAGTACACAAATCCAAATGCGCGTGCAGGTCCATCCGAACATCAGACGAAAACTTCAAAAAGTTATATTACAGGTCGAAGAAACTTGTCAAACTAAGTATAGAATCAATCTTTAGGATGTTTTTATCATAAATCTTCAATTAAGTTCCAACCGGAGAATTCCTATGTCTGTAGAGAAGCCATGGAATGCAGGTCGCTATCATGTGAAATGCGCATGAGCAGGACCTGGCTCTCTGCCAGACCTCTGACTCAAAGAGCTCCCATCCGGCTCCACAACACAGTAGAAGCTTTATTCAAGTTTCTAAAGACGTTTGACATCTAGTGGAAGCCCTAGGAAGTGCAACTTTATTCATATCCCACTGTGATGGCAGCATTCGCGTGAAACTGAAAGCGCGAACCACTGCTTTTAATCAGGGCAAGGTGTCTGGCAACATGACCGAATACAAACAGTGCAGCTATTCCCTCCGCAAGGCTATTAAACAAGCTAAGCGTCAGTACAGAGACAAAGTAGAATCTCAATTCAACGGCTCAGACACAAGAGGCATGTGGCAGGGTCTACAGTCAATCACGGACTACAAGAAGAAACCCAGCCCAGTCACGGACCAGGATGTCTTGCTCCCAGGCAGACTAAATAACTTTTTTGCCCGCTTTGAGGACAATACAGTGCCACTGACACGGCCTGCAACGAAAACATGCGGTCTCTCCTTCACTGCAGCCGAGGTGAGTAAGACATTTAAACGTGTTAACCCTCGCAAGGCTGCAGGCCCAGACGGCATCCCCAGCCGCGCCCTCAGAGCATGCGCAGACCAGCTGGCCGGTGTGTTTACGGACATATTCAATCAATCCCTATAGCAGTCTGCTGTTCCCACATGCTTCAAGAGGGCCACCATTGTTCCTGTTCCCAAGAAAGCTAAGGTAACTGAGCTAAACGACTACCGCCCGTAGCACTCACTTCCGTCATCATGAAGTGCTTTGAGAGACTAGTCAAGGACCATATCACCTCCACCCTACCTGACACCCTAGACCCACTCCAATTTGCTTACCGCCCAAATAGGTCCACAGACGATGCAATCTCAACCACACTGCACACTGCCCTAACCCACCTGGACAAGAGGAATACCTATGTGAGAATGCTGTTCATCGACTACAGCTCGGCATTCAACACCATAGTACCCTCCAAGCTCGTCATCAAGCTCGAGACCCTGGGTCTCGACCCCGCCCTGTGCAACTGGGTACTGGACTTCCTGACGGGCCGCCCCCAGGTGGTGAGGGTAGGCAACAACATCTCCTCCCGCTGATCCTCAACACGGGGCCCCACAAGGGTGCGTTCTGAGCCCTCTCCTGTACTCTCTGTTCACCCACGACTGCGTGGCCACGCACGCCTCCAACTCAATCATCAAGTTTGCGGACGACACAACAGTGGTAGGCTTGATTACCAACAACGACGAGACGGCCTACAGGGAGGAGGTGAGGGCCCTCGGAGTGTGGTGTCAGGAAAATAACCTCACACTCAACGTCAACAAAACTAAGGAGATGATTGTGGACTTCAGGAAACAGCAGAGGGAACACCCCCTATCCACATCGATGGAACAGTAGTGGAGAGGGTAGCAAGTTTTAAGTTCCTCGGCATACACATCACAGACAAACTGAATTGGTCCACTCACACTGACAGCGTCGTGAAGAAGGCGCAGCAGCGCCTCTTCAACCTCAGGAGGCTGAAGAAATTTGGCTTGTCACCAAAAGCACTCACAAACTTCAACAGATGCACAATCGAGAGCATCCTGGCGGGCTGTATCACCGCCTGGTACGGCAACTGCTCCGCCCTCAACCGTAAGGCTCTCCAGAGGGTAGTGAGGTCTGCACAACGCATCACCGGGGGCAAACTACCTGCCCTCCAGGACACCTACACCACCCGATGTTACAGGAAGGCCATAAAGATCATCAAGGACATCAACCACCCGAACCACTGCCTGTTCACCCTGCTATCATCCAGAAGGCGAGGTCAGTACAGGTGCATCAAAGCTGGGACCGAGAGACTGAAAAACAGCTTCTATCTCAAGGCCATCAGACTGTTAAACAGCCACCACTAACATTGAGTGGCTGTTGCCAACACACTGTCATTGACACTGACCCAACTCCAGCCACTTTAATAATGGGAATTGATGGGAAATGATGTAAATATATCACTAGCCACTTTACAATGCTACCTTATATAATGTTACTTACCCTACATTATTCATCTCATATGCATACGTATATCCTGTACTCTACATCATCGACTGCATCCTTATGTAATACATGTATCACTAGCCACTTTAACTATGCCACTTTGTTTACTTTGTCTACATACTCATCTCATATGTATATACTGTACTCGATACCATCTACTGTATGCTGCTCTGTACCATCACTCATTCATATATCCTTATGTACATATTCTTTATCCCCTTACACTGTGTATAAGACAGTAGTTTTGGAATTGTTAGTTAGATTACTTGTTGGTTATCACTGCATTGTCGGAACTAGAAGCACAAGCATTTCGCTACACTCGCATTAACATCTGCTAACCATGTGTATGTGACAAATAAAATGTGATTTGATATGATTTGATTTGATTTGTATTCAATAGGGGCTGGGTTGAAAATCGACCAACCTCAGATTTCCCACTTACTGTTTGGATTTCTTCTCAGGTTTTTGCCTGCCATATCAGTTCTGTTATACTCACAGACATAATTCAAACAGTTTTAGAAACTTCAGAGTGTTTTCTATCCAATACTAATAATAATATGAATATATTAACAACTGGGACTGAGGATCAGGCCGTTTACTCTGGGCACCTCTGGGCACCTTTCATCCAAGCTACTCCATTCTGCCCCTGCAGTCATATGAAGTTAAATAATGCCACTTTAAAAATGTTTACATGAATTTAGCAAAAAAGAAACGTCTTCTCACTGTCAACTACGTTTATTTTCAGCAAACATAATGTGTAAATATTTGTATGACCATAAGATTCAGCAACTGAGACATAAACTAAACAAGTTCCACAGACAAGTGACTAACATAAATGAAATTATGTGTCCCTGAACAAAGTGGGGTCAAAAGTAAGAGTCAGTATCTGGTGGGGCCACCAGCTGCATTAAGTACTGCAGTGCATCTCCTCCTCATGGACTGTACCATATTTGCCAGTTCTTGTTATGAGATGTTACCCCACTCTTCTACCAAGGCACCTGCAAGTTCCCGGACATTACTGGGGTGAATGGCCCTAGCCCTCACCCTCCGATCCAACAGGTCCCAGATATGCTCAATGGGATTGAGATCCGGGATCTTCGCTGGCCATTGCAGAACACTGACATTCCTGTCTTGCAGGAAATCACGCACAGAACGAGCAGTATGGCTGGTGGCATTGTCATGCTGCAGTGTCATGTCAGGATGAGCCTGCAGGAAGGGTACCATATGAGGAAGTAGGATGTTTTCCCAGTAACGCACAGCGTTGAGATTGCCTGCAATGACAACAAGCTCAGATGATGCTGTGACAAACCGCCCTAGACCATTCCGGACCCATCCACCTCCAAATCGATCCTGCTCCAGAGTACAGGCCTCGGTGTAATGCTCATTCCGTCAACGATAAACGCAAATCCGACCATCACCCCTGGTGAGACAAAACCACAACTCGTATGTGAAGAGCACTTTTTGTCAGTACTGTCTGGTCTAGCGACGGTGGTTTTGTGCCCATAGGTGACGTTGTTTCCGGTGATGTCTGGTGAGGGCCTGCTTTACAACAGGCCTACAAGCCCTCAGTCCAGGCCTCTCTCAGCCTATTGCGGACAGTCTGAGCACTGATGGAGGGATGGTACGTTCCTGGTGTAACTCAGGCAGTTGTTGTTGCCGTCCTGTATCTGTCCAGCAGGTGTGATGTTCGGATGTACCAATCCTGTGCAGGGGTTGTTACACGTAGTCTGCCACTGCAAGGACGACCAGCTGTCCATTCTGTCTCCCTGTAGCGCTTTCTTAGGCGTCTCACAGTACGGATATTGCAATTTATTGCCCTGGCCACATCTGCAGTCCTCCAATTAAGGTCACAGTTATGAAAACTTAGGACACTAAAGAGGCCTTTCTACTGACTCTGAAAAACACCAAACACAATAAAAATTTTGAGAGGAATGGAAGATTCGATATAGGCCGATAGTTTTTTATATTTTCTGGGTCAAGGTTTGGTTTTTTCAAGAGAGGCTTTATTACTGCCACTTTTAGTGAGTTTGGTACACATCCGGTGGATAGAGAGACGTTAATAATGGATTTAATGGTGATCCGTGGGATTTTCAATGTTTCTGATATTTTTTATAACCCAACCCTGATCTGTACTTCTCCACAACTTTGTCCCTGACCTGTTTGGAGAGCTCCTTGGTATTCATGGTGCCGCTTGCCTGGTGGTGCCCCTTGCTTAGTGGTGTTGCAGACTCTGTGGCCTTTCAGAACAGGTGTATATATTCTGAGATCATATTCTGAGACTTTATTTAACTAATTAAATGACTTCTGAAGGTAATTGGTTGCACCAGCTCTTATTTATGGGCTTCATAGCAAAGGGGATGAATGTTTTAGTACTATATCTCTTGACACAATGATGAAAATAATCATGGCCTCTAAACCTTCAAGCTGCATACTGGACCCTATTCCAACTAAACTACTGAACGAGCTGGGGTGTTCTCATCTTATGTACCAACATAGACAGGGCTCAAACTCCTCTAGCTCCACAATGAAATAGGGTGCAGGCCAGGCAGCAGGCTGTTAGCCAGCCTGCCAGCATAGTGGAGTCTGCCACTAGCACAGTCAGTGTAGTCAGCTCAGCTATCACCATTGAGACCGTGTCTGTGCCTCGACCTAGGTTGGGCAAAACTAAACATGGCGGTGTTCGCCTTAGCAATCTCTTTTTTTATTATTTTTTTGTAAAAAAATGTACCCCTTTTTCTCCCCAATTGCGTGGTATCCAATTGTTTTAGTAGCTACTATCTTGTCTCATCGCTACAACTCCCGTACGGGCTCGGGAGAGACGAAGGTTGAAAGTCATGCGTCCTCCGATACACAACCCAACCAGCCGTACTGCTTTTTAACACAGCGCGCATCCAACCTGGAAGCCAGCCGCACCAATGTGTCGGAGGGTACACCGTGCACCTGGCAACCTTGGTTAGCGCGCACTGCGCCTGGCTCGGTACAGGAGTCGCTGGTGCGCGATGAGACAAGAACATCCCTACCAACCAAGCCCTCCCTAACCCGGACGACGCTAGGCCAATTGTGCGTCGCCCCACGGACTTCCTGGTCGCGGCCGGTTACGACAGAGCCTGTGCGCAAACCCAGGGACTCTGATGGCACAGCTGGCGCTGCAGTACAGCGCCCTTAACCACTGCGCCACCCGGGAGGCCTCGCCTTAGCAATCTCACTAGGATAAAGACCACCTCCATTCCTGTCATTATTGAAAGAGATCATGATACCTCACATCTCAAAATAGGGCTACTTAATGTTAGATCCCTTACTTCAAAGGCAATTATAGTCAATGAACTAATCACTGATCATAATCTTGATGTGATTGGCCTGACTGAAACATGGCTTAAGCCTGATGAATTTACTGTGTTATATGAGGCCTCACCTCCTGGCTACACTAGTGACCATATCCCCCGTGCATCCCGCAAAGGCGGAGGTGTTACTAACATTTACGATAGCAAATTTCAATTTACAAAAAATAAAATAAAATAAATAAAATACGTTTTCGTCTTTTGAGCTTCTAGTCATGAAGTCTATGCAGCCTACTCACTTTTTATAGCTACTGTTTACAGGCCTCCTGGGCCATATACAGCGTTCCTCATTGAGTTCCCTGAATTCCTATCGGACCTTGTAGTCATAGCAGATAATATTCTAATCTTTGGTGACTTTAATATTCACATGGAAAAGTCCACAGACCCACTCCAAAAGGCTTTCGGAGCCATCATCGAATCAGTGGGTTTTGTCCAACATGTCTCTGGACCCACTCACTGTCACAGTCATACTCTGGACCTAGTTATGTCCCATGGAATAAATGTTGTGGATCTTAATGTTTTTCGTCATAATCCTGGACTATCGGACCAACATTTTAATATGTTTGCAATTGCAACAAATAATCTGCTCAGACCCCAACCAAGGAACATCAAAAGTCGTGCTATAAATTCACAGACAACACAAAGATTCCTTGATGTCCTTCCAGATTCCCTCTGTCTACCCAAGGACGCCAGAGGACAAAAATCAGTTAACCACCTAACTGAGAAACTCAATTTAACCTTGCGCAATACCCTAGATGCAGTTGCACCCCTAAAACTAAAAACATTTCTCATAAGAAACTAGCTCCCTGGTACACAGAAAATTGGAACAGAAATGGCGCCACACCAAACTGGAAGTCTTCCGACTAGCTTGGAAAGACAGTACCGTGCAGTACCGAAGAGCCCTTACTGCTGCTCGATCATCCTATTTTTCAAACTTAATTGAGGAAAATAAGAACAATCCGAAATTCCTTTTTGATACTGTCGCAAAGCTAACTAAAAAGCAGCATTCCCCAAGAGAGGATGACTTTCACTTTAGCAGTGATAAATTCATGAACTTCTTTGAGGAAAAGATTATGATTATTATAAAGAAACTCCTCTTTAAATCTGTGTATTCCTTCAAAGGTCAGTTGTCCTGAGTCTGCACAACTCTGCCAGGACCTAGGATCAAGAGAGACTCTCAAGTGTTTTAGCACTATATCTCTTGACACACTGATGAAAATAATCATGGCCTCTAAACCTTCAAGCTGCATACTGGACACTATTCCAACTAAACTACTGAAAGAGCTGCTTCCTGTGCTTGGCCCTCCTATGTTGAACATAATAAATGGCTCTCTATCCACCAGATGTGTACCAAACTCACTGAAAGTGGCAGTAGTACATTTACATTTACATTACATTTAAGTCATTTAGCAGACGCTCTTATCCAGAGCGACTTACAAATTGGTGCTTTCACCTTATGACATCCAGTGGAACAGCCACTTTACAATAGTGCATCTAGGTCTTTTAGGGGGGGTGAGAAGGATTACTTTATCCTATCCTAGGTATTCCTTAAAGAGGTGGGGTTTCAGGTGTCTCCGGAAGGTGGTGATTGACTCCGCTGTCCTGGCGTCGTGAGGGAGTTTGTTCCACCATTGGGGGGCCAGAGCAGCGAACAGTTTTGACTGGGCTGAGCGGGAACTGTACTTCCTCAGTGGTAGGGAGGCGAGCAGGCCAGAGGTGAATGAACGCAGTGCCCTTGTTTGGGTGTAGGGCCTGATCAGAGCCTGGAGGTACTGAGGTGCCGTTCCCCTCACAGCTCCGTAGGCAAGCACCATAGTCTTGTAGCGGATGCGAGCTTCAACTGGAAGCCAGTGGAGAGAGCGGAGGAGCGGGGTGACGTGAGAGAACTTGGGAAGGTTGAACACCAGACGGGCTGCGGCGTTCTGGATGAGTTGTAGGGGTTTAATGGCACAGGCAGGGAGCCCAGCCAACAGCGAGTTGCAGTAATCCAGACGGGAGATGACAAGTGCCTGGATTAGGACCTGCGCCGCTTCCTGTGTGAGGCAGGGTCGTACTCTGCGGATGTTGTAGAGCATGAACCTACAGGAACGGGCCACCGCCTTGATGTTATTTGAGAACGACAGGGTGTTGTCCAGGATCACGCCAAGGTTCTTAGCGCTCTGGGAAGAGGACACAATGGAGTTGTCAACCGTGATGGCGAGATCATGTGGACGGGCAGTCCTTCCCCGGGAGGAAGAGCAGCTCCGTCTTGCCGAGGTTCAGCTTGAGGTGATGATCCGTCATCCACACTGATATGTCTGCCAGACATGCAGAGATGCGATTCGCCACCTGGTCGTCAGAAGGGGGAAAGGAGAAGATTAATTGTGTGTCGTCTGCATAGCAATGATAGGAGAAACCATGTGAGGTTATGACAGAGCCAAGTGACTTGGTGTATAGCGAGAATAGGAGAGGGCCTAGAATAGAGCCCTGGGGGACACCAGTGGTGAGAGCACGTGGTGAGGAGACGGATTCTCGCCACGCCACCTGGTAGGAGCGACCTGTCAGGTAGGACGCAATCCCAAGCGTGGGCCGCGCCGGAGATGCCCAACTCGGAGAGGGTGGAGAGGAGGATCTGATGGTTCACAGTATCGAAGGCAGCCGATAGGTCTAGAAGGATGAGAGCAGAGGAGAGAGAGTTAGCTTTAGCAGTGCGGAGCGCCTCCGTGATACAGAGAAGAGCAGTCTCAGTTGAATGACTAGTCTTGAAACCTGACTGATTTGGATCAAGAAGGTCATTCTGAGAGAGATAGCGGGAGAGCTGGCCAAGGACGGCACGTTCAAGAGTTTTGGAGAGAAAAGAAAGAAGGGATACTGGTCTGTAGTTGTTGACATCGGAGGGATCGAGTGTAGGTTTTTTCAGAAGGGGTGCAACTCTCGCTCTCTTGAAGACGGGAGGGACGTAGCCAGCGGTCAGGGATGAGTTGATGAGCGAGGTGAGGTAAGGGAGAAGGTCACCGGAGATGGTCTGGAGAAGAGAGGAGGGGATAGGGTCAAGCGGGCAGGTTGTTGGGCGGCCGGCCGTCACAAGACGCGAGATGTCATCTGGAGAGAGAGGGGAGAAAGAGGTCAGAGCACAGGGTAGGGCAGTTGTCTCTGCCTGGCCGGTTCCCCTCTTTCCACGGGGATTCTCTGCCTCTAACCCTATTACAGGGGCTGAGTCACTGGCTTACTGGGGCTCTCTCATGCCGTCCCTGGAAGGTGTGCGTCACCTGAGTGGGTTGATTCACTGATGTGGTCATCCTGTCTGGGTTGGCGCCCCCCTTTGGGTTGTGCCATGGCGGAGATCTTTGTGGGCAATACTCGGCCTTGTCTCAGGATGGTAGGTTGGTGGTTGAAGAAATCCCTCTAGTGGTGTGGGGGCTGTGCCTTGGCAAAGTGGGTGGGGTTATATCCTTCCTGTTTGGCCCTGTCCGGTGGTGTCCTCGGATGGGGCCACAGTGTCTCCTGACCCCTCCTGTCTCAGCCTCCAGTATTTATGCTGCAGTAGTTTATGTGTCGGGGGGCTAGGGTCAGTTTGTTATATCTGGAGTACTTCTCCTGTCCTATTCAGTGTCCTGTGTGAATTTAAGTGTGCTTTCTCTAATTCTCTCTTTCTCTCTTTCATTCTCTCTCTCGGAGGACCTGAGCCCTAGGACCATGCCCCAGGACCACCTGACATGATGACTCCTTGCTGTCCCCAGTCCACCTGGCCGTGCTGCTGCTCCAGTTTCAACTGTTCTGCCTTATTATTATTCGACCATGCTGGTCATTTATGAACATTTGAACATCTTGGCCATGTTCTGTTATAATCTCCACCCGGCACAGCCAGAAGAGGACTGGCCACCCCACATGTGCTCTCTCTAATTCTCTCTTTCTTTCTCTCTCCCTGAGGACCTGAGCCCTAGGACCATGCCCCAGGACCACCTGACATGATGACTCCTTGCTGTCCCCAGTCCACCTGGCCGTGCTGCTGCTCCAGTTTCAACTGTTCTGCCTTATTATTATTCGACCATGCTGGTCATTTATGAACATTTGAACATCTTGGCCATGTTCTGTTATAATCTCCACCCGGCACAGCCAGAAGAGGACTGGCCACCCCACATGTGCTCTCTCTAATTCTCTCTTTCTTTCTCTCTCCCTGAGGACCTGAGCCCTAGGACCATGCCCCAGGACCACCTGACATGATGACTCCTTGCTGTCCCCAGTCCACCTGGCCGTGCTGCTGCTCCAGTTTCAACTGTTCTGCCTTATTATTATTCGACCATGCTGGTCATTTATGAACATTTGAACATCTTGGCCATGTACTGTTATAATCTCCACCCGGCACAGCCAGAAGAGGACTGGCCACCCCACATAGCCTGGTTCCTCTCTAGGTTTCTTCCTAGGTTTTGGCCTTTCTAGGGAGTTTTTCCTAGCCACCGTGCTTCTAAACCTGCATTGCTTGCTGTTTGGGGTTTTAAGCTGGGTTTCTGGACAGCACTTTGAGATATCAGCTGATGTACGAAGGGCTATATAAAATTAATTTGATTTGATTTGATTTTGATTTGATGAATACATTTGCACGCACCACTTTTCTGTACATTTTTTTGGGTGAATTGTGGAAACATTTTTTAAAAAATCATTTCACTTCATCAATTTGGACTATTTTGTGTATGTCCATTACATGAAATCCGAATAAAAATCCATTTAAGCTATGTCAATGTAAATAGTCCGGTGGCCATTTTTTGAATTGTTCAGCAGTCTTATGGCTTAAGCTGTTAAGGAGCCTTTTGGTACTAGACTTGGCGCTCCTGTACCACTTGCCGTGCGGTAGCAGAGAAAACCGTCTATGACTTGGGTGACTGGAGTCTCTGACCATTTTTTGGGCTTTCATCTGACACCGCCTATTATATAGGTCCTGGATGGCAGGAAGCTTGGCCCCAATGATGTACTGGCTCATACGCACTACCCTCTGTAGCGCCTTACGGTCAGATGCCGAGCAGTTGCCATACCAGGTGGTGATGCAAACCAGTCAGGATGCTCTCGATAGCTGTAGAACCTTTTGAGGATATGGGCACCCATGCCAAATCTTTTCAGTCTCCTGTTGGAGAAAAGGTGTTGTCGTGCCCTCTTCACGACTGTCTTGGTGTGTTTAGACAATGATAGTTCGTTGGCGATGTTGACAACAAGGAACTTGAAACTCTCGACTCGCACCACTACAGCCCCATCGATGTTAATGGGGGCCTGTTCGGCCCGCTTTTTCCTGTAGTACACAATCACCTCCTTTGTCTTGCTCACACTGAGGGAGAGGTTGTTGTCCTGGCACCACACTGCCAGGTCTCTGACCTCCCTCCCTATAGGCTGTCTCATCGTGCATGCTGCCAATAGCGAGTGCAAAACACGTGATTAATTGTATATCATGTATTCAACTCTTACCCTACAAGGTCCTAAGCCTGCTCGTTTTCTGTTCTGCCTGATACTTATTTGCACCCATCTGGTGTCCCAGGTCTAAATCAGTCTGTGATTAGAGGGGAACAATTTAAAAAAGCAGTGGAACTGACGTCACGGTCCAGAGTTGATTTAAAAGTTAAATATTACAGCCCACACTTGTTCAAAATAGTGTTTATCAATCGATTGTGTTTCTATGTCCTGCCTTGGAATAGGCTCTGATGTCTTGCTCCTATCGCACAGCAATACTTTAGCCTACCCATACTGTCAAACATTTTACATAAGCTACCGGTCTATTTACTGTTTTGGCAGAACATTATCTGTTGCAGTAACTTATGCTGTATTT
Organism: Oncorhynchus nerka; assembly: GCF_034236695.1. NCBI lineage: Eukaryota > Metazoa > Chordata > Actinopteri > Salmoniformes > Salmonidae > Oncorhynchus > Oncorhynchus nerka. Next base: position 37,828,638 of record NC_088401.1, on the reverse strand, counting down.
GGCAAAGCACTGTGACAGTTTCTGAAAGGAAAATAATGGCAAATTGTTGTGGACCTGTCAGCAGAATGTTGTGCATTGACTTTCCCCCCAACCTAATAAGAAGGACTGCCTGTGAATTCTGAAACATTGTCTAGGCTACTCATTTTATTTTTTATTACAATAGGCTAAAAAACAGTAGTAGCATATACACAAATAAACACAACCTCAAATCAAATCAAATCAAATCAAATTGTATTTGTCACATACACATGGTTAGCAGATGTTAATGCGAGGGTAGCAAAATGCTTGTGCTTCTAGTTCCGACAATGCAGTGATAACCAACAAGTAATCTAACTAACAATTCCAAAACTACTGTCTTATACACAGTGTAAGGGGATAAGGAATATGTACATAAGGATATATGAATGAGTGATGGTACAGAGCAGCATACAATAGATGGTATCGAGTACAGTATATACATATGAGATGAGTATGTAGACAAAGTAAACAAAGTGGCATAGTTAAAGTGGCTAGTGATACATGTATTACATAAGGATGCAGTCGATGATGTAGAGTACAGTATATACGTATGCATAAGAGATGAATAATGTAGGGTAAGTAACATTATATAAGGTAGCATTGTTTAAAGTGGCTAGTGATATATTTACATAATTTCCCATCAATTCCCATTATTAAAGTGGCTGGAGTTGGGTCAGTGTCAATGACAGTGTGTTGGCAGCAGCCACTCAATGTTAGTGGTGGCTGTTTAACAGTCTGATGGCCTTGAGATAGAAGCTGTTTTTCAGTCTCTCGGTCCCAGCTTTGATGCACCTGTACTGACCTCGCCTTCTGGATGATAGCGGGGTGAACAGGCAGTGGTTCGGGTGGTTGATGTCCTTGATGATCTTTATGGCCTTCCTGTAACATCGGGTGGTGTAGGTGTCCTGGAGGGCAGGTAGTTTGCCCCCGGTGATGCGTTGTGCAGATCTCACTACCCTTCTGGAGAGCCTTACGGTTGAGGGCGGAGCAGTTGCCGTACCAGGCGGTGATACAGCCCGCCAGGATGCTCTCGATTGTGCATCTGTAGAAGTTTGTGAGTGCTTTTGGTGACAAGCCAAATTTCTTCAGCCTCCTGAGGTTGAAGAGGCGCTGCTGCGCCTTCTTCACGACGCTGTCAGTGTGAGTGGACCAATTCAGTTTGTCTGTGATGTGTATGCCGAGGAACTTAAAACTTGCTACCCTCTCCACTACTGTTCCATCGATGTGGATAGGGGGGTGTTCCCTCTGCTGTTTCCTGAAGTCCACAATCATCTCCTTAGTTTTGTTGACGTTGAGTGTGAGGTTATTTTCCTGACACCACACTCTGAGGGCCCTCACCTCCTCCCTGTAGGCCGTCTCGTCGTTGTTGGTAATCAAGCCTACCACTGTTGTGTCGTCCGCAAACTTGATGATTGAGTTGGAGGCGTGCGTGGCCACGCAGTCGTGGGTGAACAGAGAGTACAGGAGAGGGCTCAGAACGCACCCTTGTGGGGCCCCCGTGTTGAGGATCAGCGGGGAGGAGATGTTGTTGCCTACCCTCACCACCTGGGGGCGGCCCGTCAGGAAGTCCAGTACCCAGTTGCACAGGGCGGGGTCGAGACCCAGGGTCTGATGACGAGCTTGGAGGGTACTATGGTGTTGAATGCCGAGCTGTAGTCGATGAACAGCATTCTCACATAGGTATTCCTCTTGTCCAGGTGGGTTAGGGCAGTGTGCAGTGTGGTTGAGATTGCATCGTCTGTGGACCTATTTGGGCGGTAAGCAAATTGGAGTGGGTCTAGGGCAGGGGTGTCAAAGTCAAATGGACGGAGGGCCAAATAAAAAAATCAGCTACAAGACGAGGGCCGGACTGTTCGAATGTTCATTGAAAAATTTTTAAATGACGCATATAGTCTAGTGAACCTAATTGAACCTACTGAAAACCTAACAAATATATTACAATATGATCAGATAAATAAAGCAATATTTTCTTATGGCTCTGTCAGTAATCTTTAATTTTCAACAGACACAAAAGACAAATTTCCTTTATATAAATATCCCCATAACATGAACATTAAATGAAAGAAACCGGTATTCAAGGCACCATCAGTAGACTATATTTTCTATTTTAGCAAAAGTGGGCTAAATTTACTTCAAAGAAAAAACAATAATAGCAATTTTCTATCATCCACTCAACTGAAATATTTTTAAAATATAATTGGATTGAAATACAAAAAAATAAAGTGCAAAAATCTATTAATCAAAAACAACACTTTGTTTAAGGAGAAGTAACATGCAGTGAAAACAAATATTAAATTTTAACTTTTAAACTTGAACTGAGTAAAAACTCTAAATATGTGATTGCACAGTAATGTTCACTTGTTTGAGGTTGAGGGTGATACTTGGTGGTGTCCCATCTTTTCCACAAGTTCATCAATGTTCGGGGTAAGGCTCTGAGCTGAAGAAATCCTCAGAATTGAGTGGAGGTGTTCAGCAGTAAGTCGACTTCTGTGTGATGTTTTGTTCAGGTTCATCAAAGAAAACAGTTGTTCACACAGGTATGTGCTGCCAAACATAGACAACGTTTGAGCAGCCTGGATGCGCAGCTGGGGCATTGTGCCGGGAGGAAACGGGCGAACTCCGCAGCACCCACTGCCGCATATTTTGCCCTCAGTGCATCATTGCATTGGAGGTCAATCAACTCCATTTGGAGGTTTGGTGGTGAGCTTTCCACGTCAACAGCAAATGGGTTACCGAGCAGTTCCAACCTGCTTTTTTGTGCTTCAAAGTCAGCAAATCGGCGTCGAAAGTCAGCGGCAAGCATACCTATTTTATCAGCCAACTGTGTGCTCGGGAACGCACTGGTAGAGAGCTTCTCTTTCATGGTCTGGCAGCTGGGAAAGTGGCTCAAATTTTCTTTCCGCATCTGCGTCTCCCACAGAGTCAGTTTGGTTTTAAATGCCTTCACTGTACTGTACATATCAGAGATGACACGATCCCGACCCTGCAGCTGCAAGTTTATTGCATTCAGATGACTCGTAATGTCACACAGAAAAGCCATTTCACACAGAAACATTTCGTCTCGGAGTTGTGTTGTGTCTTTCCCTTTGCTGTCCAAGAACAGACAAATCTCCTCACGAAGCTCGAAACATCTTTGAAGCACCTTTCCTGGCTTAGCCATCGCACCTCTGTGTGATAAGGCAAATCACCATGCTCCGTTTCTAACTCCGTCAGAAATGCCTTGAACTGGCGGTGATTCAAACCTTTGGCTCTGATAAAGTTAACTGTGCGCGTGATGATGCTCATTACATGCTCCATTTTCAAGGCTTTACCGCACAACGCTTCCTGGTGTATGATACAATGATAAGCTGTCAGCTCACCTGTCGCGTTTTCCTCTTGCATCTTTTCCCGTATCTTCGCCACCAGTCCGCTCCTGTGTCCACACATCGCAGGTGCTCCGTCGGTTGTCAAACCCACGAGTTTTTCCCAAGGCAGCTCCATCTCATTTACACATCTTGACACCTCTTCATACAAATCATGCCCCGTAGTTGTGCCATGCATAGGACGTAAAGCCAAAAACTCCTCTGTCACGCTTAGGTTGGAGTCCACTCCGCGGATGAAAATTGACAACTGGGCAATGTCAGAAATGTCGGTGCTCTCATCCACAGCCAAGGAATATGCAATAAAATCTTTTCCCTTTTTCACAAGCTGCTCTTTTAGATTGATGGACAACTGGTCTACTCTCTCGGCAATGGTGTTTCTGCTCAGACTCACATTTAAAAAGAGTTGCCTTTTTCTGGGCAAACTTCGTCACAAACTTTAATCATGCAGTTTTTGATGAAATCCCCCTCCGTAAATGGCCGGGCTGATTTAGCGATCTCTTCTGCCAAAATAAAACTGGCCTTGACAGCAGCCTGGCCTTGTGATTTGGCTTTTTGAACAGAGCCTGTCGAGATTTGAGGCCTCGTTTTAATTCCTCTGCCTTTTGTAGCCTTTGTTCCATGTCCATATTCTTGTTTTTGTCCGCGTGTTTCGTTTCATAATGTCGTCTCAGATTATACTCTTTCAGTACCGCCACACTTTCTCCACACAGAAGACACACAGGTTTTCCAGCTACCTTCGTGAACATATACTCCGACTCCCACCTTGTTTGAAACCCCCCGGTTCTCAGTATCCACCTTCCGTTTTGCCATTTTTGATGGGTATCTGAAAGTTAATTTTACTGTGATGCTGACGACTGCTGTGCCAATAAATATTGAAATGAAGCAGCCTACTGCTCGGTGCGTCACCTTTGCATTGTGGGAAATGTAGTATTGGTGCGTGTAAAAGATCTGCGGGCTGCCGGCTTGCTGCGGGCCGGTTCTAATAATAAATCAAGATCATCCCAGGGGCCGTAAAAAACCTTCTTGCGGGCCGGATGTGGCCCGCGGGCCTTGACTCTGACATATGTGGTCTAGGGTGTCAGGTAGGGTGGAGGTGATATGGTCCTTGACTAGTCTCTCAAAGCACTTCATGATGACGGAAGTGAGTGCTACGGGGCGGTAGTCGTTTAGCTCAGTTACCTTAGCTTTCTTGGGAACAGGAACAATGGTGGCCCTCTTGAAGCATGTGGGAACAGCAGACTGGTATAGGGATTGATTGAATATGTCCGTAACACACCGGCCAGCTGGTCTGCGCATGCTCTGAGGGCGCGGCTGGGGATGCCGTCTGGGCCTGCAGCCTTGCGAGGGTTAACACGTTTAAATGTCTTACTCACCTCGGCTGCAGTGAAGGAGAGACCGCATGTTTTCGTTGCAGGCCGTGTCAGTGGCACTGTATTGTCCTCAAAGCATTTAAAGCGGGCAAAAAAGTTATTTAGTCTGCCTGGGATCAAGACATCCTGGTCCGTGACTGGGCTGGGTTTCTTCTTGTAGTCCGTGATTGACTGTAGACCCTGCCACATGCCTCTTGTGTCTGAGCCATTGAATTGAGATTCCACTTTGTCTCTGTACTGAAGCTTAGCTTGTTTAATAGCCTTGCGGAGGGAATAGCTGCATTGTTTATATTCGGACATGTTACCAGACACCTTGCCCTGATTAAAAGCAGTGGTTCGCGCTTTCAGTTTCACGCGAATGCTGCCATCAATCTACGGTTTCTGGTTTGGGAATGTTTTTATCGTTGCTATGGGAACGACATCTTCGACGCACGTTCTAATGAACTCGCACACCGAATCAGCGTATTCCTCAATATTTTCATCTGACGCAATACGAAACATGTCCCAGTCCACGTGATGGAAGCAGTCTTGGAGCTTGTCAGCTTGGTCTGACCAGCGTTGGACAGACCTCAGCGTGGGAGCCTCTTGTTTTAGTTTCTGCCTGTAGGCAGGGATCAGCAAAATGGAGTCGTGGTCAGCTTTTCCGAAAGGGGGGCGGGGCAGGGCCTTATATGCGTCGCGGAAGTTAGAGTAACAATGATCCAAGGTTTTACCACCCCTGGTTGCGCAATCGATATGCTGATAAAATTTAGGGAGTCTTGTTTTCAGATTAGCTTTGTTAAAATCCCCAGCTACAATGAATGCAGCCTCCGGATAAATGGTTTCCAGTTTGCAAAGAGTTAAATAAAGTTAGTTCAAAGCCATCGATGTGTCTGCTTGGGGGGGATATATACGGCTGTGATTATAATCGAAGAGAATTCTCTTGGAAGATAATGCGGTCTACATTTGATTGTGAGGAATTCTAAATCAGGTGAACAGAAGGATTTGAGTTCCTGTATGTTTCCTTCATCACACCATGTCTCGTTAGTCATGAGGCCCCCGCCACTCTTCTTACCAGAAAGATGTTTGTTTCTGTCGGCGCGATGCGTGGAGAAACCCGTTGGCTGCACCGCATCGGATAGCGTCTGCAACAATTTCAAAGGTTTCAGGGAATTACTGTTCAAATAAAGACATTTGTTCATTGACATAAATTCATTAGGCCCTAATTTATGGATTTCACATGACTGGGAATACAGATACGTATGTATCTGTTGGTCACAGATACCTTAAAAAAGGTAGGGGCGTGGATCAGAAAACCAGTCAGTATCTGGTGTGACCACCATTTGCCTCAAGCAGCGCGACACATCTCCTTCACATAGAGTTGATCAGGCTGTTGATTGTGGCGTGTGGAAGGTTGTCCCAATCCTCATCAATGGCAGTGCGAAGTTGCTGAATATTGGCAGGAACTGGAACATGTCGATCAATAGCATCTCAAACATGCTCAATGGGTGACATGTCTGGTGAGCATTCAGGCCATGGAAGAACTGGGACATTTTCAGCTTCCAGGAATTGAGTGCAGATCCTTTCAATATGGGACCAGCCAATTATCATGCTGAAAGATGAGGTGATGGCGGCAGATGAATGGCACAACAACAGGCCTCGGGAACTCATCACGGTATCTCTGTGCATTCAAATTGCAATTGATAAAATGCAATCGTGTTCGTTGACCGTAGTTTATGCCTGCCCATACCATAACCATACCACCACCATGGGGCCATCTTTTCAATAATGTTGACATCAGCAAACAGCTCGCCCACACTACGCTCTACACTTGGTCTGCGGTTGTGAGGCCAGTTTGACGATCAAATTCTCTAAATCGACATTGGCGGAGGCTTATGGTAGAGAAATTAACATTAAATTCTCTGGCAAAAGCTCTGGTGGACATTCCTGCAGTCAGCATGCCAATTGCGCACTCCATCAAAACTTCAGACATACGTGGCATTGTGTTCTGTCACAAAACTGCACATGTGGCTTTTTATTGTCCCCGGCACAAGGTGCACCTGTGTAATGTTCATGCTGTTTAATCGGCTTCTTGATATGCCACACCTGTCAGGTGGATAGATTATCTTGTCAAATGAGAAATGCTCACTAACATTTTAGAGACAAGCTTTTTGTGAGTATTTCTGTGATCCATTATTTCATCTCATGACACACGGGGCAAACACTTTACATGTTGCATTCATACTTTTTGTTCAGTGTAAAATATCAGCTGTCTACATGTTTGCCTGTTAAATATAACTGTAGGTTATAAACCAGCTGCATTTGGGATCGCATACAGCAAAACTTGAAATACATAGAGTAGTCTATAATTTACTAGGCAACTAGGCCCACTTAAATGGAAGATGTGCATGGTAATTTGTTGTAGGGCTACTTCGAGATACTAACCCATCACAGGTGGAAAAGGTGAAGAATTTATTCTGCAATGATGATGAAAATATGACTAATATTCAAAAAGTTAAATATATTTTCGCTCTTCTCACTAATGGCCTCATCTTGTTACAATGTTTTTAAGAAAAAGGTTGTCATCATGTCCCCCATTTGCACACAATACTTACCATACTTACTTGCAGAGGTGTGGACTCGAGTCACATGACTTGGGCTCGAGTCACAAATATGATGACTTGCAACTGGACTTTGACACCAATGACTCATGACTTGACTTGGACTTGAGCGTTATGACTCGACCTGACTTGATACCCTCCCCAAGCCCAAATATAAAAAATTATGGTATTAAAAAAAGTGTGCAGCGCATCAACTCTTCATTTAACTGATTACAGTTTGAATCATACAGCAGCCAATCAAATGGTGCCAGCTGAGAAAAAGTTGCATGTGGCAGTGTACGTCAACGGGTGAATTCAGATCGAGGCCTTGGAAAGATGATACCCAAATTATTATTTTCGGATATAAAGACAACGGTGTATCAACACAAAACGTATTGCAACTTGCAAAACATGCAGGAAGAAAATTACAGATGGAGGTGTAACAATTTCCAACTTTTTTCAACATTTGAAGCTGCACAACGAACGGTAAGTCGTGGCTAATATAGCCGACAGCTATATGTTTTATTATTTTACTAGTGTATAATGTAGGCTAACGTAATGTTAAATAAATGAGCCTCCACACAGTCAGTCAGTGCTTGAACATGATCATTGCACCCAAGATTGAGCTACAACTGGCTAGGCATTTTGGTAGCCTAAATCCTGCCTGATGTTACTGCTGTTCATAAAATCATTGACATACGTTAGCCTACTGTAACCACAAAGAGAGAGTGTGTGAGTGAGTGAGTAGGTGAGTGAGTGTGCGGTAAGATTGGGCAATTGTGTACTAGCCTACATCGCCGATTGCGCCCCATAGCGATCCTCGATAGATGATGACCATTGGGGGGCTCTTTCTCATGGCTACCAATGCATTTCCACGTAAATATAACCTTTATTTGGAAAGTAATAAATATATAGATATTTTTAAAAGCATTCATGATTTGCATAAATATACTATACTAACTTTTACTCTTGTTAAAAATATGAATTGGTATTACATTTGGTGAAGAGCACATCATGACTTGTTTAGGACTCGAAAATCAAAGTTTAGGACTTGATACTTGATGGTCTTGACTTGGGACTTGAGTGCTAAGACTTGAGACTTACTTTTGACTTGTAAAACAATGACTTGGTCCCACTTCTGCTTACTTGACAGCTTGCAATACAATACCTCAAACACTACAAAATGTATGCTGTTTGTTCACCCACACCTGCACGCAATTGCTAACAACCCATCCCACAACCACCCGATTATATGTGAAATAAAAGATCCCTGAAATATTCCATACACAAAAAACGTATTTCTTAATTTGCTTTACGTCCCTGTTAGTCAGCATCTCTCCTTTGCCAATATAATATATCCACCTGACAGGGGTGGCATATCAAGAATCTGATTAAACAGCATGAGCATTACACAGGTGCACCTTGTGCTGGGGACAATAAAAGGGCACTCTAAAATGTGCAGTTTTGTCACACATCACAATGCCACAGATATCTCAAGTTTCGAGGGAGTTTGCAATTGGTATGCTGACCACAGGATAGTTGATCAGAGCTGTTACCAGAGAATGTAATATTCATTTATCTATTATAAGGTGCTTCAAACATTGTTTTAGATAATTTGGCAGTACATCCAACTGGCCTCACAACTGCAGACCACCTGCCAGCCCAGGACCGCCACATTCAGGTCCTTCACCTGCGGGATCGTCTGACACCAGCCACCCGGACAGCTGATGAAACTGTGGGTTTACATAAGTGAAGAATTTCTGCACAAACTGTCAGAAACTGTCTCAGGGAAGCTCATCTGCGTGCTCGTCATCCTCACCATGGTCTTGATCTGACTGCAGTTTGGCGTCGTAACCAACTTCAGTGGGCAAATGCTCACCTTTGATGGGTGAGCACCATACACACTCTTCACGGATGAATCCCGATTTAAACTGTACTGGGCAGAGGGCAGAAAGTGTGTATGGGGTCGTATGGCCGAGCGGTGCGCTGATGTCAACGTTGTGAACAGAGTCATGGTGGCGGTATGCTATGGGCTGGCATAAGCTACGGACAATGAACACATTTGCATTTTATCGATGGCAATGTGAATATACCATGACGAGGCCCATCTTGAGGCCCATTGTCGCGCCATTCATCTGCCGCAATCACCTCATGTTTCAGCATGATAATGCACGGTCCCATGTTGCATGTAATTGTACACAATTCCTGGAAACTGAAAATGTGCCAGTTCTTCTATGGTCTGCATACTCACCAAACATGTCACCCAATGAGCATGTTTGGGATGCTCTGGATTGACATGTATGATAGTGTGTTCCAGTTCCCGCAAATATCCAGCAACTTCGCACAATAATTGAAGAGTGGAAGAACATTCCACAGGCCACAATCAACAGCCTGATTAACTATATGTGAAGGCACTGCAATTGGTAGTCACACCAGACACTGACTGGTTTTCTGATTTTGTCGTCACTGGCCTACACACAATACATCATAATGCCAGTTTTTACACATTAATGACAAATGAAATGCTTGATGTCTGAGTCAATAAGTATTCAACCCCTTTGTTATGGCAAGCCTAAATAAATTCAGGTGTAAATAGTTTAGCAAGTCACATAATAATTTGCATGGACTCCCTCTGTGTGCAATAGTGTTTAACATGATCTGTTAATGACTACTTCATCTCTGTACCCCACAAATACAGATAATTGTAAGGTCCCTCAGTCGAGCAGTGAATTTCAAACAGATTCAACCACAGAGTTCATGGAGGTTTTTCAATGCTTCACAAAGAAGGGCACCTATTGGTAAAAAAAAATCAGACATGGAATATTCCTTTGAGCATGGTGAAGTGATTAATTACAAGTTGAATACACCCAGTCACTCCAACTATACAGGCATCCTTTCTTACTCAGTTGCCGGAGAGGAAGGGACCGCTCAGGGATTTCACCATGAGGCCAATGGTGACTTTTAAAACAGTTAGAGAATTTAATGGCTGTGATAGGGGAAAACTGAGGACGGATCAAAAACATTGTAGTTACTCTGCAGTACTAAACAAATTGACAGTGTGAAATTCCAAAACATGCATCCTGTTTGCAACAAGATAGCAAAGTATTACTGCAAAAAAAAGTGGTCAACCAATTAACTTTTTGTCCTACATACAAAGTGTTATGTTTGGGGAAATCCAATACAACACATTACGGAGTACCACTCTATATGTATATTTTCAAGTGGTGGCTGCATGTATATTTTAATAGTGGTGGCTGCATCATGTTATGGGTATGCTTATAATTGTTAAGGACGGGGGACTTATTCAGGATAAAACAAACAGAATGGAGCTAAGTACAGGAAAAATAGAGGAAAATCTGGTTCAATCTGCTTTCCACCAGACACTGGGAGATGAATTCACAATTCAGCATCACAAAAACCTAAAACACAAGGCTACCAAATATACACTGGAGATGCTTACCAAGTTGCTTACCAAGTGAATGTTGCTGAGTAGCCGGGTTACAATTGTGACTTAAATCTGCTTGAAGATCTATGGCAAGACCTGAACATGGTTATCTAGCAATGATCAGCAGCCCACATGACAGCTTGAAACACTTTGACTTGAGTATTTTGTATACATTGTTGACAAAAAAATGACAATAAAAGGCAAGGGGTCTGAATACTTTGTGAAGAAACTGTGTCTGTATATATACACAGTAACAGTCAACGTTTGGACACACTTACTCATTCAAGGATTTCTTTATTTTTACTATTTTCTACATTGTGTAATAATAGTGAAGACATCAAAACTATGAAATAACACATATGGAATCATGTAGTAACCAAAAAAAGTGTTAAACAAATGTTTTATTTGAGATTCTTCAAAGTAGCCACCCTTTGCCTTGATGACAGCTTTGCACATTCTTGGAATTCTCTCAACCAGCTTCATGAGGTAGTCACCTGGAACGCATTTCAATTAACATGTGTGCCTTGTTAAAAGTTAATTTGTGGAATTTCTTTCCTTCTTAATGCTTTTGAGCCAATCAATTATGTTATGACAAGGTAAGACCAAGTCCATATTAAGGTAAGAACAGCTCTAATGAGCAGAGGGAAATGACAGTCCATCACAAATTTAAGACATGATGGTCAGTCAATTCAGAAACTTTGAATAAACTTTGTATTTTTTTTCAAGTGCAGTCGAAAAAAACATCAAGAACTATGAATACACTGGCTCGCATGAGGCTCGCCACAGGAAAGGAAGACCCAGAGTTACCTCTGCTGCAACGGATAAGTTCATTAGAGTTAACTGAACCTCAGGTTGCAGACAAATGAATGCTTCACAGAGTTCAAGAAACAGACACATCTCAACATCAACTGTTCAGAGGAGACGGCGTGAATCAGGCCTTCATGTTCAAATTGCTGCAAAGAAACCACTACTAAAGGATGCCAATAAGAAGATACTTACTTGGGCCAAGAAACACTAGCAATGGACATCAGACCGGTGGAAATCTGTCCTTTCCTCTGATGAGTCTGCCTGCCTGCCTTCCTGTTCCTTTGCTCCACCTCTGGATTACTGAACTCTGCCTGTTCCTGAGCCTGCCTGCCATCCTGTACCTTTGCTCCTACTCTGGATTATTGGCCCCTGCCTGCCTTGACCTGTCATCTGCCTACCCCTGTTGTTACAATAAACATTTTTACTTCACACAGTCTGCACTTGGGTCTTAACTTGATACCTGATAGTACGAACTGGCCATGACTGACCCAACAGACTTGATCCAGCTCAGCAACTCCATCTCCTCCCAAGGAGCCACTATTGGTAGGCCTGAGGAGTTGCTTCACTGTCTGATGGAAGGGTTCCAGGCCGTGGCCCAACATTACGACCTAGCCTTGGACGCATTGCTGGAGCAATTTTGTGGGTTGCCTACTAGGCAGCCTACCACGATGCTAACCTCCCAGCCTCTCTATAACCCGGGTGGTAGCAGCACATCACCGATTTCCCGGGAACCCCGCTAACCTCCCAAGGAGCGCTATAATGGAGATTCCAGAACCTGCCGGGCCTTTCTCTCCATCTCTTCGTTCCCCTTGGACCACTCAAAGATAGTGTACATTATTACACTGATGTCCGGGATGGCACTCGCCTGGGTCACGGTGGTGTGGGAGCAACAATCCACCGTCTGCCTCAGTCTGGAGGTATTTGTGGCAGAGGTGAGAAAAGTTTGAGGCTCCGGTGTCCGGGAGAGAGGCTTACCAGAAGTTACTCCAGCTTCGGCCGGACACCCTCAGTGTGGCAGACTATACGGTGGAGTTCTGCAAGCTAGCAGCGGAGAGTACTTAGAAACCGGAAGCGCTGTTCGACATGCTCCTGAAGAGATTATCGGAAGAGGTAAAGGTTGTACTGCTAGCCCGAGAACTATCAACGGATTTCAACTCACTCGTCCCTTTAACCTGTTGCCTCTACTTGGGACGCTTGCGTCCCAACTAGAGCTCTGGAAATGCAAATGCGCTACGCTAAATGCTAATAGTATTAGTTAAAACTCAAAAGTTCATTAAAATACACATGCAGGGTATCAAATTAAAGCTACACTCGTTGTGAATCCAGGCAACAAGTCCGATTTTTAAAATGCTTTTCAGCGACAGCATGAGAAGCTATTATCTGATAGCATGCACCAATACACTACAACAGAAAAGCACAGCAGGGGACGTAAACAAAATAATTAGCATTTCGGCGTTACACAAACCGCACAATAAAATAGAAAACAGTCATTACCTTTCACCATCTTCTTTGTTGGCACTCCTAGATCTCCCATAAACACTATTGGGTCTTTATTTTGATTAAATCGGGCCATATAAAGCCAAGATATCGTTATATGTAGACTGTGTGATAAACGAAAAAAACAGCGATTTCACAACGTAACGTCATTTTTTAAAATTCAAAAAGTAGACGATAAACTTTCACAAAACACTTCGAAATACGTTTGTAATGCTACTTTAGGTATTAGTAAACGTTAATAAGCGATAAAAATCATCCGTAGGCGATGTAAATGTCATTAGCTGTCGTCTTGGAAAAAATTTCAGGAGAGAGCTCTTCCGGAATGATCTGGGCGGAGACCGGAGGTAAGCGGTGCCCCTCTTTCGGTTCAACCAAGAATCAAAGATGATTAAATTCACAAGACTCTAGACAACATGGGGATGCTGTGGGAGTTGAATGCTCGGTCTTATCTAATTCGGCTCACTGTTAACAATTGCTGGAAGTGGCGCAAGGATATTTATTTCCATTTTCTGTGATCAGGTTTTCCTGCGCTTTCCGATGTAACGCACGTTATGTAATAGCCACAGTCGTGATTTAACCAGTTTTAAAAACGTCCGAGGGTTTCCTATCCACACATTCTAACCATATGAACGTACTATATTCCTGGCATGAGTAGCAGGGCGCTGAAATGTTGCGCGATTTTTAACAAAATGTTCAAAAAAGTAGAGGGTCGACTGAAGAGGTTAACCATCCGGGTCGATGGTCGGCTATGGGAACGAAGGAGGGAGAAGCGGTCCGATTGCGGTCCCAATCGCTCACTCAGGGATCCCACCTTACAGCTGATGAACTCCGGAAGTCCCCGGCAGCTACGACCGCCAGGAGGATCTGAGCTTACCCGAGTCTCTCCAAGAGCTACCGGAGACTGACAATGCATATTTTCCCTAGTCGATGCAGCTCGGCAGGGCTAGGTTGTCTCCATCCGAAAACATACGCAGACTTGAGACCCAGAGTTGTCTGTATTGCGGTACTGAAAGTAATTTGTGTTTTATCAAATCAAATCAAATGTATTCATATAGCCCTTCGTACATCAGCTGATATCTCAAAGTGCTGTACAGAAACCCAGCCTAAAACCCCAAACAGCAAGCAATGCAGGTGTAGAAGCACGGTGGCTAGGAAAAACTCCCTAGAAAGGCCAAAACCCACGAAGAAACCTAGAGAGGAACCAGGCTATGTGGGGTGGCCAGTCCTCTTCTGGCTGTGCCGGGTGGAGATTATATCAGAACATGACCAAGATGTTAAAATGTTCATAAATGACCAGCATGGTCAAATAATAATAATCACAGGCAGAACAGTTGAAACTGGAGCAGCAGCACGGCCAGGTGGACTGGGGACAGCAAGGAGTCATCATGTCAGGTAGTCCTGAGGTATGGTCCTAGGGCTCAGGTACCCCGAGAGAGAGAAAGAAAGAGAGAAAGAGAGAATTAGAGAGAGCACACTTAAATTCACACAGGACACCGGATAGGACAGGAGAAGTACTCCAGACATAACAAACTGACCCTAGCCCCCCCCCCCCGACACATAAACTACTGCAGCATAAATACTGGAGGCTGAGACAGTAGGGGTCAGGAGACACTGTGGCCCCATCTGATGACACCCCCGGACAGGGCCAAACAGGAAGGATGTAACCCCACCCACTTTGCCAAAGCACAGCCCCCACACCACTAGAGGGATATCTTCAACCACCAACTTACCATCCTGAGACAAGGCCGAGTATAGCCCACAAAGATCTCTGCCACGGCACATCCCAAGGGGGGGCGCCAACCCAGACAGGAAGATCACATCAGTGACTCAACCCACTCAAGTGACGCACCCCTCCTAGGGACGATATGAAAGAGCCCTAGTAAGCCAGTGACTCAGCCCCTGTAATAGGGTTAGAGGCAGAGAATCCCAGTGGAAAGAGGGGAACCGGCCAGGCAGAGACAGCAAGGGCGGTTCGTTGCTCCAGAGCCTTTCCGTTCACCTTCACACTCCTGGGCCAGACTACACTCAATCATATGACCCACTGAAGAGATGAGTCTTCAGTAAAGACTTAAAGGTTGAGACCGAGTTTGCGTCTCTCACATGGGTAGGCAGACCATTCCATAAAAATGGAGCTCTATAGGAGAAAGCCCTGCCTCCAGCTGTTTGCTTAAAATTCTAGGGACAATTAGGACGCCTGTGTCTTGTGACCGTAGCGTACGTGTAGGTATGTACGGCAGGACCAAATCAGAGAGATAGGCAGGAGCAAGCCCATGTAATGCTTTGTAGGTTAGCAGTAAAACCTTGAAATCAGCCCTTGCCTTGACAGGAAGCCAGTGTAGGGAAGCTAGCACTGGAGTAATATGATCACATTTTTTGGTTCTAGTCAGGATTCTAGCAACCGTATTTAGCACTAAGTGAAGTTTATTTAGTGCTTTATCCGGGTAGCCAGAAAGTTTCTGATTTTTGCTATGTAAAAGTAAAAAGTGTGCAGCCATCCACTTCCTTATGTCTGAAACACATGCTTCTACTTGTCCCTTCAAGAGACCTAGCCCATTCGTTGGAGTGAGTACACTGGTGGTTCTAAAAGATAATGGTTCTTCTCCCCTTACTCGCCCCCCTCTCCATGCCACCCTGCTGTGGGGCGACCAGCCCAAGTCTATCCAGGTATTCAATGACTCGGGGGCCGATGTGAGTCTCATGGACATTACCCTGGCATCTGAGCTGGGCTTCCCCATTCAATGCCTCTCCATTACCATGGGTGTTAGAGCGCTGGACAGGCGCTCTATAGGCCGGGTCACCCATCAGACCACCCCCATCAACCTACGAGTTTCGGGGAACCAAAGCGAGATGATCCAATTCCTGCTGGTTGAGTCTCCGCAGGTTCCTGTGGTACTGGAATTCTCTTGGCTCCAGTGACACAATCCCTCCATTGACTGGGCTACTGGTTCCGTCGTGGACTGGAGCCCATCGTGCCACACTCATTGCCTGAAGTCAGCTCTGCCTGCCCCGGGATGTCTTCCTGTGGGCTTGGAAATTGCCCCAGACCTCTCCTCCAGCTCCGCAGAATACCAGGACCTCCAGGAGGGGTTCAGTAAGGCCCGGGCCACTTTGCTTATACAGCACCGACCGGTATCCAAGAAGGTCAAGCCTGAGGCGCTGGCACGCTGCTATAGTGCTGTGGCTACACCCCCAGAAACCGATAGCTTTTTCTTCCGCTGCAAGATCATTAGCCCCTCTGCTGTTCGTCTTCTGTTGCCCCGTTCCCTCTGTGTTTTAATACATTTTCTGTGTCTAGAGTCAAAACCATGTCTGACTGCCCCTTGTCTTCTGATTCTAGCCCCCCCCCCCCGAGTCATCGATGGCCAGCCAGCGTACACGGTGAGAAGCTTCCTGAGGGTTCGACCATGGGTCTGGGGTTTCCAGTACCTGGTTGACTGGGAGGGTTATGGCCTGGAGGAGAGATGCTGGTTCCCACTAAAGACATTTTGGACCCATTCCACTTCGCCGACTTTCACCGCCGGCACCCCTGTCAACCAGGTATCCACCCAGGTGGTACGCCAGGTGGTGTCACTAGAGGGGGGGTGGGGGGTACTGTCATGTCCTGATCTGGTGTCGTCCATCTTCCCCACTTATTCTCTGGGTATTTATACCTGTGTTTTCTGTCTGTCTGTGCCAGTTCCTCTTGTTGTCAAGCTTACCAGCGTTTGTCTTGTCACCTCCTGTCTTCCCCTGCCTCTCTTTCTCATCCTCCTGGTTTTAACCCTTGCCTGTCCTGACCCTGTACCCATCCGCCTGACCACTCTGCCTGTTCTGACCACGCTGCCTGTTCTGTTCAGCCTGCCTGCGGTCCTGTACCTTTGCTCCTATTCTGGATTATCAACCCCTGCCTGCATTGGCCTGTCGTTTGCCTGCCCCTGTTACAATAAACATTGTTACTTCACACAGTCTGCACTTGGGTCTTACCTTGATACCTGATAAAGGCAAAGGGTGGCTACTTTGAAAAATATATGATATATTTGGATATTTTGACACTTTTAGTTACTGCATGATTCATATGTGTTATTTTGTAGTTTTGATGTCTTCACTAGTATTCTACAATGTAGAAAATAGTACAAATCAAGAAAAGCCCTTGAATGAGTAGGTGTCCAAACTTTTGACTGGTACTGTATAGTGAACAACAATTTAAACGCAATATGTAAAGTGATGGTCTCATGTTTCATGAGCTGTATAAATTTGGCTACCTTTTCAGGCACCTCCCTCATGTAAGCATAGGTCTGAACATGACAGGCTGCAGCCAATACTTTGACATGTAGGCTAATTATTTATTTTTCATACACTTTTGTTTTTCTTAACAGAATAGCTCATGTTTGTCAGTTTTCAAATCAATTTAACCTCTCAATTGGCTATTTGGTTAATGACCTTGGTGCCCTGGCAGATTGGGCACGACCAAATGGCCTTTTCCCTAAAATCACGAAATTACAGGGCCGAGCAGCAGTCCCAGCAACTGATGCCAATAAAAAAAAAATCTTAGCTAGCTGGTAACCACATTTTTTCAATAGAACACTTTTTCAGAGACATTCAAAACAAAAAGCTGAGCTCTCCCTTGTTCAACAAGGAATGACTAAGAGGGCCTTGAGTGGGGCAACCTTCTCTTTAAAAAGGGGTAATCCACAGTTGCTAAATCTATTTTTGAACTTATAAATTAATGACATGTGCCCATTGATTACTAAAAAATATAACAAATGCCTCATGAGCTTAGTTCAACTGTTGTACCACATCAGAACCCAAAATATAAGCTTGTTTTACTCCAATGTTTGTAACCAAACTACATGTAAACAAACAATATTAAGCATCACAATATGGTTAAAACTACAATTTTGATAACATGGATGGTGAGTCCTTACATCCATGGCTCGGCCCCTTCATTTGAGAATGGTTACATTCTGGAAGACTACACTGTCTGTGTGTTACATTGTGTTGTATCCTGGAGAATATCATTACAGCACACAGCAGTTACACACACATAGACATGCTGCGGCTGCTACAGGGGCATGTATGACTTGTAGAGTAAGTGTTGATTACCATTACCTGTCCTTACCCGACTATTTCCTGCTGTGATGTTCCGCTGGCAGGCTGAGCGTGTGCGTGTTTGTGTGTCTCGCCTGTATTAGGCAGACCTCCTTGAAGACGTAGCCAATCAGCTTGTCCAGGTGCTTCAGACAGTGGTGGTAGCAGACGTGGTGGGTCAACACCGAACACATCATGGCATGCTGCGGAGAATAACAGAGAGGGGAGAGAGAGAGCGAGAGAGGGGAGAGAGCGAGCGAGAGATGGGCGGAGGGAGGTAGAGAGAGAGAGCGACACAGAGCAAGAGAAAGAATAGAGATACAGCGACAGAGAGTAGAGGAGAGGGAGAGCGAGAGAGAGAGAACATGTCAAATCAATCAGCTGGTCATTATTTATTAAGTGGTGCTCCGACAGAGGGAGATTCAATAATCAAAAGCCCAATAAGTGTGTGTTCTCACCATGAAGAGAAATGAGAGTTGTGAGGGAAATTCACATTTTGTCACGAACGAATCAAGACCGCTATTTCAACATGTTGACACAAATGTGCCTGCAGAAACTAACAGACAGGCTTTTCCTGTTTCTGTCACTGAATCACATCTCTCAAAATTGTCAAACAAAGAAAGAAGGAAGGAGCGAAAGGAGAAACGGAGTGAGGAAGAGAGGAGAGATGCAGAGGCAGTGAGATTGAGCCCGGGAGAGAAAGTTAGAGAGAGGGAGATAAATAAAGAGATAAAGAGAGAGTGAGAGCGATAAAGAGAGTGAGACCAAGCTATAGACAGAGCTGGAGAGTGAGAGAGACTGAGCAAGAAAATGAGAGAGAGAGTGTAACCAATGAGAGCTATCATTAGCAGGAGTCTTATCAAGCCAGACTGGAGAACAGTGTGGGGAGCATTGTGTAGCGGGTGGAACATCCATTAACCCCGCGCCACCACAAAGAGCAGGCTGAGCTGCAAGTTCTAATTAGTGTTACCGGGGGCCTTGCAGGGGGCCCAGGGTTCCTACAGGTCAGTTAAATGATCTGCGTTTCCCTCTCTTTCCCTTTCTCTGCTCCATCTCTCTCTCTGTTATGTCCTCTCTCTCTCTGCACTAACCGCTAACCCACGCAGCCCAATCTGTTAGCCCACCCCTGGCCTTCGCCTGCCCACCTGCCGCCCACAGTGTGCACCCTGCTGGCCTGCACCCATCCACAGGGCATGACCACACTACTCCAAGGCCTTGTTAACTAGCCAATTAACAAAGCAAGACCGTGTCTCAACTCATCAGACTAGGCTACAGCCTTACTGCCTGCCTGACTGGCTTAGTGGCTCAGACAACATCCGCATGGGTCCACTCCCAGACCAATTTACTCACTGAGTCCTCAGTAGGAAACAGGTGTGTGTGTGTCTGTGTGTGTGTGTGTGTGTGTGTGTGTGTGTGTGTGTGTGTGTGTGTGTGTGTGTGTGTGTGTGTGTGGGTAAGAGTGTGTGGGTGTGTGGGTAAGAGTGTGTTTGTGAGAATGATTGGGCTGGGATGTCATCAATGGAAGCCTCTAGCTACCGGCCACATATCAGACCTGACAACAAACTGCAATCCATGTGTGTGTCTTTGCTATGCGTGGGTGATGTTATGGTGTGATGGCAGAAAAAAACTGCTGGTAGTGTACATCTGTGTGTGTATGTGTGTGTCTGTGTGAGCGTGGGTACAGTGTGTGTGCGTACAGTGTGCGTGTGCGAGTGTGAATACTTCTGTGTCTCTGTGTCTGTGTGCATGTGCTTGCATCTGTTTGCTGCATGAGCGTGTGTGCTTGTGCATATATTTTCTGCGTCTCTGCCTAAGTGTGTAAGGCTGGGTGCAGTGTGGCAGCGTAGCGTCTCTCCTGCCCACCAGATAGTCGTCAGAGCGGATGCCAGTCTTCCAGAAGTGGATGCCACTCTTCCATGGCTAGTGAGCTCAACGGTCACCTCCCGGCACATGGTGTTCTTCTGTCAAATCTTCTGCAGAGGTTCCTGACAAACACACATACATTATTGATCTACTGGGTTAGAGCTGCTGCTACAGGGGACAGCCAACCATCTTTACACCACAAAGTTACAGATACAGGAACCGAGAGAGAGACACATGCATAGACAGAGACACGCACAAACAGGTGCATACAGAATGACCACACACACACACACACACACACACACACACACACACAGCCCATTTCCTTCCTCCCCTCTCTCCAGGTAATGCTCCGACCCCCTGCGTCTCATGACAGACACAATAACAGTGAAAGCAGTAGACAGCTCCACTAGACCTGGCTAATTGAGGCATTGGAATTGGGCAGCATGGCGGCTGTGGGTGTATGTGTGTGTGTATTTGTGTGTGTGTGTGTCGGAGCCTGGACTCCAATCTCAGGCAGCGTGCCCAGAGGCATCAGGCTGTTCATTAGGACCTGCAGCTAACGCTGGCTCCGACACACACACACCCCCACACACACACACACACACACAGAAACATAGAGCACATACACACACAGACATGCGCACACACACACACACACAAACACTTGGGTGTGTAGAAACCCAGAAATCTCTCGTTACAGGGCTAAAGTGTACACATTGTCAGCCCTACAGGAGAGAAGACAACTGGTAACAACACCAGAGAGATGAGGTCTGGTTAGCACCAGAGACAGGTGCGGACCAAATGACCCTATATATTGGACAAAAGTTGTGCACTACGTCGAAAATAGGGCTCATATGGTGCCATTTGGGACATAGCCTTGGTCTGGGCTGAGAAAGACAGCGTCTACAAATCAGAATTACGACTGGCGACATGTGTCTAGGGTATCTCTGCTACAGTGACTAAATTACCCATGATGCAGTCTGAAATGGAATGGCATGATTTTCAGTCGGCAGCGAGAAAATAAGAACAACAAAGAAATGAATAAATAATAATGCCATCCTACTCCTGCGCATCAAAGGGAACATGGTCACACACACACAAAGGCGCGCACACAGACACGCCAGCGGCCCTCTGTGTACAACCGAATACAGTATATATACAGTATCAGTCAAATGTTTGGACACACCTACTCATTCAAGGGTTTTCCTTTATTTTTACTATTTTCTACATTGGAATCATGTAGTAAGCAAAATAAAGTGTTAAACAAATCAAAATATATTTTATATGTGAGATTCTTCAAAGTAGCCACCTTTGCCTTGACAGCTTTGCACACTCTTGCCATTCTCTCAACCAGCTTCACCTGGAATGCTTTTACAACAGTCTTGAAGGATTCCCCACATATGCTGAGCACTTGTTGGCTGCTTTTCCTTCACTCTGCGGTCCAACTTATCCCAAACCATCTCAATTGGGTTGAGGTCAGGTGATTGTGGAGGCCAGGTAATCTGATGCAGCACTCCATCATGCTCCATCTTGGTCAAATAGCGCTTACACAGCCTGGAGGTGTGTTGGGTCATTGTCCTGTTGAAAAACTACTGAGTTCCACTAAGTCCAAACCAGATGGGACGGCGTCTCGCTGCCGAATGCTGTGGTAGCCATACTGGTTAAGTGTGCCTAGAATTCTAAATAAATCACTGACGGTGTCAACAGCAAAGCACCCCCACACCATCACACCTCCATGCTTCACGATGGGAACCACACCTGCGGAAATCATCTGTTCACCTACTCTGCTTTTCACAAAGACAGAGGTTGGAACCAAAAATCTCAAATTTGGACTCATCAGACCAAAGAACAGATTTCCACCAGTCTAATGTCCATTGCTCGTGTTTTTTGGCCAAAGTAAGTCTCTTCTTCTTACTGGCGTCATATAGTTGAGGTTTCTTTTCAGAAATTTGACCATGAAGACCTGATTCACGCAGTCTCCTCTGAACAGTGGATGTTGAGATGTGTCTGTTTCTTGAACTCTGTGAAGCATTTACTTGGGCTGCAACCTGAGGTTCAGTTAACTCTAATGAACTTATCCTTTGCAGCAGAGGCAACTCTGGGTCTTCCTTTCCTGTGGCGGTCCTCATGAGAGCCAGTTTCATCATAGCACTTGATGGTTTTTGTGACTGCACTTGAAGAAACTTTCAAAGGTCTTGTCAAAACACAACTGATTGAGGAGAGTGTATAGTTATGTACTCGAAAATGTATCAATAAACCAATTAGGCACATTTGGGGAGAGTTGATACAACATTTTGAACAGTAATGCAATGGTTAAATCGGATCAGTCTAAAACTTTGCACATACACTGCTGCCATCTACTGGCCAACATCTAAATTGCGTCTTTACTGCAATAATACATTGTGGCCTTTCTCTTGCATTTCAAAGATTTTTTTTAAAGCATGTTTTTTGCTTTGTATTATCTTTTCCCAGATCTAAAGTGTTATTTTCTCCTACATTACGTTCACATTTCCACAAACACCACAGTGATACCTTTCAAATGGTATCAAGAATATTCATATCCTTGCTTCATGTCCTGAGCTACAGGCAGTTTGATTTGGGTATGTCATTTTAGGCGAAAATTGAAAAATGGGTCCGATTCTTAAGAGCTTATCTGACTTGTTTGGTTCATTTTTTTTTTTTTAAGTTACTCTCCTGCTCATATAAAATTAACCAGAATCAGATGGGAGTTTCATATAAGGTCCCTCTAATGTGTTCAACTCTGCCACAGATGTGAAGGTAGAAACCTTGAATTGTGCGGAGTTTCTTCCCTCTAAAGTTTCAACTTATAATGGTTTCCACCTCAGCAACTTGTCTTACATTTTGTGATAATCTGTGTGTTTGTGTGCCCTGAGCTCAGTCAATTAGCCCGTTTCCCAGGTAGCACAGGCTAGGAGCTCAGGCAGCGTCGCTAATGATTACTGATATATTCCCACTGTCAACCCACAGAGCAATTAGTTCAACACACACCAAGCCATCACAGCTCCAAGGGCTAGCCATGTCAGCGAGTCTTCACACAGCTATAACAATTCAGCAACACTCTTATTATCCACAACCCCCTGGGAACATCATTAGGAGTGTGTGTTATTGTGTACGTGTGTGAGCATGTGTTTGTGTGTTTGCACGTCGTTTGTGTCACTTGTTCATCCATAGGTCCGGTAAACGTTCATTTGTTGTTTTCTGCTGAACCGAGTATAAAATGTGCCTTTAAATTACAGAGAGAGGCCTTTCATCTCATCAGAGAAAGAAGGGCTTGTTAGTGTTAGTTGAGGTTGATGGTTGGTGCTCTAGTTCTGTCACTGCCAGTATGGCCGTTTAATGTGTGCATTCCCAAATGGCACTCTATTTTCTACTTAGTGCACTACTCTTAACCAGGTGCCATTTTGGACATAGCTACTGTAGGGTAAGTGAGGAGTGGAGGTTCCAGTGTAGGGGCTCTCACCCCAGAGAGATGCCCAGATGGTATCTTTGCCTCTAGAGAGACTGCAGTGTGTTCCACCCCAGATGGAGGATCCACGGCCCCTGGCTGGCCACTTTGATGCGCTTCAGACACCACCGCCTGTCAACACACACACACACATGTAGCGATACCAACACACACACGAAAATGTAGGAACGTATGTAGCAACACCAACAACTGCATGCAGACATTCAGTTCAGGTGGAGTCTCCTCCTCTTCTCTTAACATGACATCTTTGTTGCTATGCAGGATGCAATGACCTCTGCTCCCATTCCTCACTAATCCGCAGCTATCCACCCTTATCACTGACCGCAACCATGTGATTGCCTTTTCATTTCTTAGTAACGTTCCAAGCCCCTGGCTCAAATCCAACATTAATTGACCCCACCATATACAGTTGAAGTTGGAAGTTTACATAAACATACTGTAGATCGTTTTTCAACCACTCCACAAATTCCTTGTTAACAAACTATAGTTTTGGCAAGTCGGTTAGGACATCTACTTTGTGCATGACACAAGTAATTTTTTCAGCAATTGTTTACAGACAGATTATTTCACATATAATTCACTGTATCGCAATTCAAGTGGGTCAGAATTTGACATACACTAAGTTGACTCTGCCTTTAAATATCATGGAAAATTCCAGAAAATGATGTCATGGCTTTAGAATCTTCTGATAGGCTAATTGACATAATTTGAGTCAATTGGAGGTGTACCTGTGGATGTATTTCAAGGCCTACCTTCAAACTCAGTGCCTCTTTGCATGACATCATGGGCAAAAAAATGGTAGACCTCCACAAGCCTGGTACATCCTTGGGAGCAATTTCCAAATGCCTGAAGGTACCACATTCATCTGTACAAACAATAGTACGCAAGTATAAACAGCATGGGACCACGCATCCGTCATACCGCTCAGGTAAGAGTTGTGTTCTGTCTCCTAGAGATTAATGTACTTTGGTGTGAAAAGTGCAGATCAATCCCAGAACAACAGCAAAGGACCTTGTGAAGATGCTGGAGGAAACCGGTACAGACATATCTATATCCAGAGTAAAACTGGTCCTATATCGATATAACCTGAAAGGCAAGGAAGAAGCCACTGCACGTGAGAACAAAGATGGTACTTTTTGGAATAATGTCCTCTCGTCTGATGAAACGAAAATAGAACTGTTTGGCTATAATGATCATCATTATGTTTGGAGGAAAAAGGGGGAGACTTCCAAGCCGAAGAACACCATCCCAACGGTGAAGCACGGGGTGGTAGCATCATGTTGTGGGGGTGCTTTGCAACAGGAGGGACATATGCACTTCTCAAAATAGATGGCTTCATGAGGGAGGAAAATTATGTGGATATATTGAAGCAATATCTCAAGACATCAGTCAGGAAGTTAAAGGTTGGTCGCAAATGGGTCTTCCATTGACAATGACCCCAAGCATACTTCCAAAGTTGTGACAAAACGGCTTGGGCTAGGCCCCTTTTCTCTCAATTTCCGCCTGAATGACATTCCCAGTTGCTCAGACCCTGAAGCCAGGATATGCATTTAATTGGTAACATTGGAAAACAAACACTTTGAAGTTTGTGGAAACGTTAAAATAATGTAGGAAAATATCAAAAGAGGAATAAACCTGCACCTAAGAGACCATCCTCTTGCAATGGCAAGTATAAGGGCATACTCAATTATAGCTCCCAGGATGTAATTCCTATGGCTTCCACAGGGTGTCAGCAGTCTGTTCAAGGTTTCAGGCTTGTAACTTCCAAAACAAATAAGAAATATCAGTTTTAGTACAGGGACACAGTCTTGGAAATTAGTTATTCCGCGTACCATGAAGACAAGATTCACCTGCTAAAATCGGTTTCCTATTGAAC
Organism: Oncorhynchus nerka; assembly: GCF_034236695.1. NCBI lineage: Eukaryota > Metazoa > Chordata > Actinopteri > Salmoniformes > Salmonidae > Oncorhynchus > Oncorhynchus nerka. Next base: position 37,803,264 of record NC_088401.1, on the reverse strand, counting down.
ATACTTCTTTCCATAAGAAATATTTTAGTTTGATTACATTTTATGTTATCTGAGGAGTAAATAGAAACGTAGTTTGACTTGTTGAACCAAAGTATAGTGGTAGATCGGATTCCTTTCTCTGCATGTTCAACGAGTGGATTACTCAAATCGATGAAGCCAACTACAGACTTTTTGGGATATAAAGAAGGATTTTATCTAACAAAACGACACTACATGTTATAAGCCGGGACGCTTTGGATAACAAATCAGAGGAATATTTTCGAAAAGTAAGTGAATATTTAATCGTTATATGTGAATTTATGAAACCTGTGCCGGTGGAAAAATATTTTGATTTGGGGCGCAGTCCTCAAACGATCGCATGCCATGCTTTTACTGTAATAACTACTGTAAAGCAGACAGTGCAGTTAGATTAACAATAATTTAAGCTTTCAACCGATATAAGACACTTGTATGTGCATAAATGTTTAATATCCATAATTTTATGATTATTTATTTGAATTACGCGCCCTCAAGTTTCACCGGAAGTTGTCCTGCTAGCGGGACGCCTTTAAAAACAAATTCTTATTTACAAATTCTTATTCCCCGGCCTACCGGGGAACTGTATATTGACTTTTCTTCTATTGTGTTATTGACTGTACGTTTGTTTATTCCATGTGTAACTCTGTTGTTGTTTGTGTCGACCTGCTTTGCTTTATCTTGGCCAGGTCGCAGTCGTAAATGAGAACTTGTTCTCAACTGGCCTACCTGGTTAAATAAAGGTGAAATAAAAATGGTAAAAAATAATAATAATTGGATTAACTGCCTTGTTCATTGGCAGAACAACAGTTTTTCACTTTGCCAGCTCAGGGATTCGATCAAGCAACCTTACTGGCCCAACACTCAAACCACTAGGCTACCTGCCGAAACAACTCTGATTAACGGGACCTTGTTCATTTTATGAGCAGGTCCAAAGCCTAGCACAATACCTCAGATAACCCTTCATGGTTGGTAGACTGTAACACGTTACACTATATCTTAGCTAACCCGTGTTTGAGTTCTTACTCTTGTAATTAGAACCTATCGACACTTCCCAAAGGATCGAAATGCTGAATTGACAAAAACATGTTTGTAATAGGGGTGTATAGGTACCCCATTTTGGGTACCTCCTTCTCGCTAAACATTCTATCTTTATTCCTAGGCAGGAAACTAAGTGATAAATCTTTCCTTCTCCCTTAATGTGACCTGACCTGACCTCGACCCCCTTCATCACTAATCCGTGGCTCTCTCCCCATATCAATGCCTGCCACGTGATTGTTTTCACTACACAGTACATTCCAAGATAACCATTAACTTCTGGTGTAGCCCCTTGGCAATGGCACCCTTCATGTCTCTATTACAACTAATGATTAATAACATTTGAAGTTCAGAAATGCAAACCTATCACAGATTAAGGGCGATAAACTGTAACAAGGCTCAAGATTCAAGGCCTGGTTATTTCATATTCATGAATATGGATTTTACCTAATGAAGCCCATAGCGTGTGGTAACTAACAAAAGGTGAGACGTGTCAGCCTATTTGCAATGCACCTCATTGTTATTGAATTTCCATTTTCACATTTCTCTTTCAGCAGCATCTTTTAATCAAATGATTTTGAAGGCGTACACATATAAAAGCGTGCATACTTATTTTAAATGTATGTAGTTCTGTCCTTTTGATGAAGTTGTCTATACATTTTACGTCATGTTTTATGTTTTGTGTGGGGATCCTAATAAAATACTATACACACACCTCCCGAGTGGCGCAGCGGTCTAAGGCACTGCAACGCAGTGCTAGAGGCTGTATCACAACCAGCTGTGATCGGCAGTGCTATAGGGCAGTGCACAATTGGCCCAGCATCATCCGGGTTAGGGGCGGGCTTGGCAGGGGGGCCTTTACTTGGCTCATTGCACTCTAGCGACTCCTTGTGGTGGGCCGGGCGCCTGCAGGCTGACTTCGGTTGTCAGTTGAACAGTGTTTCCTCCGACACATTAGTGCAGCTGACTTTCGGGTTAAACAGATGGGTGTTAAGAAACACGGTTTGGCGGGTTATGTTTCGGAGGACACACGACTTGACCTTCGTCTCCCGAGCCCGTTGGGGAGTTGCAGCTATGAGACAAGATCGAAATTGGGGAGAGAAAACATACTATACAAACCGATTTAAGACCACTGACTGACCTGGAGCTACAAAATCCTCAACAGCAGGTATTGCAGACAATAACTACATGTGGGACCAACAAAGGCAGCAAGAGCAACCAGAGCTAGAAGGATAAACAAGCACTATAGGGGCTCAAAGTGCTCTAAGGGTATAAAGCTAGTCTAGCTAGAATTCTACCCTTCTCCGCATTCTTCAACAACAAAAAAAACGAAGTCGCTGTGGAGCCAACAGTGGCGCTGTTTCCCCTAATGTGGATTTGATCTTTAATAAGGAGTAAATTGGCGCTCCAGAGATAGAGTGGCTGTGAGGAAAGACTAATAGCAGTAGCCTAAGAAGGATATGCAAGGGTGAAAACAAGCTACGGGCAGTGAATGGATCAGGACCTCAGCTCTGCAGCCCAAGGCTACAATGTAGTGTTAGATGGTTCTAGTAATTACACTGCTACATGTTTCAGCCCTATGCTCCTAGGACATTACAATTGTATGAAGCTGGCATGTGTCATACTTAATTCTTATGAGGTCAGCTGGGCAGTGAGATGTACTGTGCTGTAGTGTGTGTGATACCCACCTGCCTCTGTGTTAGCTTCTGTTTGACTATCTGCTTGACCTTGGGACTGTTAGCCAGCAGGTGGGGTTGTTTCACATAGGGTTTCCACAGCTTTGAGAGATGGAGAGAGATAGAGAGAGAGAGAGAGAGAGAAAGACGTCTCTCAGACCAACACGTTAATATTTCACCATTATTAAACAACATAATTTAATAGTACATTTGTCTGCTGTCTGTGTGTGTGGGGGGCCTGGTTTCCTCTTGTTTTCGACCAGAGAGGTCGCCTTCAACAACCAGGAAGTAAACACAAAATATTTTATGAGCAGTGTTTGTAACACTTCTTCACTCAACGCTGCAGTTATAACACACACATGTGTGTGTGACAAGAGAAGGGACATCTCTCCAAATGCCCCAATTACAATTTATATGATTAAAAAAAAAAATGAAAAGGACATCGATTTGGGGAAGGTTACACAGTGATGTACCATTGAAAACCCCCTCGGACTGCCAGACTCTAGTAATAATAGACTGAGGGCTCTGACCGCGCCGCTCCATTAAAGCTTTTCCTCCTTTAGTGGCCAAGTTATTCAATTATATGACTGGCATGCGGCCCGGCTCGAGAGAGAGAGAGAGAGAGAGAGAGAGAGAGAGAGAGAGAGAGAGAGAGAGAGAGAGAGAGAGAGAGAGAGAGAGAGAGAGAGGGAAATTAAACCTGTGGTGTAGAAAGAGAGAAAGCAAGAGAGCAACCCGCGGTAGAGAGAGAGGAATGGTGGCGATGAGAGGAATTAGAATTAAGGCTGTTTAATAGGGCGACTTCATTAGTGATCTGTGTGGAGAGAGACTGAGACGGCTTTACCGCTGTGATTATCGGCTCACCGCTGGCCTAACGGTGTGCGCCTAACGGGCGCAGGTGGAGGCTGCGGAGGAGAGGAGAGCAGGTTAAAGCTGCAGCCTGAGAGGCCTCCCTCCCCAACCTGCTCACTTGACATTTCAGAAGATCCGCTCTGTGCTCTCACGGTATGACAGGCTGGTGTGTGTGTGTGTGTGTCTGCCACACGCTCATTAACATATGCTCTCTGACTGCCGTCGCTCTCCAGTAAATGCTAATTTACCACCATCCGCTTCTCCCTCGTCTCGCTCCCCCTCTCTTTTTTAAATTTCACTCCCTCTCCCTGTGGCCCTCCAGGTACTGGGGTTAGAACAACCCTAAACATTCATTTCTAAAGTAAGGGAACAGGAAGGTGTACCTTAACGTAAGTAGCGTTGTCTGTGTCCTCTCTCTCTCCTTCCTCGCTCCCCTCTCAGTGGCATTGCCATCAATGCAATTAAAGACAGCTCTGCCCTCACTTCCCTCATTATGTCGCAGGAATGTTCCGGTGCTTTCCATCTTATTTCATTTCCACATTTGCGACCTCCTGTTAATCATGTCCACGTTCGTCAACAAATGTGTCGTCTGTGGATCAGAGAGATTTGACATAGCCTAGGGGAGTGTGTGGTGTATGTGCATCCATAACCGCGGGGAAACATGCGGACGCAGACGGACATCCCTAATATTCCGACAGACAAAAATCTGCATTTACTCAAAGGACAAAGGTCTGAGCACAAACACACTAATGATGGGGTTTCATAATAACGAGATCTCCTGTTTACCGGCTATAAAGCCTTCAATCCCTCGTCATTGGCTTCTAAGGATGTGTCCCAAGTGGCACGCTATTCCCTTCGTAGTGCACTACTTTTTATCAGGACTCTGGTCAAAAGTAGTTCACTATAAAAGGAATAAAATGACATTTGGGATCTCCTTGTAGTATGTGACAAGGATACAGATAAACAGATTATAATAACAGACACAGTGAACAAACATAAACTAGTTGAAGAGTTTCACTTTTGATTGGCGCTTTGTTTTGTTTGTTGTTGCTTCTCTCTACACCTTGGAGACGATGGAAGAGGAAAATGTAATATACTTTTGGTAATTATGCACAGGCACAGTACAGTATTCCCTCTCCTTCACCTCCACACTGTCTGTGTGTGTGTATCTGCGTGTCTTTACTTTTCAAGAGACAGACAGTGTCGTTCCCACAGCGAGATTACCCAGTGGAACCCTAGGACCCATGACGACGCATGTGAAAATGTCACACCACTCTTTCTCTACCTCCCTGTCTCTCTACGACATACGCCCCTCCCTCTCTCTCTCTCTCTCTCTCTCTCTCTCTCTCTCTCTCTCTCAACAAACACAGAAGAGTGCCACCATCAACCCGTCCTGTGAGAGATTCCTTAAATAAGTAGCGTGGGGCACAGGGGAGAGGGGAGCGGAAGGAGTGTGTCTGAGGAAGGGGACTATGCAGTAGTGTTTGTGGCCAGGGATGAGAGGCTGGGGGCAGTATAAATCTAGATCCTGGGTGGTTAGTGGTTGGGGTCTTACTGCGGATCCCCAGTGTAACTGAGCTGGGCCGGGGGTTGTGGGGAGCGGGACAGGGGAAGTATAGTTCCTGGGTGGTGGGGGGCGGTTGGGGTTTGAGGGGTATAGTGAGGATCTTACTGCGGGTCCCCGGGGGAGCTGAGCTGGATGGGCCAGATCCCAAAGTGGACAATGGTGGGGAAGGTGTTGACCTCTGGGTTGAACTGCTCTCTTTTCAGCTGGTCGATATGCACCGAGCTGGGCTTCTGAAACAACAACACAAACACTATGATACCAGGGCCCATATCAACTCAAACTGTACTTGTCACATGTGGCAAAAACAACACGTGTAGACCATACAGTGGAATGACACTGTATGACAAGCCCTTAATTAACCAACAATGCAGTTTTAAGAAAATAAGTGTTAAGAAAGTATTTACTAAAAAAAACTGAGGTAAAAAATAAATAAATATACAGTGGGGCAAAAAAGTATTTAGTCAGCCACCAATTGTGCAAGTTCTCCCACTTAAAAAGATGAGAGAGGCCTGTAATTTTCATCATAGGTACACTTCAACTATGACAGACAAAATGAGAAAAGAAATTTCAGAAAATCACATTGTAGGATTTTTTATGAATTTATTTGCAAATTATGGTGGAAAATAAGTATTTGGTCACCTACAAACAAGCAAGATTTATGGCTCTCACTGTAACTTCTTCTTTAAGAGGCACCTCTGTCCTCCACTCATTACCTGTATTAATAGCACCTGTTTGAACTTGTTATCAGTATAAAAGATACATGTCCACAACTTCAAACAGTCACACTCCAAACTCCACTATGGCCAAGACCAAAGAGCTGGACACCAAAAACAAAATTGTAGACCTGCACCAGCCTGGGAAGACTGAATCTGCAATAGGTAAGCAGCTTGGTTTGAAGAAATCAACTGTGGGAGAAATTATTAGGAAATGAAAGACATACAAGACCACTGATAATCACACTTGATCTGGGGCTCCACGCAAGATCTCACCCCGTGGGGTCAAAATGATCACAAGAACGGTGAGCAAAAATCCCAGAACCACACGGGGGGACCTAGTGAATGACCTGCAGAGAGCTGGGACCAAAGCAACAAAGCCTACCATCAGTAACACACTATGCCGCCAGGGACTCAAATCCTGCAGTGCCAGACGTGTCCCCCTGCATAAGCCAGTACATGTCCAGGCCCGTCTGAAGTTTGCTAGAGAGCATTTGGATGATCCAGAAGAATATTGGGAGAATGTCATATGGTCAGATGAAACCAAAATAGAACTGGTAAAAACTCAATTTGTCGTGTTTGGAGTACAAAGAATGCGGAGTTGCATCCAAAGAACACCATACCTACTGTGAAGCATGGGGTGGAAGCATCATGCTTTGGGGCTGTTTTTCTGCAAAAGGACCAGGACGACTGATCCGTGTAAAGGAAAGAATGAATGGGGCCATGTATCGTGAGATTTTGAGTGAAAACCTCCTTCCATCAGCAAGGGCATTGAAGATGAAACGTGGCTGGGTCTTTCAGCATGACAATGATCCCAAACACACCGCCCGGGCAACGAAGGAGTGGCTTCGTAAGAAGCATTTCAAGGTCCTGGAGTGGCCTAGCCAGTCTCCAGATCTCAACCCCATAGAAAATCTTTGGAGGGAGTTGAAAGTCCGTGTTGCCCAGCAACCGCCCCAAAACATCACTGCTCTAGAAGAGATCTGCATGGAGGAATGGGCCAAAATACCAGCAAAAGTGTGTGAAAACCTCGTGAAGACTTACAGAAAATGTTTCACCTCTGCCATTGCTAACAAATGGTATATAACAAAGTATTGAGATAAACTTTTGTTATTGACCAAATACTTATTTTCCACCATCATTTGCAAATAAAATCATTAAAAATCCTACAATATGATTTTCTGGATGTATTTTCTCATTTTGTCTGTCATAGTTGAAGTGCACCTATGATCAAAATTACAAGCCTCTCTCATCTTTTTAAGTGGGAGAAGTTGCACAATTTTGCCCCACTGTATATATTTTTTTTAATTAAGAAAAATAACAAGTAATTCTTCTTCGGGATAGGGTCTATTTTTCTCCATTTCCGCCTGACTGACGTGCCCAAAGTAAACTGCCTGTTACTCAGGCCCTGAAGCCAGGATGCGCATATAATTGGTACCACTAGAAAGAAAACACTCTGACATTTGTAGAAATGTTAAAATAATGTAGGAGACTATAACACAATAGATAGGACAAAATCCAAAGAAAAACCAGCCGGAAATACATATTCTTTGAAAGGCCATGCTCTTCCAATGGAACGTATAAGTAAAAGATATTAACCTGTTGCTTCTACTCGGGACGCTTGCGTCCCAACTAGAGCTCTGGAAATGCAAATGCGCTACGCTAAATGCTAATAGTATTAGTTAAAACTCAAAAGTTCATTAAAATACACATGCAGGGTATCGAATTAAAGCTACACTCGTTGTGAATCCAGGCAACAAGTCAGATTTTTAAAATGCTTTTCGGCGAAAGCATGAGAAGCTATTATCTGATAGCATGCAACACCCCAAAAGACCCACAGGGGACGTAAACAAAATAATTAGCATTTCGGCGTTACACAAACCGCACAATAAAATAGAAAACATTCATTACCTTTCACCATCTTCTTTGTTGGCACTCCTAGATGTCCCATAAACACTATTTGGGTCTTTATTTCGATTTAATCGGTCCATATAAAGCCTAGATATCGTTATATGTAGACTGTGTGATAAACGAAAAAAACATTGTTTCAAAACGTAACGTCATTTTTTAAAATTCAAAAAGTCGACGATAAACTTTCACAAAACACTTCGAAATACGTTTGTAATGCAACTTTAGGTATTAGTAAACGTTAATAAGCGATAAAATTCATCAGGAGGCGATGTAAAGATCATTAGCTGTCCGTCTGGAAAAATGTCCGGCTAGAAACTCAACGAAAATATCCGGTCCTAGACCGGATTAGATACGGTGTCCTGCATGTGTTTGACCAAGAAAAAACTCGAAGGGAAATGACAAGACTCTAGACACCGTGTGGAAGCTGTAGGTACTGCAACCTCAGTCAATTAATTGTGGTTCACGTTTATCAATGGGTTCAAGTAGCGCATGGATATATTTTCCCATTTTCAGTGATCAGTTTTTCCTGTGCTTTTCGATGTAAATGCCGTTCTGGTAAAGCCACAGCAGTGATTTAACCAGTTTTTTAAACGTCTGAGTGTTTTCTATCCACACAGACTAAGCAAATGCATATACTATATTCCTGGCATGAGTAGCAGGGCGCTGAAATGTTGCGCGATTTTTAACAGAATGTTCAAAAAAGTAGAGGGTCGACTTAAGAGGTTAAACAATGAGCATCAGCATTTGTTGGTTCGATTACAGGGTCAAAAGGGCCAGAAACAAAGAACTTTCTTCTGAAACTGGTCAGTCTATTCTTGTTCTGAGAAATGTAGGCTATCCCATGCGACAAATTGCCAAGAAACTGAAGATCTCGTACAACACTGGGTACTACTCCCTTCACAGAACAGCACAAACTGGTTCTAACCAGAATAGAAGGAGAAGTGGGAGGCCCCGGTGCAGAACTGAGCAAGAGGACAAGGACAATAGAGTGTCTAGTTTGAGAAACAGATGCCTCACAAGTCCTCAACTGGCAGCTTCATTAAAAAAGGGTTTTCTAATGATCAATTAGCCTTTTAAAATTATAAACTTGGATTTGCTAACACAACGTGCCATTAGAACACAGGAGTGATAGTTGCTGATAATGGGACTCTGTACGCCTTCGTAGATATTCCATAAAAGAAATCTGCTGTTTCCACCTACAATAGTCATTTACAACATTAACAATGTATACACCGTATTTCTGATCAATTTGATGTTATTTTAATTGACAAAAAAATAGCTTTTCTTTCAATAACAAGGACATTTCGAAGTGACCCCAAACTTTTGAATGGTAGTGTAGATGAAAACTCTCGTTAAATAGTGTGGTCTACAGCTTATCATGATCTACTCTATCCCGTTGGTAAGATAGTCTTGATCTGAGCTCATCCATTTTATTATCCAACGATTGCACGTTGGCTAATAGGACTGATGGTAAAGGCAGATTACTCACTCGCCGTCTGATCCTTACAAGTTACACCGACCTACATCCCCGATTTCTCTGTCTCTTCTTCATGTGAATGACCGGGATTTGGGCATTGCCGGGTGTCTGAAATAAATCCTTTGCGTCTGACTCGTTAATTAAAGATAAAATCTTTGTCCAGTACGAGGTGAGTAATCACTGTCCTGATATTCAGAAGCTCTCTTCGGTCATAGGAGGGGGCAGAAAAAAACACACACAATAGCACAATATTAGATCATATTAATTATTATCTAAAAGGCAAAACTGATTATAGATCAGCACTACCATTCTGTGACGCTTTGTGAATACGGACCCAGGGCCCATATGTATCAAGTGTCTCATAGTAGAAGTGCTGATTTAAGAGCAGTTTTGACTTTTAGCTCAAAATGTATACGTTTACATGGACGGGTGGACAGGGGGGTGACGACCTGATCCTAGATCAGAACTCCTACTCTGAGACGCTTGATACGACCACAGATCGTCTCAGTACAGTGACATGTTATTTTGTTACAAAAAGAGCATCTGAATTCAAGGACATTTCCACTCAAAAGTGCACAGCCTTCCAATCTAGCATTCTGTCAATCACACACACATGCACCCTATTGGACCTGGTCAAAAGTAGTGCACTAAATACGGAATAGGGAGCTATTTGATTAACAGCCTTTTCCTTAATATGGATGGGCATTTGATTTTCTATTTTAATCTTCAAATAATCTCATAACAATTTTTAGGGATATCCGGATATATATATATATACACACAGTGGGGAGAGCAAGTATTTGATACATTGTGTAACGGTTTTCTTCCGTTGAAGGAGAGGAGGACCAAAATGCAGCGTGGTTGGTGTTCAACATGTATAATATGATCCAATGTTGACCTAAATGACTAATGATGATAAATACAATCCACCTGTGTGTAATCAAGTCTCTGTATAAATGCACCTGCACTGTGATAGTCTCAGAGGTCCGTTAAAAGCGCAGAGAGCATCATGAAGAACAAGGAACACACCAGGCAGGTCCGAGATACTGTTGTGAAGAAGTTTAAAGCCGGATTTGGATACAAAAAGATTTCCCAAGCTTTAAACATCCCAAGGAGCACTGTGCAAGCGATAATATTGAAATGGAAGGAGTATCAGACCACTGCAAATCTACCAAGACCTGGCCGTCCCTCTAAACTTTCAGCTCATACAAGGAGAAGACTGATCAGAGATGCAGCCAAGAGGCCCATGATCACTCTGGATGAACTGCAGAGATCTACAGCTGAGGTGGGAGACTCTGTCCATAGGACAACAATCAGTCGTATATTGCACAAATCTGGCCTTTATGGAAGAGTGGCAAGAAGAAAGCCATTTCTTAAAGATATCCATAAAAAGTGTCGTTTAAAGTTTGCCACAAGCCACCTGGGAGACACACCAAACATGTGGAAGAAGGTGCTCTGGTCAGATGAAACCAAAATTGAACTTTTTGGCAACAATGCAAAACGTTATGTTTGGCGTAAAAGCAACACAGCGCATCACCCTGGACACACCATCCCCACTGTCAAACATGGTGGTGGCAGCATCATGGTTTGGGCCTGCTTTTCTTCAGCAGGGACAGGGAAGATGGTTAAAATTGATGGGAAGATGGATGGAGCCAAATACAGGACCATTCTGGAAGAAAACCTGATGGAGTCTGCAAAAGACCTGAGACTGGGACGGAGATTTGTCTTCCAACAAGACAATGATCCAAAACATAAAGCAATATCTACAATGGAATGGTTCAAAAATAAACATATCCAGGTGTTAGAATGGCCAAGTCAAAGTCCAGACCTGAATCCAATCGAGAATCTGTGGAAAGAACTGAAAACTGCTGTTCACAAATGCTCTCCATCCAACCTCACTGAGCTCGAGCTGTTTTGCAAGGAGGAATGGGAAAACATTTCAGTGTCTCGATGTGCAAAACTGATAGAGACATACCCCAAGCGACTTACAGCTGTAATCGCAGCAAAAGGTGGCGCTACAAAGTATTAACTTAAGGGGGATGAATAATTTTGCAGGCCCAATTTTTCAGTTTTTGATTTGTTAAAAAAGTTTGAAATATCCAATAAATGTCGTTCCACTTCATGATTGTGTCCCACTTGTTGTTGATTCTTCACAAAAAGATACAGTTTTATATCTTTATGTTTGAAGCCTGAAATGTGGCAAAAGGTTGCAAAGTTCAAGGGGGCCGAATACTTTCGCAAGGCACTGTATATATATATATATAATGCACGGTTATAACAACAACATTCAATAGTTTGCTTTATTACATTAAGTAGTTCAAATGTCATGGTTTATACTTGTGGGTAAGAAAGAATTCTCCAGAAATGAACACTCACTCAAGTAATTTAATACTAACGTTCGTTAACCGTGCCCATCTCTAGTCCTTACCATGCCAGGGTTGGTGATGATCATGCCCTTGCACTCTTCTGCATACTTCTGCTGCTCCAGTTCCTACCACCGCAGCATGTCAGCTATCTCCTCCTCATGGACCGGATGCTTGGAGCTCTGCAGGACGTAGAGGAGCACCTGTTGCATGGACAACACCTCCTTACCACCATCTGACAGAGAGGATACACAGAGATAGTGAGATGGGAAGATAGACAGGACGTAGAGCAACAGCTGGTTCATGGACCAGCACCCCCTAACCTTCGTCTAGACACACAGAGTCTGAGAGAGAGAGAGACATAGACAGCATGCAAAGAGAAAGACAAACACATTCACACAAGAGAAACAAGACTGACAGACACAGACACAAAGAGACGGACAGACGAGACAAGGCACACAAATGATCAGAGAGATAGACAGAGAATATGAACAGGTTCAAATACACAATCAGGTTAATAAACACTAATGCAAAATTGCTTGACCTCAATTTACAAGTGTTCACATGGACTGACACACACAGAAAATCTACAGCGATGACTCTCAATCTTAGAAATGCATTACGACAATAACACATGTGTGCATAGTGTCTCACATAGATAAAGCACATACCACTCAAACAGAGTAGCAGGTTCCAACATTCTCCAGCAGAGAGAGACAGTGCTCTAAGTAAAGGACAGATCGAGACAGGAAGGACAGTGACTCACCAGGTAAGAAGTGGACAAAGCTAGGCATGAAGTGGAACTTCTGACATCCAGGAGATTGTCCCACTGTGATTGTCCCACACTGGACCTGCATGGAGAAAAAACACTGAAAACACCTTCCCATCCCTCTCAGATCTAGTGCCTAGGGGGTAAGGAAAAGTGTTTCAAAAAAAGTACTGAGTAAAGGGTCTGAATGTAAATGTGATATTTCAGTTTTTTTTTCTCTAAATACCTATGTATTGTAACAGTAACAGTAACTGAAAGGTTGCTAGATCGAATCCCAGAGCTGGCAAAGTAAACATCTGTGGTTCTGCCCCTGAACAAGGCAGTTAACACACTGTTCCTAGTCCATCATTGACATTAGGGGGTAATGTGTGCCGATCAACAAAGAAAAAAAAAGATGTAATCAATTTTAGAATAAGTCTGTAATTTAACAAAATGTGGACAAAGTCAAGGGTTCGGAATACTTTCCGAATGCACTATAGGTTACATGGGCCTTGGATGGGATCACAGAGAGCGATACGCGACCGTTTGGAGAACATTAAACACACACACACACACACACAGACAGAAAGACAGACATACATACAAGAGATGAGGGGCTTTACTGACCTCTGGTGTCATCTCTTCAATAAAGTGAACTGTGTAATCTATGTTGAAACGAATCACTCTGCACAATGGAAACTGGGATGATGAAAGAGAAGAAGAGCGAGAGGGAGTGAGGGAAGAAAAGAGGAACACTCATTACCATGGTGTTAAACAGAGTTTGCAGCTTCTGAAGGAAACTCATAAATAAAACGGAATCTCAATAAGCAGGGTCTGCTGCCCCAAAAAACAGACACATCAAACACACACACACATATGCAGGAGAACACACATACACAACCACAAACACACACACAGAGTAACGTGCACACACTGGAAAAACACACTGAACACACACCCAACATCTCTTTACCCAGGGCTTTTGAACATTAAGTGGCTCCAATCTCTTTAAGGAGATTAACCCATTCTTCCGTGTTTAATCTTCCAGTTACATGCTCTTTGTTGTCTGAGCGAGTGTCCATTTTGTAGGATTAACCTGGCCTTCCGCCGTACAACGTGCAGCGGTGCCCACCCTTCTGGCTAACTAGCGGTGGTTAATATTGCTGCGCTTGGGGTTGTCCAATCACCAGGCCCCTGGTGATGCAAGGTTTTTGCAGGTGTTGTTTAAATTATCCCACGATAATCTGGGCATAATCTTCACTGAATTCTTTTTTAATTTGAAATGATTGATCATATGTGACTTTCGCTTCATTATTCAAACACACACACCCACAGACACACAAGTCTCTCGGTCACAGCCTTGTTTCAGCCAGGCATTGCCTGCCATCGATTTGCCTGGGGAAGCGGGAGGTACGGACACAATCTTTCCCCAATGAAAGCAGTGCCGCCAAGCCAGATTTTAAGCAATACCGACACACATAGTTAAACATTATTTTTTTTGAATAACTGGATTTTAGCTCCCGTCCAACTATGTTCTATCAGAGATTTCCAACTAAATTCCCAGCTAATGAGAAAACAAGGCAACAGCAGAATGAGGGATTTTTAAATCCATATCCCAGTACGACCCACGTGACCACAATGAACATCACACTGTGAGGGACTATCGAGCGATCCTCTGTCTATACGTAGGAGGACTTTAAAGTACCAAACTCTGTAATATTTGACAGATACTGATGGGCCTTCAAAAGTAGAGAGAGAGGGAGAGGACTTTAAACACAAGGTCACCATCAGCAGTGTGGCTGGGACAGAACAATAGTGAGCATCTCCCCAATGGCACTCTATTCCTTATATAGTGCACTACTTTTGACCAGGGTCCATAGGGCAATTAGGGCACCATTTGGGACACACACTAAGTTTATCCGAGGTTGACTCAGGAAAAAAGAGGAGGGTTGTAGCGAAGGGCGCATTTGAAGTTGGTGTTTTAAGCCAAACGCTAATCGCTGGTTGTGAAATATGAATGTGCTTTGCTTTATAAACCTGCCTGTTGGAACGGAGAGAACATTCATATTACGCAGCACACACACACACATACATAGTACAGCTGATGCGGCACAGGTTGTCCCATTGGAGGGCATGAGGGAGGAGAGAGAGGAGATGGAGAGCGAGGGAACAGACGAGTGTTGAGCTATGCATAGGGTTCGAGACTGTGACCCAAACACTTGCATTTGTGACCCTTTGACTTGGCAGTGTTACACACATGTTATATTGGTTGCTACTGTAGGGTGCCAATGAAAACATTTAGGTGGCCATGTTAGTTGAGCGTTGCATGGTATACCCGAAACTTCTGTTCTTTTTCGATACAATTTTTTTTTTTAAACAGTTCGGTACTAACATTTGTTACTTTCGGAAGTTCTGTGAAATGTGTCTCATGTCATCTAATCAAATCAAATGTTATTTGTCCCATGCACCAAATTCAACGGCACTGAGAACTTGTTGACTGCTTTTCCTTCGCTCTGCGGTCCAACTCATCCAAAACCATCTCAATTGGGTTGAGGTCGGGTGATAGTGGAGGCCAGGTCATCTGAGGCAGCACTCCATCACTCTCCTTGGTCAAATTGCCCTAACACAGCCTGGAGGTGTGTTTTGATTCATTGTCCTGTTGAAAAACATATGATAGTACCAATAAGCGCAAACCAGATGGGATGGTGTTTCGCAGCAGAATGCTATGTTAGCCATGCTGGTTAAGTGTGCCTTGAAATCTAAATAAATCAAAGTGTCACCAGGTGCAGTTAACTCTAATGAACTTATCCTCTGCAGCATAGGTATCTCTTCCTTTCCTGTGGTGGTCCTTATGAGAGCCAGTTTCATCATAGCGCTTGATGGTTTTTGCGACTGCACTTAAAGTTCTTGACATTTTCCAGATTGACTGAACTTCATGTCTTAAAGTAATGATGGAATGTATTTTATCTTTGCTTATTTGAGCTGTTCTTGCTATAATCAGATCAAATCAAATGTATTTATATAGCCCTTCGTACATCAGCTGATATCTCAAAGTGCTGTACAGAAACCCAGCCTAAAACCCCAAACAGCAAGCAATGCAGGTGTAGAAGCACGGTGGCTAGGAAAAACTCCCTAGAAAGGCCAAAACCTAGGAAGAAACCTAGAGAGGAACCAGGCTATGTGGGGTGGCCAGTCCTCTTCTGGCTGTGCCGGGTGGAGATTATAACAGAACATGGCCAGCATGGTCGAATAATAATAAGGCAGAACAGTTGAAACTGGAGCAGCAGCACGGTCAGGTGGACTGGGGACAGCAAGGAGTCATCATGTCAGGTAGTGCTGGGGCATGGTCCTAGGGCTCAGGTCCTCCGAGAGAGAGAAAGAAAGAGAGAATTAGAGAGAGCATATGTGGGGTGGCCAGTCCTCTACTGGCTGTGCCGGGTGGAGATTATAACAGAACATGGCCAAGATGTTCAAATGTTCATAAATGACCAGCATGGTCGAATAATAATAAGGCAGAACAGTTTAAACTGGAGCAGCAGCACAGCCAGGTGGACTGGGGACAGCAAGGAGTCATCATGTCAGGTAGTCCTGGGGCATGATCCTAGGGCTCAGGTCCTCCGAGAGAGAGAAAGAAAGAAGGAGAAGGAGAGAATTAGAGAACGCACACTTAGATTCACACAGGACACCGAATAGGACAGGAGAAGTACTCCAGATATAACAAACTGACCCTAGCCCCCCGACACATAAACTACTGCAGCATAAATACTGGAAGCTGAGACAGGAGGGGTCAGGAGACACAGTGGCCCCATCCGAGGACACCTCCGGACAGGGCCAAACAGGAAGGATATAACCCTACCCACTTTACCAAAGCACAGCCCCCACACCACTAGAGGGATATCTTCAACCACCAACTTACCATCCTGAGACAAGGCTGAGTATAGCCCACAAAGTTCTCCGCCATGGCACAACCCAAGGGGGGGCGCCAACCCAGACAGGATGACCACATCAGTGAATCAACCCACTCAGGTGACGCACCCCTTCCAGGGATGGCATGAGAGAGCCCCAGTAAGCCAGTGACTCAGCCCCTGTAATAGGGTTAGAGGCAGAGAATCCCAGTGGAAAGAGGGGAACCGGCCAGGCAGAGACAGCAAGGACGGTTCGTTGCTCCAGAGCCTTTCCGTTCACCTTCCCACTCCTGGGCCAGACTACACTCAATCATATGACCCACTGAAGAGATGAGTCTTCAGTAAAGACTTAAAGGTTGAGACCGAGTTTGCGTCTCTGACATGGGTAGGCAGACCGTTCCATATAATATGGACTTGGTCTTTTACCAAATATGTATACCACCCCTAACTTGTCACAACACAACTGATTGGCTCAAACACATTAATAAGGAACGAAATTCCACAAAGTAACTCCCATGAAAAGGCATACTTGTTCATTGAAAATTTCAGGTGACTACCTCATGAGCTGGTTGAGAGAATGCCAATAGTGTAAGTCGCTCTGGATAAGAGCGTCTGCTAAATGACTTAAATGTAATGTAAATGTTCAGAGCTGGCATCAAGGCAAAGGGTGGCTACTTTAAAGAAAAAGTATATTTTGATTTGTTTACCACTTTTTTTGGTTACTACATGATTCCATATGGGTTATTTCATAGTTTGACATCTTCACTATTATTCAAAAATGTAGAAAATAGTACAAATAAATAAAAACCCTGTAATGAGAAGGTTTGTCCAAACTTTGACTGGTACTGTATAATGAACAAAAATATAAACACAACATGTAAAGTGTTGGTGGTCCCATGTTTCATGAACTGAAATAAAATATCCCAGCATTTTTCAAATGCATACAAATCTTATTTCTTGCAAATTCTGTTCACATCCTTGTTAGTGATCACTTCTCCTTTGCCAAGATAATTCATTCATCCCATTTGTTGAGGTTTAGCAGTGGTTGGCATCCAATAAACGTAGCATTACCGCCACCGAGTAGACTGGAGTATAACTCCCTTATACTTTGCTTGAGAAAAGCAAAATAAATCAACAAATATCCTACCATTTAACCCAACACTCATGAAAAAACCCACCACCCTACTCCAATATTTAAACCTACCTCAGGCCAACAGCCTGAAAGGACAGGACACCACCACTAAACACATCCTGTAACTCTTCTCACGTCAAATCGTGTACAGCCAAATACTTCGCTGCAGCTGCAGCCACAACATCTAATTTCTGTGACTTAAGTTCCATCCTTGCAGTACAGTTGATAACTATTGCTGTAAATGTTTAAGAAGCCAATCTTTCTGAAGCATATATCACTCGTTGGCCTATCCCTCTGTCCTGATACATATCTACTACTCACACAAATCCTCTCAGGATTCCTTCTCCTTGACCCGTCTTCCTCAACTTTCTTTTTTTTCAGCATACGACACTCTCTACTCTAACCCTGGTAACGTCAACCTGCCTCTCTCACACTGGACATGACTGATCCCCAACCACAAGGGCACCCCTACAGATAACAAATACCACTTCTTTCCCCAATGCTACACATTCCTTTGGCTTATGCCCTTCTGCACACTTCTCACACCTAGGAACCTCCCTCCTACACACTGTTGCCACATGCCTATAAGCTTGACACCTGTGACAACGTAATGTACTCGACACATAAGCTCGCATGGGATAACTGAAATTTCCTAACGTCACTTTGGACTCAACATAAAAATTCAAAAGAACAGACAATGACTCTTCTGTTTCACCACTCACGCCACCCTGTCTGCGTCGAAACCAAACAACGAGCATCACAAACACAGGTAATCTTTCCCTTCAGTTGGTCCACTTTCACAATTACCACTAGCCCAGTAATCCCTCTTTTCAATGGAGCCCTTTTCTTGAGGGCAAAACAAGTCACATCTTGTCCCAATTTGTTTGGCGCAAAGCACCTGCTCCCTCTGACCAAGAGAAACACAAATAATTATCACAAGAACACTTTGGGTTACCTTCACTGATGGCGGAGCACCCAGCTCCTTTTTCACCCACCCTGAAACCACAAATGGATCAGCCAAAAGGCAGGGGTCCACTTTCTCCAAAAATGTCCCTCCTATCGTCACAGACTCATCTGTGACTGTGGACTTCACCACACCTGCAAACTCCGATAAGTCGCCCTCTTTCACTTCCATTTCTCCTCCAGATCTCGATCCGGCGTACTGCTCACTATGCTTACATTCTTCTTTAACAAACCATCTCCCTTTTTTCCGCCATTTTTACCCAACTGATGCTCATCCTCTTCCTCCGTATTTCTCTTCGACCTCCTCTGCCTTTTTTTCCACCATTCCTCCTCTGTATGATAATACTACACTTCTCCTGACATGCATCTCGTTCTTGCCCTCTCTAGGGACGCCATTCCCCGCTCACTCCTGCCCTCTACCTCCAGCTTCCCCGCTTGTCTGTACTATATCTTATGCTATCCAGTTCTGTGCCCATGACCAGTACAAGAGACTAGTGGGAGGATGGCTTCTATTGTTAAAATTGGTCTAAAGTAGAGTAACCTGCTATGTAAATTCTCATTACCTGCTGTGTAAGATCTCTTAACCTGCGACGAAAAGTAAATTCTGGTCAATTGTCAGATAATCCATCCACTTGACAGTTATGGCATATCAAGAAGCTGATTAAACAGCATTATCATTACACAGCTGCACCTTGTGCAGGGGACAAAAGGTGACTCAAAATGTGCAGTTTTGTAACACAATTCAATGCCACAGATCTGTCAAATTGAGGGAGTGTGCAATTGGCATGCTGACTGCAGGAAGGTCCACCAGAGTTGTTGCCAGGTCCACCAGAGTTGTTGCCAATTTCTTTACCATAAGCTGCCTCAAACGTTGTTTTAGAGAATTTAGCAGTATGTCCAACCGCCCTCACAACCAGGACCTCCTCATCTGCCCACTTCACCTGTGGAAACGTCGGAGACCAGCCACCCGGACAGCTGATGAAATTGTGGGTTTACACAACCAAATAATTTCTGCCCAAATTGTCAGAAACCATCTCAGGGAAGCTCATCTGTGTGCTCATCATCCTCAGCAGAGTCTTGACCTGACTGCAATTCGGCATCATAAATGACTTCAGTGGGAAAATGCTCACCTTCTGGAGAAGTGTGCCCTTCATGGATGAATCCTGGTTTCAACTGTACCAGGCAGATGGCAGATAGCATGTATGGTGTCATGTGTCCGAGCGGTTGAACAGAGTGCCCCATGGTGGCAGTGGGGTTGTGCTATGGCGGGCAGGCATAAGCTACAGACAACGAACACAATTGCATTTTATTGATGGCCATTTGAATGCACGAAGATGCCGTGATGAGATCCCGAGGCCCATTGACGTGAAACTCACCCCCCACCATCACCTCATGTTTCAGCATGTTAATGTATTGCCCCATGTTGCAAGGAACAGTACACAATTCCTGGAAGCTAAAAATGCCCCAGTTCCTCCATGGCCTGCATACTCACCAGACATATCACCCATTGAGCACGTTTGGGATGCTCTGGATCGACGTGTACGACAGCTTGATCCAGTTACCGGCAATATCCAGCAACTTTCAACGTCCCAGGTCCCGCCATTAGCCAGCAAATTCACACTGCTTTTGAAGAAAAGTGGGACAAAATTCCATCGGTCAAAATCAACATCCTAATCAACTCCTAAAATCCAATCAAGTGTTATTTGTCACGTGCACTGAATACAACAGTGAAATGCTTACTTATAAGCCCAAAGTTTCATTAAATCACACATGTTAGATACTAAATTAAAGCTACACTAGTTGTGAATCCAGCCAACATGTCAGGATTTAAAAAGGCTTTTCGGCGAAAGCCTAAGAAGCTATTAACTGATGATAGCACAACAGTAAACAAAGAGGGTAGTATATTTCAACCCTGCAGTCGCTACACAAAACGCAGAAATAAAATATAAAACATGCCTTACCTTTGATGAGCTTCTTTTGTTGGCACTCCAATATGGGCCATAAACATCACAATTGGTCCTTTTGTTTTGATTAATTCCGTCCATATATATCCAAAATGTAAATTTATTTGGCGCTTTTGATCCAGAAAAAAACAGCTTTCAAATTGCGCAACGTCACTACAAAATATTTTTAAAGTTGCCTGTAAACTTTGCCAAAACATTTCAAACTACTTTTGTAATACAACTTTAGGTATTTTTAAACGTTAATAATCGATGAAATTGAAGATGGGTCTATCTGTGTTCAATACAGGAAGACAACAAACCAAGCTACTTTTCAAGTCTTGCGCAACTCTCAACAGTGTTACGCAGTTCCTAGATGGCTGTACTTCTTCATTGCACAAATGAATAACCTCAACCAAATTCCAAAGACTGGTGACATCTAGGTGGAAGCGGTAGGAACTAAAAAAAAGTTCCTAAGAAATATCGTTTCCCCAATGAGAAATCAGTGGACAGAAGTTCTGTTATACTCTCAGACATGATTCAAACTTCAGAGTGTTTTCTATCCACATCTACTAATAATATGCATATCTTATATTCTTGGCATGACTAGCAGGAAGTTGAAATTGGGCACGCTATTTATCCAAAAGTGAAAATGCTGCCCCCTGTACCTTAAAGAAGTTAACCAACTACGTAGTTCAAGAAATATGCTAAGGAGATGTGTCACGCTGCATGAGGTAAATGACGGTCACGTCAGAAACTGATTGGTTTTATGATCCACGCCCCCACCTTTTTTTAAGGTATCTGTGACCAGCAGATGAATATCTGAAATCCGAGTCGTGTGAACTCCATAGATTAGGGCCTAATGAATTTATTTCAATTGACTGATTTCCTTATATGAACTGTAACTCAGTAAAATCTTTGAAATTGTTGCATGTTGCATTTTATATTTTTCTTCAGTGTAATAGATCATCTTTGGTTGAAAACATTGAGGGGATTATATTAATCTTGCCCGGGTAGTTTGCACCTGGTGAAAACTGATTGCAATTCTTTGGGAATTAGGGTGTTTTTTGGGCATGAACATGCTGTGCCGTTCTGGCCAACAGCAAAGTTGGCTCAAAGCAAAAGCAACGTAGGAGTATTGAATAGGATTATTCACATTGAAATGTGATTGCTTTTGATGCTTTCTTCTTTCACATTGAAAACTAATTTGAAAAATCAAACATATATTTTTGGAAAAGGAATGTTTTATGTTTCTGAAAGATGGATCGTTGACAACAATACCGAGCAGTGCAGATTGTTGTTTGATTTGACTGTAGTTCAGCCTTCAACTCCATAGTACCCTCCAAGCTCGGGGTCCTGAGTCTGAACTGTGCAACTTGGTCCTGGACTTCCTGACGGGCCGCTCTCAGGTGGTGAAGGTAGGAAACAACACCTCCAATTCACTGATCCTCAAAACAGGGGCCCCACAAGGGTGCATGCTCAGCCCCCTCCTGTACTCCGTGTTCACCCATGACTGAGTGGGCCACGCACGCCTCCAACTCAATCATCAAGTTTTCAGACGACACAACAGTAGTAGGCCTGATTACCAAAATTGCTGAGACAGCCTAAAGGGAGGAGGTGAGGGCCGTGGTGGAGTGGTGCCAGGAAAATAACCTCTCCCTCAACAAAGCGAAGGAGCAGATCTCATGGAAATATTGAATTAAATATTTCTCAGATACCGGAACTTGTAAATTCAAAAATACTTTATTACAAAAGTAACAGAAGCCGAGCAATTCCATGGAACAACGGAATTTTCTTGTTACAGACCTCAGGCTTTATAGGTTTCCACCTTCAAATAACACACATGGTCACTCCAATCTATGGAGATGATTAACACCCCTTGGCTTCTCGCCACCATTATCTTCCTGTCCCAATTATTGCGTGTTAATGCCCACATCTACTCAGTTTAGATTATACTGGTGGCAGTGCCATTGTGTGAACACAAAAAATTATAAATGTATTGCATATAGACTTTCCTAATATAAGTGCTTTTCTAATAATACTTGATTAGTACAAACATATGTTCTTATTTCAGATACATGACTTTTGGTGCCTATATTAATTAACCAAGGTACACATTTTCTGCTTACGTTCTGTTTTTACATGTCCAATGGTTAACTCTTTGTTTATCCAGCTCTGTTCATTCACCCGAGCTCAGCCTTTATTCTGCTTACACATGTCTATTAATTAACCCTATGTTTTCTGTCTCAATACTTCTGGGAAAACAGACTAGATACTGGAAAATCACCCATAGTCATGAATTCTTGCCAACACAGATCGTGGTCTTTAGGAAACAGCAGAGGGAGCACGCCTTTATCCACATCCACAGGACCGCAGTAGAGAAGGTGGAAAAGTTCCTTGGTGTACACATCACTGATGATCTGAGATGGTCCACCCATACAGACAGTGTGGTGAAGAAGGTGCAACATTGCCTCTTCAACCTCAGGAGGCTGGAAAATTTGGCTTGGCCCCTAAGACCCTCAAACTATTACAGATGCACAATAGAGAGCATCCTGTCGGGCTCTATCACCACCTGGTACGGCAACTATACCATCTGGTACGGCAACTGCACCACCAGAGGTGGTGCGGTCTGCCCAACGCACCACTAGGGGCACACTGCCTTCCCTCCAGGACACCTACAGCACCCGATGTCACAGGAAGGCCAAAAAGATCATCAAGGACAACAATCACCTGAGCCACGTCCTGATCACCCCGCTATCATTCAGAAGGCGGAGGTCAGTACAGGTGCATCAAAGCTGGGACCAAGAGACTGAAAAATAGCTTCTATCTCAAGGCCATCAGACTGTTAAATAGCCATCACCAGCCGGCTACCACCAGGCTACTCAACCCTGCACCTTAGAGGCTGCTGCCCTATATACATAGACATGGAATGACTAGCCACTTTAATAATGTTTACATACCGCTTTACACATCTCATATGTATATACTATTCTACAGTATTTTTGTCAAAGCCACTCCGACAGTGCTCATTGTAAAATGTATATATTTATTTATTCCATTGTTTTACTTTTATATTTCTCTATTGTTGTGAATTATTAGATTCTACTGCACTGTTTGAGCTAGGAACAAAAGAATTTCGCTACACCCGCAATAACATCAGCTAAATATGCTTATGTGAACAATAAAATGTGATTTGATTTGAGCAGGGGGAGCGCTTCCTTCACCGGTTTCGCCAGGTCAGGTGACGGGCCATAGCCCAGTGTACACCATGGGCCAGTTTAATAGAATCCCCTTAATGAGAGGCTTTAAAGCCACCAGCAGCCATATTCACAGTCCTTCAGCAATGAATGGAATTCTACAGTATTTAAATTTAAAATGTTTATTGGACAAAATGTTATATATTTTAGACTTTATTTGTTGTAGTGGCAGCAGTAACATTAGTATTCTCAAACAAACAACAAATATTTTAAGGAATATGTTTTAATCTGTGGAGGCTGGTGGGAGAAACTATAGGAGGACAGCTCATTGCAATGGCTGGAATGGAATAAATGGGACGGTATCATACAAAGATATAGAAACCACGTTTGACTCTGTTCCATTGATTCCATTCCATACATTATAATGAGCCGTCCTACTGTAGTTCCTCCCACCAGCCTCTACTGATTTTAATTTTAAAAAATTATAGGTACACCATGCAGGAATTGCTCTGCCATTTCCTGGTTGCTAAAATTATAATAGTTTGTCTAGTTTCAGGTTGACTAAACAAGCAAGTGTAGTGTAGAGAATCATTGTACCATCCAAACCACTGTGAAATATTTTCCAGAACCAAAGGTATTATATTTCCAGCTGTTTTGAAGCTGGTGTACAATACCGAATGTAGCCTAAAAGAGCCAAAAACAACATTTAAGAACGGGAAGCCTATAAATAGATCTATAGCTTCTTAGACTTGCTTTCAATGAGAATGACGGATCTATAACTTACATTTACATTTGAATTTGGTCGTCGCCCAAACAGTTACATATTGCAGCTTAAATGTCATGTTCAGTTCAATTATTATAATTTAAATGTATGCATTATGGTGGCTGTAATATAAAATACTTGTTTTATCTTCAATATGAAGACTAGTAGGCGGCCGGTACGTAGCAATAGACTATTAACAGAATATATTTACGCACAACTGCAACGCGTTTCCATCACAGGAGTCTTCCTCAGGCATGTTGTGGACGGAAGCTAACCTGTCTCTAGAAATAGAGCTGGGGAGAAGTAATGGTCACATGAGAGGAAAATAACTATATACAAAACACATCTACAGCATTATCACGTCAGTGTATAGAGGCAACATGGAAAAATAGAGCACAGGAATGTATACAAAGAATGTGCGTAAAGGGATACTCTATCACAGTTGTGTGAGTAAAATAAATAATGCACTGGTGCATAAAATACATTGTATAATACTACACACAGGAAGCACACCATGGTGGTAATCAGTAACTCAGCAGAGCAAGGAATTACACGAATGTCTATATACTGGTCAGTATAGGAAAGGCTAGACTAGAGAAACAGTTCAGCTCTAGTTCGTTTAATCTGTGGAGAGCGACAGTATCTAGGCGATGGATCCATTTAGCCTCTTTTGTATTGAGAAACGGTCAAAATCACCCCCTCTATCATTTTTCTACTGCCCTGAATTTTTGTTCATTGACTGTATGTTGGTGTTGAATAAAGTGGGCTGCTAGAGGGTAGTTCTCGTCCTTGTGTCTAGTAAATCTTTTGAGTTCAATGATCCGTGTTGTCTTGCCAACGTATAATTTGGAGCACAAGCAATAGATGGCGTAGATGACTCCTTCGGAAGCCCATGTGGTAAGGCTCTTCAGGGTCATGGGCTTATTGGTTTTTGGATGGGGCAATTGTTGGGTTTTGTGATTGTGTGCAACAGGAACAGTGCGTGCATGGGTAATGGCCTATAGGGAGTGCGAGGCCATCAATTTTGTTTTGTGTAAGTGCATAAGTATTTGTGTATAGAGCGAACCAGTTTGTCTCTGAGATTGGCGTTCCTTCTGAGAGCCACAAGGGGTTTATCATTAAAATGTTCATGTAAAAGCAGGACACGCCAATGTTTACGTAAGACTACGTATTTTGTTGGCAATGGTAGAGTATTGAATACAGCATACCAGTAGGTTGGACTTTTGCCTTTTTCCTGGTTATAGCAGAAACTCAGCAGAGCAAGGAATTACACAAAAGTCTAAATATTGGTCAGTAAAGGAAAGACTATACTTTTGACTGTAAATCTTTTGACCGTAAACCTTCATATCATTACCTTTTTCAATTAACAAATTTCTATCAATATGAAATAATTTCTTGGTATTTATTAAGTACCTTAATTGCTTTCAATTAAAATGGTCTGAGCAAAGATTACTTTCTGAAGCAACCGTTTACCTAGGACAGTCTGGGAGTGGTCTAAATGGGGAAGGGAAAACTGAAGCTGTTATTGGTGGAGAGGTTTTTTAACTTTTATTGGTCTAGTAACTACTTTTACTGCCAAAAGTCCATCCCACCGAAACAGGCTGAAATTTCAACTGGTCTTTTCAAAAAGCTCTTTGAATGGTGGAAACCCGGTTACCGATATTTACAGCCCAAAACCACTCCCTTTTCCTGGGATAACTGAGAGAAATTGGTAAATTAAAACAATTATTTATATAAACAGCATGACTTGAAATGGAACTGTTAAATGATATGTCATTTCTAAATATGGCTTCTCTACGGCCTTCTCTCTGCATGATCAATCATCAATGCTCATTGTGGGGACATACAGCCCATGTCAATATGGAGTGCACTTCACAATGCATGTAGACCTAGCATCTCATCATCGTATATGTTTTTCTTGAAACCGGTAGGCGTAGGCTATGCTACAGTAATATAAGGACCGAATGCATGTCTAATTTACACATTTACATTGGCTCTTATGGGTCACATAAATGTTTATATTGTTAAGATTGTTAACAAAAAATTTGAAACAGCCTATCACTCGAATGTTGCTACTTTAAGTCAGAGCAAGTGCAAGGAGTCCTCCCCTCTCTCTCATCAATTCCATTCAAATTTCATCCCAAAAAATCCTGTTCAAGATTTGAGATGTGTGAACGTGTCTCTGCCCTAGCCTACCACTTTCAGGTAATACATTCAATGCAGTATTAGATTTATATTTAGCTAAGGAATGATGGGTTATGAATAATAAGCTTCTAACTAGCCTCTGTCACTTGTGCAATACGCACCTGTGCTCTGCTGGCCTCTCTCAAAAAAAACGCTCCTTAGCTCTTCGAGTCCCATCCAGGAAAGTTAGACTAGAATAGGTTGCTTGACATTTTTTTTCATTGAATTTATAATACAAATACACAATTCGAAGAGGGACGCAAGGTCTTGTATTCTGAATGTTAAAACTTATTCAGGCTAGGGATCCCGCTAGCAGACAATTTACAGTGAAACTGGAGGGCGCGCAATTCAAATAAATAATCATAAAAATGATGGCTATTAAACATTTATGTACATACAAGTGTATTATATCGGTTAAAAGCTAACTGCACTGTCTGATATACAGTAAGCTTTACAGCGAAAGCATTTTTACAGCGATTTAAATATTCACTTACTTTTTGAAAATCTTCCTCTGATTTGTGTAATTTTGTTAGATGAAATCCTTCTTTGTATCCCAAAAAGTCTGTTTAGTTGGCACCATCGATTTGAGTAATCCAAAAATGTACCCCTAAACTTTGTTTCAACAAGTCAAAATATGTTTCAATGTAATCCTCAGATAGACTAAAATGTCATTTAACTATAATATTTCTTACGGAAATATGTTCAATAGGAAAGTGATATTAGTAGGTAGGTGCACGTCCTTTTCATCACACACATACATTTCCAGTGTCCCTGTAGTAAAACTCATATTTTAAAAGAAACAAGCCTGGAACCTTGAACAACGACTACTGACATCGTGTTAGCCATAGGAATTGCACATTGGGAGTTAGATTTAATTATTTCCCTATACGTTCCATTGGAATATCATGGGCTCTCAAAATAAAACATTCTGGTTGATTTTTCTTTGGATATTCTCCTACCATATCTATTGTGTTAAAGTCTCCTACATTATTTTAAAATTTCTACAACCTTCAGAGTGTTTTGTTTTCAATGGTACCAATTATATGCATATCCTGGTTTCAGAGCCTGAGCAACAGGCAGTGTACTTTGGGCATGTCAGTCAGGTGGAAATTTAGAAAAATAGACCTTAGCCTTAAATACAGCAACCAATAAAACTCACGGGTAGTTTGAAAGAAGAGAGAACGCATGATAGCGGAAGGCTATAGCAGCTATTTATGCAGACTAATAAGCATTCCATTTTTGTGAAGAGAAGTGAAAGCTGTTTGCATCTAATTCTAGTCCTATATTATTCAAGCCATTAGAATGATGAAGGTAAGGACTAGGGTTGTGGTGATCAAGACATTTCCTCAGCCAGTGATTTGACCCATTTGCGACCAAGCTTTAACTTCCTGACTGATGTCTTGAGATGTTGCTTCAATATATCCACATAACTTTCCTTGCTAATGAAGCCATCTATTTTGTGAAGTGCACCAGTCCCTCCTGCAGCAAAGCACCCCCACAACATGATGCTGCCACCCCTGTGCTTCACGTTTGGGATGGTTTTCTTCGGCTTACAAGTCTCCCCCTTTTTCCTCCAAAAATAATGATGGCCATTATGGCCCAACAGTTTTATTTTTGTTTCATTAGACCAGAAGACCTTTCTCCAAAAAGTACGATCTTTGTCCAAATGTGCAGTTGCAAACCGTAGTCTGGCTTTTTTTTATGGCTGATTTGGGGCAGTGGCATCTTCCTTGCTGACGGCCTATCAGGTTATGTCGATATAGGACTCGATTTACTGTGGAAATAGACACTTTTGTACCTGTTTCCTCCAGCAGCTTCACAAGGTCCTTTGCTGTTTTTCTGGGATTGATTTGCACTTTTTGCACCAAAGTACGTTCATCTCTAGGATTGCTGCTCCAGTATTCTCTTAGGGAGTTCTTCTTTACTATCCCCATGAGATGGACTGTCACCAGGAAGGTATACATCTCACTAATTGTGGTTGCCCCCCGCACTCCTGTCTCTCTCTTCTCCTGTAGCACCAAGGCATAGCTATTGGTGTCTACTATGTCTTCCACCAGCTACTCTGTCAGAAACAACTTGAAGCACTCTGCCTCAGATGGAAATGGCAAGGGGCGTTGCACTCCAGACTGGGACTCATCAACACAAACAGCACGGCCAGCAGGGGTGAAATGGCTGGCAGCCTTCCAGCTACCACAGAACTCCTGTACTTCATCCACTATCGGTCTGCCTCCATCACCACCAGCATCTTCAAAGGGAACTGGGACTTTGTCAGTGGACAAGGGGTCCTCTGTCACTGTCAGAATCTGATTCCTGACTTTCAGTCTCAGATTTCTTTTTTTTAATCTCCAGAATTTCCGAATTTCTGAGTTGTCTCCTTTTGAAAGACATTGCTAATGCTACAGCTTAGCTCATTAGCTACATACATAAACAACATCACTGAATGGCTCAGCATGGGAGTGAGAGGTTACATGTTTGACTGCCTGCACTCGCCATTTGTATTAATAAATCACTTTCAGAAGATGTTTTGTGTGACATTATTGATACATTTACTATTGTATTCCCGTTTTTCAATTACTGGTGATAAATCATGCATTCAGATTTTTGCATAGATTGTAATGGGCACATACTATGTGTGTAAAATATTTTTTTGAAGGTTGTACTGATTATGATGAGCTAAGCTAATTCCAGCTATGTGTGTGGAGCTATGTTTGTTGACATACAATGCATTCACGGTTTCACTTGATCATCTGTCGGACCAAAGATGCTATAACAAAATGAGGTGAGTAAGGGTTCACCCATTTTTTGAGAACTTCAGGAAGTGAATGTGGGATGTGAACGATGGTAGACGACACACCCTTTCAACACGCATACTATAAACAGACCAAACTCATCTTGTCTTCTCTTATTATCTTTGGTTTCTGTGAGCGAAAAAAAAAGCCTGACTACGCACTGAAACTAATCTTCAGAAATACCTTAGATTTCTAGAAAGTGTTTTACTCAATTACTTTGATCAATGGTGAGCTCAGCCGTGATGTGATTAATTATACATAGTAATTGCTATTAGCTAATTCATATTGTAGTTTATGTCAGCCGAGAGTTAGAAAATATGACCGCTTGTGTTGCGTCAATCTTTCCTCAGCGCTAGGACAAATGGAGCCTACATTTTTCCGGGTTGGATGATTGTGTTATGCTATAGATACTTCTGTGAATATCTGAACATTGCATCCAGAAATAAACTTCTCACATTCTGGACATAACTTTGTAAGGACTGTATTTGTGTAAATAGTTTCTGAAAAGAGTGTGGCCACCTCAAATGCTGATTGTTGCGTCATTCGAAACTGGCCGTTCTAAATGAGCGTTCTAAATACGCGTCCAAATCACACGGGTGTGATCTTACACTTCAGGGACCACTGTAGAACGATCACACCCGTGTGATGGTACGTGTGAAAGGGTTAAGTGGCCAGATATTTGAGTCTGTATGTTGGCAGCAAGCTCTCTATGTTAGTGATGGCTGTTTGACAGTCTGCTGGCCTTGAGATAGAAGCTGTTTTAGTCTCTTTGTCCAAGCTTTGATGTACCTGTACTGACTTCGCCTTCTGGATGATAGCGGGTTGAACAGGCAATGGCTCGAGTGGTTGTTGTCCTTTGATTTTTTCGGCCTTCCCGTGACATCGGGTGCTGTAGGTGTCCTGGAGGGCAATTGTTTGCCCCCGGTGATGAGTTGTACAGACCACACTACATTCTCCAGAGACTTGCGGTGGAGGGTGGTACAATTGCCGTACCAGGCGGTGATACAGCCCGAAACAACGCTCTCGATTGTGCATATGTAAAAGTTTAAGTGTGTTTTAGATGACAAGCCAAATTGTCTGTGTTCGGGTGGACAATTTCAGTTTGTCCGTGATGTGTACGCAGAGGAACTTAAAAAGTTCCACCTTCTCCACTACTGTCCCATCAATGTCAATGTGGGGGTGCTTCCTCTGCTGTTTCCTGAAGTCCACGATCATCTCCTTTGTTTTGTTGACGTTGACAGAAAGGTTATTTTCCTGACACCACACTCCGAGGGCCCTCACCTCCTCCCTGTAGGCTGTCTCGTCGTTGTTAGTAACCCGGCCTACCACTGTAGTGTTGTCTGCAAACTTGATGATTGAGTCATGGGTGAATAGGGAGTACAGGAGAGGGCTGAGAACGTGACTTTGTGGGGCCCCAGTGTTGAGGATTAGCGGGGTGGAGATGTTTCTGAGCTGTAGTCAATGAACAGCATTCTTACATAGGTATTCCTCTTGTCCAGATGGGATAGGGCAGTGTGTAGTGTGATGTCAATTGCATCGTCAGTGGACCTATTGAGGCGGTAAGCAATTTGGAGTGGTTCTAGGGTATCAGGTAGGGTGGAGGTGATATGTTCCTTGTTTAGTCTCTCAAAGCATTTCATGATGACAGAAGTGAGGTCAGTGGGGCAATAGTAATTTAGTTCAGTTACCGTAGCATTCTTGGGAAGAGGAATAATGGTGGCCATCTTGAAGCATGTGGGGACCACAGACTGGGATAGGGATTGGTTAAATATGTCAGTAAACACACCAGCCAGCTGGTCTGCGTATGCTCTAAGGAGATGAGATGTCATCTGGGCCATCAGCCTTGCAAGGGTTAACACTTTTAAATGTTTTACTCACGTTGGCCACGGAGAAGGGGAGCCCACAGGCTTTGGTAGTGGGCCATGTCAGTGGCACTGTATTGTCCTCAAAGCGAGCAAAGAAGTTGTTTAATTTGTCTGGGAGCAAGACATCAGTATCCCCGACTGGGCTGGTTTTCTTTTTGTAATCCGTGATTGACTGTAGACCCTGCCACATACGTCTCGTGTTTGAGCCATTGAATTGCGATGCTGCTTTGTCTCTATAATGACGCGTTGTTTGTTTGATTGCTTGATTGTTTGATTGTGGAGGGAATAGCTGCAGTGTTTTTATTCGGCCGTGTTTCCGGTCGCCTTGACATGATTAAAACCGGTGGTTCGCGCGAATGCTGCCATCAATCCAAGGTTTCTTGTTAGGGAAGATTTTAATGCTCACAGAGGGTACGACATCTCCGATACACTTGCTAACAAACTCGCTCACCGAGTCAGCATACACATCAATGTTATTGTCCGAGGCTATCTGGAACATATCCCAGTCCACATGATCAAAGCAATCTTGAAGCGTGGTATCCGATTGGTCAGACCAGCGTTGTATTGACCTGAGCACAGGTGTTTCCTGTTTTAGTTTCTGTCTATAGGCTGGGAGCAACAAAATGGAGTCATTGTCAGATTTTCCGAAGGCAGGGCTGGGGAGGGCTGCTTTGTATGCATTGCGGAAGTTCTAGTAGCAATGATCCAGAAAGCTACCAGCTCTTGTCGTGCATTTGATATGCTGATAGAATTTAGGAAGTACGTTAGTTTTGTTAATATCCCCAGCTACAATAAATGCAGCCTCAGGATGTATGGTTTCCAGTTTACATCGAGTCCAGTAAATATCTTTCAGGGCTGACAAGGGATTTGCTTGGGGCAGGGGGTATACACGGCTGTGACTATAATCGAAGATAATGTGGTCACCATTTGAGTGTAAGGAATTCTAGGTCGGCTGAACAAAAGGATTTGGGTTCCTGTATGTTGTGATTACACCATGAGTCGTTAATCATAAGGCATACACCCCCGCCCTTCTTCTTACCAGAGAGATGTTTGTTTCTGTTGGCGGGATGCGTGAAGAAACCGGGTGGCGGTATCGATTCTGACAACATATCTTGAGTGAATGTTTCCGTGAAATGCTTTACATGGTTTGAACATAGTGCGTTATTGCAGTACATATAATACAATACGATACAGTAATTGTCCCCTATACAGTGACCCCTTGACTTTTTCCATATTTTTGTTACGTTACAACCTTATTCTAAAATTGATTACATTTTATTTTACACACAATACCGCATAATGATAAAACAACATTTTCTTTTTTTTAAACTGAAATGTCACATTTCAGACCCTTTACTCTGTACTTTGTTAAAACATCTTTGGGAGTGATTACCATCTCAAGTCTTCTCAAGATGACACTACAAGCTCGGCTCACCTGTATTTGGGGAGTTTCTCCCATTCTTCTATGCAGATCCTCTCAAGCTCTGTCAGGTTGGATGGGGAGCTTCACTGCACAGCTATTTTTGATCGGGTTCAAGAGAGCTTAGTTCCTGAGCACTCTGGAGCAGATTTTCATCAAGGAACTCTGTAATTTACTAGTCTCCAAGTCCCTGTCGCTGATGAACATGCCCACAGCATGATGCTGCCACCACCATGCTTCCCCGTAGGGATGGTGCCATGATTCCTCAAGACTTGGCATTCAGTCCAAAGAGCTCAATCTTGGTTTCATTAGACAAGATAATCTTGTTTTCATGGTCTGAGAGACCTTTAGGTGCCTGACAAGTGATATTCTGCTCAAAGTAGCCTCTGCTTGCTTTGTGCAAGTGACAAGTAAGATACAGGACGACTAACAACCATACACAAATTAAGCATGATGGTCAAATTTATTTACATCGACTGATATTTCCATCATTATTCTGCAACACCCCGGTCAATTTGGCCAACAACATTTTTATTTATTGGCTTATCATTTTTGGGGCCAAAAGCCGGCTATTACCGGCTAACGAAAACCCTGTCCCAGACAGTACTAGATTTTTTTGCTGTTGCTAAAAACCCTGTTTTTATTTTGACCATTGTAATGGAAAACTATTACAGTAAGGTACTAAATTGGGAATTATTTTTTTTAACTGCTGCATTGGGCCTTTAAAATCATATGTAAGAGTTGTGAAATCAACATTTGCAACAGATGATTGCAAATATTCTAAAATCTGCAAAAAACAATGCGCATTTTCCCACCAGGGATGTTTTCATCAAACTGACTTTTTTTGCATAGAAAAGGCTGTGTGGGAAATTCCCATGTACCGAATGAAAAATTCAAGCGAAATGGGTTTCCATCCCATTTTCAACTCTTCTGATGGATTTGTCACAAAAACTGCATTATATAGCAAATGTGCCCAATCTGATCTTGGCACATGAAGAACTCTAGCCAACAACTCACAGATACAATGCAGGTAGGCTACCTATATTATGATATTATGGATGAGAAAGATACTATTTGCATTTGTCAAGCATCGATCATCATGTTACCAGAACAATATTTATTGAAAAGGAGCATCAAGCTCATCAACTTGCACATTCACCACCCTGTGAAGTTCATCATAATCTGTATCCTAATAAACTGCATGCTTTCCCGTGTCGTAGTGGGAGGCCCACACAATATATCATCATGTGACTACAAGTTAACTTCGATATGATGGTTATTATATTAATATTTGCTTTTATTATATACAGTACCAGTCAAAAGTTTGGACACGCCTACAAATATTTTTATCATGTGAATAAAGTCATGTTTTTGCTTTTCACAATGTTGTTCCTCAGTCTTACTATGTGATAGGATTTAGCCTACTGTGTCATATTGTGCTTTTGTCAGCATAAATCCAGTAGCAGCCAGCATCCCCCTTCAACTGTCATAGATGAGGTACAAGCATGAGTAATTAGAAGGAACTGGGATTAGAGGTGAGGGATTGCTATCAATCATGTCATGATTCATGAATATTCATTATTCCAGGATTTAGTATCCTTAGTTATTCCAGGCACTGAAAATAGCAAGGCAGTTTGGGATAAAGTAATCTAAAGTTAGAATGGAACATTTTGGCTGAGCTCTTGAAAACACCCTCAATTGAATTATAGTAATATAACTGAGATTGTTTGCATTTAAACAGGACAGTGAAGACAAATGATGTATGTGTCAGTAAAGCTCTAAATTCCACAAAAAAAGGCAGACTCTTCTGAATGGTGAGCATTTGCCCTACTAGTACATTTCAAAATTGCAACAATTTAATCCTCTGTGGCACATTTATGAAGTTTCGCCACTAGAGTGTAGCAGAGGACTACAGGCACAGCACAGCCAGGTTTAGAAAAAGGTTCTACAGAAAAAAGGGAGAGTGGAGAGACTACTGACTATAAGAGACTAACAGGCAAACATATACCCCTAAATGCCCACATCCTGTTATGTTCAACATTATTTATGCATTATTACCTCCTAATTTACAGAGACATATTTGTTGACGCACTGTAGACGTGTGAGATTGGTGTGTGTGTGTGAGTGAGTAGGGGTTTTTGGGTACAGGGATGGTTGGGGGGAATTTTAAACTACCTAACATGAATTCCTTTCTGGAACCTAGTATTACATACTGCACCCGTAACACTTAATCCATTACTGTTGCACTTATCGCTAAATGCTAAAATGAGCATTTGCTAAGTATTTGTGCTCTTAACCCGTTTCTCTGCCTGAGTGCTGCTCCCAACTGTATTGTCATGAACAGTGTTTGTTTGCAGCTGGAAAAATCTATGTGATGGACCTCGGGCATTTGCTCACGTATTTAGAGAAGCCTTGGTATAAGGCGAGCACTAACCCTGCTACTAGGTAGAGTGGGATAATAATTTCACGAAACTGCATGGATAAAACATGTGTATTTGAAGGTTTAAAAGGTTAATGCCTGCTTAGTTTTCTTCGAATTGTGTAAATCATCTTCCATAATCATATCTATGGGGATAGCAATATGTACATAATATACTGCATATTATTTAACAAAACTTAATGAAGTTGGACACGCAAACAGAGACAAGACTGTTGGATGATGCGTATCGTCATCATAAATTATTTAATTGACAGTAACTTGTCTTGCATTGCCAATAAAAGCTAGAGCACTACATACATGCCACAAAGACAAAGTTCCCAGAATGGAATTACTGGAAATTAAAACAAAAGCCACCTTCCCCAAGCAGGGTCAAGGTAGCTCAGCTGCTGTTCACAGAAGACAGGCCAGTAAAAAATATAACACACTGCATTGTGGTTCAGTAGCCTTACCTCATACCTTCCAAGACAATGTGTGTGTGTGTGTGTGTGTGTGTGGGGGGGGGGGGGGGTTGACTGGCCTGTTATTTGGAAGGAGGATTTGATTAACCTTGAGTCTGGGGAAGGAGGCTTTTGAGGAGAGGACACGGACGTCTGTATTGTCATTCCACTTTACTGCCAGCTGTTGATTGTTCTGCCTGATCCCCAGCTAGCGCATATTGTTCTGAGAACGTTTCTTATGTGGCCATTTCAGTACTTCAGCTCAAAACGTTTCCTCATCATTCTATTTAGAGTAATGTTTTCATATTGTTCCGAGAAAGTTAAAAAAGCTACTTTCTTCTGTGCGAATTTCAGTACTTTCAGCATAACGTTTTCTGCAGGTTTCCTCATGGCTCAATTTAAAGGCATGTTCTCAGAACATTAAGAACACTTTCCATGAAAACCGCAAGAAAACATTAGTAATGTTCAAAGATTGTTGTAAGAATGTTATTTAAAAACGTGTTAAAGCGTGTTAAGTGTGTTGGCCATGCCCACTAATTGGCCACAGCTGACCTTAATGACTGCTTGTTTTAGTTATGAGTTTTTGTAGTTATAAAAAACATGGCCTGCTAGTTCCATTCTGGTGACGCAATGGCCTAATTCAATGGTAACAGATGAGCATAGGTTCAAATCTCACTGATGCCATGCCACAATAAAACATGTATTTGTTTGCATGATTAATAATGCCAAAGCAAATGCATTTCCATGTGTCCTAACTGTGAGTTAAAAACAGTTATCCTAAGAAGAGAATTATTGAAACGTTCTCAGAACGTTATTTAATTGCCTTCAAATAACCTATAATTTACGTTTTCAGAAAGTTAATTAAACCTCCCAGGAAAACTTTCAGGGAACCTTAGTAAACATTCTCCCTGCAACTCAAACATTCCCAGAAAGTTCCCTGAACAGGCAACATTTTCTCAGAACCTTCAGGTTCTGGTCAGGAAATGTACTGCTTTGTTCACAGAACCAGTGGGAAATAAAAAATTATATGTTCCCACAACTTCAACGTCAGTGGCGGGCCCTATGTAGACTGTCCTGGACAACTAGAGACTTCTCGTCCCTGAATTTTCACGAAATGCATCCGCTATTGTTTCTTGCGACCGAGAAGAACTCTTGAACATCAGATCGGCAGTTACTTACCCCAATTCCGGCTTCTACTTGTGACTACTCATTTGCCCTGGGTTCTCCGTAATTCCAACACTATTTTCAGGCTACCCAACACGAAACGCGTTACAGAGGCAATAGTGGGAAAACCGGCCACCTCTTCCCTCCATTCTACTGACTAATGTACAGTCACTCAATAATAAGATGGATGACCTTTGATCATGGGTTTGCTATCAACGGGACTCTCGGGAACTGCAATATTCTTTGCTTTTCAGAAACATGGCACTCCGACAAGATACCCCCCATGACTATCCAACTCGATGGATTCTCCATTCACCGGGTGGACAGGACAGTGGAGTCGGAAAAATCGAAGGGGGGAAGGGATTGCCTCTTCATCAATAAC
Source organism: Oncorhynchus nerka (assembly GCF_034236695.1). Lineage (NCBI taxonomy): Eukaryota > Metazoa > Chordata > Actinopteri > Salmoniformes > Salmonidae > Oncorhynchus > Oncorhynchus nerka. The sequence goes on along the minus strand of NC_088401.1, from coordinate 37,766,323 downwards.
AACAACAACTGGTGTGCTAATTCCAGAGAGTTGGAAATGTCGACCCACTGTTCACCTGCCTGGGAATACCTGATGTTCCCAGTGGTATTGGTATTTTGTATTTTATTAGGATCCATTTAAAAAAAATTGGCACTTCCTGATTCGATTTTTATCTGGGTTTCGCCTGTAACATCAGTTCTGTTGCACTCACAGACAATATCTTTGCCGTTTTGGAAACGTCAGATGTTTTCTATCCAAAGCTGTCAATTATATGCATAGTCGAGCATCTTGTTGTGACAAAATATCCCTTTTAAAACGTGAACGTTTTTTATCCAAAAATGAAAATACTGACCCCTAGTTACAAAAGGTTAATTCATTAAATAAAAATAGAAATAGTGACACGAGGAATAAATACACAGTGAAATAACAAATAACAATTAATTAACCTTTTGTGACTAGGGGGCTTAGGATAGAAACTGTAAAAATATTGTCTGTGAGTATAACAGAACTGATATTGCAGGCGAAAGCCTGAAAAATCCAATCCGGAAGTGCCTCATGTTTTGAAAGCGCTGCGTTCCAATGAGTCTCTATTGAGCAGTGAATGGGCTATCAGCCAGATTACTTTTTCTCCGTATTCCCCAAGGTGTCTATAAGCATTGTGACGTAGTTTTACGCATTTATGTTGAAGAATACCCGTAAGCGGCTACATTGCGCAACTGGTCACCTGATGGCTCCCAGAGTGATTATTGCGTAAAATACAGAGGTAGCCATTATCCCAAACGGTCCTACTGAAAAACCAATTGTCCCGGTTGATATATTATCGAATAGATATTTGAAAAACACCTTGAGGATTGATTATAAACAACGTTTGCCATGTTTATGTCGATATTATGGAGCGAATTTTGAATATTTTTGTGACTGCAATTTCCGGTCGATTTCTCAGCCAAACGCGAAGAGCAAACGGAGCTATTTCGCCTACAAAAATAATATTTTTTGAAAAAAGGAACATTGGCCGTCTAACTGGGATTCTAGTGAAAACATTCGAAGCTCATCAAAGGTAAACAATTTCATTTGATTGCTTTTCTGATTTCCGTGACCAAGTTACCTGCTGCTAGCTGGACAAAATGCTATGCTAGGCTATTGATAAACTTACACAAATGCTTGTCTAGCTTTGGCTGTAAAGCATATTTTGAAAATCTGAGATGACAGGGTGATTAACAAAAGGCTAAGCTGTGTCTCAATATATTTCACTTGTGATTTTCATGAATAGGAATATTTTCTAGGAATATTTATTTCAGTTGCGTTATGCCAATTAGTGTCAGTCAATGATTACGCTCCCTCATGCGGGATGGGGAGTCACTAGAGGTTTTAACTAATAACATTACTATATACAGGAGTACCCGTACCCAGTCAATATGCAGGGGTATGAGGTAATTGAGGTTGCTATGTACAGTGTCTTCTGAAAGTATTCAGACTCCTTAACTCTTTCAGTTACAGACTTATTCTAAAATTGATAAATCTTTTTTTTCCTCATCAATGTATACACGGTACCCCATAATGACAAATGAAAAACAGGTTTAGAAATTTTGGCAAATTTATAAAAAATACAAAACTGAATTATTACGTTTTCATAAGTATTCAGACCATTTACTCAGTACTTTATTAAAGCACGTTTGGAAGAGATTACAGCATCGATTCTTCTTGGGTATGACACTACAAGCTTGGCACAGCTATATTTGGGGAGTTTCTCCATTTCTTCTCTGCAGATCCACTCAAGCAATGTCAGGTTGGATGGTGAGCGTTGCTGCACAGCTATTTTCAGATCTCTCCAGAGATGGTAGATCGGGTTCAAGTCCGTGCTCTGGTTGGGCCACTCAAGGACATTCAGAGACTTGTCCAGAAGCCACTCCTGCGTTGTCTTGGCTGTGTGCTTAGGGTCGTTGTCCTGTTGGAAGGTGAACCTTTGCCATCTGTCTGAGGACCTGAGGTCTCTGGAGCATGTTTCATCAAGGATCTCTCTGTGCTTTGCTCTGTTCATATTTGCCTCGATGCAGACTAGTCTCTTAGTCCCAACCGCTGAAAAACATCCCCACAGCATGTTGCTGCCATCACCATGCTTCAGCATAGGGATGGTGCCAGGTTTCTTCCAGACGTGACGCTTGGCATTCAGGCCAAGGAGTTCAATATTGGTTTCATCAGACCAGAGAATCTGAATTGTTTCCCAATCAGAGAAGGCTATTTATCATTTTCTCTGATTGGGGAACCTATTCAGGTTTGGTTTGTGGGTTATTGTCTATGTGTAGTTGCATGTCAGCACTAGTTGTTTATAGCTTCAGGTTAGTTTTGTTATTTTGTTTAAGTGTTCTTCGTTTTAATAAAATAAGAATGTATTCCAATCACGCTGCGCCTTGGTCTCCTCGATATAACGAATGTGACACCATGCTTTAAAATATGTAACTTTTCTGACTGATTAAGATGCTATACAGTGAAAACATGACTGACCTAAGGTGGGGGGTGGTGGGACTTTAATTAGACTTTTATGATTTATTCAATAGAGGACATCGTGTTTTTGTGAAGATGGCTCTGGAAAGTGTATTATGCCATGGAAAATGCCTGCTGTGTGAGATCAAGCAACAATGCCCCAGGTAGTGTACAGTACTTACATTTGTGTTTGAGAGTTGAATAGCAACCATTGTTGGAGTGCCCTTTTATCTCCTTTTATCTAATGAAAGAGATGTTCTCTGAAGAGAATTGGAGCTATCCTTCTGAGGCAGAGGCAGAAAAGGACATTCATCACAAGTTTATTTTCAAGTCCTATGGCCTTAGACATCCCTCCCCCTCTTATTCACTTGAGCTTGAAACGGTCAAAGAAAATGGATGAGAGAATGCTAAGAGTGTGCAAAGTTGTCATCAAGGTAAAGGGTGGCTACTTTGAAGTGTAATACTTTTTTGGTTACTACACGATTTCTTATACAGCATATTATTCACAGTTTTGCTGTCTTCATTATTATTATACAATGTAGAAAATAGTCAACATAAAGAAAAGCCCTCTAATGATTTGTGTCCAAACTTTTTAATGGTAGTGTGTGTGTATATATATTATATATATATTATATATATTATATATAATATATATATTATATATATATATATACCCACAGTTGAAGTTTACATACATTTAGGTTGGATTCATTAAAACTTCTTCAGGATTAGTGAATTCCCTGCAGGACGATTGAGCTAAAGTAGGCTAATGTTATTAGCATGAAGTTGGAAGTAACAAGAACATTTCCCAGGACATAGACATATCTGATATTAGCAGAAAGCTTAAATTCTTGTTAATCTAACTGCACTGTCCAGTTTACAGTAGTTATTACAGTGAAATAATACCATGTTATTGTTTGAGGAGAGTGCACAGATTAATAAACAAATTAGGCACATTTGGGCAGTCTTGAAACAACATTTTGAACAGAAATTCAATGGTTCATTGGATGAGTCTAAAACTTTGCACACACACACACTGATGCCATCTAGTGGCCAGAATCTAAATTGCAACTGGGCTGGAAAAATACATTTTGGCATTTCTCTTGCATTTCAAAGATGATGATATAAATAAAATAAATTTAAAAAATGGATGGTTTATCTTTGTATTTTCTTTTACCAGATCTAATGTGTTATATTCTCCTACATTCCTTTCACATTTCCACAAACCTTAAGGTTTTTCTTTCAAATGGTACCAAGATTATGCATATCCTTGCTTCCGGGACAGAGATACAGGCAGATAGATTTGGGTATGTCCTTTTAGACAAAACATTTTTTAAATTATTTTTATTTCACCTTTTTTTAACCAGGTAGGCCAGATGAGAACAAGTTTTCATTTACAACTGCGACCTGGCCAAGATAAAACAAAGCAGTGCGACACAAACAACAACACAGAGTTACACATGGAATAAACAAACGTACAGTCAATAACACAATAGAAAAAAGTATATATACAGTGTGTGCAAATGGCGTGAGGAGGTAAGGCATTAAATAGGCCATAGTAGTGAAGTAATTAAAATGTATCAAATGAACACTTCAGTGATAGCTGTGCAGATGATGATGAGCAAATAGAAATACTGGATAAAAAAAAAGGGGCAGATCTAAGAGTAATAGATAAGAGTTTGGATAGGCTAATTGACATAATTTGAGTCAATTGGAGGTGTACTTGTGAAAGCCTACCTTCAAACTCAGTGCCTCTTTGTTTGACATCATGGGAAATCAAAAGAAATCAGCCAAGACCTCAGAAAAAAATTGTAGACCTCCACAAGTCTGGTTCATCATTGGGAAGAAATGAACGCCTGAAGGTACCACGTTCATCTGTACAAACAATAGTACACAAGTATAAACACCATGGGACCACGCAGCCGTCACACTGCTCAGGAAGGAGATGCGTTCTGTCTCCTAGAGATGAACGTACTTTGGTGCGAAAAGCGCAAATCAATCCCTGAACAACAGCAAAGGACCTAGTGAAGATGCTCAAGGAAATGGGTACAAAAGTATCTATATCCACAGTAAAATGAGTCCTATATCAACATAACCTGAAAGGCAAGGAAGAAGCCATTCTCCAAAACCGCCCATAAAAAAGCCAGACTACGGTTTGCAACTGCACATGAGGACAAAGATCGGACTTTTTTGGAGAAATGCCCTCTCGTCTGATGAAAAAAATATATAACTATTTGACCATAATGACCATCGTTATGTTTGGAGGAAAAAGGGGGAGGCTTGCAAGCCGAAGAAACCATCCCAAGGGGGAGGCCTACAAACCTGACTAAGTTACACCAGCTCTGTCTGGAGGAATGGGCCGAAATTCACTCAACTTATTGTGGGAAACTTGTGGAAGGATACCCAAAACGTTTGACCCAAGTTTAACAATTTTAAGCAATGTTAACAAATACTAATTGAGTCTATGTAAAGTTATTCTGACATTTCAAATTCTTAAAATAAAGTGGTGATCCTAACTGACCTAAGACAGGGAATTCTTACGAGGATGAAATGTCAGGAATTGTGAAAAACAAAGTTTAAATGTATTTGGCTAAGGTGTATGCGAACTTCCGACTTCAACTGTAAATAGGGCAGCAGCCTCTAAGGTGCAGAGTTGAGTAAACGAGTTGTAGCCAGCTAGCGACAGTGACTATGTTCAGGGCAGGGTACTCGGTGGGGGCTGGCTAGTTATGGCTATTTAACAGTCTGATGTTCCTTACTAATTACTCACCTCATTTCATCAATCAAGTACAAGGGAAGAGTGAAAACCTGCATACCCTTAGCCCTCCATGGAATAAGTTTGACACGTGTCTTACAAAATCTTATTTGAACATCAACATTCACTAAGGATCTCACTTGGTGAAGGCCACAGTACTGATAATGAATTAATGCAAAAACCTTGTCTCTGTCACTAGCAAACACAGTCATGTGTGGTACTGGTAACTCTAAAATTCCCTCAAGGCACCCTGGGAAATATACAAAGAAGGCCCTATAGCAGGGCTATTCAATTTCGGTCAATAAGGGCCCCAAAAAATCTGGGATTTTATATTTTCTTTGATGGTTCTTTCGAAGAACCATCCCATTTATGGTTCTTCAGAGACCCTAAAATGGTTCACCTATGGTATCGCCTTTTTGGGTTCCAACTTGCACCTTTATTTTTAAGAGTGTAGACCCCATCAAAGTTTAACCTGTTATGTCAGTATTGCGCTAATGAACAAGCAAACATGTACAGTACATCACCGTGGTATCATTCCTGTTGATCCTACCCCCTACTTTTTCGAACATTCTGTTAAAAATCGCGCAACATTTCAGCGCCCTGCTACTCATGCCAGGAATATAGTATATGCATATGATTAGTATGTGTGGATAGAAAACACTCAGACGTTTCTAAAACTGGTTACATCACGTCTGTGACTATAACAGAATGTGCGTTTCATCGAAAAGCGCAGGAAAATCTGATCACTGAAAATGGGAAAATATATCAATGCGCCACTTGAACGTATTGTTGAATAGAAACCACATTAAATGGGGCCGAGGTTGCAATTCCTACAGCTTCCACACGATGTCAACAGTCTTGTCATTTGCCTGGGCTTTGTTTCTTGGTCAAACGAACAAGAGACAGCCCATTTCTTCCGGTCTCCGACCGGATATTTTGGTTGAGATTTACCCGGACATTATTTCAAGACGTACAGCTATAGAATATACATCGCCTCGTGATCAATTTGATCGATTATTAACGTTTACTAATACCTAAAGTTGCATTACAAAAGTATTTCGAAGTGTTTTGTGAAAGTTTATCGTCGACCTTTTTAATTTAAAAAAATGACGTTGCATTATAAAATGCAGTTTTTTTCCTTGATCACACAGTCTTCATGGATCGATATCTAGGCTATATATGGACCGATTTAATCAGAAAAAAGACCCAATAGTGATGTTTATGGGACATCTAGGAGTGCCAACAAAGAAGATTGTCAAAGGTAATGAATGTTTTATATTTTATTTGTGCGTTTTGTGTAGCGCCGACTATGCTAATTATTTTGTTTACGTCCCCTGCGGGTCTTTTGGGGTGTTGCATGCTATCAGATAATAGCTTCTCATGCTTCCGCCGAAAAGCATTTTAAAAATCTGACTTGTTGGCTGGATTCACAACGAGTGTAGCTTTAATTCAGTACCCTGCATGTGTGATTTAATGAACGTTTGAGTTTTTACGACTGCTATTAGCATTTAGCGTAGCGCATTTGCATTTCCAGATGTCTAGATGGGACGCCTGCGTGTCGGGGGGACGCAAGAGGTTTTAAGTTTGACATTGAGTTACATATCTTGTATAAAAGAGGAAACTTAATGACAGTGATCCATCTACAAATCGCTTTGCAGCCCATCATGATTCATGATCACCTAATTTTTTCGTACTTTTAAAGGTGGTATCCTAAATGGTACCCTATTCCCTATATAGTACACTACTTTGGACCAGGGTTCATAGGTCTCTGCTACACTGTGTAGGGAATAATGAGTGACATTAATTTTTCCTAATGTAAAAACTCTACATTTCCTTTCAACTGGCAGTTTATCTGCTAATGCAACTGCTTTTGCCTGATACTTTTCTATTAGGGTGTCACGCCCTGACCCTAGTGTAACCCGGGCAGTTGTTGCCATCCTGTACCTGACCCGCAGGTGTGATGTTCGGACGTATCGATCCTGTGCAGGTGTTGTTACACGCTGTCTGCTGCTGCGAGGGCGATCAGCTGTTTGTCCTGTCTCCCTGTAGTGCTATCTTAGGCATCTCACAGTACGGATATTGCAATTTATTGCCCTGGCCACATCTGCAGTCCTCATGCCTCCTTGCAGCATGCCTAAGGCACGTTCACGCAGATGTGCAGGGACCCTGGTGTTTGGTGTTTTT